>NC_064640.1:716606233-717226702 GCF_023864345.2 Schistocerca serialis cubense
TTCATATTATGTGATCAATAACATACACACATCAGTCAGTTCTGCTAAGAAGTTCATGAATGGAGTAGAAGGTTTTGGCCCCAAATTAACACTTTAGACTCTTCTCAAAGCGAAATTGATTATTAGTTTATCTTTTTATATATATATATATAAAAAAATTACAAATTTCATCAAGGAATAAATATATGTGAGAGCCATAGTTAGTATCCCCACTTCCTTAAACAGCCTCTGCAGGATGTTCTAAGGTTCACACCACAAATAATTCATATTGCATGCTTTGGGGGTTGTAAGACCTTATATTGGCTTGATGGGTTACTACTCCAGAAAATAATCCCATCTGTAATTATGGAGTGAAAGTATGCATAGCACACTAGCTTCTTTATTTTTGTATCACCTATGTCTGACAACATTTGCATAGCAAATAGAGATTTGTTTAGACACTTCAGCAGTTCTGTGGTATGCTCCTCCTAGTTAAATTTGTTGTCAAGCTGTAATCCAAAGAGTTTAATGCCATCAATGTCTTCTATGTTGTTGTCATCATATTTTAGGCATATAATGGCAGGAAACCTTTTACAAGTTCAGGACTGCATACTGTACGTTTTTCCCAGGTTTAGTGACAGAGAATTGGCTAGGAAACATTTATTAACGTCCATGAAAATTTCATATGCAGACTTTTCTAAGGCTGTAATTGATTTACTGCTTATTGCAATGTTTGTATCATCTGCAAACAAAACATACTTCATATCTGGTATTGTTATTGATGGAAGGCCATTGATATACACAAGGAAAAGTAAGTGCCCCAAGAATATTATGTGTACTTAGCATTCCCGACTGGAGGCCATACAATGCAGCAGAAGCAGTTGTTACAGAAGGACCACTTGATCTGACTACACTCGACAGAAAAATTACCACAGTAACAGTGTCTGCAATAGATCAACCATAGCTAAGTAATTCCTATTCATTGTTGTATGTGAATGAGTAAGCTTTCATAACAACCATTCAAATATTCTGAATGTTGATAGAATGTATATGGGTATGTAAATTAACAACCACAATTTGTACAGAACTGGACCCTCCACTCATTTGTAATAATTTCAAGAAATTATGGAACATATGAATCCAATTTTCTTGAACACTATTGCAACCCAAACTTGCTGAATATATGAACACAGTACTATAGGAGCACTTGTGTTATATTACCCCTGCAACAAAATTTGTGATCTGGTGCAAGTAATTTTAATATCTTACAACTTCAATAAATGAAACTTCCTGGCAGACTAAAACTGTGTGCCCGACCGAGACTCAAACTTGGGACCTTTGCCTTTTGCGGGCAAGTGCTCTACCAACTGAGCTACCCAAGCACGACTCACGTCCCATCCTCACAGCTTTACTTCTGCCAGTACCTCATCTCCTACCTTCAAAACAATTTCATTCTAGAAACTTCAATAAATGTTTATCAATGGAATCACTTGAGATAATCTTTTATCTTAACCTTTAACACATACAAGTGGACACACTAATCACTGTTAACTTCCATATCCAGGTCAGCTTAACATACATTTGTTGCAAACTAGCCTGTATTGTTGAGAAATTGAAAGTGAGCAACACATATAAATTATGCACATTACGTGGAAGAAAATCTAAAAATAGAGAAAGAATAAACATATCAGTTAATGCTACTCTCAAAAAGTCAGTATTAGAGAAATTTCATATATCAGGGATAAAAATCTATGCTCACACATCATAATGTAAATTCATATATAAGCACACACTTACGCTAGTGTTAAACTTATGTTGTGGACAGGTTGTGCAATTTAACTGAAGATATTGAAATAACTCAAAAACAACATTTTGGATCCAAAAAAAATTTATAAGTAAAATTTGTTTGTCTTTGAGGGCCACATCCATATCAATCTCAACCCTCACACCACACCCAAGTGTGGGGGTGTGAGAGAGAGAGAAAGAGGGGAGGGGGGGGGGGGGGGACAACTTTGAAATCTTAATTGAAAACCCCCATATTTTATTGTCAATGTGTATTCTCTGCAAAAAAATGAATAAGTTTTGTCTGAAACATTTTTTTTTGTTACACAACAACTGGTGCTGTCATTAGAAAAATCAACATGGATAGAAAATTGTATGTTTTAAAATGTTATCCAGTGACACTCGTATTCGCCTCTCACCTTCACACTGTGAGGGTAGGATAGGCATTCATGTCATAACTGTTAATGGGACTGCACTGCCTGTTATAATAATTTTTAGTTGACTACATGGCCACAGTGATGCATGGGGCAGTTTCCTTATCACTTTGTTGGAGGAATACAATGTATTATTGTGAAAGTTTTGCCTGTCCTACCCTTGCAGCATGGAGATGGGTGGCTAATTCAAGTGTTATTGGATAACATTTTGAAACGTATAATTTTTTACCCATTTTGAATTTTCTGATTACAGTGTCATCTGTCGTGAAATGAAAAAATGTTTCAGACAAAACTCATGTATTATTGTCTGTAGAATCCAAAACTGTAGTAACAAAGGGGGGTTCCATGGAGCAGGTTGGATGATTGAGTTGGGTATCATTGTATGATCCCTCTGAGATGAAAAAATTTTAACTTTGAATTGTTTGGATCCCATGTGTAGTTTTTCAGATATTTCAATGCTTTCAGTTAAATTGAACACCATGTATATGCGCTGTTATGTATTCTACAGACTGACATAATTTCATCAGGTTAAGGTATTATGTTTTGTGCTTTAACTATTATTTTTCAGTAGTTTAAAGTATTTCGCAAACTGTAGCAGGAGTCTTTTATTTAGATGTGATTCAAAATGTGGAAAAACATATTTCTATTGACCTAACCATCACAGGGAGTGAAAGGCTATTTACAATTTGTACAGAAACCAGATGGCAGTTATAAGAGTCGAGGGACTTGAAAGGGAAGCAGTGGTTGGGAAGGGAGTGAGACAGGTTTGTAGCCTCTCCCTGATGTTATTCAGTCTGTATATTGAGCAAGCAGTGAAGGAAACAAAAGAAAAAATTTGGAGTAGGTATTAAAATCCATGGAGGAGAAATAAAAACTTTGAGGTTCGCTGATGACATTGTAATTCTGTCAGAGACAAAAAAGGACTTGGAAGAGCAGTTGAACAGAATGGATAGTGTCTTGAAAGCAGGATATAAGAAGAACATCAACAAAAGCAAAACGAGGATAATGGAATGTAGTCGAATTAAGTCGGGTGATGCTGAAGGAATTAGATTAGGAAATGAGACACTTACAGTAGTAAAGGAGTTTTACTATTTGAGGAGCAAAATAACTGATGATAGTCAAAGTAGAGAGGATACAAAATTTAGACTGGAAATGGCAAGGAATGCGTTTCTGAAGAAGAGAAATTTGTTAACATCGAGTATAGATTTAAGTATCAGGAAGTCATTTCTGAAAGTATTACTATGGAGTGTAGCCATGTATGGAAGTGAAACATGGATGATAACTAGTTTGGACAAGAAGAGAATAGAAGCTTTCAAAATGTGGTGCTACAGAAGAATGCTGAAGATTAGGTGAGTAGATCATATAACTAATGAGGAAGTATTGAGTAGGATTGGGGAGAAGAGAAGTTTGGAGCACAACTTGCCTAGAAGAAGGGATCAGTTGGTAGGACATGTTCTGAGGCATCAAATCGTAGAGGAAAACCAAGAGATGAATACACTAAACAGATATAGAAGGATGTAGGTTGCAGTAGGTACTGGGAGATAAAGAAGCTTGCACTGGATAGAGTAGCATGGAGAGCTGCATCAAACCAGTATCAGGACTGAAGACCACAACAGCAACAACAACAACCATCACAGACCCTCCACCATGCTTAAGAAGAAGAAGAACACAATTTATAGTGGGCACACTCACTGGTGTTCTTTGTATGTTATCAGTTCCTAATGTCTCAAGTGTCAGATTCATTGAATAACATTAAATGTTTCCATATGCCACTAGAGGCTTGCACAGGATAGAGGACCTGTGTGCTGGCAGGAACACCATAATAATTTACCAAATATTTCCCATCATAAATCCATACTGCACAACCTGCTCTGTAGATAAATTTTGACCTCAATACTCTCTTATATTTTACTTGTTATCTTGTTATTGATAAGAATTGTAATCTATGGTCTGTTTTTATTATGGTGCTCAGATTTCTCTCCACTATTGTGCTTAGCAGGTAAAAATTTATCATTCATTTGAGATATGTGTTCACACGAGATACAGATAAAGTTACATGCCTCTAATAGATTAGAGCTCAAAGTCATAAAAACATCAGCTGAGCAGACATCAACAATTTGTCCTTGACAGAGATCTGTAATGTTCCACATGAAGTAGATACAGGATGCAACTTCAAATTATCTTTCACAATTAATAGTCCATTTACGATTGACCTTTCAAACCTTACTGACAAATTTTGTACATTTTTATATATATTCTCATGCCTCTTTGCTTTACTGCTTATAAAAGGCTTCCTTGATAGATTGACCGTGCTCTTTCCAAATGAGACTTGCAGTCAGGATATCACCCATATACACTGCTAGTTTGGACAGTAAATCATCTTTTAGTACCTGACACCATCCACTTATGAAGACACAAATGCTAAAACAAAAACAAAAAGGCCAATCTGGAAACTGGTAAAACACCTCTTGTACATAAAAGCCATGTGCTTATGAGATTTGTGTGTCCACAATGTACATGTCTTTCAATACCGAGAGAAGTCTTTCACTGTGGAGCATATTTTTACTAGTCAACACTAAACCATAGAGCTGCTCTCAGTCTGTGACTTTTTTTTTCTAATGCAAGATCAAAGACTTCCTCCCTTCCCTTACATAATTTCACTGAATCCAGGTATATGGACTATAGCTCTGCAGATGACGGTGGGCCAAATTTCAATGTAACACTTATCCTGGACTAGCATTCAACTATCTTGAAGCCTTTAATTACATTACAGAAATCACCTTGCTAGGCTACCTTCTGCCTACATAATGAGATAAGCCTGTACTAAGAACTATTCGTTGATTTCAGTATTAAAATATGCACAAAGTCACAATACTTCCCTTTATTTGTTGTGCATATGATATGTGTGGCCCATTTGCTCACATTTACAGGTTTGACAACACAGAGATTCTGGAGTTACTCTGACTCCTTTTTTATTATTGGTTGAAGAGAAATTAGTACAAAGACTGTTCCAAAAAGCTGAGTATTCGCTGTTGGTTTAAATGTAATATGGGCTTTGAAATCATCGGAACATCCAAGGTAGATCTCAAAGTTCTTCACAAAGTTCCTCCAAATTGAGAAATTGAATGTCATATACCACATTACACTTTAAAGGACTGGATACTTTTTATCACTTGCTTTTGACTGGCTTTTGCTCTGAGCATAAGCCTGAGTGGTTTTCTTTTCTTGTTAGAAGAAGTTGTACAGTTGTCGGCTAGTGACAGTGGTGGTAAACCTGTTTTATAGTACATTATCGCATTAAATAACGTTACTGTTGGTCTTGTGTCTACTTGAAATGATAATAGCTGTTTACTGATGTCATAGAAATATCATACGGTGTACAACAGTGTACTACAAAATTTTATATATTGATGAAAAATTTCAAATTTTGTACTTTGTTTGAGGCATATTAGAAAACATTGCATCTGTGCATAGTAGAAAGCTACTTAACTAAATTTTCTCCATTGTTGCAGTGGTGATTGTTTATGATCTTACTTCACTACTTTGCATTCCATGAAGGAACATAAATGTAGCACTCTTATTAATGAAATGACATGTGCTACGTGCTGGTTTCATCTTCACTTTACTGCCGAAGCTACTTAATTGATTTTGACAAGCTTTTAATGCAGATAGATTGCAGAGTACACTGAACTGAAGATTCAATAAACACTAACTGACTTGGCAGGCTTTGCAAACTTACCATAAATAAAGTTAGTCAATCCTGACCTTTAGCGATATTTAAACATGCTTTATTTTGGTTAGAGACAGCTGCAATGCTGGTAGATTGCATTACAATAAACCAATGTTTCCATTCATGCTAAATAAAGCAGTGCATGCAAAAAGGCAACTGTGGTTCATGAGCAAGAAGGCAACTGCTGTTCAGAGTGGTTTATTAATTGTTTAAAATGCTTGCTGCTCCAATATCAAGTCCACGCTCAATTCTTTAGTTAGTGTGGTGCATGCCTGGGGCATGCTTGCTGCAGTTTCCAGTCTCAGCTCTTGTCTGATGTGCCAAGTATCTGCAGTACATTTATGTAATCTGCACATTAACACTATTTCTAGTTGTGGTTATTGGTAATACTTGATGTAGTATAGGGGACTGTAATTTTAAGGAATTGTGTCATATCTCCTCCACTTGTCTCATACTGCATGAGTCTGTTTGAATAAAGGAACCCATATATGTTGTCTGAGATTATTGGAATCTAAAGAAATATTTATGTCCGAATTTCTGTCAATCTGTTGGTAATGATAGTATGCTGCTTGTGACACACACATTTATACAAACAACAATGTTTCTGGGTCTGCCACTGGGGCTAGCATATGTTGTGAATTAAACACCTCTTGTCCAGTCCACAACAAAAAGCAGGCTATTTGACTCACACTGTCTCATACCTGACAAACTGGAAAATTCTGTTGCAGCGGCAGTGCAATGGATAATACCTATGCTAAAGGAGATTTATGCATTTATAAGATGTAGCTCAGGAATATCTACTCTTCTGTCAACTACACTATCCAGTCACATTAATGTGATACCCTGTCAAAAGCCGGAATAACCACCTTTTGAAGTGTGACCATCTGTGAAACATGCTGCAACAGAGTCAATGAGGTTTTGGAGGGTACTGATAAGAATGTGGAGCCATGCAGACTCCAGCACTGTTGCCAACTGTACTAAGTTTTTTAGCTGAGGATCCACAGTGAAAACAGCCTGATCAACATGGTCCTACAAATTTTGGATTGTGTTTAAATTTGGTGGCTCTTCATACCAAGCACAAGAATTATGACCATATACTTAATAGCTTGTTTGTCCATATTTGGAATGAAATACATTACTGATTCTGTGTATCAGGGATCTAACTCTTTGTTGGTAGGTTTGTGATGATATGTGGTATTAGATGTCTCTTCACAGGTCATCTAATTAGCATTAATAATGGGCCGATGATCTGCGTACACAGTGATGCAGCTGATAACATCACAGATGGGTTCCACAGAGCTTACATCAGGCAAATTTGGTTGATCAGACATCAACATGAGTTCACTATAACACTCCTAAAACCATGTAGCATTGTTCTGGGTCTGAGAAATGGACAGTTATACTGCTGGAATACGACATCACCATCAGGGAAGACATCAAGCATGAAGGGATCCAGGTGATTTACAGCTGTCAGCATGTCTTTGATTCCTACCACAGGTCCCATGCTAGCTCAGGATAATGTCTCCCATAGCATAATACTATTTCCACCAGCTTGCATTCGTGGCTTGCGGCATGTTTAGATCCACCTTTCACTTTGACGATGGTGTTTTTGGACATGACAAGTAAACTAGTGTAGCAAAAGCGTGATTCACCCAAAGAGCTCACACATTTCCATTGATCAACAGTTCAGTCCCTATGGACCCATGGCCACTGGTTTCGTAATTGATGATGTCATTGGCTCAACAAGTGAATGCATAGGGATGGTCTGCTGTGGAACTCCATATTTAACAATGTATGATGAACAATGTGCTCCAAAACACTTGTGTGCTCTTTTGGCAGAGGTGCCACAGATCACCATGTATCCTATTACACAGAGCAGACAAGCCTCCACCCCGATATTTTGTGGAAGTCATGGACATCCAACCATTTTGTGCCTAGTGGTAGTTTCACTGTACTTCTGCCTCTTTCCATAGATTCTCCCAACATGAGCAGGTGAACATTTTACCAGCTTTGATGTTTTCAAGATACTAGTTCACAGGCTATGCATAATAATAATCTGACATTTTTCAAAGTCGCTTATCTCAGTGGGTTCCCCCATTTGCAGCCCATACCTTCACTAGGGTGATTCCTCATTCATGTCTTCTCCACTTATGTGCTTTTGTTTCCGCATCACATGCCTGTAATGCCATCAGATGGCATCAGATATCATGGTGGGCAGTGGTCATAACGTTTTGGCTGCTCAGTGTACACTGCAAGCTGTGTGACACATTGCATTGTCCTGCTGGTAGATTCCATAATTCTTAGGGAAAAAGAAACTGCATATAGGGATGGACATGGTCCCAAAGGATACATGCATCTAGTGTGCCTTCCATAATGATGAGATCACCCAGGGAATCCCACAAAACATTTCCTAGACCATAACACTCTCTCCTTCAGCTTGGATCCATCCTATGATTGTAGGAGGGTGTTTGCTTTCAGACTTTTAATGCTGTACACATCAGTGACCATCTGTTTGATGGAAGACAAAACGTAATTCCTCTGAAACGGCCATTTGTCACCACTTACTAGACATCCAGCTGTGGTACTGGTGTGTCAATTCTAGCTTCCTTTGCTGATATACAGCAGTCAGCGTGGGTGCATAAACTGGGAGCCTTTTTGCAGAGGCCCACATCAAAAATATTCAATGAATGGTCTTTGAAGAGACACTGTTAGTAGCTCCTTGGTTCATCTGGGTAGTTTGCTGCTCAGTTGTTGCATGTCTGTTTACCCATACATGTCTCTGCAGCCATCATTCACCCCCGTTCACCGATGGCCCATGTTGTACCACAGCTGCATTGGAACCAGTTTTGTATAGCACCATTTTGCCATGCTGGTGTACTTCAATGTCTGCAGCATGCAAACAGTTTACAAACTTAGCCATTTGGCCATTTGGTATGAAAACCAATGATCTTGACCTTTTGGATGTCAGATAAATTGTTACATTTCCACATTACTACACTGAGTTCACCGTTTTCCACATCCCCCACCATTCTTTATATACCCTCCACTGCTTGTGCTTGCACATGCCATCTGTGGGTGGTTATTGCATATTGATGTCAAATATGGGAGGCAGCCATATTAATGTGAATGGACCATGTATTTGTTCTGTTATTCTTGTTGTTCTTGCTGTGGCTCTTGTAGCTGCTTCAGTTGCTGTTGCTGCAATGACTGCAAGTCGGTAAAATACCAGCATCTGCACTGTTATTGGTCAGTCCACATATAGTGTGTGATGCATTTCATCACCAAGCAGTTATTTACCTTGGCTCATGATTCTCTTTAAACAGATGAAAGCCATTGCAGACTAGAATATCACAACAAATTTTAATGTGTTCATTCAGTTACCAGGCCAAAGTAAGGGTCTGTAAACCATCACAGAGCAGGTTGTTAGTAGCATGGTCACACTCACTCCAAATAACATCCACAAATGTAGCCTAGGTAGATCAGTGCCATAATCCATAGAGTAGTCTGGCAGGCAGCTTGAGTAAGCAGTGTGAGTGAGTGCTGAACATCATGTGAAGTGATCACTCTGTAATGGGAACTTTTAACAGAGTCATGATGTCATAGTGACACCAGCTATTGCTATGGCTTACACTTCCAGGGTCAGCAAAGATCTGCCTTCTGGTGAGAGAGTGTCTCTAGCTCTGGTGCGACATTGATATCATTATGCAACAGTATTCTTGTACTGATTTTATAATGGAGTCAGAGTGGTGAACAAGGATTCTGCTTGTTGGCCAGTGCTCTCCAGTAGTTGGAGGAAGGCAGGCCTTGTCTGGTGTCTGTTGGTCATCCATTTTTGTATTATAGGGGATTCAGAATTATGATTGTGTTATCACAACTGTTGATTATGATGAAAGATAAGCTGACTCTGTTTTCAAACATTTTGGTACCATCAGTAGCCAATGAAAACACCCTGCATTCATATATGCATGCAGATATGTGAGCTCATGTGGTAAGTAATATTTTTGTGACAGTGGAGCATGGGCTTGCTGGGTAGGATATGCCAATTGAAACAAAATAAAAACCTAAGCACATGAAACTGATCTACAGCCTGTCACAATTAATGGAGATGAAATGATATGTTACAAAGAAGATTGTTAAGCCTTCTTCAGCTACAGAAACACAGTTGATAGTAACATTTTTCTTCTTTGGACAATTTGTTGCATTTTTAATTAGATACTGCATAGAACAGAATGGTAATAAGATGCTGACTATAACTGTGGTTGCATTTAGAGGACCTTGAAAAGTCTGAGGAAGGCAGTTGTGGGAAGTTATCAGAAACCATAATATGTCGTTTTCTCTTCATGGAAAATATATTTCTCACACCAAAGATTGTAATGCTATTAGTGATGGCAGTCATCTGAACCACATACAGAAAATATGAGATGGCTTCCATTACTAGTAACCATATAGTTCCCTTGAATGAGTGTGCACACGCTCCCAAGGGTGGTCACATCTGAGCCAGGGGGAAATATGTGACACAGGGCAGCCAGAGTTTGAGCACGTGCATGTAGGCTTGCACCATATTTTGAGTGTCAGTGTCACTGCCTGTCCATCAAACATGACGTCATGCTCTCATGTGTATAATTCCCCTATGTAACCTTCGCAATAATTGGAGTACGAATGGCTGGGATCTAGGCAGGGTAATAATCCTACATTTGTCATACTCCATAACCAACAACATTATGAAACTATTTGCACTGACCCTATGTTGTAGTGGGAAGTATGTTATAAAAGATGGCAGTAATTGTTTTGGCAGATGAACTGGCAACCCATACTTAACCGATGATGCGACTCTGGAGAGTAGCATGGTTACCCCTGTACATGGGTCTATATTGTTAGTAGTAAAAGGGAATTCCACTATAATAAAATACACATTGTTATTTATTTGTATGTGCATTGCCTTTTGTGGGCAAGTGCTCTACCAGCTAAATATGACTCATTATCTATCATCTCAGCTTTACTTCCACCACTACCTCATCTGTACCTTCCAAACTTCACAGAAGTTCTCCTGCAAAACTTGCTGGGCAAGCAGGTCTGGAAGAGAAAGGATGTTGTGGAGACATGCCTTAGCCAAAGTTTGTGCATTTTTCCAGAAGTTTGGAATGTAGGAGATGAGGTCCTGGCAGAAGTAAAAATCTGATGATGGGTCATGAGTCATGCTTGGGTTTCTCAGTCAGTCAAGCACTTGCCTGTGAAATGCAAAGGTCCTGAGTTTAAGGCTCGGTTCAGCTCATAGCCTTAATCTGCCAGGAAGTTTCATATCAGCACACACTCCACTGAACAACGAAAAATCATTCTGGAAACATCCTCCAGGCTGTGGCTATGCCATGTCTACACAATATCCTTTCTTCCAGCAGTGCCAGTTCTGCAAGATTCACAGAATTTCTGCGATGTTAGGAAAGTAGGAGGTGAGGAAGCAGCTGAGTTAAAACTGTGATGAATGGTTGTGAGTCATGATTGGGTGGCTCAATTGGCAGAGCCCCTGCCTGCAAAATGCAAAGGTCTCATGAATGAGTATTTCACGACCATATAGTTTTAATCTGTCGGGAAGATTGATTTTTGAACTTTTTATGCACATTTTGATAACTTAGATAAGGCCTAAACGTGCCTTGCGTATATTTGGTTTTGTATTACTTTGGAGCTTTTTCTGTGAAGGAATTTCAGTTGGTTAGATATAAAATGGTAACTATAGACTTTAAATGACAGAATAATTTGAAAGACTTATTAACTTAAACAGAGGTATGTATGAAACAGACAACAGAGGGCTAAAAGTTTTGAAAGTACATGACTTGAAGAGTGTTTATACAGCTATAAAATATGGTTAATTGTGATGGGAAAATAAAATGGCGTGGGATTTTTGAAGAAAAAATCCGATTTATAGCATAATGTGACTGACATTCCTCTCATGAACACATGTCCAAAACAAATAATAGTTAATACGGTCAGAGAGTGGTAAGATATCAGTTTAGTGGTGCTACATTGAACTGTAAATTATTACTCATTTATTTCAGACAATTGTGATTTCAGCCCAAGTGCAGGTTTAAATGTCTCAGAATGTCTGACCTGCGTAAATGATCAAGCAAGTTACATACTAGTGTAACAACTGACAGGTTAGCAATGAATGCTGTTTTTTATACATACATATCTATAGAAAAAACGTTTCTGAAGGCTGCTGTAAATTAATTTTAATATTTACTATTTATTCAGAGAATGCCTGATATTTATGTTAACATAGGCATTCTTTTGAGGCATTAACTAGCCAGTAAGTACAGCACCAGAAGATATGGCATGAGGATGAAGTGCCATCTCTAAATGGTGATTAGTTATGATTACATATACTGACTCAGAATGAATTCCTCTTTGGTGTGATAAATGACAACTTGCTGCAACTGTGTAAAATATAGTTAATACACATTAGTAAGAGAAACAAACCTGCATTGTTCAGATATAGTGTTACTAATGTACTTCATGGCACAGTCACATTGATTAAGTATCAGGGGGTACATTTGCTAAGTGATATGATCTGGCACAACCATATAAGGTCAGTTGTAGGATAGATGAATGGTTGACTCCAGTTGACTGGGAGAATTCTAGGAAAGTGTAGCTCATCTACGAAGGAAACAACATATAGAACACTCATGCAACCCTTTCTTGAGTACTGTTCAAGCATTTGGGATCCCCACTAGGTAAGATTAAAGGATGATATTGAAGCAATTCTGAGAAACACTGTTAGATTTATTACTGGTAGGGTTGATTAGCACATGGGCATTACGGAAATTCTCTGTGTACTCGAACAGGAAGCCCTGGAGGGAAAACAATGCTGTTTTCATGAAAAATTTTTGAAGAAAGTTTCGAGGAACACCATTTGTGACTGACTGCACATCATGCACAAGGACCAAAAAAAGAGGTTAGGAGAAATTAGGACACATACTGAGGCATATATACATTCTTTTTGTCTGTTCCATTTGTGAGCATGGCAGGAAAAGAATGACTAGTAGAGATCAGAAACAGAGTGAATATGAATCTAATCTTTGGGTTGTATGTTTCACAGATCAAGACACAGCTGTTACATCAATGTTAACAGCCTTCGTTTGTTCATCCTATATCCTCCTGTAGTCACTCAGTGACGACTCTTTCCTGTACACTACAACATCAGCTAACAGTCACACATCACTGCTCACCTTATCTGTCAGATCATACTTCCCTGGTACATTCCAGGTGATGTGCTTGTCTCTGATGAACACTCACTGTCCAAGACCAAGTACCTTGTACTCTTACTTAAAAAGTCTTCAAGCCACTAACATACCTGAGAACTGATCCCATAAGCTTGGACCTTTGTTAATAATCAGTAGTGGAGCACTGTGTCAAATACTTTCCAGAAACCCAGGAACTTGGAATCTGCTTACTGCCCTTCATCCATGGTTCACAGAATATTGTGTGAGAAAAGGGCAAGCTAAGTTTAGGGAGACGGATGCATTCAAAATCCATGCAGATTTGTGGGTAGAGGGTTTTCTCTCTCAGCAAATTTATTACATTCAGAGTTAGAATAAGCTCCAGAATTCTGCAGCAAACTGATGTTAAGGAAATTGTCTCTAATATAGTTGGTTCATAATTATGTCCTGCTCATGTATGTAATCACCTTTACTTTTTTCCATTGCCTGAGACTTTGTGATAAATAAGATGTTCATGATAAACACAAGCTAAGTAAGGAACCAATGTTGAAGTGTACTCTCTTGTGAAAGCAAATAGAATTTAATATCACCCTATATTACTATGAAAGATGCAGTTCAGCAGCTACAAATAAAATTACGTTCAGGGTATATAGTCACAAGGTTTGTGCAACCAAATGCTAGTCTTAGCCAAGTAACAGAAAATAAATGTGTGCCTTAGGGAGTTTAGCAAGTGAATTCACAAACATGCAGAGTGAATTCTCTGGGGCCATTGGGGTCAGGTGAGACAAAGGTACTTCAGTTAAATTAAAAAATCAGACTGCATTCAAGAAAATAAAAATGTTCGCGCTTTCACTTAATTACCTAAGAGTAGAGTGAAACAAGAAATTAGTGTGATTCGTGTGAATATTAGGGAGGTAAGAAATAAAGTAAATGAGTTGTTAGTTTGTTTCAAAGATCTCAGCGTTTGGTAAGAAACTGATATCATTTGTCTCTCTGAACACAATGTAACCACTGGGATAGGGATATTTGTAGTAGGTGGCTACATGTTAGCTGCCTATTCATGTCGATTGTCTATGGAGAAAGGAGGAGTTTCGCAAAAATGGTTGTAAATTCAAAAGCACAGAAATAATTGAACTTTCTGTAGACAGTGATATAGCAGCAAGTGGTCGTCAGTTAGTACTGAACAATATAATAACAATATTATTGTTACGGTATACAGGTGACCACAGGGTAATTTGTACAGTTTCATAAAAAATTTAGATATCCTAGGGTGCTGTCTGTCAGACTGAAAGATGGAATTATTGATTTTTTTGTGAGTTTAATGCAAATCTCTTAAAGGAATCTTACAGGTTTGATGTTATTAAACTTAGAAATTTTAGTGTCACATCTAAGTTTACCTATTTGCATGGCTCATGATAATAGTACACTGACAGATAATGTATTCAGACAATGAGCTGAAGTTAAAGAAACACAAATCTTCCCTGTGATAGATATATTACATAACTTAGCTACATGTAAAGTCCAGAAAAACTCAATGGAGACAGTAAAGATGACCAATGACAAACCAATGAAGATTTTAAGGAAAAACATAAGAACATATTGACTGGAGTGAAGCTTACAAAGAGCCTAATACCAGCTCCAAATTCAATGTTCATCTTATTAAGTTTTCAACCATTTTTAAAATTATTTTCCTGTAAAAGTAAATAATTGGAAGAAACTTTGGGTCACTAAAACTATTAAACTATGTTCAGAATAAAAAAGAGAAATGTAGAAAATCATAGAAAACAGCCAAACTGGTAAGGATCTGATTCTGATACTTTATTAATCATTTTGTATAAATACATTCAATAAATATATGTAATTCGGAGTACAGAATTTTTATTCTTTACAAAATACACATTAACTTCTAGAAATGAGTGGATAATCAAAGATTTGACTTTTTCCTTGTGCCTTTGTCCTGCATTTGCACAGTATTGGCATGGTTATTAACAGATTGGGCAGGTTTATTTTAGGGCATTCCTGGATACTCTTTCTGTTGCCATCCACTGAGATGGAATATCTGTATCTTAACTGTCTGTGTCTAGTGCTATTCACGTGAAAATGAATAAAAGTTTTCCAAATTTTTATGACTCATATAACTGAGGTAGGACTTACCTACTTGGATGTGGAAAATTGCCTAAAAATCACTTCCAGACTGGCCAACACACTGACACTCATTGTTAAACCTCGTGACCGGCTCTATCCAGGACCAGTGCACCATTCATCCTCGAAGCAGTGCTTTAACATACTCAGATTTCCTGGTAGGTAGCGGATACCCATATCTCTTGTATACAGTAAGTTATTTCTGTCACCTATAAAATTTAATTGTTGTGTCTCGACATGTAATGAAACTAACCAACTCTTTTATATAATAAATGACAACTGGCAATTCTGGTATCTTTTTAGCCATTTTCTAGTTATACCAAATCAGTTAAGCACCTTTACCTCACAGTACATTGCGATTTTGTGTTATTCAGTTGTCCTGTGTTTTGTGTTATTTATTTTAGAAATGCTATCAGCCTATGGTTCAATAAAATGTGATTTATGATATTATGTAATCCTAGAAACAAGTGTTGTACACAAAGACTGAGTCAGTCAGTACATGGAAAACAAAATTTAAATAATGTGTAGACACTTGTGTGAGTCAGTCTGTGCAAATGTCAGAATGTACATTTATAAAGTTTGTTTAGCCCACTGATACCAAAACAGAGACCCAGTGTTAGTAGTTAGTGCTAAAATCATGTAAATTCATGTATTTGTCTTGAAACTTTGTATGTAGGCTTTCGCAGGACCTTCAAGTACTACCAGATCTGGTAATCCTGCTTGACACTAACCCATGAATCGAACAAACTTTTGACTATTCATGCTACCTTTCTTTTTGCACGTTTGATATAATGCCTGATGTGGATCCCAGTCACTTGAGTAATATCGTAGGATGGATCATTCAAGTATTCTATAAGCAGTCTCATTTGTAGATTGAATGCTTTTTCCAAGAATACTATGAATACATTTTTGATGGTGTACAGTAACCAGCATTTTAGGGTGGCTACTGTACATCATCAACAATTTGTGTAATATAGGAGCCATGATCTCTAACCCAATGGTGGATATATATGGGGGCGTGCAGGGCACGTGGCCCCCCCTCTTCCCCCCCCCCCCCCCCCCTTACGGAGGCATCCACATTTCCACCCATGCCAGTCAGCCCCCATGCTATTCATTCATTTCTTTCGTCAGTCGACTCGACTGAATCGAGTAGTTGTACTTTCCTATGTAGCAGGCGCATCCATGTCATCATATTTTATACGTTTCTCTCTGGCACATAGATAGCTAACATATACTGATTTTGTTATGCAAGTGTTGTCTGTTTGTCCTTGATCTGACTATCCTATTTTGTACGTGCTGTACAAAATATTTGCTTGTCTAGCTGCATCTATTGCTACAGTAGAAAAAAGATTTTCAACAGTGTGGTATACAAAGACATGGCTGAGGTCGACAACGAGGGAGAATCGACTTAATGGCTTAGCTCTGTTGAACACTCAACCTGACATTGATTGTCCTATTGATGATGTAGTTATCCAATTTATGAGGAAGAATAGGAGCGTAGAATTCATCATTTAAGGAAGAGAACCACAATTGTAACTATTCTATATCATAAGATGCCATTGTCTTGTGTATGCGTATAATCAGTTTAAAAAAAAGGTTTCTTAAAGTTTGCATGTGACTTGATTATTTTTTATTGCAGTAAAAGTAGCCTAAAAGTATCTTTAGCGCCCCTTCCTTGAGGTTTTTCTGCATCTGCCACGTCTCTAACTACCTCCTTATGTGACAAAATTGCATTATCCTATTACTGAACTGAAGTCAGCTTTCAGGTACAACTAAGGCTGAAACTATCTCCATAGATTGTAACAGTCAGGTACTTGAATGAGTTGACTATTTCCAGTTGTAACTCATTGATATTTTAGTTAACGGATACTACGTTTTTGCATGTTTTGAAGGGCACAGTTTTACATTTACGATCGTTTAAAACTAATTGCCAGACTCTGCACCATTTTGAAATCTTATCAGGAACAGTCTAGACATTTATGCAAGCTGGCCGGTGTGGCCGTGCAGTTCTAGGCCCGTCAGTCTGGAACTGCGTGACTGCTACGGTCGCAGGTTCCAATCCTGCCTCGGGCATGGATGCGTGTGATGTCCTTAGGTTAGTTACGTTTAAGTAGTTCTAAGTTCTAGGGGACAGATGACCACAGATTTTAAGTCCCATAGTGCTCAGAGCGATTTGAGCCATTTATGCAAATTGTTTCGGCTAGCCCTTCATTATATACGACTATATCATCTGTAAAAAGTACATTTCTAAAACACTCAGTCGTGCGCTGCCACTGTTATGTTATTACCGACACGCACCACCACTCTCGTCAAATGGCCGATTGTGAGTTAGCTTGTTGCGCCACACAGTACTTCCATTCCACGGCAGAGGACGTCTTTGGAACCTGTTTTCTTTTAGTTTCGGGCACTTTCGTTTGTAATGAGAAACAAAACCCGAAAAACAGGTGCCTTTTATGTGTGTGCAGAATGCCTTGTCAATGTTCTCAATTCGTTGTCTGTAGAAATACTACTGTTTAAGTAATGCATCGAATATGCATCAGTTTCCAAACACAGTAAATATAAACAGATGAATGAAGTTACATGATGGATATATTAAGTAACTAAATCAACAAGCTTAAAGAAAACGGCCGTCTTACCTTTTAAAGTTTTATTAACATACTTAAGAAACGCAAGGCATATGATACATTACTGTGCATTTCTTTCTTCCCATGTAACCTTTTAGCAATTTTGTTGCTTTTCAGAATATTGCATGTGTTTCCTTGCACATGTATTGCATGTGTTCTTATTAAGTTTTTGCTCTCCCTAGGCATTCGTACCTGGACTGACGCAACCAGTTTCATTGGTTTGAGCTGAGTACCAAGTGCTGGCTGCATATATAATTATTCCAATCTTGTATTAGTCCATCTCTCACATTCGCCTCTATGTCCATCTCTTCCTTTCCCTCCTCTCTCATCATCCTCTTCATCCCCTCTCTCTATCCAATTCCCCCACCCCCTCCACCCACTCTCAGTGCATCGACTCCTACCATTCTGTAGAATGTGATAAAATTTTCCCTTTCGTCGTTTTGTGGGTGTTGTCAGCGGAAACAGATTCAAAAAGGTTTGAAATTATGTGTAAAGTTTGTCGCAGGTCACTAAGTGGTCTTATTGTCAGATACTGGATCAGTAAAGTATGAGTATTTGTTAGTCATGGACTATACTACTTTTCACCCCCATCTCTATCTGTTATATAGGTAGCTGGTTCTTATCCTCACAGTGATTCTTTCCAAATGGTAAGTGATACGTGTACCAAGTTTGGTTGTAATCAGTCCAGTGGTTTAGGAGGAGGTGCAGAACATTAATACATACAACAATTTATACAGAGTGGTCAGTAACAGTCTGGAAAGCTTGTCAGGGTGTTGCAGGGTATGTTGTGCTGATAAATAATTACTAAGAAACAAATTCGATACGTTTCGCCGTTCCCCAGTTAATTAGCATTGAACATAGCCAATCAGTCCTTTGCGTGTGCAAATTAGAATCTTGGCTTTGTATTTTATGCCAAAAGGAAGTTGACATTCGGTGTGGTGGCTGATGGGAGAGACCGTAAAGGTATTTCTCTTTTACAATCACACCCATCAGCCACCGCGTCGAGTGACAACTTCGTTTGCGCGAATAATATATAGTACGGTACTCTTTTCGCCTCTTTTGAAAAGAATTTTAATACAGAATCTAAGCATCTGTCATGTATGACTTACTCTGCTTCTTAGGTAAGTACATACATCCATTTCTTTTATCACTGCTCCTTCCATTACTCAATGAATAAATACGTTACGAGTCAGTTCGTGTGGGTGATATCGTTTACATAATCTCTGGAACAAAAAGGACAACCGCGCATGTGAGTAAATAATTAATTTTTAAGTGATTACCTTTACCATTTCGCCCTACTTTGGTTTAGTAGCATCCGCAATATGCCTGTAATACGTGATTTGGCTGTTCATGCATTTTCTAGATACATTTCAACTTATGTTGGCTGCTTATAAACAACTGCCATTGCACTTACTTCACGAGTTTTTACGTATTATTGATTGAAAATACAAATTTGCATATATTAGTGGCACTATTTAATTCGGCTGTTGGGCAGCATACGGTAGTTCAGTGGGTATTTGAGCACCTACACCGAAATGTGTATATTTTATGCTCTAAGTCACCAGCATCGATACAAATACGTATTTTCTGCTGATAGTGTCCTAAAATTTTCAATACAAATTTACACATGTTTATTGCACCATAGAATTTTGCTATTAGGCAGTATAGTTAAGTGCATATTCTAGCACCTACACCAAAATGTGCTGTACTTTATGCTTCAAATCCTATAGGAATTTGTGTTTTCCACTGTTAGTGTCAAAAAATTCCTATCGTAATGGGAAAAAATGAAAACGGAAAGACAAGTATCATAGAAAATGAAAATATCGAACGGTAAGGTGAACAATAACTGCAGTTTCACCCCATATCTGAAGTATGGGATCTGTACAGGAAAGGGGTAAACACGCAATTCGAACATAACGCAAGGAAGAGAGACTCAAAAATGTATTGGACGTATTACTACCTCAGTTATGAGCAATGTAGCCTCTAGGTGAGTTTCACAAGTAATCCATTACAGACGCGTCATTTGGACTCTGTTTAGTAGGGGCGATCACTTAGGCACTTCGACGTAGATCAAAAAATAAATAAAATAAAAATAAAAAAGTGAAACGTCCCCTTTGAACAATTGTACAGGACTGTGCTTAACCTGACACACAATATTTTTAGCGCAACGCAATCTGATTTTCAGAAATCCCTACAAAAGAATGGCCCTGACTAACATTAACCTATGCATTTCACAAATCGCTTACATCACAGAAATCTTGGTTACTCGAACTACTACAGTATAGCTAGCGCCACTACTGCCAGCTAAATAAAAGATTCAAACTATGGAAGGCACTAACTACTGACAGGGATAGTTAGCAAATGAAAGATATTAATAGAGAACAAACAATGTATTTACCTTAATATCATCAAAAGTCATAATATATATAGCAGTTCATCACAAATTACTAAACTCCGCCATCTCTCTCCCCACATCCACCACTGCTGGCGGCTCACCTCCAACTGCGCAACGCTATGCGCTGTTCACATCCTGCTGCCCCTACTTACATAGCCCCCATGCTACCCACAAAAAATTTTACAAATTGTTTTGGGCAGTGGCCAATAATGATTTGATAAAATTTTTCATAATTACAATAACAAAGATATCAAATGCACACAGTTATTGATACAATGTTGGTCAAAAGCTAAAATTTTCTCACACTCTATAAAGACAGTCCTGATTCATCACAGTAAAATTACAGTGTTTTTCTTTTTTTTTTCCAAGTCTGAACAGTAAAAGAGAATGCACACAGAAATGTGGATTTCCATGCAGTCTTGAAGAAGTAGTGTTGTCCTTCCAAAGGAAAGACAGTGCTGACTCTTGACATGCAGACAGGTAATGGGCCACAACAGAGCAAACCCACAGCAGAGTCAATCGAAGTTTTGAAGAGTATTGGTAGGTCTTCACAGAGCAGACCCACTGTAGTCCTGGTAGAGATTACGGTACTGGTGGGCCACCAGAGGTGCAGACCCACTGCAGTCCTTGTAGAAATAATGGTATTAGTGGGTCATCAAAGGTGCAGACCCACTGCAGTCCTTGTAGAAATTGGTGGACCATCAAAGATGCAGACCCACTGTAGTCCTTGTAGAGACGGCCAGCAGCCATCTGTAGCAAATGTGCAGGTGCACAATCACCATCGAAGAGTCTTGCGGACAATATAGCAAGTCCATAAACCACCACTTGTGCACTCACAAAGTTTCTGTAATTGTTCTTAGAAGCAGCAATGCTGTTATCCAGTCCCTTGCTGAATCATTAACACACGTGCAAACACTATCAGTCCCTACTTCTCACATATTGTCCATATACTATGACCAACAGAAACGTGTGCAGTGAAATGTAAGTTACAAGTTACTTAATTTGATGAACTGGTCTCAATTACAATATTATAACATGAGAATAGAATAACAAAGGTACAAAATACATCATTAAAGAACATAACAATACAGATAACATTTGTAAAAAACCGGCTTTACAAAAGAATAGAAATAAACATATACATCAGTGTTACAAAAATAATGACATAAGTACATACATAAAGATCAGAATAACTTTTGAAACACCAACTTCACACATGAGCATGAAAACAAAACAGAATCAATAATGTCTAACATCTTTACAAAGTAAATAAGATATTATTAATGCCAGTTATATTTGCGGATAATAGTATTCCTCATCATAGTGAATGTAGCTTAGTATTAGAAAAGAAAAAAAATTCTATGAAACAGTACACAGAGACAGGAAGAAAACAAATACACAAGGGTACACAAACACATAGCATAATAATACAAAAGCAAAGGACAGGGTTTGTTTTACTGCAGTATTTTGCAAACAAAACTTTCTTTACTTCTTGGAGATCTCCCTTCGTTCTTCATTATTTCAAAAAGTGCTATCTATACCTGCTTTCTGTATTCTATTCATATTTCTTTCAAAATAATTATTTGTCAGTGTACAATACTCATTTTGGACCAAATCTTTTTCATATAACTTCTCAATGCATTTTTTTCCTATTGTCCATAGTCAGTTTCTTATGTAGTCTAACCCCACTTAAGCTAACTTAAATCTACTGAGCTCAGATGCTGAACTAAGGGACGAGGCAATGCAGCAGCACAAAACAATTAACACAAACATCACTGACAAAAAATTCCAACTGGCAAAGCAATTGCAATATTACCACTAATATAAGGCACTGCGCAGCAAACAAGAAAAATAGATGCGTAGTAAACTGGCTTAACAGCGTAATACAAAGTCAAATTCAGTAACATTATGCCTGGCAAACAGCAGCAGCAAATAAAAAAACATATATCTATACATGACATAGCTCAAGCAGAAAAAAATAGTACACTAAAAATGGCCATGTCTAATACCTATGTCACATCTTAACACTAGAGTGATGCATCACAATTTATTCTACAAAAGAAATTACCAAGTACTTGAAAAGAAAATTATGAATGCAGTTCCTGTGAAGGTAAATGTCTTTTTTTGCTCCCTCATTTTTTTGAAAAAATTATTATTTACTCGATCTGTAGACAGAAAATATTTATATTAGTACATCTTTAAAATTTTATTTTAACCAATGCTGCAGTGCCGCTAGAAACTAGATATTAAACAAAATTGGCAAAGCAAGGCATCAAACGTCATTCACTAGCCATATGGCATTTCATAATGCAGTAAACAATCTTTCAACTAGCAAGACAATAGACATAAAATGTTTCTCATCATTTCATTTCAGTAAATATCATAAATTAAGAACTCCACAGTGTAATCATATGTTTTCAAGTTCGAGCGTGTCGTATTTGCGATTCTTTCTACAAAGGAATGTCAATAGCGAGGATAATGGCCTCCCTTTTTTTTTTTTCCTCCACCTAATGGCTTTCTTTTGTCAGGCGACAACCTCTCAGCTGGGCGCCCATAACGCATTACGTCAAGGTCACTTACCTTTCTTACTGAAATATTTACGACAGCAGTTTCCGCTACAATGACAGTCTCATATAAAAATTTCACAGGTCGAAAATTTGCGTTACAAATGTGTAGAAACAAAATCCTGTAAATATAACAGCATCCAAAAAATTTTCGCCAGTATTGTGATACATTCACGCATATACACACATTTCATAACTCTTAAAGTACGATTCTTGGTTTCCAACATCCTTTTTCACAAACCAGAGTCCCTAACCACTACTCATTATTCCTTACCTTATTCGTCGACACTTCTTCAATAAATCATCATAACAGATACGTAACATAATCAAATAACTCATATACGGTAGCATCATCTTATTGATCATAAACATACTTCAATAGCATAATACACATCGTTGTCGTAATAATAACATTTATTTATTTATTTCGAGTCAAAAACATTACAACAATATTTACAATATATACAATATAACAAATCAGGTCAAATCATAAAAGAACAAACTAAACGGTATTAGCCCAAAATTGTGCAACGGCAGCAGCATTGTCTGAAACATCAACAAGCTCTTGTGTGGAACATGATACAGGGCATCTAGGACAGTTAATTAAATGTTTGGTTGTCTGTTCTTCTCCGCAGTCACACAAGGTGGAAGATTCCTTCATGAAGCCCCATTTAAACAGATTGTCCTTAGTTCGTCCGACGCCACTCCTGAGCCGATTTAGAGACTTCCACACTGTCCAGACTTTATTTCCACCAGGAGGAAGGGTCTCAGAAGGAGTCATCCAATCGTTACTGTCAGATTTTGCTGTCCACTGAGATAGTCTGGCTGCTCCAGTCCGACCGGTGAGGGGTGTAGTAGTTCTCATGAAGCTCCTCCTAGATTTGAGTCTACTAATTGGTAGCTGGTATCCATGTAGCAGGTGATCGGTGTTATGATCTGCTTTATGTCTCTCAAGTTTGGCTGCGACTTCACGCCTTATGTCTGGAGGAGCAATACCTGCTAGTTTATGGAGTTTATCAATAGGTGTAGTTTTGAGGCATCCCGTTACTGTCCTGCAGGTTTCATTCAGGGCCACATCAACCTGCTTTGCATGAGATGACTTGTACCATACAGGACATGCGTATTCAGCTGCGGAATAACACAAGGCCAAGGCTGATGTTCTTAGTAGTTTGGGATCTGCACCCCAAACGCTGCCAGTGAGCTTCCGCAGGATGTTGTTACGAGCAGCAACTTTCTGCTTGGTGTTAGTGCAGTGTTTTCTGTAGGTCAACGTTCGATCTAAGGTGACACCCAGATATTTGGGGTAGAAACAATGTTCAAGCTCTTGATCTTCCCAAAACACTGTAAGTTTTCTATAGGCCTCTCGATTGCGTAGGTGGAAAGCACAAACTTGAGTTTTAGCAGGGTTCGGTCTTAAGTTATTGACTCTGTAGTACTCAGATAGGTCCTTGAGAGCAACAGTAAGCTGGTTTTCTACTGTGTCAAAATCTCTGGCTTGTGTGACTAAGGCAAGATCATCTGCATAGATGAAACTCTTTGTAAGAGAAGGTTGAGGCTGGTCATTTGTAAATATGTTGAACAATATGGGGGAAAGGACACTACCCTGAGGCAAGCCATTCCTTTGACTTCTCCATCTACTCTTTCTTCCTTGGAACTCCACATAGAATCGCCGGTTTTCCAAAAGTGTCTGCACAGTTCTGGTGAAATTAATGTCTCTAGTGATGTAGTAGACTTTGTGCAATAATTGTCGATGTTGAATGGTGTCATATGCTGCTGTGAGATCCACGAAGACAGCCCCGGAAATGTATCCTTTCTCATATCCCTCTTCAATATGTTCAGTCAGATTAAGGACTTGTGCTGTACAATTCTTTCCAGGTCGGAAACCTGCTTGTTGAGGTATGAGTTGTTTTTCAACAATGGGAGTGAGTCTATTTAGCAACATTCTTTCATAGATTTTATACAAATGGCAAAGGAGCGAAATCGGTCGGTAGTTCTTGGGATCAGCTGCACCCTTTCCAGGTTTTAGTAAGGGAATAACTTTAGTTTTCCTCCAGATGGCAGGGATCTGTTTCCGCTTCAGACAACCATTATAGAATTGCAGAAGCCATCTTTCCGTGATGGGACCAAAATGTTTAATTTGCTCAATCATTAGGTCGTCTAGACCAGGCGCTTTACCATTTTTGCATTTCTGAATTGCGGTTCTGAGTTCTTGTAAGATGAAGTCATTTGATATATGGTTGTTTTCACGTTCAGGTTCTCTTTTGAGTTTTGTTCTATCTTTAGAACAATTGACCCTTCCATTCTGAACTAGATGATGAGCAATTTGATCTGGTGCAATGTTTGCATGGCCATGATTGTGGACAGGGTCGTTGTTCAGGCGTCGCAGCAACTGCCAGGCTTTCTGACTGCTTTTAGACATATCCAGGTTCTCGAGTAGCTCTATCCATCGTTCTTTTTTGGATTTGGCTAAGGCTGAGGATAAATTTTGGCCAGCAGTTAAGGTTTCAATGCTGTAAGGATTATCATTGAAAAGTTGGATATAGTTATGTAGATGCTTCACGGATTCTTCTGTCAAGCCAGGTATGTAGTTAACTCGACAGCCTCTGGGAGTTGAGAGTCTTGAGCATCTTTTCACGGCTTCTACAAACTCATCATAGTTGGAAACTGAGGGTTCTATGCGTGAAACTTCTGAGTCAAGGAGATCAGCAAACTTCTGCCAGTCTGCTTTCTTGAAATTGTATCGCCTTCGGAATGATGTGATTCTAGGAGTAATGGCTGCAAACACTTGGCAGCCTATGGGGCGGTGTTGAGTATTTGGTATCGGATTTAGAACAGTTTTTCTGCATTGGTGAGCTATGTTCTCGCTAACAAAAATTAAGTCGGGGTTATACCCACGTTTCCAACGCCCACTGTTAAAAGATGGTGGGAGTTTATTATCATGGACAAGATTAAGATGGTTGGTATCAGCCCAAGTCAAAACTGCTTCACCATTACTGTCGTCCTCAGCATAACCCCAAACACTGCTATGACTATTGAAATCTCCAACAATAAAGTGAGCTTGTTGATTGGTGTAGTTGTCTGTAGGTGAAAATTGGAAATCTGCTCCTGGGGGTTTGTAAATTGACGACACAATACAACCATTCAGTTCTACAGACAGTATTTCAATATTGTTGAATTCTGTAAGTGAGGTAGAGAGAACAGCTATATCGTTCCTCACAAAGATAGCACTGCCATATTGTCTATGGGGTCGCTCAACTGCCAGTTTCATCCCAAGGATTTTTGGTCTTCTCATGGTGTCATCTCGATGGGTTTCTTGTATACATAAAATATCACACCTAGGTTCCTTGGCAATATGTTGCAGGAGTTCTTCTTTGGCAACAGACAATCCTTCTATGTTGATTGATACAATCACAAGGTGAGGTCTTGATAAAGACCTTTGGTTTCCATTCATAGTGAAACCTATAATGCAATGCTTTTGGAATGCTGACGTTCAGTTCAGTACTGGAGAATCTAGTCCAGTACCTATGCAGGGGCACCACGTGCAGGAGTCAGCTTCACCCCCGTAATAATAACATCATAACACCTCAGTCAAATCTTCAAATCGTCGTAGCTTCCTCCAATAATTTCAAAACCTAAAAAAAATCTCTGCCACTTCAATAGTGTCATCTACCTCAAACGTACTTTAAAAATCATGATCCCATACCAAATACATCATTCAAAGCTCTCATAGTATCACAATGGTTCCGAAAAAATATGAACAGTTCACAAAGTACAGACAAAATACAATTTCGTAAGTGTGAAGTTATCTAACGGTCTAATTACGTAAACATCTGTCATTGCTGTAGTAAAGAGGTTTGTCTCTCTCAGTTAAATGATCAGATAGGTGTGTAATTATGTGTTAGAGAAATATGGTACCGATGTGTAAAGTTGTGTAAGCATATACCATATCAGCTAGGGCTCCTTGTGCTTGTCAAACACATGATACACGAAGTAAGCGTGTACCCCCCTGAGGATTAATGTAATTATACCCTCAGGTGTTACAGATTACAACAATGGAATGAAATGTATTACGGAAAACCTTTGTATCATTGTACTTCAAATATCTTTAAAAATAAATGATTTAAGTACAAAATTAATCACTCAAATACGTGTCCTGTAGCACTAAATGTGCGTCTTGCTGTAAGATAATCTCTGTGGAAGTGTCGTAGTTATTGTCCTCCGAAAGCTAAGTTCTGCAGAAGCCAATGTACTTACCTCATGATACACCAAATTTCAAGTAAACCAAAATGTTGCATTAAAATCTCATTAGCAGTACTGGTAAATGTTCTAAGTATGTGAGCCTTATAGTCGTTACGTAATCATGCAACTAACAAGCAAGAAGGTACAAATAGCAACATTGTGTCGTCTGTTCACTATAACAATGCATTCGTAATTTCTGTTTAAAAATGTTCCCTAGGTTCTAGACTGGATATTTAACTTCAAACATTGTTGCATGTTAACAGTTTCTTAAGTCTGACAAAGCATACTAGAAATGTGAAGTGAAAAGTTTTATACCGAAGACTAAGTTAAAAAGCAGATTATCTCTCAATAAATGGTTTTACATGTGAAATGTGGTGTAAACCTTTACTCATCCTAGTACTCACAGTTTGATTTGAATGCAATTATCATGTTGTACACGTCGGTAAGGAATGATAAAATTTTTCTCAAGCTTAGCGTGTATGCTATTTTTTCCTGAGCCAGCCGGCGCAGGTAGCTGCCTGCGGTGCGAGTCATTGTCCGTTTATTTGTTGGCGTGTGCCGTTATTGGGATTAGGACACTGAACTTCTACAAATTCACATTGTCGAAATGGCCCTGCTCTGTTAGAATCCCGCCAGTTCTGATGCAATTCAGGTCTGTCGTTATGATCATATCATCTGTCATCATGTCGGTAGATGCCATAGTTTCTTTCTTGTCAGTCACGTGGTGGAGAATTTCTCCCTGAATCGTAACTGCGCGCTGGACCGTTGCATCTAAAGTTATTCTGTCTCCCTTGATAATAATTATTTTGGTTCCCAAATTGTCTGTTTCTCTGATTATCTCTGTGATAGTCACTACTGCGGAGAGGTGATCTTTCTCTATAATTATTACTACTCTGCCAACGGTTGTCATACAGGTGGTGTCTGTTTTGGTCACGATATGTGTTGTGAGAATAGCCTTGTCGTGTCCAGTTATTATTTCTGTCATCGCGGAATTGTGACAGATGTGACCTGTAATTGTTGTGCTCCTGTTTTCGCATTCCGCGAATGTCAGTGTCAATTTCCAGTTCTTGTAAGAGCCCCTGAAAAGCTTCAATGTCGTCTTTGCAACGTCCTGCCAAAATAATATGCAAATAATTACTATTAAAAACAGTCTTGATCACAATTTATTTTATAAGGTGACCGGTTTCGACCACTGCTGTGGTCATCTTCAGACCATTGAGTGGAAACCCCTTTCTGTTGGAGGGGTTTCCACTCAATGGTCTGAAGATGACCACAGCAGTGGTCGAAACCGGTCACCTTATAAAATAAATTGTGATCAAGACTGTTTTTAATAGTAATTATTTACAATTTTATTGATCACTGCTGTTCCCATAATGCATTCAAAAGTAAAATAATATGCCGTAAATGTTCAGGTAATTTGATTAAGCAAATGCGGATGAGTTCTGAGGGGCTGTATGGGTTTGAAAGATACTGATTCTCGTGCAACATGTCTTCAAAATATTTCACAAGACTGGAAAATTCAGATTGTTCGAAATGTTTCATCATTATGATGCCATGTTTTACTCGGTCTTGTGTGGCTTGAGACCAATATGCTGAGAGGAAGGCAT
Source organism: Schistocerca serialis cubense (assembly GCF_023864345.2). Lineage (NCBI taxonomy): Eukaryota > Metazoa > Arthropoda > Insecta > Orthoptera > Acrididae > Schistocerca > Schistocerca serialis. The sequence continues at coordinate 716,634,941 of NC_064640.1, forward strand.
GGTAAAATTCTCCTTCACTGTGGCAATCGTGAATGACCGATCGCATTCTTACAGCTGGTTCATTCTCTAAATAGCCAAACATAAATTTTAATCTGTGTTCCAATGACCAGTTGGGAGGAAAACAATGAGAGAATTGATGGAGCCATGCTTGTGGATGAATGTCGTTGCCAGAATTCTTAAATGTTTTGAATTTACGTGTAGTAATGAACAGCTTATAGTCAAAATCATCGTATCGGCGAGTCGCATATCGGTCATTGTTACGTCGTGTCGGCAGTTCCATCTCAAAATTCGGTGCACATTGCCAATTTCTTTCATAATTTCCGAAATGCCCTGTGTTATTATTTTGCGGCTTTTCCGTATTTCTAAGTCCCTCTTCCCGTGTTGGTGCGTGAGTGTCCTCTGAAATATGTAATTCTTGTATTACCTGCATCAACTGATCTTGTACTTCCCAGATTTCTCTTTTGTACTGTGTATTAATTTGATTTTGATTTTGTTTGAATTTTCTAATTTGTTCATACTCTTCTGTGTCAGTGAAGGCTACAGGTCTTGTGTCATTCAGATCATCATCTACCTTTGTAGATAAGTTAGTGAACTGATCCGAAAGTTCAACTACTTTCTCTGATAATGTACGAATTTCCTCCATGTGTCTTTCTACTGTGTCCTTTAAGTTTTCCTGAGTTTTAGCAAGTTGCGTAACTGAATCGGTAGATGCAACTGAGTCAATTTTAGCTTGCAAGGTCTCATGATTTTCATGAACAATAACTTGCAGTTCTTTTATGGCTGCTTCGTGATTTTGTAATGCATTTTCATGCCGCGAAAAAATAGGTTGAAAATGCTCACAAATTTGTGTTTTTACGTCGTTACAGACTTTTTGACATTTCGATTCGATTTTATGTAACTCAGTAGTTAAATCTTCACGTGTTTGTTCAAGTGTGGTGTCTAAGTTTTGAAGATTTTGTTCCATTGTGTCTAACTTTTGAAGCTTTTGCTGTGTTTGTCTCTGATTTTGTTCCATTGTGTCTAACTTTTGAAGATTTTGTTCCATTATGTCTAACTTTTGAAGCTTTTGTCCCATTTGTTGCATTAATTGTAATAACAATGCACTGGTGTCTGAAACATGTTCCTCAGTGCTATTCGGCAATGCATTTGAACCGGCAATATTCACATTTTGACAAGCAGAAAATGTGTCTTGACTTATTTGAGAAAATGATGAGGACGCAAAACCTGAATCTACAGTATTTGCAAGATTGTGTCCAGTCATTTCGGATTTGTGAGGCGAGCTGTTGCCGACCGATCGATCGATAATGCTTCCCTGTTCACTAATTGTTTCACTGCCTACACCATTGTTTGCCGCCCGCTCCATTTCCTTATGCACAATTACCAAATTACTATGTTGAACATTAGTTAATTCATTACACGGTGGCGCTAACACACTACTTTCGTCTTCACTGTCATTTCTCAGTTTACTTTGGAGCCTAGTATTACGTTTTTCACACGCCATTATTGTCACAATATTTCACACGACGACACAGAAAAACACAATTTGAAGAGGAAAAATAGGGGAACACATTAACATAACACTGAAAATAATATCTAGTTAATTGCAAGCGCAGCTGCGAAATACTTGATGCAAATCTACATGCATCGCACAACAGTGTACGACAATGTAAAACTACAACTACAAAGGAAATTCTCTCTATATTTACGCGCTAGCAATAAACAAAAGCTACACTAATTACACAAACTACAAGAAAAAATCAGAAGATTCCAGTGAGGTATCCTCGGCTAAGGGTCGACATATGAATCGTCCCCTTTGAAAAATTGTACGGGACTGTGCTTAACCTGACACACAATATTTTTAGCGCAACGCAATCTGACTTTCAGAAATCCCTACAAAAGAATGGCCCTGACTAACATTAACCTATGCATTTCACAAATTGCTTACCTCACAAAAATCTTGGTTACTCGAACTACTGCAATATAGCTAGCGCCACTACTGCCAGCTAAATAAAAGATTCAAACTATGGAAGGCACTAACTACTGATAGGGATAGTTAGCAAATGAAAGATATTAATAGAGAACAAACAATGTATTTACCTTAATATCATCAAAAGTCATAATATATATAGCAGTTCATCACAAATTACTAAACTCCGCCATCTCTCTCCCCACATCCACCACTGCTGGCGGCTCACCTCCAACTGCGCAACGCTATGCGCTTTTCCTATCCTGCTGCCGCTGCCCAACACTACTGTGGCAGACAACAATGCAAACTAGAAACAGACTGCACACAGCACAGCCAGTGATTTTGTACAGAGGTGGCGTTACCAATAAAAAAACCTAAACAGCCTACTTACAAAAGATTACGGTCTCAGTAATGTTGAATATCCCTCAAAATTCCATTTTAAACCTCGAGCGACATTTTCGACCGACAGGAAGTGTTCCTCATAGGCCATAACAAGGTCGACCAAGAGAAAGGACTCCATGGTACCGGTACCACCTGTAATCACGGCGAAATTAAGAAATGTATTACAAATGTGTGCTTGAGGCTCAGAGTAACTGATATGTACCCGACACACGCAGCAATGTACGTGTAACATATAGAAAGTACAGTGACTGAAGGAAGGAAAGGGCTTTCCAAATCATGTTGTAGAATTCTTCTCTCGTCAGTAGACATCGAGGTAAACAGATATCATTAGATAACATTACACAGTTAAAAGAGTCACCAGTTGTGACGTTGAATCAACCTTGTAGTGTCTCACAACGAACATTTCCTGTCATTCAGCAAAATAAAATCCGTCTGAAGATTCTACCATGCAAAGAGATGTGCAGATGGTGTCTTTGTAACACTGTCTCCAAAAACTTCATCAAGCAGCAACACTGTGCTTACAAAGATAGTGAAAATATTGACTTGTACATTCTGGTGCAGTCCTTTTCGTTTTTTTCCTATCTAGATTACCCTTAACACATACTCACTAGCGTAGCTTAGGTTATTGTGAAAAGGTAAATCAATGTCTTGTATGAATTTAAAACAGTATAACAAGATACGATGCTACATTTCTTATAGAAAAACATAAGGGGTAGCCATAATACCTGGAAAAGAGAAGACCTTGTCTGACGCCTGATTTTTGGCTTTTCAAGCAACGTTGTACCTCGCAAAGCACCTCCTTGTTATCTTGTCAATCTGGAAGTGCTAGCCCCGCAGTAGTTTCTTTATCTGCGGATAGGGGAAGACGTCAGTGGGTGTCATATCAAGAGGACATTGGAGGTGAGACAAAATTTGATGACACAAAGAAGCTGCATGTGTGACTGTGTCGTGCCTAGAATGAGCTACGACACTGACATGGAACAGATTAACCCCATGGACAGCTTCCCTTGCTTGTGCTAACAGCCTCCAGTAACCTTGTCAAGACATTTTGAAAGTATGCTCCAGTGACGATTGTCCATTCTGAGTGTAATCAGTTTGCACCACACTATGTAAGCCCCCTCTCGCCCCCCCCCCCCCCCCTCACAAAAAAAATTCAGAATCATTTTTCTTGATCATTGTTCAGTCTTGACGTTATTTTGGGAATGGCGAATTCACATGTTTCCACTGCTTCCTCTGCTTCTTTGTTTTGGGGTCACAGTAATCTGCAGAGCATTTGTACATGTGATTATTTAGCTGAAGAAGTCATCTGGACTGTTCTGAGATAGCTGTTGTAGGCCCTATTGTTTTGATGTGCTTTTGCAACTGTCGTAAACAGTCATGGAAACGAACAGGTGTTGAACTACGTAGTGATCAAAAGACTGATCTTTGTCAGATTTTCAACTCTCCCACTATTGCTTTGATTGACACATGCTGGTCTTCGATGACCAGGGCCTCCACTTTTCTCGTGATTGCTGTACTACTGAAACCCATTTACACAGGTATCTGCCAAGGGTGGTGAGAGGGGGCACTTACCCAGTTCTAGTATCTGGGGATAGGTTTCTTATTCGTTACAGAATTCTTGCGAATTTATAACAGTATCTGTCTGTGTACCAGGACTGCAGACATGTACATGTAAAAAAACTGTATTTTTTATGTCATAATTAAAACTTTATGTTATACTGGTACCTCCTAGTTACCTCCAAACTGCATTCCACTTCTCTGGAAATGGAGAAGCAAGCAGAGGAGAAAATATGTAAATAACTGCTGGGAGGATAATGGTACACAGCTAAGGATTAGCCAGGGAACAGACCTGCGGAGTGGGACAGATGTGTTTTTGTTGTTGTAGGGAGAAGCAATAGCACTGTGGCTAGCTGGTGGGCGACAACGTCCAACTGTGCCAGCCAACACGTCCACATTGCTGCCGTGGCCTCTTCCCATTCCATCCAAGGCAGTGCATACCAAGCTGCCCCTGTGCAACAGTGGCAGTATGTCACATGAAGATGACCCAGAAAACCCTCTACAATATTTAACTACAATGGGGACTACTCACCAGGAAAACGAATGTGCAAGATAAGAGACACAACGAAACTAAAACTCCATGCTATTTTGTGTTAAATATGGCACCAAAATAGAGTCTCAAGTTCGTTCCTCTTGAAAGTATACCAAGACCAGTGGATCTGGTTAGAGCAAAAATAAATAAATGAATAAATAAATGTAGATTCTGTTACTGAGAACAGACAATAGACATGTAATTTGCCATCCGGTCAGCTGTAGCTTGCCTATGTGCAGCTTCCAGTCAGGTGTAACAGAGCAAGAGCTTCGAAGCATGGACACTTTACAGCAGTTGTCTTCAACAAAGCTCACACAGTGCTGGGCAGCTATCTCAATGAAATAAGATTGGGGATCCAAAAGAAATTACAATTAGTAAGTTATTGTTTTTTGTATTTCACACGCCATTTACAACAATGCATTGTTTAAAATATAGTGTTTATCAGTTATACTGCACTTACCCTATCTCAAAGTTATACCCATTGATGGAAATCACTTTTTATGTCTTCCAGCGTTATGCTTTGTAGAAAGCACTTACATTATGAGTGGCACTCCCCTCCCCCATCCCCTTCCCCCTAGATAAAGATCTTTGCAATCCTAATTTGCATCCTGCCCCATTACACAGATATACATATGAATTAAGTGTCAGTATCAAGAAATCTAGGGCATCTAATGGGTATAGATTAGTATAAGGGTGTGCCTAGGACTGTTTATCTTGAAATGGTATTCACAGTGATATTAACATTAGTTGCACCACTCTCGCCTTGTTCTCAGTACATGTTCCAGGTACATTCTGGCTGCATAATGACTCCAACACATTGTGTTTCAACAAATCTGCCCTGAAAACCTTTTAACATTCCAACTAAATTCAGTGATCCAATTTTTATCTACTCCACTTGCTCAAAATTATAGACCCTGATTGAAGTGATTCTCAACTGACTGATGTATTTCTTCTGTTAACTGTAATTTCATGTGCTTGCAGTCTGTCCCTGGTTTCTATTGTCAAAATCCCTTCCATAGTTCCTATCTGTACCATTCCCATTATAATTTCTATTAATTCCACAATTATGATATTCATTCCTAAGACTTTCATATTCTCTACTCCCTTGGCTTCCCACCATTAAAGTCCGAATTCCATCCGGCATACTGATGATATCTGTGATTGGTATTTGATCTATTACCCCTCTCCAAAACACTATCGAGCTTGTCCACATACTTTAAAAATTGTTCCATTGGGTCATAAGGTCCATAAATTAAATCCCATTGTATCGCCTGTGGTATACTTTCCTTTTGAATCAACCATTGTGTGTCATTTCGTCAAATGGCCTGTCTAAATGTACTAACCTTTTTAACCAGTTTTTGCAAAATTCCTTCATTCTCATTTCTTCCTCTGTAGTTAGGTCCATTTATTAAAAATTTACTCTAGGTTCTGGGTTGTTCCAACTCTGACAAAGACTTATTTAAAAACCCCATGTCAGATTCAGCAAAAGTTACCCTCTGATCAAAATTTTGGTTTGCCAAGATAAATCTTCCACTTCAAAAAACTTCTAAACAGATTTAATTTTTGAACTGTCTTTCAGACCAGTCACAAAGTTATGTTTACAATGTCGAAGATAAGACTATAGCGTGTAAGACATTACTATGAAAACTTTTCTCCCGAATATTGGCCCATATAACACTAATGTTAGCACACAGATTTTAAGGCAGTGTACCCTCTGGAAATTGTACTAGATGTTTGCCAACATTACACAACTCATTTCCTGTCACATTCACAACTTTAGTTACATTGTTTTTGACATCACCTAAATGTGCATCTAATTCACTAAGATTTTTCTCTGTTTCAATAATTAAGCTACTCATTTTGTTTTCTAAGGTACCTTTTACCTTGCACTGTTCTCCTTTTACCTTATCATTCCTGTTTAATAATAGAACTGGTTTTATAAAACTTTTATCGCATTTAATACTTTCTTTGACAAACTCAGTTTCTAAAATGATTAATTTATTTTCTATGGTAGGTACTCTGGAATTGATCCCCTATAAACTAGTATAAGAAAGATTTTTGTCTTTGGTAGAGTATTGCCAGAATTTTACCTTCAATTTCATCGAATTTGTCACCTGCTAAGTGCATTTAAAAGCCTAAAAGTGTCCACTGTTGCTTTGTGTTAATCGTGCTTCTAGCTTCTCGCTTTTTTTTTTTTTTTGAAGTTTTGCATCTAAGTGTTCACTTAGCATTGTTCTCTACTTTGAAAGAACAAACCTGTTCGCTGCTTCTGCTTTGAAATTTGTAAAAATCTCGAATTCAACTGGGTGTAGGCTTTGTTATTGCTTGCATCCAACTTACTCTGCCGAACTGCAAATCCACTCCACAATTTTGTTGAATCAGGGGTATTGACTTCTTCTGAACCAGGCTGATCGAATATATTTCCTGGCACCCTGCCAAGCAAGGTGGCACAGTTGTTGGTACACTGGACTCACATTTGGATGATAGTTCAAATTCTTTTCCAGTCATCCTGATTCAAGTTTTTCATGATTCCCCTAAATTGCCTGAGGGAAATGCCAGCATGGTTTCTTTGAGAAGGGCACAGCCAATTTCCCTCTCCATCCCTTCATAGCACAAGCTTGTGCTTCATCGCTAATGACCTCGTTGTCAATGGGATGTTAAACCCTGATTTTCTTTTCTTCTTCGTGCACCAAACTATAATTAAATATCTCTCACGATCCATTTTTGTTATGGTTATTGATAGTCCAAAATAAAGTGTAGAGAAGTGTAAAAAAGTTAAGAAAAGTGTAAAATCTCGTATCTTTCCTGCTGAAGGACAGTTTACTAACTGTTTTCGACAATGTGAGTCTATTCTAGCTCAGTTTGTCTGAATTTTTCATATTCTATGCACATTATTCTTCTGTAGTCATCTTGTACTGTTTTTTATGCATTTTGGAAATTGTTTTATATATGCTGCTGACAAACACAATAATAATTAGAATTTAAGTCTATGATTTTCAAACCCTGGCAGCAGCACCAAATTCCAACAGAGCTACCATGTGATTGTTAGACAAGGAAATCAATAAATGAAAGGTATTAAGGTACCATGCAATCATAGTGTAAACCACTAATGTTGCATTTATGTAGACAATTTTCTGAGTAGTCTTCTTATAGGGAGAAGGTGAATTACTTACCATTCACTGACAGCAGTCATAAAAGGGCTGCAACAATCCATTTGGGATTTCCATTACTGAGGCCTAGATTTTAGCGAATGGTGGAAGTATTCCTTCTGCTGTTAACTTTTCAATCTATTATGATGTTTTCATTCAAAACTATGTTGACATGTCTGTTCTGAATAACACCGAAAGGTTAACAAATATTGCATTCCATTCCAAATTCATACTCCCAACAAATACAGTGATCAGCATTCAACTAATTGTGTACAACATGTCTGCCTATTTTGGTGCCGTGACGTGATCTAGGATATTGACATATGGTAGATGAATTATGAACATAGAAATATAGGCTGTGTTACTCACTGTGTACAATAAAAATAGTACTTGTGTATCAATTTGGGGTGCAAAATTACTCCATCTCTTAAAATTTATGATTTTGCTTACTTTTATTTACACTACTCATAAAAATATCAGAATGGCTAATTTTGTAGAGTTTTCATATTCTCTCACTCGAAACACAGTTGCAAGACACATTTACTAGCTTCAAAAAGATAAATAAATTGGAACAGCAAAGAAGTATATTAATATACCAAGCTCCCTGTAAAATCTAAGACTCGTGCAAAGTCGACCAAAAGAGGCTTTGGAATGTTCATGAGAGAAGGTGGTGGTGATAGATTCAGTTCACACTAAAAAGCTCAAAACTGGGTTCATTACATTGTGAATTATCCTTAATGGACAGTAACATAGCCATTGTGAGGATTCAAAGAGCTTAACCAAAGAGTCACGTAAGCCTAGAACATCATACTAATCAGACAAGAAGCTTACTTTTTCTATGCTGTCATAACATGGTAGTAATAGAATAACGACATTCAGCTGCACACAATCTTTGCCAGGTTTGTCAGTCTACTTCATGCTTATAGGTTCCCACAACAAAAAGCAGAAATAATGAAATTGGCCATAGGAGAAGCAGTCTCTCCAGTGGCCGCATCTAGCATCCACCAAACACCATTTGGTAAGCCATCAATTGAATACATCCACAAATAAAAGAGAGTAGAGTGCCTTTCATCAGTGCTATACAAAACTAAATAAACTTATTGATCATTGTCAATGATTTTTACTGAAGTAGAGAAATATTCAAGCATTATGACTAAGTACTTTTTCAGAATATTACATACAAAACACTATCTGTGAGTAATCAAGGAATCTATTAAAAACTATAAATGTTTGTTATGAAATTAGCAGGGAAGACTGGCAGGTTGTGTGAGTATCATATAACGATCACTTTGGTTTTGTAAGCATTGTCAGCCCAACTCGCTAACATAAATGAGCAAGTCTCCTTTGAGAAATGGAATGTGAGCAGCTCATCCATCTCCTCATAATTACCAATATTAACCATAAATATGAAAATTTGTAGAAAAAAACTGATAATTTTACCATGAGTACGGACAGGAAAAGTTCATTTGAACGGTAACACGACGAATATCGTGAATTCAGCAGTTTTTAAGGAAGTAATGCGAATTCGGCAGTTTTTAAGGAAGTAACGTGAATTCGGCATTTGTTAAAGAAGTAACGCCAAATCAGCGTTTTTCAACAATATTTTTCTGTGTCCTCGTAAGAAGTTTCGTAAATCTAATGATGTCAGAAACGTATTTAACGTTGAAATGATCCATGTTCCATCGTCGTACTACTTTTTGCAGTTGTGACGTCACTAGTGGCCTTTCGACTATCGACTTTTGCGAGCGCGTACGAATGACCACTGTGCGAATTTCGATTATTTCTTTTGCAGTGTATTAGCCACAGTATGCCGTTTCAAAGCAATGGCGTAATGAAAATCTATTACAAACACATCACATTGACGAAGCCTACAGTAACCGCTGAGAAAAGGATAAGAGAATTTGAAATCGGTGGTTTATATGTTCCTGATAAGCTAACAGTATTTTATAAATTCTGCAATGTCAGAGTTTCATGAGAGTGTGGCGACCATGGAGGTAAGAATAAGGGAAGATGGCGCTACGTATCCCAGCCGTACTACGTTTTGAAGCCATAGGGCCGTGGCTCGCTGCCATGACACTCTGACCAAAACATTGCCAGTGTGCTATAGCGCTGCGTGTATTAAAGTCGCTAATTGCACCATATACGCATGTAACGTCATCAGATTGGTTGTTTCATAGTTTATGTTTAAAATAAAATCTCGTAAAGGAGAAATTCCGCTTTTTTTCTGATTAAAAATAGTTTTTAATGTAATATTACGAATGGCTAGTCTTCAATGTAAACGATACAATTTTGTTCATTCAGTAATCAACGTGTATCACAAACTAGGGTTCATTCTTTACTTATTCCTACGATCATCAGATTGGATGAAGCAATGCCAGATTTACGAAAAGTGATGTCGTCTTTTCCGATTTTCGTGACATACAAACCAAAACTTTTCAGTTTTTTGAGTTCAGAATGATGTATTGTAGCAGCTATTTACTAATGTGTAACAGACTGATTGCGGTTCTGACCACCACCTATATCTGAAGAGGTAACCAAGTGATCTGTCTTTGTTGTTAGTTATGTAAACAATGAAGCAGCAGATAAATAAATCTGATAAAATAACTGAATGTGAGTTAATGTTTAGCCAACAACCTGTCACATTGTGCACAACTTCATTCTGTTGTCAAGTGGAATATAACTGCGGAGAATCCCAAGAAATGTAGATTAGGTGTTTGTCATACACAAAACAGGTACTTTCAGTTTGGATAACATTGACCCTGAGGAAGAAAACAAAACGCTTTGCCATACAGTTCATACACATTTCAATACATTCCACATTTCTTCTCTTAAGGGATATGCAGCAGCTCTAATATGAGACTATGGCACTTATTTTAGTAACTAACAAATCAACTGGAGCAGCAGCACTTAAATGACATGTCTGTTAGCAAAGGCAGTATAACAGTATTCCAATTTTCATCTGCTATGGGACTCGTTTTAATATTAGTAAGGAGTTCTACTTATTGCTTACTTACCGTAGGTTCCAATTTCTTATTTTGGTATGGGAGAGATTTCTTAACAGGGCAACAATGTCCCAGTGTTTTTAGGTAGCTTAGGCATAAATCATTCTACATTGAGCTATGTTTATGTCATTCCCTATTTTATAATTTTCATTCTTTTAAATGCAAGCCTTTCTTGTCAAGCTGACAGGTATTTACAGTGGTACATAATGAAATGCTGATGGTATTGAGACAGATCATGGAGCAAAACTTTATATCATAGTTTGAGAAGTGTGGAATGTCTCAATCAATAAGCAGAAGCTTCATTGCTTGCCAATGACAAAGTTTTACTAACATTGAAACTAGGATTTGCTTTTGAAATCATTGTCCTAAAAAAATATAGGCTATATATTCCTTATTCATTCATAAAAAGTATGGGAACTGGGAATGAAATAAAGCATAAATATTAGGTACCATATTCGGAATTTTATTCCAGCAAATAAGCTTTTCTTGATCTGTTATTATCCACTTTGTTGAACTGCTTGTTACAGGTATACAGAAAAATTATTACAATGTGACTTTTCAGTTAACTGCCTTTTTCACAAGATTGTGGAATTTAAAAATTACACAGTTCTATGTAAAAAAAAAATATTGTATGAAATTGCAACAAAGTCCACATCATTGCTTGTTGAGAATGAAACAAATGTCTCAGTCTCCTGACCGATACAAATGTAATACTATTTACCATTCCACATACATATGATTTATCACAGTGGTCTTGCATAAACCAGGAAAGTAGTCAAGCAAACAAACATAAGAAAATATGCAATCATTTATAAAATATGTCTTACTACAGATATAAATGTTGTGGGCTGTAGTTTCTGTACAACACATGGGTTTTCATTTCAATGGATTAGGGGAGAGACTGCTAGAAAATTTAGTGCCCAATGAAGTAGTGAAAAACCAGTAACGCTCACCTGTGAACACTACTATCTCTCATTCTTTGAGGGTAAACCACTGTTGGACTAGATCACAAAAAATATAATTTGTAATGACACACAAGCAAAAACCATAACATACCACACAATGATGGGAATGTATTTCAATGTGCCAAGAATGAGGCAATTCTGTTTCTCATTAACATGTTGTCACTCGTGGAAACTTAATTAACAACACTGGCTAGAACATACTACAGCATACTCTGCCAAACAATGGCTAAATATTTCAAAAAGAAATATATGTCCCATTTGGAAGCACACAGATCACAAGCTATTGCAGAACTAGTACTGCATACTGGAATGGTGGAGTATCAATCACTTGGAAACACTCTACATATAATGTAGTTCCAAATTTTGGTTTGAGGAATATATATTTGGAAGGTATTACACACACACATAAAATTATAATTGTCTGACTCTACCACACACCAGGAACAAATTTTCATAGATACCCTGAATATGCTAGTACTAATAGTTTTAAGATACACACATCACAAACATTTTGTAGCTGGTTATAAAAACATAGACATAACGGAAAAGGAAGAATGTGCATCATTTATTAATTACAATAAGGTTACATTCCCAGTTTGCCTCAATATAATGAGTGTTTTATACAAGATGCCTCACACACTAGACCTCTGTGTACAAATATCAGTTACTGACCTTTAAAGAGCACCAGTTTTGTATAGGTTGCCCTGATTATATTTTCATGCAGTGCATCACTTATTCTCTTGGCTGCATGTTTTTGCCGCGTCAGGAGGTATCGTGTGGCAATTGCTTTAATCAGCAGTATCATATGATTGTCCAAGGGATGCTGATTTTTCATGTGGTCTGCTAACTCCTTAAACACTGGCTTGAATATGAATTCACTAAGCACCTCAGACACACATTTGGAAAACTGATTTTTCAAAGGAACTTTAGAATTACCTGTAGTGTAGCACCTGAACACTTTTTCTGCACACACACAGATGTCAACAACATCATTCGATGGTAAAACCAACGATCCCCTACTCTTTCTATGAATGAGAGAATAAGCAACATGGCTACCATCCCCTCTCAACACGAATAAACATGGTTCACATTTTTAGGTTTTTTCTAAGTGAGGCACCACAAATCCAGCTATATATACTACAATATGGACTGCCACTTCAGAGAGATAAATTCCATTAGCAAAGTAATCGTGGTCGTTGTCAGTTGTAGCTGCACTATTTTCCGTGCTTAGTAACTGCCACCGTTCCGAAGTGTTAGCCACTTTCTTCTTAAGTCGTCGCTTAGACTGTTGAAGAGTTTTAATTTGTTTTTTGTACTGATCAGTTTTTCTTATGAGGTGCTCACACTTCGTCTTCAGTTCCTCACTTTCAGAGGATGTCTGACTACGTTCTGGTGGTCCTGCAGTGTACTCAGGAACAAGAGCAGGAACTTCTTCATCCTGCACTCTGCTGACGGCAGCCAAAACTGAAGATGGAAAGGAAGAGCTCTCCTTCCGCAATGGTGGCTTTCTCTTCTTGTCTCCCTAAATGAAATAAACGGATGGAAAACATTAAGAACTGTTTTTAACAGATGGTTGAAGGTGTTACAGTCTTTGTCATGAACAGCATGTTACAGCCCACTAATTACTCTTATTCTTAGTCCTTTCCAGAAATATAAATTCTATTTTTCCAGCAGCTATTTATCATGTTCATAAAATACTCATTACTCTAACAAAAACCGTTGTTGTGTTCAGCATACAACTTGAAATGCCTCCCATGTGCGAACCTCTAAGTAATACACACTTATTGAAAAAATATAAACTTTGAACATGTAAAATATTTCTGCTGGGGTGTCTTGTTTAACTATCACACTGTATCGCTATGGGTGCTGTCGGTTAACAAGTTCTCAATACAACTGGTCCAACAGTTAATGATATAAAATTGTGTGTTATATCTAATTTTGCATTAGTGGTTGGTGCATATTCAATGTTCCACAGTAGTGGATAAAGTTAACAAGAAGGTACCGCCAAAGCTTTTTAATCAATGATATCTTTCAATGGAGAATGTCAATGAATAGTGCATCAAACAAAAGAAATGTTCATTTGCTGTGCTTAATCCAAGTACAAAGTTATATTTAACACAGCCCAAGTGTTAATTTCTGTGACCTCACTAAATAATTATACCAGACAAACTTGTTAGCTTCAGTAGTCTCATGATCTAAACAGCGAACCTGAATTTTCTTCTCGAATATTCTCTTGTTTGCAGAGGCTGATGCTCATCAAAAAGGAGTTTCATAAATTTGTTTCTACATGACAATGTGGAGAAACAGATTATCTCTTTATACCTTACTGTGTAGCTGCAGAACCACTTCGGTGTTCCAGCACCTTCCCTCTTAAATTCTATATACAGCATGGAATCATTCCTAGGCAAAAGCTATGTGTAAGGACCTAATCAGGTGGAAAGTGAAATTAATGTATTCAAATGACCTAAAGGAATCCTCCCAAAATAAACATATATAAGTAAAACTAGAGCTGTATCAATTACTCCTAAAACATAACTGCCATTAACTAGCAAAGACAGTGCAATAAAAATGTTGTACAACACAGTAGACCAGACAAAGTGAGATGTTCACAAACTACTGCTTTAAATATTCACATAACTGATATAATTTACTTCACACGTGTATTCCATTACTTTCGGAGTTAGAGCTAAATAATAGAAACAGAAAACTAAGTTAGCTATACCCTCCCTCCAAAGCCCCATAAATACATCTTGTTTGTAATAAGTTCTCGGACATTTCAGTTACGTTACACTACTGGGGAACACTGTTCATTACCACCAATATTTACTGAAATACGGTACATAGAATGGCAAATCTACACAGTGTCCTGTTTAGGCCTATACTTTACGCCAGTTAATGTAGTGTTAGCTTTTAATTTGGTACATGATGAAGACAAAGTGAGTTACTCAACACTTCGATTATCGACGATACATGCATATTATACTGAAACGTGAACTTGAAAACTAAGACTTTAATTCTTTGAATTAACATACCTTTTGCAAATGATTTGGGTGTGTAGGGAAAACTGATGGTACAGCATTTTCTCGGAGCCTTACTGTTGAAAGGAAAGTTTGGTCTACGTCCTCTTCTCGGAAGAGAACATATAGTGCTCCGTTTGGATGCACGCCAATTCTCCCTCCTCACGGCATTCTCCCACAGAGCTTTCCGACTTTCTTTTTTAGGAAGTCTAAAATCATACAGGAGAAAAACACACTATAGTACAAGTACCGATGTAGCACACGTTCATTCACAATGAAGTTGTAAAATCACACTTAACGAGACAACTGACACATGAAATGTTATTCCCTTCGATTTTGCATCACAATCAGAACGATTCGTACACCCGAACACCACACAAGTCACCATAATAGCGCAAAATCCTTCCAAAAGCGAGCGACAAGCCTATGCACACAAGCTTACAGCAGCAATGTTTTGGTCGGACTGAGATGGCTACCCTCGGCTTCACATAGCTTCGCAGCTGTGACGCCACGGCGTCTCCCTCTATTCTTACCTCCATGGTGGCGACAGTCGACCGCCAGTAACTTCACTGGCGAAGCGCAGAGTAAACGGTCTTTGGAGACTCGAGATTCTTTGGCAGTCCCGTCTGCTACTTGAATGAGTGATACACGTGACGTGAAATTCTGCATTGTTTTTCTTGTGTTTCTGTAATTATAGGAACCTTAATAAAAGTGTCTTATCGTAATAAGTTGGAGTTTTCGGTGTGTGGTCCGCCACTATAGCCAAAAAACCCACATTGGTGAGCCCGAGTTGCGAAAATACGTTGCAGTCACTCGATGTGTATCACCGGTTTCGCGCCAATAGACAATGTCGCAGCCTCCAGTTTTTACAGCAGTGCACGATGCCGCGACCGCAGAATGGACATTCAACTGTGAGCGCAACGATTTTTTCCGTGTGCTACTAATACACCGGGAATGTTCAAATCTCCCGTGTTTGCCTCGCCTGACCGGACGACCCTAACCTCTGCCGGCATACTACACCGGGCACTGTACACATCTATGCGGATACCTTCTATGGCATTCTACACTCGACAGAACGCTCCTCCAGCACAGGACTCTGGAAACCCCAAGTTTCTACAGCACAACATGGACCACGCGGCTGTCAAGTTTCTGGGTCCACACGCACGAACGCCGTTTAACATGTCCCCCTCCGCGCCGGTCGAATGGAGACTTGTGCCAACCGCTTCGAGCCATTTATACGCCTATCCGTCTTGCCACCCCGCGCACACTTCGGGCGACGCACCTGCCATGGTTCCGCCCTGTCACTCGGCGCTCAATCGCGATATCGCGCCTCTGCTCGAGATTTCGGCTGCATCAGCAGTTTATCAGCACGCACCTGCTGCGCTGTGCTCGTGTGGCCATACAGATTCCGTGCCTACAGGTTGCAGTAGCTACTGGGAGATAAAGAAGCTTGCACGGGGTAGAGGAGCATGGAGAGCTGCATCAACCCAGTCTCAGGACTGAAGACCACAACAACAACAACAAGGACTGGATACCTCAAAATTTACCAGGAGATTTTAGGTGACAGAACACCCTCACAGCTGTGGGGATGCTTGTGTGCACAGGTCAGTATTGAGATCTTCTCCGAACTTAGCGCTCTGGACATCGTGGTTGGTGAAGCTGCCGCAAGAACTACAGTTACATTTGTTTCCACATACCGCAGCGTCACTCGAGGATAAACTATGGCTGGCAGACCAGGCATACACCATTATTCGACACAGTCACCTCCCTCCGTGCAGCACAGTGCCTAATACCACTGAGGTAGGTAGTCCTGGGGTTATAAATTCCACCGTCTGGCGGTAGAGACCAAGCGCGTGCATATCACGGACAGCACACGGAACAACAGCCATCTAGCCACCAAGACCTGGAACTGCCAGCGGGTCAGCAACCGCCTCTCCCCACCCCAAGTGGGCTAGGGCCTGCCCGCCCCACCTTACACTTCGGCTGGTGGGCCGAGTACAGCTGACTCATGCATATGCTGGTTTCACACCATTTTCAGGGACGCTGCTCGCAACTGCCGTCTGCCCTGCATGTTCACAAACGCCGCACGTGGGCCGCAGTAGGCGCCACGGCCCGCGGATACATGCAGGGGCACCCACAGATATGCATTCTATCAGATCCCCCATCTCACGAGGACATCTGTACGTCTTGGATTTAGGTTCACACCGGTATTTTCTCATCAACACCGGAGCAGACATTAGTGTCATACCTCCCACATTTTCTGTAAAGGACACGACACCAACCAAACTGTCCCTTCGATCAGCAAATAAGTTGACACTTCATGTCGAGGGTTTGGCCAAGTTACCTATTGAACTCATACCTGACAGACAGTTCACTTGATCCTTCTATGTGGCTGATGTCGAAGATCCAGTATTAGGCATTGACTTCATTTTCCACTTCGGATTGTCTCCAGATCTTTAGTCAGCTGCATTATTGCGCCACGCCTCGTCCACTCATTTTGCATGTTCAGTCACCTCTTCGGCCCTCCTTCCCCGTCAGCTGCCCGATGACTCTAACACAGATCCCATCGAGTGCTCTTCATTGGTAGAGAGCCTCACAACTTCCACTGCCCAGCTCCAGCCCCAACACCCTGCAGTCGCAGGTCTCTGTGCTCACAATGTCGAACTGAACTGTGCCATATTGTTGGCTACGCAAGCCCTCACCGAGGCACGATGCCTCGTACAACGCCTGTCAACACTGCCACCATCCAACACCGGAGATGCACTTCGTGGAACTTTGTCGCCACCAATGCAGACAGCTTCCCCGGCACATCAGGTTAGTGACTCTTGTGTGCTACCGATTACCGTTCACGACACACCCGATTGAGTTCACCAGCCGAGCTGTACGCTATCATGAATGGCACAACACACAACATTGTCACGACAGATAGGCCTGCAGTGCTCCATAAAACACGCCGAATGTCACCACATAAACTATGCATTGCTAAAGCCGCAGTGGAGGGACTTCTACGGGCAGGTATTGTTTGCCCATTGGACAGTAAATGGTCCTTGCCCATACACTTAGTCCCCAAAAAGGACATCACTGTGCACCTCTGTGGCAACTGTTGTCACCTCAATGTGCGGACGGTGTTAGACAATTACCCGATACCTCACATATTATACTTTGCACAAGTACTTAGCGGAGCATGCATCTTGAGTGTCTTGGACTGCCGCAAGGCATATTAACAGATACTAATGGAACAGAGTGACATACCAAAGACAGCAGTGATTACACCTTTCAGCCTGTACGAATTTTGTTACATGCCTTATGGTCTCAAAAACGCGGCCAAAACTTGGCAGCGTTTTATAGACTCACTTCTTTTTAACTGCACATATTCTACACATACCTCGACGACATACAAATTTTCTCCCATTCTGACAGGGAACATGAACTCCACCTGGCCACGATATAGGACTTATTGACACGTAATGGAGTCAAGATCAATAATGACAAGTCACAACTCCGCTGCACTGCTGTCACCTTTCTGGGGTACACCGTCCCCTCGGACAGTGGAACCGAATTGCACAACCTCCGACAGGACCCAGATACTTACTTTCAGATCGTTGCTTGCAACCTACCGGGCTCCGCCAAGCCACTGTGGTGTGATACATCCATGGGCACCGCTCGGCCTATTGTTCCCCCTGCGCTGCGTCACCAAGTGTTCACTACTTTACATAAACTGGCACATCCTGGTGCTAAGGCTATTACGCGCCTGGTTACAGAACGCGTTGTGTGGCCAGGTGTGATAAGGGATTGTCATACTTGGGCTCATGCTTGTTTACAGTGCCAGTACAGCAAAGTTGGCAGGCACACACAGCCCAGTCTAGGTAAGTTCGACATCCTGAAAGGCCGCTTCCATCACGTACATGTGGATCTCGTAGGACCATTACCCATGTCTGATGGTTTCAGGTATATCCTGTCTGTTATTGACCGCTTTACATGTTGGGTCGAGGCAATACCCCTGCAGGACATCACAGCAGATTCCATAGCATGCGCATTTGTATCCTCCTGGATAGCTCGATTTGGCTATCCTACATCCATCACCACCGACCAGGGAAGACAGTTTGAATCCCTGCTGTTTAACAAACTCTGCATCCTTTGTGGGGTGGATAGATTCTGCACTATGGCTTACCACCCTCAGAGCAATGGACTGCTTGAGCGGTGGCACAGAACTCTGAAAGTGGCGCTCATGTGCCATGCTGGTGAGTGGTGCAACGCACTTCCCTGGGTTATGCTAGGAATATACATGCCTTACAAGACAGACCTCCAGGGTTCACTTGCGGAGCTCCTGTATGGCGAGACCCTAGTTCTCCCCGCAGACTTCGTCAACGACGAAGCAATCGCCAACCTATCCGACCTCCCCATGCTAGTTGAGCGTGTCCGGACACACATAGCTGCGATCCGCATGCCTCCTCCATGACCACATACCCATCCTCGGGTGTTCCTGCATTCGGCACTGGACTCTTGCGAGTTCATTATGTTACGGGATGACGCAGTCAAACTGGCATTACAGCCACCTTACTCTGGCCCACATCGAGTAGTGGCTCGCACGGACAATACTATGGACATTCTCGTCAGTGGTCACTGGCAGATAGTTTCCCTCCAATGCGTGAAACCAGCCTGGACGATCGAGGAATCTGTAACGTGGATACGACTGCCATAGCTGCTACGTTCAGCACCGATGGGATGCTCAAGATTCGCATCCCCCTCCCCACCAGTACTCCAACAACGACATCTCCTGTGCCAGTCCAGTTCACGCTCGCAGGTTGACCAGTCCCCCTCCCCCCCCCCCCCCCCCCCCCAACTGGATGGCGGACTATACGAGCGCTAGTCCTCCCTGCACAGACAGTATGAACTCTTAGCACATGCTGCTATCAACCAGCGAGCATCCCACAACGCCACTACACAGGAAGACACCCACATCCTTCCCGCAGTGCTCCGCACTCCCGGAGAGGGGGGAGGGGGGAGCTCTGTGGCGACAGATGACCGCCAGTAGCTTCATCAGCGAAGCGCAAAGTAAACAGTCTTTGGAGACTTGAGATTCTTTGGCAGTCCCGTCTGCGACTTGACTGAGTGACACACGTGTCGTGAAATTCTGCATTGTTTTTCTTGTGTTTCTGTAACTATACGAATCTTAATAAAAGTGTCTTATCATAATAATTTGGAGTTTTCGGTGCGTGGTCCGTCACTATAGCCAAAAAAAACCACAGGAGTGTAGAGATTCAACAGTGAAACATGTGCAGACCGAAAAACGTAAGGGCAGCAAGTTGAAGTAGACCAATTTGCCGATAAAGCGGCAGTCTACGATTAGCAGCAGCTTTGAAGCTGCAAAAAAGAGGATTTTGAATATCTGGCCCAAAGGACTGTGCAAACATTTTTGCAGGCCAACATTACATTCCACAAACTGGATACATTATTGATAAATAATTTTTTCACATTATTTAAAATATGTGCATCACTCCACACCACGGTTTAGTGATAATGCTTTGATCGTAAATAAGGATACAACGGTATTGATGAATTCCAGTAATATTAAAAGTAAGGCTAGAAGAAGAGTAAAAGCTGAGATGGGGAACTATGTTATTGCACAAGCTCCATACACAAAATTCCTTGGTATATGGGTGGATGAGCACTTGAGATGGGAAAAACATCTAGAAGTTTTAAGTAAAAAATTAAGTAAATGGTGCTATGAGCTAAGAATGCTTTGGGAATGCTGCAACACTCAATCATTGCTGTGTGCTTATTATGCTTACATGAACAGATTGATAAAAAACGGTGTGATCTTCTGGGGAAATACAGGTACGGCAAAACAAGCTTTCAAACTTCAAAAAAGGGCTGTTAGAATAATGAAAGGGGTTCAGTGAAGAGTGTCATGCAGGGAAATATTTAAAGAATTTAAAATTATGACTCTTCCAAGCTTATACATCTATGAACGTGTATGCTTTCTGAAAACTCACCAGGAGTTTTCTACAATAAATAATCAGATTCATAACCATGAAACAAGGAACAGGGATGATTTTCACAGAGACACCCACAAAGGAGCTCTCCACTAAAAATTGGTAAACTACCAGCCCAAAATACTTTTTAGTACATTGCCTTTTACAATAAAGAAAATTAAAGAATTTCATAAATTCAAGGTAGATCTTAAACAATTTTTACTAACACCTAGTTTTTATAGCATTGAAGAATATCTGAATATGGAAAAGTAATATTATTTATGTATACAGATATGAAATATTTGTATTATCCAAGTTTTTGAAACAAATTAAAGATAAGAGACTATACTGTAATTGACTACATCCATACAATGTATATTGCTAATGGTTGAATAAAGAGATTGATTGATTGATTCTGCCAAGCGCAGCAACAGTATACAAATGTTAAAAATTGAAATAATAGTCTCTGTTGCAGATGCTTTATTGATGACACATTCCACGCATCTAGCGCATCTTCAGGTCATTCTTGAGCTGTGAACACTGGCTTCTGTGGTCTCCACAGCTCAAGAACGACATGAAGAAGCGTGAAACATGTCATCAATGAAATATCTGCAACATGCTGTTATTTTCTTTTTTCCTTTGGTATTTGATTTTGAATAATTATTTGTGTCAAAGTTTTTTGTTAAAACAATTTTTTTCTATGCTTGTCTCATGTTTGGCCCATCCTATCCTGGAAATAGTTACATTTTCAACATAGCATTGAAAAATGCTGAAATTTGACAAAAATAGATAACTGATAATAGGAAAAGCTTGCCAGAAATAACACCGATAAATAACACAGAAAAGTGCCAAAAATAATACCGATTTTGGCCATAAAATAGCACCGATTTTTTCCTGTCCCTAACCATGAGCAAGTTTGTTTCAGTACAATCCATTACAATGGAGTGATTCAGACTTTACATTCACCAAAGGAAAAGTCCAAGCCATCTTAAGAACACTTAGAGTTTATCAGAGAATGAAGCTTCTGTCAGCATTTAGTATCTCATACGTAGGGACCTATGTTGGTATCAGTATACACAGAGGAAGTGTGCATCTCCCAAATTCTGACAGATCATCATAATGTTTGAGTTGCCTCACAGATGCTGAAATGGTGCAGCTTCCATTGTAATCCCTCAATAAGATATACAAACTAAATGCAAACAAACTATTAGTTTCTCTAGTGATATAGGTTAGCCACATGAATAGAAAGGAATCTTACATTTATACATCCTGGTCCAGTCTACATAATTAAAAACATATTACAAGTTTGTACACATTAGTAGCAAAGTAGAGTGATACACTGTTTTCCAGGTTGAACAATAAATATTAAAGTTAAACATTATTTCATGGTAAAAATTATTGACACTAATTAACATTTGTAATGAAAGATTCACTCTGCAGATGAGTGCGTACACAGATGTGAAACCCCCTGGGAAACTATGCCCCAGACTGAGACTCAAAGTTGGGACCTTGGCCTTTCATGGGCAAATGCTCCACCAACTGAGCTAATCAAGAATGACTGATGACCACTCATGACTCATCTTCACAGCTTGGTAGAGCACATGTCCATGAAAGATAAATGTCCCAAGTTTGAGTCTCAGTCTGGCACAGAGTTTTAATCTGCCAGGAAGTCTCATTAATTAACATGTTCTGACAGCAGACTTCCACTTTAAC
This sequence comes from Schistocerca serialis cubense, assembly GCF_023864345.2. NCBI lineage: Eukaryota > Metazoa > Arthropoda > Insecta > Orthoptera > Acrididae > Schistocerca > Schistocerca serialis. The sequence goes on from NC_064640.1 coordinate 716,657,219, forward strand.
TGACATTATCGCACTATTAAAATTATGAGGGAGATTTTTTCATATCAGCATGAAGATTTTTTATCATCATGCAGATTCTGACATGATCTGACTTAATGATGTTATGTGAGTGCTTTTTGTTCACAAACTTTTTGAAACACAGGTGGTGCACATTCAAAAGTGTATCTAGGACTCGCAAATTAATGACAGGTGTAAGTAAGAATATAATGTTTTTTCTGAAACTACAGTAACTTGTAAGTATTAATGTAAAACAGCCAACTGAAATTGAAATTCTGAACTTTCATTGTCAGTTGCCTGAGATTCAGAAGTTAATTAGTTTCACATAAATTAAAGTATGTTTCAAGAGGAGTGAAATATCTATCGCAGTACTTTGTATTCTGTCTCTTCACTCAAAACATTTCCCCATTGCCTACAGTATTCAGCATTTCACTAATAATGGAATGAATTGTGTCTTTGGAATTAGGAAGGTAACTGTAAACAACTGAACCATAAATTTAAATGGAATCTTGCACAAACAACAATTTGGCACATTCATATACAAAAAAATTTGTTATTCATTTGAGTACAAAACATAACAGATGGAGGAGTTTCACCTAGTTTAAGACTAACTCTTAAATTTCCTATACTGTGAGTTCGAGATGATAAATCAAGACATATATCCCATCCTTACATGCATGTCAGGAAAATTATCATTATGGTAAAATTATAGAAATTGGCATTTTTTCAAGATTTCCTCATAGTTGTTCCTAACAGTCATTATCCACAAATTGGATTAGAATGTAGTAAACTAATATACTATATTTGTCACACCAAAAACAAATTAGTGGCTCTGAGCTGACAGATATATTAGAAGATACAGGGTGAACTGTGTTGAAGGAGTAATGTGAGTGTACAGGAAAGCAAACGATCTGAAATCTTCTCATTCTATGTATGTATCTAGATTAAATTGTATCCATAAGAAGCAGGCAAACATCATGGAAGGGACCAGTTTGTTTGAGGTATTTTGCTGCAAAACATGGAACAGACAGCTAAACACATTTACTTTTCATACTAGTTTTTCCACTATTGAAAATATGTGTTACCTTTGTCATTAAACACATAACTTTATTTTGCAGTCCTTTATGGAATATGGTAAAATACAAAATAAGTGCCAAATAGTTCATAAGATTTATTGATCCTGTTAATTTTCCGGAACTGCAAATTAAAACAATTAGCATTTACACAGCTTGAATTACAGTTGTGGAAGACACTGAGAGACAAGGCTAAAATCATTCACTTGGTGAAAATGGTATAACAACCTGCCAAAGGTGAAGTTTATAGCAGTAGACAGACATCATTAAACATAAGTCTCCAGCAGGTCAAGTTCCAAGAATAACCACATACAACTAATGTAGTGTGAGATTATTGTCAACACTTCAATCAGCAAAGGAGAGGAATACATGACCTAATGAACAGAAAGGAGACTGTGTCTGTAGCAACTTGGCCGTAAACTGACTGGCTGGCATACCTATACCTACATGATCTACCAGTACTACCAGCTTTGCTGCTAGTTGCTCACAGTAAAGGCACTGGATGTAACAGTAGTGTGATGTAATCCAGTGATATATCTTGTGGCATTACAAGAACCCACTTTTGGTGAGTCAGTGCATAGCGGCAAATATGAGCTGTATGACTTCTATTTGCCATCGACCATACATACGGCTGAATATGCTTCATCTATTGTACATAATAACAATTCACTTAATTACATACACACTTCACCATAAATTTTAACACACGTTCACAATCTTTGCACTAAAACATTTCATTATACATAATGTTTCAAAAAGAATATACATAATTTGACTGCATGTATTTATTAAACAATAGCAAATCAACAATAAAAGTCGAGACATATATTTACAGCACTCTCAAGTTTAGATTACAGATGTTCAGTATTGCTTCCACTAGCAATATGAACAATGCCACATCAGTACTTGAATTCCTCCCCTACTCAATAGTATGTCATCGTCACTGATATTATGGCAGTTCTGGTCCAGTTCTTCTGCTCGGTAAATGGGTAGAAGTGATGAAGGTTTGTGGATGTTGGTGCGCCAGGATGAAGTCTAATGTTATACTGTGGAGATGGAGAAGGAGGCTTGGCCCAATCCAGGGGTTAAGGTGAACTGCAGAGCCAAAGTTGATTTGCATGGTACTGGAAGTTTGCCTAACTGGCCTTTACCTTAGAAAGCAGTAACTTTGCTTGGAATCCACCCTAGCACCCAGCTGTATGTGTGGTCTCACAATAGGGAGTCCACAAAGTAGTGCAGGTCAGCTGAATGAGGTGATTGCTGCACTGTGGGACATAAGAGATTTAACAAGATGGAGTATCTTGGTCGGGAACATCCAGTGAATTGGAGTCATTTGATACAAAGAGAGGAATCTCACCATGGTATTGTCCTTGTTGTCATCTATGCCCATTGCTTTCTTAAGTTATTGTTTGAACGCATATACAGAACTTTCTGCTTAGCCACTTGAGGCCAGAGGGAATGGAGCTATGAATATGTGATCAGTATCAGTAGACTGGGAAAAACAAAATAATTAAGCAGACACAGACTGTGGGCTAATGCTTGATACATGAGTTGTCAGACACCTTAAAAAATAAGTTTGAGGGCTGGGTTAATATAGTGATTGCAATAGAAGACATCTATGCATACAAGCAGTAGAAGAATACATTTGTGCCACATACTGAAATTTACATCGAGCATGGATAATGATAAGTCACATTTTGCTGTGGATAGCTCCAGTGAATTCCATATTAAAGTGGTCCCATGGAATTTGTGGCATGGGGCAGGTTATGCAGCAGAGCTGTGGAGTGGTCTGGTGGTTTGAGCAGGTTGCATATGTGGTGGCCTTACACTCAACATCTCTGTTGATTCAGAGCCAATAGTGATGGTGTCCCATTCCCTTCATGTAAATGGTTCCATACTAGTCACCATGGAGAATCTGCAGGATGAGCAGGCAGAAACATTGAGGCACGATCACCCTGCAGTCTTCATTTTCCAGGAGGTGGAGAGTGACTCTGATGATGACCTGTAATTGATATTAGAGAAACTGATTTATGCAGAGTTCCAATGCTGATGTTGAAGGTCAGTTTGCAGGTCAGCCATTGGTAATAAGGTGCTGTACCTGGAAAAGTATAGGGTTATCACCAGTTCCAATTTCACATGTGTATAATGTGGATTTGGAGTAATAATTTACTTTTCCTAAGAAGTCTTAAAGTTCTTTCTGGTTTGTTGGCAATGGTAAGTAAGTGACTGCTTCAACATGTTTTGAATCAGTCCTGTGCCTCTACTGATAAGGATGTGGCATAGGTATTCCACTCGAGGTTGGAAGAATTCATGTTTATCTAAATTACATTTTAGACCATTCTGCTGGAGTTTTGTTTAGAACAGGCACAGATTGTGAAGGCATTCAGCTTCTGTATAATGCACGATAATTATAACACTCAAGTAACTGCCATATCTATACATATACTCTGGGAGACCTCTGCAAAGTGCATGGAAGTGGATACAGAGAATAGTAGGCAACAGGTTAAGGTTTCTTCTGGTTCCAGTTGAGTATCGAGAACGGGAAAATGGTTGCTCATATGCTTTTTTGTGTGCTATAATTAGTGTGATTTTGTTTTTACATCCCCTACATAAGTGATACATAGGGGAAGGTGAATATCTCTAGACTACCCACTTAATACATATTCTTAAAATTTAGCGTGTAATCTTTTGTCTAATACTTTCAGTATATCTGAATGTGTCAGTCAATTCCGGTTTTTTATACATTTGTTTCTGCTCTCTCATGAGTCAAACAAGCCTGTGACCATTCACACTAAACTTCTTTGCATACACTGAAAATCACCTGTATGTCCTATTTGGTGTGGGTCCCATATACTTGAGCAATATTCTAAGATTTGATGCATAGGTGACATATAAGCATTCTCCTTTGTAGATTGACTGCATTTTCCCAGTATTCTGCCACCAGCTCAATTAAAAAGTTGTTAAATACCTGAAACATCATTTACAAAATAAGAAGGGAAAGAAGGTGCACTAGCATTTAATGACGTATTGACAATGAAACAGATTATAAACTGTAGTAGGAAGTGGATGGGGAAGGCCATTGGCTATTTTCCTTTGAGAGGAACTATAATAAAATTTCCCTGTAGTAATGTAAGGATACAATAGATAATCAAAGTACAGTAAAGGCACCCTGAAGGAAAACCTATCTCATCAGTGGACTGCAGGAAACAGGCTCTTGTTACCTGTGGACCTGTCCATATATTGTGCAACTTATGTAACAGGATTATCTCAGCATTCGCTACCTTTGTCCCATAATATGGACACTATTAGAATAATAGGATTCAGCGTCTATCTTGAAACACAGGCTACATTTTAAGACTATCGTTTCAAATGTCTTTTGGTATGTGATAGGTAAATTCTCTAGCAATAATAACCACAAAAGGGCTCTCTACATAATATTCAGTGTGTTTCTGTAAGCTTATTAACCTCTGAGACAAAGGTGTCAAATTCATTATTTTGTGTGGAGCTGTGGAGTAAGAATGCTGTCAAACTGAAATATCCTATTTTGCTTGCAGAGTACTGAATGATGCAGCACTTGGAATTTTATGTTACTTGTAATTGAAACTGACTTTTGGAGATAGTAGATGATTTGAATAATTATGTATTGTCATTGAAGAGATTTATTACACTGCAGTGGATTCAGTGTTTGTGTAAAACACCCCAAAAACTAGTCATGTTCTATCAATGTCAAAGCTATTGGAGGAGTACAGTTTACATGTACATTCAGTGGCACTGTATGTTTTGTCATTTGTAGTTTGATTGATTACACTGCATTGGATTCAGTGTTTGTGTAAAACACCCCAAAAACTAGTCATGTTCTATCAATGTCAAAGCTATTGGAGGAGTACAGTTTACATGTACATTCAGTGGCACTGTATGTTTTGTCATTTGTAGTTTGTTCAAACTGAATTATGTAGAAGATGCAGAATATTGAAGGAAAAGTTTTGAAACACTCATAAGCCTGAGTAGTCTGCAAGAGCTCATCACTAACATTATTATTATCCTTCATCAGGGTCTCACAAGTTTTAAAATTCAGAGTTCCTAAATGAACCTAGAAAAGTTTTAAGTGTTGTAAAAATACTTAGCATAGTAACCTTTACTGCACAATTAGATAAATTCCTTCCTACTAAATGGCATGTTGAAAGTCATTCTTCCCACACATTAATTGGAATTGGAACAAGAAGGGAGTAAAATGATACTGGTACTGTATCCACTACAAACTGTATGATGATTTGAAGAGTACATAGATAATTTGAGATGTAGAGTTTACTAGGCTAGAGAACAAATCCTGCTGTGAAGACATTCTAGTAATTGCTTGCTGTGATGTAGGGAATCCACAGAATATCAAACTCTAGATGTCAAGACAGGGATCTAAATCTCACCCATTCAATGTACAGATCTACGGAGGTTGTTAGCGAGTACAGTGACAGAAAAGTTAAGGGAAGGTACCAGTTTGATTATTGTTTGGTTCAGGTGTGGGGGTGGCATCATAATGAGTGCGCATGTGAAGAATGAGAAAGATATTTTTGCTCTCTGCCTTTAACGTCAGTTATACCTCCTCTTCCTTACACAACTGTTTTTACTGTAACACATGTTTCACCAAAAGCTTGATGCCATACAAATGAAATAGGTAGCAAATTTACATAATTGGCTGCTGTTTGTGATGATTTACAAATTATAAGTCAACAAACTAATTTTTATGGTTATTGGTAGAAAAGATTACTCATAATGTCCCAAATAATACAAAAAACACAGAAAATTGAAATGTTGTAAAAAACTTCAAGAAATGAGGAACTGGCACACTCCACACCTGAGAAAGTTATATGCCCAAACACGTGAACCTGCATTCTGAGGAAAATAACCTGGTTAACGCTTCACAACGTGATTTCCTTTGAGTGTAATAAAACAACCTGTACAAGTCTTCTGGAGTTGAGGAAAGCTTTTGACACTGTCTCCCACAGTAGATTTATCATAAAGTACTGGTACTGCAGAGCTGGAGTGAATGGTCTTTACCATACTGAGCCATAGAACAGTTAGTAACAATAATCAAAGGTTAGACTGGTTATCCGCTGCCAGAGGCATGCCAAACAACTCAGTACTTGGTCCTTTCCCCTCATTCTTGCCATATGAGTCCTTATTATACAAATATGTTGCAAATCTAATTACACAGTTTGATTATATAGAGAAGCTGTGACATAACATAAATATAACAATGGACCGACATGTTAGTTGGTTCCAGACAAATTGCCTGTAAATTAATTATAAGAAAACCAAATATATTGTTTTCACTTCTAGTGTCTCCAGCGAAGAGTACAAAATAATCTAATTGTTAGGTCTCTACACTGACCAGAAACTTACCTAGTTGAGTAACACAGAAAAATAGTGCTTCAGACTGTCTTGAGTGATTAATATGATGTAGAAATTCAGAAATAATGTAAGCAAAAATGTTGTATTTTTCCACTCTTGGTTCAAAATTTGTTTTCAGGTGGCAACAAGAAGGCTATCAGATTTATAGTAACAATTTTTAAGAGAAGCATGTGAAAACTCATTTGAAAGCTCCTAGCTTCTATGTGTATAGTTACCTTGTCAGTGTCCGCTCCTGGTAGCTGAGTGGTCAGCACAATGGAATGTTGTACCTAACGGCCCGGGTTCGATTCCCAGCTGGGTTGGAAATTTCTCCTCTTAGGGACTGGGTGTTACGTTGTTCTTATCGTTATCATTTCATCCCCATCGACATGCAAGTTGCTGAAGTGGCGTCAGCTCAAAAGACTTGCACCAGGTGAACAGTCTACCAGATGGGAGGCCCTAGCCACATGGCATTTCTATTATTTACCTTCTCGGTATTAAAGAGAATTTAAATAATTTTGACCAGAAGATGTACATACAGAAAGATAACACAGGGACTGGACAGTCAAATGATTTTCCCTACAACAGGCTTGCTAATGTTCGTAAGAGGCCACAAATATCTTGGCCTCAGATATTTCAACAGAGTCCAAAAAGTAGTCCATTCTTTTGCCTACAGTGCACTTAAAATTATTTTATCAGAGGGATTTAAGAAAAAGCATACTACTCAAAAAAAGAACAGAAGAAATCAATTTTAAATGACGTTAATCTCTGATAAATTACACCCACATTAAGTTGTAATACTAGAGAATACTAACAGATTCAAATAATCTATGTCAAATGGTTTGTTAACAGATTCATGATTACATAATTTTGATGTTACATGTAACACTCTATTGTTGAATTAAATATCATGAAATTTTATGTACTCCTTCTCTTAACTTCACACTGAGGTGACCAAAGTCATGTGATACCGCCTAATATTGTTTCAGAACTACTGTTGCCCAGTGTACTGCAGCATTTCAATGTGGTGTGAAGTCAACATATCATAGGAAGTCCCCTGCAGAAATACTGAACCATGTTGCATCTGTAGTCAACCATAAATGTGAAAGTTTTGCCAGTGCAGGGTTTTTGCAGGAACTGAATTGCTGATTATGTCCTGTAAATGTTTTATTGCATTCATCTTCAGAAGTCTGGGTGGCCAAATCATTTGCTCGATTTGTCCACAATGTTTTTCAGCTGAACCGCAAACAATTGTCCTGAACTGCAAACAATTGTGGCCTGGTGACATGGCGTTTTGTCACCACAAAAATTCCGTTGTTGTTTAGGAAGATGTAGTTCATTAAAGGCTGCAAATGGTCTCCAAGTAACTGTAAGTAACAATTTTGTTTCAATGATTCGTTCAGGCCACACTATTATAGAACAGTGAGTGAAAAAGTTTGTGCAATTATTTTTTTTTTTTGTAATGTTGCAACATATTTCTGCTGATATTTCAACTATAAATCCTATTTTGTCATGTCATGGAGCGTCTTCCATTGTCTTCTGAGTTCACTGTTGTGTTGTTCCTTAAGGTACCAAAATCATAATGCAAGGAAAACTTAAAAAATGCTGTAATCATAATTAAAAATAAAACTGAAGGTGGGAGATGCAGGTCAATAAATCTTATCCATCAATTCTTGAGTCAATCAAATTATGACAAGTTCTAGATTCACAAGAGAAATTACTATGACAACATATAAGAGATGTGAGCAGAATCCAAGTTCTGGTATTATCTAATTTGAAACCCTCATCTTGATTGCTTATATTTCTTGCTAGTTGTTTTTCAGTACTTCCTTTACCTTACAAGCCCAGAAGGATGTGATGGTGGCCAGTTTTTGAAAGTGTTCATAATTAAGAGGGAGAGTAGAGGTGCAATACTTAGCCACTGTGGATTTATTCAGGTGAAGAAGACAGTGTTGCGTATGTTCATTGTATTGTTTCTGTACAGTTGTGTGGTTTGGCCAATATATAATATTTATCACAATGACACAGATCCTTGCTTTTCACTTAAGTGTTGTAGTATCAGACGCCAAATGTGGCATATTGAAACTCGGCGAGAACTTTCCAAATGATTTAGTTGTTCCTACTACAGTGCTCCATTCACCTTGCTCTGTGTCACAGGGCGCCTCAATGCTGAGGAAGCACCCCAGTGGCTTGTGCAACCCAATGCTGTGTCATGCTGACCTTGTATGCCAGCTGCAGAGTTCCGATTATGTCAGGATGGCTGCTCCAGCAGCCGACTCAACACTGCTTGGTGTGAGCCGCGGGCAGCCAGCTGTGTCCTTATCATCGCCGGCGTGGCTGAGATCACAGCAACCAACAAGCGCCTGCTATCCAGCTTCTGTATCTGTGGTCCTCACCTCGGGATGTCTCCGGCATGTGTCAGGAGCCGAGACAATTGCCTGGGGTAGCAGGCAAAGGAGTGGCACGCACTGGCTGGCTGCAGACACTGCGTTGGTCTCAGAGGGTCGAACCAATGACCTGCCGTGGACTACAATGCTGGTGCCCCATCTGTTGCTGCATGTAGCCTGGCAATGTGATACACCCCGCCATCAAGCAGAGCTGCCACACTTGAATGAATCCCATTAGAAAACAGCACCTATTTATACTTGGCTGTGTGCCTCTGTTTTGCCAAGTGTACTGCTTTGTGTCACGTATGCATAACAGTTAGGTTGGCCATTGGCCTTCCTCTGCCTGTGACTTGCGCCATGGAAACCGCTGTGTGTGCTCTCTCCGGCAGTTCTACGCCCCTGTGGCCTCTATTTGCTTTCGCAAATGCTGGTATGCATAACTTCTGCAATCCGGCCCGCACCTGGATGTAACTGGTGCTCCGAATATCACACAAAACTAACTTTCCCTGTCCTAAACGGTGGTGCCGCTACAGTAGATTTTGACTAACCTTTCCCAGAGAAGTTTCTGATGTCAGTAAGGTCACCTGTGTCTAATGTAACCCCTCGATCCTTTCTATTTTTAAGAAATGGCTTCTCTCACATGGAAAAAAACACTGTGGAACTGACAACACCTCTATATGCTTCTTTTTCCTTGTCTCTTGATTGCTACTGAGGCAGGACTTGCACAACTTTCTTAATGTGATATGGAGAAAATTCATGCTCCTAGAATACAGTTTTTTAGTCTTCTAGCTCATTCCGAGTCTGGCAGTTTCAATTGCAATAAGCAATGTGTGAATTTCAGTTCCAAATGACCAACACTGTGCGTAAGGGATTGTGCTGGATTCGACAGAGAAACAAAATCTAGGTGAACAGTTGTGGACTGGCACACAAGTCCTCTCAAACGCAAGTCTATGGGAAATGGTAGATAGTGCAGGCAAATAAACATGGTAAGAGAGACCAGTTTCTTAGTGTCATCAGAATGCAAAACATATGTGGCATTACAAACCCTTGTAAATATGTGACTAAAGACAATGACACACCAGCTGAGCTAACAATGCTAATTTAACCTTGATAAAGATCTGTAAGATGGCACAATACCTTAAATAAAATAAAATATCACAATAATCATAGAATTACTAGTGACTCAAAATAATTTCAGAGATGTTGCAATACAAGTGAAAGGTAAGTGTGGAGGGAAACCCTTAAAAGTAAGAATTTTTTGTGGGTTGAAATATTTTACTCACATCTGAATATGATTTTATGGTTAATCACATTGTAAAAAATCATTGATTTCCAGTATGTAGCCGGCTGACAAGATTAGATCTGATTAAGGCTTTACAACTTACATTAATTAGGGCTTAACGGTTGGTCATAGACATTAACATCAATGTATGTAACACAACCATCCTGAAGATGCAAGGAGGCCAACCAAAGAATCATGTGAACCCAGATCATCACATTAACCAGGTTCACTTTTTCTACACTGTAGTAATATGTTAGTGACAGAATACCATTATTCAATTGGATACAATCATTGTTAGACTTTTTCTGTCTGCTTCATGCTTCTAGATTTCCACAACACAGAACAATGGGAGGAATTATGTTGACTACCAGAGAAGCACCCTGTCCAATGCCTGCATTCAGAATCCATATGATACCATCGAGTAAGCCTTCATTTGAAAACAAGCAAAAACGAAAGAGAGGAGAGTAAGTCTTCACTCAGTTCTGTCCAAAACTAATCCCAGTTATGCTTCTTCTATTGAATTAGAGATATATTGGCACATCATGATTAAAGTCTCTTTTATGATCTTAAATCTGAAATTATCTCTGTTAAGTAATATCAGTAGCCTGGAAATCATCTTACGCAAATGTCTGTTGACACAATGAACAAGGAATATTCAGAATTTTTGTCAGGAACACACAAGAAAGAATTTGTTTTTATAAACATTTTCAATGTAATTCATTAAAAGAAACCACCACTAGTTGCCTTTGAAGAAAGAAACATGAGCTCCTCATGCATCTCCTCTAATGTTCAAAGAAATATTTGTCTGCCCCCAGCGCTAATTTTTCAATATGTCTGATATGTGGAGAACTGGTGTTGGATTCCCAGTACTTACTGGAATTTTTCGTTGGTGGGGGTACTGGAACAGTGTGTGCGCAGATTCATAATATCACTTGGTGATCAATTTGACCAATAAGTAGTAGCTTCAAGGTCTGGGAAGATTTAAAAGGCTGGAAGAATAGTATGCTGATCCCATGCCCCTCTGTACTGCATCTGAGTGACACCACTGGTAGGGGATGACTGCGCAGTCAGTTGGTACTGAATGACCTGACATGGCCAGTAGACTTAGCTTTAGCTTTAGAAAGAAATATTTCCAAGGAATCTTAAGAAAATGTAGAACTTATAAGAGATAAGTGTTCATAACCATTCTGGAGTTTCTCATTATCAAAATCTCATATGTACGTTTGGAACAATGTCCGTAGAAAAAGTGTGTATTCCCTAAGCTCCGTTTCTGATGAAGGCTTTCACTGAAAGCTAATGTATCTTTTAGTTATGCCTGTTTGAAACTCAGTAAGTCAGTTTTACAGTCAGTAGCAATGTATATTTTCCGTTTATTATTGACATTGCTAGATTTTATCACAGAAAAACGTATTTCTGTCAAAAATTTCTCTTCACATTTTCGAAAACCAATTTCGCAACAATCACTTAACTTGTTCTTTGGTTCTTGAATGTACTATCATAATGTGCTGTAGTCCATTTTCTTGCCACACTGCACCAGAAGAGAACCTCCTGTGAGACCTCCAATGTTTTGACTCAGGACAGCTTCACTTCATTGGACCTACAAATCAACCAAAATTAGCATCCAGTCTACTATCCAGCATTAAGAAGTAATTGTTATTTAAACAGGCACTGTCCACAGCTCGTGGTCGTGCGGTAGCATTCTCGCTTCCCACGCCCGGGTTCCCGGGTTCGATTCCCAGCAGGGTCTGGGATTTTCTCTGCCTCGTGATGACTGGGTGTTGTGTGATCTCCTTAGGTTAGTTAGGTTTAATTAGTTCTAAGTTCTAGGGGACTGATGACCATAGAGGTTAAGTCCCATTGTGCTCAGAGCCATTTGAACCATTTTGAAAGAAGCACTTGCAAATTAAAACAATGTATTCATTAATAGAGCTAGAACTATTTGGGTGATAAATTGCCATTCCCCCATACCACCTTTAACATTACGTATTCAACATGGTAGGAAACAAATTTTACATCTACAAGATTCATAAAAATAATGCCAACCACATCTCTGCCATCTCATGCAAAGCTTATATTTTATTCTCACTTACCATTCATCAACATATATTTTACATATCCGCAGAAAACACAAAGAGCCATCCCTGTTTACTCATGAGAAACTTGTATTTCTGTAGTACACATTCTTCAATCAAAAAATCGTCTACAACACACACACACACACACACACACACACACACACCTGTATACAAATTATTCGGATGTGTGTATCATAGTAGACATAAAAGTCACACAGTCACAGCTTGGTGGAGATGTTGTAGCTGTATGCACATTCGTGTTTCATATTACAGGTTATCTGAATCAAGTTGTGTGTAAATCAAAGCTTATCATATGACAGCATCCAGCTGAATGAGGCTGTGCAGCTGTTATCCTCATATTTGGCAGGATACAGTATGCTCTGTCCAGCCATCCTGACTTCAGTTAACAGAGGTTTTCCTAAATGTCTTCAGGCAAATATATGGGTGGTTCCTACATTAAGGCCACAGCTGACCATCTTTCCCACCTCCTGTATGTTCGTGTCTTTTGATGAACTGGTTTTCATTGTATAAACATGACAGTTCATATGTCATTGTGAAATAATCCCTGTATAAATAAATAAATATAAACAAATAAATATGAAATAATAAATAAATAAATATGAACAGCTGAGACCCAGTGGATTCAGCCCAGTGGATGTTTCTAGCTTTCTGGACCTTAGACCTAACAATGAAATAAAAGCAGCTGCTATAGAGGATTCACATGCTGTGGGTAGACATATCAGGAAAGGGACCACAAAGGTGGTATCTGCATCATATGAGACACGATCTCCAGCACATTAAGTCATTTATCAGCATTTAATATTAGTAAGCAAGCCTTTCTATTGGTTGCTAAAATATTCTAGACGTTAGAATAACACCTGAGGAACCCCAACACAGAAAGAAGGGTAGTTACCTCAGTGAAAACGGAATAAACATTTAAGCCAAGATTGAGATTTTATGTTGATGGGAAGAGAACCAGTCATTTCCATTTGAAAGAACCTATCACTGCACCAATCATTTAGAGAAACTATGTAACACATGAAACTAGATCTCAGGACACATCACATTAGTGTTGTAATTGTTTTAGTGACCTGTTGAGAGTAATATTAGATTAGATAAATATTTATCAAAAGAACTGCTAGACTTATTATAAACTTTAGCGTATTGTACTAATAAAATGGCACACTAAGTTTCACCAATTTTCATAACCAAATAGTCTTTACCCCTCTATAGTGGAAAATGGTAAGTGTTTAAATCTATGGTAATAGCTAGCATAAAATTAAGAACTGTAGGAAGATATATAAAGACAGGTATTACTGGTACAGAAAAGAGTAAGTCTTCATCAAATCAAAGAAAGGATTGCATGCGCACATTTTCAGATTAAAATGAAATTCAGAGGCTACCCTCATGTTAATCAGATTGTGGGTGCATTTTAGCTATGTCGCATTTGCTAGATTTCATTACATTTCATTCATATGTGTTTGCTTAAACGTTATTTTTTTTATCTTTCAGTTACTTATAGGAGCTGTGGGTGCATTTTAGCTATGTCACATTTTCTAGATTTCATTACATTTCATTAATATGTGTTTGCTTAATCGTTATTTTTTTGACTTTTCAGTTACTTATAGTGTAAATTTTTTCAGATGCCATAGCAGATTTATTTTCTTTATTGTCACTTAAGCTGCATGAAAGAAATGTTACCGTACTTGTTCAGACTTTTATCTTTGTCAATTCCATGGTGAATAAGAATGTCATTCAAGTTAGAGACAGCTACCATCAACACAGTTCTCTTACAGTGACCATGACACCACTGCTGAACCAGCTTTCCATTGTGTATGCTTGGAGCCATGACCGTCATTGACACAAGCATGCGAGGGTTGCACAAAATATTGGCAGTTTGTCTACTGCTTTTGCAGATGCTAAGTACTTTATATACATACACATCAATATCCATACTCTGCATATTGCTCATCGTAGCTAGTATCAGGGATTCTTACTTCACCATTTGGGTGAGCACCAAGGGTAGAACCGCTGCTCAAAGACCCACCTGCAGGAATTAGTGTGAGTTTGTCTTTGTGATCCACATAGGAGCAGTACATACAGGATTATGGTATAGTCCCCTTTATATGCACCTACATACATACTGTCCGAGCCATCACATGGTGCATTGTGGAGAATTGTACCACTGTTAGTAATTTCCCTTCCTGTATCACTCACAAAACAGAGCAAGGAAAAAACCACCATCTCTAAGCCTCTGCACAAACCCAAATTTCTCTTATCTTGTATTTGTGGTGGTTCCGAGAATTGTACAGTGGTGGCTGTAGCATCAATCTACAGTCAGCTGCAAATGTTGGTTCTTTAAATCTCCAAGTAGTGTTTGCTGAAAAGAACAGCATCTTCCCTCCAGGGATTCCCATTTGAGTTCATGAAGCATCTCCGTAATACTTGCATTGTGACTGAAACTATCAGTAACAAATATAGCAGCCCACCTCTGAATTGCTTCAATGTCTTCTTCTAATCCAGGCTGGAGGGGACTCCAAGCACTTAAACAGTAGTCAAGAAACCACAGTTTCCTATAAAATTCTTCTAGTAAACCAGTGTCTACCAACCACCTTCTTTTCCACTGTCCTTGCATGCTTGTTCCATTTCATATCGTTTTTCAGTGTTTCACCTATATGTTTAATCAATGTGACTGTCTAAAGCAGCATACTACTACTGCTAAATTTGAACAATATGGGACATTTTTTCATAGCCATCTGCATTAACTTACACTTTCTATATTTAGAGCAAGCTGACATTAATCACACTAACTAGAAAATTTGTGTGAGCCATCCTGTATCCTCCTACAGTTACTCAATGATGACACTTCCCATTCACCACAGTATCATTAGTGAAGAGCCAGAGACTGCTGCTCACTCAGTTGATCAGATCATCTATGAATGTAGCAACCTGTGGCTGTTTGCTGATGATGTGGTAATGTATATCTACATCTACATCTACATGGATGTTCAGCAAATTACATCTAAGTGCCCGGCAGAGGGTTCATTAAACCACCTTCACAATTCTCTATTATTCCAATCTCGTACAGCACGCAGAAAGAATGAACACCTATATCTTTCCGTACGAGCTCTGATTTCCTTTATTTTATCATGGTGATTGTTCCTCCCTATGTAGGTTGGTGTCAACAAAATATTTTCGCATTCCGAGAAGAAAGTTGGTGACTGGAATTTCGTGAGAAGATTCCATTGCAATGAAAGATGCCTTTCTTTTAATGATGCCCAGCCCAAACCCTGTATCATTTCTGTGACACTCTCTCCCATATTTTGCGATAATACAAAACGTGCTGCCTTTCTTTGAACTTTTTCTCTGTAGGCGAGAGTGGGGCACATTGAACCATAAAAAATATTTCTCTCTGTTACTCATCCAATAATTTTATTACAGAGTTGTGATTTACAGATGTTACAGTTTAATCATTCAAGTATCAAATGGCCTTATATGATTGCATTGTCATTAACTGTTTTTTAGCTGCAGGCCTTTGAAGAAAATTTGGTGAATGGTTCATTGTGCCCCACATGTGGGGTACAATGAACCACTTTAAACAGGTTCATTGAAAGAACCTATTTAGCATACAAAGCAAGTGTGAATATACTTTAAACATAATGCGTACATATATTCCATGTGTGAATCATATAATTAAATCTGTAGGCACACAATCATGTTACTTATTTTGGAATTACCGAACATCAATGGACTCAAAGCTGATTCCAAATTTGAAATATGATTTTTGTCTCTTTGTCACATCATCAGTAGCAGGTCGTGGGAGCACATAAAGTATGTTGCTATCTGGAACAAAAGCTTCATCCTTTACCTAATTCTTTCTCCTGCTCCACAGAAAATACCTTACGATTATCATAGTTTGGTGTCAGTCTTTCTCTGTAACCACATTTAATGTCTTGAACATATCAATGTACAGTTGGGTAAGGTATTAAATGAGATTTAGCTGCTTGGTGAACTGCCGTGCCCTTATTAAGAACATCCTGTACAGCTTCTTGCATAACGTAATGGTCAGTTTTACCTCTGTCCGTCTTGCTGCGGTATGAAAGAAACATCTTCAAACTTGATAATATAAAACAGGACTGTTGAACGTCTTTGATTTAAAAGCATTAAATTCCTACACATATGTTTTACCCATGCTAAGGAAACAAAGTACAGAGTGCTTGTATTGGACAATTAAAAGATTCCTGGAGCACAATGAACCATTGCTTATTGTGCCCCGGGAGAGCTTGGTTCACTGTGCCCCTACAGCACATATTTCAAACAAAGCTCATGTGCCATTATGTATGAACTTTGTTAATATTTGAAGATCTATATCATTAAAATACAGTATTGATATCGTTGCAATGACATACTTTCTCTAAAATCTGGTGACAAAGGATTGAAAAAAATTCAAGCTATCTATGTCCCCAAAAATTACTTCACTGTTGCGAAACTAACATATCATCAGTACAACACTAATGGCGGGAACTAGATGCTGCAGAAAACAAGTGGCACTTGGTAGAGCAGTACTGACAACATACACACAGAGGAAAAAATAATTTACCGCCTTATACTGAAATTATGCTACCTGATTCATTGTGCCCCAAGGTTCAGAGTTCCCCACTCTCCCCTACTCCGTCATTCCTATCTGGTAAGGATCCAACACCTCGCAGCAGTGTTCTAAAAGAGGACAGAGAAGCATAGTGTAGGCATTCTCCTTAATAGGTTTCTAAGTGTCCTGCCAATAAAACACAGCCTTTAGTTAGCCCTTTCCACAACATTTTCTATGTGTTCCTTCGTGTTTATGTTGTTCGTAATTGTAATACCTAGGTATTTAGTTGAATTTATGACTTTTACATTAGACTGATTTATCATGTGACCGAAGTTTAATGAGTTCCTTTTAGCACTCATGTGGATGACCTCACACCTTTCGTTATTTACGGTCAACTGCCACTTTTTGCACCATTCAGATATCTTTTCTAAATCATTTTGCAGTTTGTTTTGATCTTCTGATGACTTTATTAGTTGATAAATGACAGCATCATCTGCAAACAACTGAAAATGGCTGCCCAGATTGTCTCCCAAATCATTTATATATATAAGGAACAGCAAAGGGCCTATAACAATGCCTTCAGGAATGCTAGATATCACTTCTGTTTTACTCAATGACTTTCCATCAATTACTATGAACTGTGACCTCTCTGACAGGAAATCACAAATCCAGTCACATAACTGAGACAATATTCCATGAGCATGCAATTTCACTATGAGCTGCTTGTGTGATACCGTGTCAAAAGCCTTCCAGATCCGCTACAGGAAGTGTCACAGAAGTTCCCCATTATATACTTTCAGGGATTTAATTCACCTAGAGTTTCATCTGTTAAGCTGAAAATAGCTCTCTGTGTGGAGACTCCCATATGACAGCCAAACTATACTGATGTCAGTGAGTCATATTGTGTCATAAGTCCTATAATACTGTACTCTTTCAAACACTTTCGAGAACACTGGCAGCAAAGAGATGGGTCGATAATTGGATAGTACATTCCTTGCCCCACTTTTGTGGATGGACATCCGTATTCTATGTTTGAGTCTATCAGGAAATGTCACAGTTTTCATTCACTGGTTGCGTAAATAGCATAGTATGAGACTGAATAAGTCCCCACATGATTTTAAAATCCTGTTTGATATTCCATCATATCCAGAACATACAGAGCATTTATGATTTTTTCAGTTCATTTAGGAGTTGTGCTTTTGGAATAAAGAGCTATATTTGGTGTGATTTGCATGTGGTTTAGTAGCTCTATGGCTCCTTTGGAGACTGTTTATTGTGGCTCCCTGTTATTTCAGCTACTGTGAGAAAAAGCTATTAAAATCTAGGGTTGCAGCTTTTTGATTGTTCCAGTGTGAGCCACTGCCAGAGGACTGTGGAGTCCCCAATTGTTTAGATGTTATGTTCTTATTTGTCTCACTTTTTATGCTGTTCCGTATGGTTTTTACTTTATTGTTAGACTTGCTAATTTTTTCTTCATAATGCATTTGCTTGCCCTTCCCCATTCCACCTGTTAGAATTTTACAGTGTATATATATATATATATATATATATATATATATATATATATATATATATATATATATATATATATATATATATATATATATATATATATATATATATATAGTTCCACTTCTGGTTTCATGCTTGCCCTTTGTTCTATATACAGGTATATCCTTTTAGCCAGGTGTTAGCAACTCTTTCTTTCAACGACGTGATGATATCATTTTAATCTGTGTTTGGATGAAGCAGGCTTCCAAATGTTTGAAAATTAAGTCCAAGAATGAATTTAATTTCTCATTCATTGTGTGTATCTTGTACACTATCTCCCATTTTTAAGAGTTGAGACATCTTCTAAACATATTTGTAGATTTTCTATTTATTGTTCTTACATGTTCAACAAGGTTGTGACCATTTACTGTTTTTCTTCTGGCGAGTTTTAAGACTGTGATTTGACCATCGTGATCTGACATACCATTCACTATAGTTTGGGTTTTCACGTCATTGTAATTTGTGGTGTCCAGAAACAGATTATCAAACAAGGTCTTGCTATGCCAGTATACTCTTCTTGAGAATGCAACCATTGGGAGCAAGTGGAAATCTGACATCAATGATTCCATTTGTTTATGACTGTTAGTATCTGAAGGAAAGATAATGACAAAATTGCCACATAGTACAATCTGATTGTTATTCGTCTAAGGTTCTGCAAGACCAAATTCTTGCTGCTGAACTCCAAGTAACTGAAAATAACCATTTCCAGTCAGTGATGATTTGGTCAGCCCACACCATTGTGGAGCCACCACCAGCTTTCGCAGTGCCTCATTGTCAACATGACTCCTTGGCTTAATGGGCTCTGGGCCACACTTGAAGCCTACCCTCAGCTCCTACCTACTGTAACTGTGACTCATCTGACAAAGGCACTGTTTTGCAGTCATCTAGAGTCCAATTGATATGGTCACAAGCATTGCAGATGCACTGTAGCAGATGTCATACTGTTAGCAAAGGCACTCACATGGTTTTTCTGCTGCCATAGACTTTAATGCCAAATTTCACTTCACTGTCCTAACAGGTACAATTTTCATACATCCGAGATGTATTTTTGTGGTTATTTCAGGCAGTGTTGTTTGTCTATTATCATTGACAACTCTATGCAAACATCACTGCACTTAGTCATGCCGCATGGGGTAGCCGTGTGCTCTGAGGTGCCTTGTCACATTTTTGCATGGTTCCCCCCATTGGAGATTCAAATCCTCCTTTGGGGATGGTTTTACGTGATGCCCTGAGCGTACGTTAGTTCAAGTTAGGTTAAATGGCAGTGTGTAAGTGTAGCAGTTTGGTCCCATAGGACCTTCCCACAAATTTCCAAAATTTCTTTGTTATAAATTGTAGGCCATTGACCACAGTGTGATCTGAGGTGAGAGGTAATGCCTGAAATATGGAATTCTCAGCACACTCTTTACACTGTGATTTGGAAAATTGAGTGTCCCATGCATCTAACACCAAGTACCACTCAGTGTTCAATGTTTGTTAACTCCTGTCATGTGGCCATATTTTCACATAATCACCTGAACCACAACTCCAGTGTTAAGCTTTCAGGGATTGTTCAGGGATACTTTTAAAATATGTTAGTATAATGGCGTCATGGCCTCTGGAGGTTCATTACAGAATAATAATGTAATTGTAATTTATTTGATTTGTTAGTACAGTCACCCTTGTGTCTGTGCAAATGCCTTCACAGTAGAGAAGAAGTCTGTTATATGCAGTAATCAAAATTTACATCACACAACTCAGACTATGCAACAACCACAAGATGTACCATGTATTTTGTTATCACAGCATCGTTGTGTTGCTTTTACATTGCATTCAGTGAATTCGTAAACCAAGTGCAGATCGTCCAACTTTTCATTGGTATGCCTAGCCGTAATACTGCTGTGTATTCCCATTAATGCACAACTAAAACTGCTGTAAAACAAAATCCTAGGTAGAATTGTGCAGTACTGAAAGCAAACCTTAGGACAGTGTGGTAAGGAGCAAATTACTGCTGTCAACAGCAGGTACAATAGCCAAACCAAAACAAGACACACAGGCTGTTCATACTTGCACTTTTGTCCATTATATTCAGTGCAATAAAGATACTAAGCTAATTGCAGCAAAAAATAAAAGAAAATACAGTAACTCTGTAACAAGCTGCCACTAACCACAGATCCCCCAATACCAAAATATACAGAAGGTATCACTGAAGAGCGTACAGAAGTTTGTCAGTGGACCTCTAGTTTACTGTAATGGGCCTATGGTTTCAGAACCACTGTTACTATTGAGGTTGGTATCTTCCTCAGACACACTGAACAAGAGTAGAATTATCTTTAAGTATTCCAGAATTTTTTGAATGAATAACTCTATGGAATAGCACGTGAATGAACAGTTACCCCTATATCGATATTAGCATGCAAAAGAAATAATTATGACCATGTCATTTCATGTCAATGTATACTTCTAGTATTTCAGATCGTGGTACAGCGGAGACAGCTGTCTCAGTCAGTAGACACAGTACAAGCACCAATGCACTGTTTGTATTGAACTCGTGGAAATCAGTAAAACGGCTTTTGCAATTAGACCTTTTGTAATGTACCAACCTATTTGTCTGGATATTTCAGATATGAATGATACAGCCATTCTTACGCAATGTCTTCCGTTGTCTTCTGAGTTCACCGTTGTGTTGATCATTAAGGTGACAATGTCATTAAACAAAGAAGTCATCAATAAAATGCGATAACCATAGCCAAAAATAAGCCTGAAGGTGGAAGGTGCAGGTCAATAATGCTAAAGCACCAACTCCTCAGTCAGTAAAATTGTGATCAGATCCAGATTCACGAGAGACATTACTATGGCAGCATATAAGAGATATGAGCAGAATCCATGAGCTAAGGTGCAATACTCAGCCATTGCTGATTCATTCAGGTTAAGAAGGAAATTCACTGCTGATTGTGTTCATTGAATTGTTTTTGTACTGTTTGTGGAGTTTGGCCTATATATAATATTTATCACAATGTCACCAATCCTTGCTTTTCACTGTACATTCTCACAAACTTTTCCCAGAGAAGTTTCTGATGTCAAGAAGGTCACTCATATTGAACTCAACCCCTTCATCCTTCCTTTCTTTGCAAAATGAGTTCTCATACACAGAAAAAAAAACACTGTAGAATTAGCAACATCTCTATTTGCTTCTCCTTCATGGGCTCTTGATTGCTGCTGAGGTACGGCTTGCACAGCTTTGTTAATGAGATATGGTGAAAATTCACACTCTTAGAAAACAGTTTTTTAGTCTTTTAACTCATTTGGAGATTGATAGCTTCAATTACAATAGTCAACCTGTGAATCTCAGTTTCAAAAGACCAACATTGTGTCTGAAGGATTGGAATCTACAGGAAACCAAAATGTAACTGAACAGTTGTGGACTGGCACACAACTCCTCTCAAATGCAAGTCTGTGAGAAATGATAGACAGTGCAGGCAAATCAACAGAGTAAAAGAGATCAGTTTCTTAGTGTCATTTCAATGCAAAGCACATCTGCATCTCAATGATGTCCTGTAATTTTTAAGGCTTTCTTATGTTTTATTGCCTTTTAACAAATGTGTCTTAAGGTATCTCATGGCTTTCACATCATTTATACAGTAATTATTATGCATGATTTACTGACTCAGTTTCTGATTTAGTAACATAGTGTGTAGTACTTCCAATAGTGGCATCAGTGACCACTATTTTCTTTGACAGAATTACCTTAACGTACCTACAAGGAAAACCATTATTTATGTTTATAAAATATCATCTACATGCAGATATAGGATATTATGTAGTTTAAAAATAAAAACTATACAATATAACAGCAAGAGGTAAGAGGGCCCTTAACAACATTCTTTTGTGCACTGTAGAAACAATTCCAGTTACAAAATCAAAAATGAATATTAAAATCATTTAATACATTCAGAGCATTGTTAGACTTATATTTATGCCATATCACATGTCCCGCACTGTAATTACAATTGGTTCGAGTCAGCACATAAGTATATTGTTATTTTTTGATTATTGGATTGTGTGTGTTTTCTTAGACCTTTGTATTGCAGAGACTGGGGTTGTGTTATCTCTTTGGTGGGTGGTGGAAACAGGTTGCTAGTTGTCAGGAAGTCCTCCTCCTCTCCACCCATCATACTGTTGCAGTGGTGAGGGGGATAGGTATCACATGGTTGTCCAATACTCAGTCACACAAAAACCAATTTCTTATTTACACTTACTTTGTGGCAAAATACATGTGTTGTGTTACTAAGTTGCAGGCTGGTCACAGTCAGTATAGCACTCTTAGATCAACAGGAGGCCATATGTCATGGCTGGCTTGCAGTGTCATCCGTGGTGTAGTAGGCCACGGGTCATACTACGTTTGTGGCACAAACCCAAGGCAGGATAGCATGTGTGGCTGGAGTAGGCTGTGATATCAAACTGATACTGATATGCAGCTTAGCATGGGAATTCCGAAGCATACAGAGCCCAACTGTGGTTCTGTTCCGGACTGCAAGGGCTTGTAATGAATTTTCAAACACAGGACAATCAATGAGAGAATGTGCCTGCTTGGGGCTTCAAAGAGCAGTAGAGTTTTCCCCACACAGAGAACCAAAGAGCAGAGGTTGCCAGCACATGGCATGGCAGCTAATTGGTCAAGGCATTGAACAGAAAACCCCAAGGCAGGGAGGCATGTGACAAGAGATAGAAATTAGCCAGCAGGCGGGCCACCAGCTGGAATCTACGAAGTCAGCAGCATTCATACTTTGTGCAGACAGCAAATCCCCATCTAGTGGTAATAGTGGCTACCAGTAGCAGCTCAATAACATGTTTCTTAATTATATCTGGCATCGTCATTACCTTGTAGCTGCTTTGTGATGCTCATTGATGGTGGGTAATGTTTAGATGATGTCAGTCTGTCATTCTTTCCTGAATGGCAGCACATTTCTTCCGAAATATTGTAGCAGTTTCACCATTCTGAAGCCCTGAGCAGTTACATCTGCATTGTCAGCATAGACTGAATATATCTTCTTATACAAGACGCCAACTTGCCCCTCTTACTGAATTTTCTTGCATCACCATGGTTGTGACATCTTCTGTTAAGCACATCACATGTCTTTCTTCTAGACCAGGTGGGGCCATCAAAACAAAAATTGATGCATTTTCCTTCATTGCCAGCGTAAGACTCATGAGTATCATAAGCAATTTTTGGCAAAGATTCTGAAACCATCCTCCATGCTTCATATTGGAAGGAGCCACTTTGGAATACATTGTTTTATGGTCATCTCTGTATATGAATATATCCTTAGGTTGGGAAGAGCATAAAGGTATACTAATTGGACAAAAATCCAAGTTTTCTTTTGCTGGTAATTGAAGTTTTGGGCCCTGTGTATTACTAAAGTCTCATCTCTGCGTACACACAGAATATATGCCATCTGGTATTACTAATTCTTCTTTATTATGAGAGATAATTATCACTTTCCAGTTTACTCTTTCTGTCCTTGTTGCTTAATCTGTTGATAACTTCATATTTTTAACCTTATCTAGCATTCCATAACTCTCCTCTCTCTCTCTCTCTCTCTCTCTCTCTCTCTCTCTCTCTCTCTCTATGTATGTATGTATCTATCTATCTGTCTCTCTTCCCTGCAATCTTATATTTGATGACTTTTTGTTACAGGCAAATTTTTTCACAAGGTATGTCCCATTGGAGATGTTTTCAAAGAGCATATCAAAGTTATCCAAGCAGTCTCCTTCTTTCTTTATGGCTGTCGATGATTCACTATGATACATTCTAAACATAGCTCTCTTTTTTAGTCTTCTAGTCTCTAGTTTATTAAAGTTGTTCCTGTGAAGAAATGTTTCATTTTTTGAAAACTGTTTGACCTATGGGTATTTCACTTTCTATTTCATGTGAACAGTTTTTGTTTTCTATCACCAAATGTCTTAAATAACTAAAACATTTTATTTGTTCAAAGGTGTTCACTTCCAGTCATGTTTTAACTAGAATTTGTATATGCTAAAGGTCATCTCTATTGTTTTTCCCTCAGTTGTACTTTTTCAATACTCTTTTACAACCCTATTACTCTTAAATTGTAGTTCTTCCCATGATTTTGTCAAGACTATTTCTTCATATATGTACTTCATTGTATTTATCATTTCTCCTCCTATTATTATGGCTCTCCCTTTTTTAAATGGTTTGTTCAATAGTTTCTCAGTACAAGTATTGAAAAGCCATGTGACAAACAACAGTTTTACCTAACAACTTTTTTCTAATACTCACTTGTTTTGTCATTGCTACTTCTTGTCTTGTATATAGGTGACTTATAAATATTCTTTTGTTTAAGTCTGCAATAACTACCCATATCTTCAGCAGGATACTGCAGTGAATTCTTGGAAATGCCTAAACCCAATTAAAATACTACATTTTCACTGTACTGTTTCTTTCCCTACATTTTCTTTGGCACTGTATCCTATTGGTAGCAGAATTGTTACTAGTCATAAAAATCCTCTTCATTTCCCTCCAGTTCATACTAAAACACTGAGTTATACTTCTGGTGGTTAGCAGATAAAGAAATTTGTAACTGAAAAATCTCATCACACTAAATGTAAGAGATTTACAAACCATTGTAAATATGTGACTAAAGACAATGACACACTAGCTCAGCCAGGAATGCAGATTTACTGTTGATAAAGATTTTAAGTTCCCACATTACTTTAAATCTAAATAATTACCACAATAATCATAGAATTATTAGTGACAAAAACAGTTTCAGAGATATTGCAATACAATTGGAAAGAATAATCAGTATTAATACATACCAGATAAGTGTGGAGAGAAATCATTAAAAGTAAGAACGTTTTGGGATTTGAAATACTTTACTCACATCTGAAAAAGATTTTATGATTAATCACACTGAATGAAAAATATCTGCACTCTTGAATGTAGCCAGTTGACAAGACCAGATCTGAGGAAGGCTTCACAACTTATGGTAATTAGTGGATAAAGGTTGCCATATATTTTAGCATCAGTGGATGGTAACACAACCATCCTGAGGATGCAAAGAAGCCAATCAAACAATCATGTGAGCAGAGATCTTTACATTAACCATACAACAAGCTTACTTGTTCGACACCAATGTAATATAATGGTTACAGAATACTGCTTTAATTTGCATACATTCATTTGTCAGGATTCTCTGTCTACTTCATGGTTCTAAGTTTCCACATTGTGAAGCAATGGAAGGAATTATGTTGACTAGCAGAGAAGCAGTCTGTCCCATGACTGCATCCAGTATCCACTTGAAACCATCTAGCAAGCCTTCAGTTGAATACAATACAAAACTAAAGAGAGCAGAGTAAGTCATTACTCAGTGCTGTACAAGACTAAAGCCAGTTATTGAGTATTATGTGTGTTTTCTACTGAATTAGAGTAATATTGACACATCATGATTAAAGTCTCTTTTATGATATTAAATCTGAAATTATTTCTGTTAAGCAGTATCAGTAGTCTAGTAATCTTCTTTCACAAATATCTGTCAACACAATAAACAGGGAACAGTTAGAAATTTTGCCAAAAAGACACAAGAAAGAATTTGTTTTTATAAACATTGTCAACCTAATTCATTACCAGAAACCACAAGCACTTTCCTTTGAAAAATGAAATGTGAGCAGCTCATGCATATCTTCTAAAGTAGAAATAAATATCTGTCTGTCTCCAAAGCTAATTTTTCAGTATGTCTGATATGTGGAGAATTTGTGTTACATTCCCAGTACTGCCTGGACTTTTAGCTAGGTGAAACTGCTGGAACATAGTATATCCAGTTTTGTAATGCCATTTGGGGATCTATTTGAGTGAGAAGTAGAAGCTCCCAGGTCAGGGAAGGTTTAAAAGTCTGGAAGAATAGTATGCTGATCCCATGTCCCTCTGTAATGCATCTGACTGACTCCATTGGCAGCTGATTACTTGGCAGTCAATCGGTACTAAATGACATGACAAGGCCAGTAGGTGTAACTTTAGCTTTAGAAAGAAATACTTCCAAGACATTTTAAGCTCATGTACAACTTCTTATAAATAAGTGTTCCCAATCATTCCGGAGGTTCTTATCATCATAATCTCATATGCAGGTTTG
Organism: Schistocerca serialis cubense; assembly: GCF_023864345.2. NCBI lineage: Eukaryota > Metazoa > Arthropoda > Insecta > Orthoptera > Acrididae > Schistocerca > Schistocerca serialis. Next base: position 716,683,686 of record NC_064640.1, read on the forward strand.
GAGCAATGTGTATAGATAGAGTGTGCGTTCCCTAAGCTCCATGCATGCCTTCACTATGTTTCTGTTGAACACAAACTCAAACTGTGTAACTTGCATTGCTGTCACCCAGTAAGATGTTGTTAAAGTGACATGTTTGTTATTGTTTGTATAATGATCCAAACTGCTTACCACAGTGCGGTAAGTTTAAATTAAACTTCGAATAAAATTACTTTTCTTCTCTTTGCAGAGAAAAAGATGGTAAGACCTAGAACTATATTAAGGATAGCACCTTCGGTCATACTTTATTAAAATAGGAAAGTCAATGTAATACATGAAGGTACCTGGATCTTGAGGTGCTTTGAGTATGTTGTCACAGTAAAGTGGCTGAGTTATTAGGATTTTATGAGCTCTAGTGTGCTAGGTTGGTGGTCTGATCCCACGCATGTGTTGTATAAGCTGCCAATAGTGTAGAATTGGCAGTCTATGGGTGATAATGTGTGGCAGGGTGGCACAGTGTGCAGTTACATTTGGGTAAATGGTTGACACTCAGTGGATGGTTGACAGCTGTTAGCCGTTCTCCAAAGTGGAAGTATAGGAAAGAAAAATCAAAAGTAGCAAAGGATGCTTTGTACTGTAGCTGTGATGGGAGCAGAACAGAAAAAACTGTACTATGGTAACTGGAACACAGCAGAGTGAGAGCTCATGAGAATAATTCATTGACAGCAAAGTCAAAACTTGAAGGATTCAGACTGAGAAAACAGTAACAGGGTATGAAGATCTATTGCAGTTTTATGATAATAAAAGGTAAATATATGAATATTTATCATGACAGGTTCAATAAAAGTTCAACCTGTTCACTACCTATTAATTAAAATACATTGAATACCACCACACTATACAGACTTCATTCCATCAAGCCCGCCAGCAGCAAAATGCTTGCTCCTTGCTCCCACACACTCCTCTTGCACACACTGTTTGATGTCATGTACACCAGGTGCATTCTACTAGGTGCATTCACTATGTAATAACAGCATAACACACATCTATGACCATATTTTTTTTGCTATTTACTCCATCTAAGTTGACACTGTGATTTATTAGATCACAGTGCCCCCCTCCCCCCAAAATCTTGATACAAGAAAGTGACTTCTGTCTAGGATGCAAATAATGTAGGAAGAAAGTCCAAAATAAAAAATTTTAAACCATTCACAGGAAACAAAATGACACAGTAATGACAATGATAGTAATAATAATAATAATAATGAAATTGTGAAGATTTTCAGCTGCTAAACCATCATAGCTATAGTATTAGTTAAAAAATAAAATATCTTTTGAAATATTTACTGTTTATGTATAAAAGTTATATGTCACCTGGTTAGTTTTCACTGGCAACTAGCAGTTTCATTCTGTCACCTTCCCTTGATATGAAATGCAACAGACAAACAGTAAATGAAAATGTACCCAAAATAAATCTTAAACAAAATAATTAGATCGGTTATAGATAATAGTAAAGGATATTTAGCCTGTACCTTTGCATAACTGTGAGTATTGACTCATTATGTGCCAGTCTAAACCATTCGTATTAATTATACCATGGATAGGAATTCCACCTCAACTAAATAATTTTTTCACCAAAATGTTCACCTTTATAAAATAAAACAGCAAGAAGAGTATTAATTCCAGTCGTAAAGTACTCATTACAGAAATGACATATGGAGAAGATAGATCGCTACCCACTGTAGAGATGACTCATTCAATGCAGACAGGCACAACAAAAAGACCTCTACACATTTACTATTGACCAAAGCCTTCATCAGGAAAGGGGAAACAGACACACACATTCACAAAAGCAAGCATTCACAAAAGCTAGCGCACTTCATGCACATATGACCACCATCTTGAGCATCTCGAAAAAAGCTTCTGGAGGTGTATGTTCCATTTCCCGATGAATGCTTCCACTGAAAGCTAAGGTGTCTCTTTGTTGCGCCTATCTGTAACTCAATGTGTCAGTTTTACAGTGAGAAGCAATGTATCTTTTTCTTATATGATCAAAATTATCATGTGGAGTTTCCATTGCTTGATTGCATCACAGAAAAAGAAGTTTCTGTCAATTATTTGAAGTGCATATTTTCAGGGAGAACTTTAGCCACACTCACTTCAATTGTTCTTCAGTTCTTGAATGTACTTTCATAATGGTCTGTTGTCTGTTTTCTTGCTACACTGCACTAGAACTGAACCTCCTGGTAGTGCTTCAGTGCTATGGCTCAGTACAACTTCACTTCATCATGCAAATCATGCCTAAATAACATCCAGTCTACTATCAGGCATTAAGAAATAATTGTTATTTAAACAAGCACTTGAAAATAAAAATAATATATTCATTAATAGAGCTATAGCTATTTCGGTGATGAGTCGCCATTTCCTCATACCTCTTTACATGTTACCTATTCTGCAAGGTAGCAAATAAATTCTACATCTACATAATTCAAAAGATAATGCCAACCACATCTCCTCGGTCATTTCATTGAAAGCTTATATTTTATGCTCACTTACCATTCATCAACATATATTTTACTTACACACAGAACACATAAACAGCCATCACAGAATAGTCATGAAAAACACTTAATGATACCCCTTATATTTCTGGAGTACACATTATGAATTGCAGCAAAATAATATAAATAAAAAAATCTGGCACACACACACACACACACACACACACACACACATACACACACACACACACACACACACACATACACACACACACACACACACACACACTTGCACATGTACACAAATTAATCATATTGGTGTATCATGGTAAAATAAAAGAAGTCATACAGTCACAGCTTAGGGGAGATGTAGTAGCTGTATGCACATTTATGTTTCATATGGTAAGTTATCTGAATCAAGTTGTGTGTAAATCAAAACATATTGTATGATAGCATCCAGCTGAATGAGGCTGTGCAGCTGTATCCTCACATTTGGCAGGATGCACTAAGCTCTGTCCAGTCATCCTGATTTCAGTTAACCTAGGTTCTCCTAAATGTCTTCAGGCAAATGCAAGGATGGTTCCTTTACTAAGGCCACAGCAGATATTCTTTCCCACCCTCATAAAGCATATTTATATATTCTGTGTGTTTGTGTGTTTTGACGAACTGATTTTCATTATGTAAATTTGACAGTTCAGATGTCATTGTGAAACGATCCCTGGATGAATAAATATAAATAAATAATTAAATAAATATGGACATTTGAGACCCAGCGGTTTCAGGCCAATGTGTGTTTCTAGAATTCTGGTCCTTTGACCATACAATGAAAGAAAAGCAGCTGCTGTACAAGATGTATATGCTGTGGAGGGCCAGTACAGAAAAGGGACGACGAAGGAGGTATCTGCATTGTATCAGACACAGTCTCCAGCACAGTAAGTCATTTATCAGCCTTTTATATTAGTAAGTAAGCCTTTTTACTGGTTCTTCAAATATTCTACATGTTGGCATAGAACCTGAGGAACATAACCACAGAAAGAAAGGTAGTTTATAGTTATCATTACCTCAGTGAAAAGGCAGTAAAAAAAGAACAGACTTGAATTGAATGTAGATAGGGAAGATAATCAGTCATGTCCATTTGAAAGAACTTGCCACTTGAGTAATCATTTAGAGAACTATGTAACACATGAAACTAGATCTCTGTTGGAGGGTTTCCACTTTATGTCAGGACACATCATATTAGTGCAAAGTTCTATGGTATTAGTGTTGTAATTAATTCAGTGACCTGTTGGGAGTAGTATTAAATTAGATAAATATTTATCAAAGATACTGCTGGACTTTTTTTAAGCTCAGCCTGTCATAATAGCAAAATAGCACACTAAGTTTCACCAGTTCTTGTTACCCAACAGTCTTCACCCCTGTACGTTTGAAAAAGGCGTGTGTTTAAATCCATGGTAATAGCTATCATAAAACTAAGAATTATAGGAAGATGCATGAAGACAGGAGTTACTGGTACAGAAAAGAGTAGGTCTTCACAAAATGAGAGAAGGGATCACATGCTCACACTTTCAGATGAAAATGAAATTCAGACGTTACCCTCATGTCAATTTTAGCTTGTGGGTGCATTTTAGCTATGTCACATTCGGTGGATTTCATTACAATTCCTTCATTTGTGTTTGCTTAATCGTTATTTTTGTGATCTTCCAGTGACTTACATGAGATAGTGTAAATTTTTTCAGAAGTTCTTGCAGATTTCGTTTATTTGTTATTCCTTAAGCTACATGAAAAAATTGTGTTCATAGTTGGTCAGACTTTGATGTTTGACAATTCCATGGTGAATAAGAATGTCATTAAAGTTGGAGACATCTACCATCTCAACAGTTCTCTAACAGTGACCGTCACACCACTGCTGACTCCGCAACCCACTGTGTATGCTTTGAGCCATGCCCATCATTGACACAAACAAGTGAGGGTTGCACAAAATATTGGCAGTTTGTCTACTGCTTTTGCAGATGCTAAGTTCTTTATATACATATATATCTGCATCCATACTCGGCATATTCCTCATTGTAGCTAGTATCAGGCACTCTTACTGCACCTTTTGGGTGTGCACCATGGGTAGAATCACTGCTCAAAGACCCACATGCAGGAATTAGTTTGAGTTTGTCTTTTTGATCCATGTAGGAGCAGTATATAATGGATTATGGTATATTCCTCTTCATGTACATCTACATACATACTGTACAAGCCGCCAGATGGTGCATGGTGGAGAATTGTACCAGTGCTAGTGATTTCCCTTCCTGTATCACTCACAAAACAGAGAAGGGAAAAACCACTACCTCTATGCCTCTGCACAAACCCATTTCTCTTATCTTGTCTTTGTGATGCTCCTGCGAATTGTACAGTGGTGGCTGTAGCATTACTCTACAGCCAACTTCAAATGCTAGTTGTTTAAATTTCTTAAGTAGTGCTTTGTGAAAAGAACACCATCTTCCCTCCAGGGATTCCCATTTGGAATCATGAAGCATCTCCATAATACTCACATTGTGACTGAAACTGCCAGTGACAAATCTAGCTGCCCACCTCTGAATTGCTTCAATGTTTTCGTTTAATCCAAGCTGGCAGGAACTCGTAACATGCAACCAGTACTCAAGAAACCACACTTTCCTAAAATTCTTCTAGTAAACCAGTGTTGACCAACTACTTTCTTTGAAACAGTCCTTGCATGCTTGTTCCATTTCATAGAGCTTTTAAGTGTTACACCCATATGTTTAATCAATATGATTGTCTCAAGCAGCACTCTAGTAATGCTCTATTTGATCATTATAGGACTTTTTTCCTAGTCATCTGCATAAACTTATGGGTTTTAGTGTTGTAGGATTGCCAAATCCAATGATGCACACTATACCACATGTAATAAGCAATATTTTATTACTCAGAGGCACACATATACAGTTATATAGATTCTTGATTCTCTGTCCACTTGTGTACCCTTTTGCACCACAAAGAGCTTGCCAAAGCAAAGATATTACTAGTGACTTGGTCGATAGTCACCACATTAGCAACCCCCCCCCCCCCCCTCAGCCCCCCTTTAGAGTGTGGAGCACCAAACCTTAAATATGTAGGCATACATGGAAAGGAAATACGCAGGGGGGAGGGAGAGGGTTTTTAAACCGAAATCATTCCTTACATTACATTACATTACATTACTGAAGTCTTCGAAAGAGTGAGGGAGGGGATGGTCCTGCCTGACCGGTTGAATCCTTGTACAGCAGCAGAGGGTTCCAGGGAGGGGACAATGGGTTGTGATGAGCCGCGGTAGCAGAGGTGATTGCCTGTTGCCGGTACGTAACACTTTTATCGTTGATTGGGTCAGTACCAACAGGCAAGCGGACAGACAGAAGATGAATGTTGGTTAATTTGTCATTGGGGGAGATGGCTTGTTCGTAGAAGATATACACATTATCTGGCTGCATAACAAAAAACACTTTATAGCTGCAAATAAAATCTGTATTGACATTCACTACCACTTCCGTTTATGGGTTGACCGAATCTTCACACAAGTCGTTGTTGGTGACATCACATGTTCCGAGGCTGGCCCCTGATATGTCACTGAATCCTAATTGGGGAGAGGTGGGGGGCGGCCTGTAGGAGGAGGAGTCTTCACACGCATCACTGTGTGTGGGAATGTCGCACGCACCTGTAGCAAATGGTTCAAATAGCTCTGAGCACTATGGGACTTAACATCTATGGTCATCAGACCCCTAGAACTTAGAACTACTTAAACGTAACTAACCTAAGGACATCACACAACACCCAGTCATCATGAGGCAGAGAAAATCCCTGACCCCGCCAGGAATCAAACCCAGGAACCCGGGCGCGGGAAGCGTGAACGCTACCGCACGACCACGAGCTGCGGATGCACCCGTAGCACTGTCACCTGATTGGAAGTGGGTAACATCACAAGTGCAGGAATGGGCGTCACTCATTCATGGACTGTCGGTAGATGCCTTGTGCAAGGCGGGTGTAGCAGTGGGTCAGTGCTGACTGGGTGGGGTATTGGGCAGTTCTCCCAGAGACCATGCCGGTTTGAAGTGGCAGACAGATACCGTTTGAGATGTGCTGTTAATGAGCATGTTGAATGTATTGGTACACTGCAATATGACTCTGCATGTGGCCGAGTATGGAGGTCTGAGTGCCGGTCGGACAGTGTCATCATGAACCATGACATGAGTGCACGATTCCAAGTCTTATGCAGAAAGACGGGAGGGAGGGAGTGTGGTCGAGGTGGAGGCATGCGAACGTTAGCGATTAGCTCCTTAACATGCCCGACGAATGTCGAGTCGCACATTTCATCTGGTGGAAGTGAAGGCTCAACTAGCTCTGCTGGGAGTGTGAGGGGTTCTCCGTACAGTACTTCTTCCAGGGATGTGCCACGGTCCTCTTCGTATGCGGCCCAAATGCCTAACATTACCCGTGGTAAGGCATCGGCCCACTCACCTCTGTGGCACATTAGGGAAGCTTTAAGAATTCAGTGCCAGCATTTGACAAGCCCATTGCTCTGGGGGTGGTATGCTGTAGTCCTAAATCGTTTCACCCCACATAGTTCACAAAGCTGTTAGAAGAGGGCGGACTTGAACTGGCGGCCCTGGTCAGTGGTGATAGAAACCGGGCAGCCGAAGCGCGAGGTCCACATTAATGAAAGGGCTTGGGCCACTGTGTCGGCTCTGATGTTAGTGAGAGGAGATACCTCTAGCCAGTGGGTAAACCTGTCAATGGCGGACAGTATGTAATGGGAGGGGCCCGAGGGGGGTAAGGGCCTAACAATATCGATGCATGTGTGCTGGAATCTTCTTCTTGCCACATCGAACGTACCCATGGGGGGCTGTGCATGATGTCCTACTTTAGCGTGCTGACAAGTCATACAAGCTCGTGCCCAACTGCGGCATTGTTTCATCACCTGGGCCAAACGAAACATTCACATACCAGATGTGGGGTGGCACGAATGCCAGGGTGTGCCAAGTCATCGATACTATTAAAAATGTCCCAGTGGAGAGGTGCAGGAATCACCAGACGTATGCGTCCTGTTGAAATGTCGCACCAGATGGGTGATGAAAACCCAGGAAGTGTCCATAACTCTAGTTAAGTCCGTCTTTAACATTGGAGCACAATGCAGTGAGTTCAGTATCCTCTGTCTGCGATTTAGGGAGTTCACTGACATCCAGTTTGAAGTTAAAACCAACACCCAATATAGAAAATCGGCGGCGAAATTGTCTGCCCCTCTGACGTAAAATGTGTTGTTCATAAACTGACGTATGAGGTCCACATGCTGAAACACATGAGTCCTTGCCTGGGTTACAGAAAGCATATACCAATGGCTCGTGGTCAGTAAATACCACGAGATGGCGATTTTTGATATTGTCTTGGAAATATCTCATAGTGGCTTAAATAGCAAACAGTACCAGGTCAGAGGTCGACCATTTACGTTGGGAAGTGGACTATTTGTGGGAGAAAAATCTGAGTGGCTGTACAACAGAACCCATGGATTGCTGAAGTACCACTGCTGTATCACTCGTGTCTGTAGTAAGTGAGATGGAAGCATCAGGAATGGTGTGAGTGAGTGTTACAGCCATCTGTTAGGCTGACTCTAGGTTATCAAATTCCTGACGCATATCTGGAGTCCATGTGACCATCTGAGACCCTGAAGGGTTTTCTCCTGCAAGAGCATCCGTCAGTGGGGCTTGTATTTCAGCGTTGTGGGGGATGTGTTTGTGGTAGTAATTTACTGTTCCAAGGAAGCGGTGGAGGCCCTGAAAATGTTTGGGCAAGGGCACCGTACTAATAGCCTCGACCCAGTGGGGTAGGGCATGGATGCTGCTGGAAGAAACCCCGTGGCCCAGAAAAGTGATACTAGTCGGCAGAGTTGTGACTTAGCATTGTTCACTGCAACACCATTTGCTTTTAATAGTTGGAACACTGTATTTAAATGGAGTTCATGTTCCTCAAGTGAGAAAGAAAAACTAACAAGTCATCCAGGTAGGCATATGCAAAGTCCAGTTTTCCACCCAATGAGTCGATGAACAATTGCCACATCTGTGCAGCATTCTTAATGCTGAACGGTATAAACAAATACTCAAACAACCCAAACAGGGTGAAGATAGCGGTTTTTTCAATGTCCTCCGGTGCCATTGGCAGTTGGTGATACGCATTGTGACAGTCAATTACACTGAAAATTTGTGCTGCATGCAGTTGGGAAGCAAAGTCTTGAATATTTGGGATGGGATAATTATCTAGAAGTGTTCTGCTGTTAAGCACCCGATAGTCACAGCAGAAGCGGAATGTGTCACCTTTCTTGAGCACCAAATGAATGTGTGACGACCAACTACAAGAAGAAAGCGAATAGTCTTACTATCTGAAAGTTACGGTGTTTAAGTTTTTTTGGATTTAAACTCCTAGCCTTTGCACATACCAGTGGGTCTTCTGTGGAAGTGAATCTGTGGACAGTACCATTGTTGATCGTGAACATCGATGGGGTGATGAACCCGCACGCAGTGCACTATGACTAACCTGTAACGCACACGCTTGTGGGTCCCAGGTCGGCGGGTCAACAGCAGTGGCAGTGATCCACCAGTAGTCCTTGTCGTAAAGTTCGGTGGCGTACTTGTTAGTGTTGCGGGCACAGCTTCTGTCCGGCAATGGAAACGATATGAAGCGTCGGCGGCAGCTGTGAGAGAGTGGTTAGGGGTTTGGGGGAATGGCCGTGTGTGACAGCTGGGTAACCTGCTCATGAGGGTCCATGAGCTTGGCTTGCATGGTGGCGATGCGTAAGCGGGGGGCATCATTGCTGTCCTGAAGTTCGTTGTTGTGTGATCTAAGAGGGAGCAGTGCAACAGCGGTTTCATGTAGCTCACACAATAGAGTGGCGCTCTCGGATGAGAGGGAAGAGGTACCTGAACTGGTGGTACAGTCTATCGAATTAAAGGTTAGTACCTTGTTGTAGGTTGGGTGACAGTACGTGGGCTAAGAGAAAATCTACCATGAGCATGGTTCATCCACCTCCATGATAACAAAAGTCCACTGTAAGGGGGTGTTAATGTCCTGCAGTTTAAGGCTTAAATTAGTTATTCCATGAGATTGGATCAGGGACTTATTTGCAGCTCGAAGCGGGGAGCAAGGCTGATGCTCGAATTTAATACCTGCAGACAAAGGTATCACACTAACCTCGGTCCCTGTGTTGACTAGAAATGAAAGGCAAGACACTGCGACTTTCACATGCAAGCGTCCTGGTTCATGAGGTGAAGAAGTATTAAGTGATAGGCATCTGTGCAGTGCTACGGAGCTTGGAGCGCCTGAATCGGATCATGTTATTAGTTTGGGAACGCTAATGGAGAACAGCATTTCTTAGCCACATCACCATGGTGAGAATGGAAATAACACCAACTGGGACGGCATGTGGCGTCATACATTGTACTGGCTGAGTTCAAGCGACAGTGGAGAGGGTCTTGTTTGTAGGTTCCGCCGATGGCGGCGTTGCAGTAGTGCTGATAGGAGAGGAACTATGGAGGTGGCTGCTGGGCGGCGTTGGGTCCGAGCACATGCGCCGAGCGAGTCGTGCGCGCTCTGTGCCACACGATGGAAGCTGCCGCACAGGTGTGCCAACCCCTGAGGCCAGAGGGCCGCCTGGGGGCCTTCGCGGGAGGGGGGGGGGGCAGAATATTATAAACCTGGTCTGCGATCTTCAGTTTGCCGTCTAGTGGGGCTAAAGTAACATGGAGAAGTGGAATTTGAACTTCCACAGGACGTTTGAGCAACCAGATGAACCAAAGTTTAACGTCTGGCATGTAATATGTGTCTATCATGGAGCGGAGAAGACACCAGAACTGTGACGGGGATCTGGAACCCAGTGACCTGTGACTGATGAGGCGGATAGCTTCCTCTGTTGATGTGGATAGTTGCCCGAGCATGGTGCGTTGGGCAACCACATATTTTTCTGTAGCGGGGGCAAAGCCAAAGTATCACAGATCAGGTCCAGTTCATCATGGAGGTGACATAGTAAGCAAAGGAACTTCGAATTGTCATTGGCGACACTGTGTAGCTGCAGAATGTGGTCAAACAAGGCAAACCATATGTGTGGGTGGTCCTTGCAAAGGGGTTGTAGCTTTGGCCAATGGATGGGGAAGTCTTGACATAACTGTTTATCAGAAACTGTCACCCCCTGTCCACAGTTCTGCAGCGTAAATGGCTCAGGTGCAGTAGCGGTGCACCAGCTTTCGACACTGTCAGTGGCACGCAGCACAGTAGGCGTGGCTGATTTGACCTTGGTCGAGAAATCAATGAATCGTGCATTTGGCGGAGTATTGCCAACAGGCATAGAATGGACCGGCATGTAGAGTCCACCATAGTCGACCGATATGCGGAGAGCAACGGAGTACAACATCTGGGACCCCCCCCCCCCCCCCCCAATAGGCACATTAAAATTGTTAAAAATCACCATATACTTGTGGAACACCCGAGGTGGATGTGGCAGGAATGGTGTGTGCCATTGGAAACACTCATATAGCAGACACTGGGGTAATGGGGGGGGGGAGCTGGTGCAAAATGCAGAGTTCTGGGATAAACATGAAATTTCCCATCTTGAGCATCTGGCTCGATTTGTACCACCACTGATTTGGGTGGAAAGTTCACACTGGCACTTGGGAAACCCGTAAACATAATCTCTGGGGTTTGAGCACATTGCGTTCATCATTGTTGATCACTCAGAACACATGGAAAGTTCATATTCGAAGTAAAATGTTCACATTCGAAGTTTTGTGTGCAAATAACGTTCGGTTGGTACGGAACACTACCACACAACTGCTGACTCGCGTACGATAATGGAAAGTTATTGCTCATACTTGATGCCAGCACACGCAACTGTGGAAATGCAGAAGCACTGTCCTATTGAGTACAGCTAGTAGGTGTGTTCGGGAACTGCATCGAACTATTGCGAACACAAGGTGGATAGTTGGAAAACCGTGACGAAGCATCCGTTGGGAAATTTAGTTGGCACATGTGCGGAGCAGTGGGCGGCAAGCGATCCATTGTGTACTGCTTGACGGTACAAAAGTTCGTTGTAGCACTCGCAAACAAAATTTGGAGACACCAGTATGGGCTTTAGTGTTGCAGGATGCAAAATCCAATGATGCACACTATACCACATATAATAAGCACTATTTTATTACTTGGAAGCACACTTATACAGTTAAATACATTCCTGATTCTCTGTCCACGTGTATACTCTTTTGCACGCGGGCACAAACTGCCGCAAAGAGCTTGCCAAAGCAAAGATATTACACATGACTTGGTCGATAGTCGCCACAAACTTATATTTTCTATATTTAAAGCAAGCTGCCATGAATCACACCAACTAGTAGGTTTTCCTGAGCCATCCTGTATCCTCTTACAGTCACTAATTGAGAAGAATTTCCATTCCCCACAGCTTCATCAGCAAAGATTCACAGACTGCTGCTCATCATGTCAATCAGATCATAAGTCCTATCATATTCTACTGACTCAAACACTTTTGAGAACACTGGCAGCAAATAGATGAGTCAATAATTGGATAGTGGATTCCATGCCCCATTTATATGGATGGGCATCCCATTCACTGGTTAAGTAAATAGCATAATATGTGACTGAATAAGTCCCCACATAATTTTAAAATCCTGTTTGACATTCCATCATATCCAGAACATCCAGATCTTTTATGATTTTTTTTTAAGTTCATTTAGTAGTTGTGCTTTTGAAATAAACTGCTAAATTTGGTGTGATTTGCATATGTTTTAGTAGCTCTATGGCTTCTTTGGGGTCAGTTTATTGTGGCTCCGCATGTTATTTCAGCTACTGTGAGGAAAAAGCTATTAAAATCTGGGGCTGCAGCTTTTGGATTGTTGATGTGGGAGCCACTGCCAGAGGACTGTGGAGTCCCCGCTCGTTCAGATGTTATGTTCTTGTCTCACATTTTATGATGTTTCATTAGGTTTTTAAGTTATTGTGAGAATTCCTAAGTTTTTCTGCATGATGGATTTGTTTACACAGGGCTCTCTTTTTAGCACATGATATTTTGATGCCAGCCGTTACCAGCTCTTTCTTTCAACAGCAGGATGATTTCATTATAACCTGTGGTTGGATGAAGCAGGTTTCAAAATGTTTGGCAATTATGTCCAGGAATGAATTGAATTTCTCATTCTCTGTGTCTACTTGGTATATTTCCTCCCAGTGATAAAAGTGTAAACTCTTTCTAAAGAAACTAGTAGATTCCCTATTTATTATTATAACATGTTTACCAAGGGTGTAACCATTTACTGTTTTCCTTCTGGTGAGTTTTAAGATTGTGATTTGATGATCATGATCAAACATACCATTTATTATGGCTTGTGTTTTCACGTCATTTTAATTTGTGGGGTCCAGAAACAGAGTATCAATCAAGGTCTTGCTATGCCACTATAGCCTTCTTGAGAATGCGACCATTGGGAGCAGGTTGAAAGCTAACAACAATGATTCCAGTTGTTTATGACTGTTAGTATCTGAAGTAAAGTTAATGTTAAATTTGCCTCGTAGTACAATCTGATCGTTATTCATCTAAGGTTCTGTAAGATCAAATTCTAGCTGTTGAACTACAAGTAGCTGAAAATAACCATTTCCAGTCAGTAATGATTTGGTCAGCCCACACCATTGTGGAGCCACCACCAACTTTCATAGTGCCTCATTGTCAACTTGACTCTTTGGTTTAATGTTGTCTGGGCCACACTTGAAACCTGTCATCAGCTCCTATCAACTGAAATTGTGATTCATCCGACCAAGGCACGGTTTTCCAGTCATCTAAGGTCCAATTGATATCATCACAAGCCCAGGAGAGGCACTGTAGCTGATGTCACACTGTTAGCAAAGGCGGTCACATGGGTTGTCGGCTACCATAGACCATTAATGCCAAATTTTACTGCACTGTCCCAATGGGTACAATTGTCATACATCACAGATCAATATTTGTGGTTATTTCAGCCAGTGTTGCTTGTCTGTTAGCGCTGACATCTCTGTTCAAATATCACCGCTGCACGTGGTAGCCATTCGGTTTGAGGCACTTTGTCACAGTTCGCGCGACGCTCCCCCATCAGAGGTTCAAGTCCTTCGTTGGTCATGGGTGTGTGGGATGCCCTTAGTGTATCTTAATTTAAGGTAGGTTAAGTAGTACTGTGTAAGCGTAGGGACAGTTGACCTCAACAGTTTGGTCTCATAAGACCTTCCCACAAATATCCAAAATTTCTTAGATATTTAGTGAAGGCACTTGACTACTGGGTGATTCCAGGCGAGAGATAGTGCCTGAAATGTAGTATTCTTAGCAACTGTTCACACTGTGGATCTTGGAATAATGAATTCCCAAATTCCCCAACTACTATTCAGCATTCAAAGTCTCTTAACTCCTGTCGTGTGGCCATATTCATGTCGGACACCTTTTCACATAGTCACCTGAACCAAAACTGATAAGCTTTCAGAGATTGTTCAGGGTTACTTTTTAAATATGTTATTATAATGGTGTCATAGCATCTGGAGGGTCATTACAAAGTAATAATGTAATTTATTTGATATGTTAGGATCCCCAATACCAAAATATACAGCAGGTATCACTGAAGAGCGTACAAAAGTGTGTCAGTGAAGTTCTGGTACACCCTAATGGGCCTATGGTTTCAGAACCATGGTTATTATTGAGGTTGGTATCTTCCTCAGACACGCTGAACCAGAGTAGAATTATCTTGAAGTATTATAGAATTTTTTGAGTGAATAACTCTATGGAATAGCACCTGAATAAACACTTCCCCCTATATCCATACTAGCATGCAACAGAAATAAATGTGACCATTTCATTTCATGTCAATGTATACTTCTAGTATATCAGATTGCATGGCAGCAGAAACAGCAATCTCAGTGACTGTGCACAATGTCATCAGTAGACACAGTACAAGGACAAATGCACCGCTTGTGTTAGATTTGTGATATTCAGTAAAACAGTGTTAGCAATTACATCTCTTGTAGTGTACCAACCTATTTCTCCTGAGATTTCAGCTATAATTCATACAATCATTGTCGTGAAGATCCTTCCATTGTCTGCTGAGCTCACTGTAGTGTTGTTCCTTAAGATCGAAATATTATTAATCAAGGAAGTCATCAATAAAATGTGATAACCGTAATTAAAAATAAAACTGAATATGGAAGGTGCAGATGAATAATGCTTAAGCATCAACTCTTCAGTCAGTCAGATTATGATGAGATCCAGATTCACAAGAGAAATTACTATGGTGGGCGGTTTTTGAAAGTGTTCATAGTTAATAGAGTAGTGAGCAGAGGTGCAATACTCAGCCATTGCCGATTTTTTCAGGTGAAGAAGAAAATATCAGGCGCCTAAGTTCATTGAATTGTTTTTGTATAGTTTGTTAGGTATGGCCTATATGTAATATTTCTCACAATGACACCAATCCTTGCTTTTCTCTGTATATTGTCACTAACCTTTGCCACAGAAGTCTCTGATGTTGGAAAGGTCACTCATATTGAATTTAACCCCTCGATCCTTCCTTTTTCTTTTTTTTTAAGGAATGACTTAACTACTGACAACATATCTATTTGATTCTTCTTCCTGGTCTCTTGATTGATACTGAGGCATGGCTTCCACTGCTTTCTTAATGAGATATGATAAAAATTTGCACTTCTGGAATAGAGTTTTTTTAGTCTTCTAGCTCATTTAGAGACTGTCAGCTTCAATTACAATATGAAACCTATGAATTTCAGTTTCAAAAGATGAACAATGTGTGTAAGGGATGGGGTTGGATTCTACAGGGAACCAAAACCCAACTGAACTGTTGTGGACTGGCTCACACGTCCTCTCAAATACAAGTCTGTTAGAAATGATAGACAGTGCAGGCAAATAAACAGTGTAAAAGAGATCAGTTTCTTCATGTCATTTCAATGCAAAGAACATCTGCATCCCAATGATGTCCTGTAATTTTAATTATGGCAGCTATCTGGGCAAGCCATGCAACACGAAACCGCAGAGCAAGCATGTGACAAGAGATAGATATTAGCCAGCAGGAAGGCCACCAGCTGGAAGGTACCAAGTCAGAAGCATTCATACTCTTTACTGACAGCAAACCGACATCTACTAATGATAGTGACTGGCAGTAGCAACTTGATAACTGATTTCTTAATCATATCTTTCATCATAATTACCTTTTAGCTGCTTTATGATGCCAATTGATGCTGCCTGCCTCTACTGGGTAATGTTTGTATGAATTCAGACTGTCTGTGTTTCTGAAATGGTAGCTCTGATCTTCCCTAATAGTGTAGCAGTTTCACTGTTCTGAAGCCTTGGGCAGTAACACCTGCAGTGTTAGCATAGTCTGAATATAGCTCCTTATGCAAGACACTTACTTGGCCCGGTTACTGAGTTGCCTTGCATCACCCTGGTTGAGGCATCTTCTGTTAACCCAGTCACAGTGTCTTTCTTCTAGACCAGATGAAGCAATAACACAAAAATTTCCATGTTTCAAATTTGAAGCAGCCAGTTTTGCATACATTGTTTTATGGTCATTTCTGTATATAAATATATAATTAGTTTGGGAAGAGCATAAAAGTACACTAATTGGACATAATTCATGTTTTCTTTTGTTGGTAATTGAAGTGTTGGGCCCTATATACCACTAAAGTCTCCTCTCTGCATACACACAGAATATGTGCCATCTGGTACTACTAATTCTTTTTATTATGAGAGATACTGTGCACTTTCCAGTTTACTCTTCCTGTCCTAGTTGTTGACTCTGTTCATAACATCATATATTTTTAACCTTATCCATCATTCCACATCTCTGTCTCTGTCTCTCTCTCTCTCTCTCTCTCTCTCTTTCTGTCTCTCTCTCTCTCTCTCTCTCTCTCTCTCTCTCTCTCTCTGTCTGTCTCTCTGTCTCTTTTTCTCCCTATCTCTCTCTCTTCTTTCAATTTTCATTTGATGACTCTTTGTAACAGGCAAATTTTTTCACTGTGTATGTCCCATTGGTGATGTTTTCCACTAGTTTCTTTTCACCCTGCTGTTCTTATAAGTAATGATTCATCCCTCATTCTGCCAGACCCTTTTACATTAAACAGTTTTCTTACAAAGGGCATATCAAGGTTTTCCAAGTAGTTTACTTCTTACTTTATGGCTGTCAGTGATTCACTATGATATATTATAAACACAGATCTTGGTGAATCTCTTTCTTAGTCCTTCTAGTACTACTTTTCTAAATTTCTTCCTGTCAACATACCTTTCCTCTTTGACCTATGAATGTTTTGCCTTTTATTTCCTATGAACAGTTTTTGTCTTCTATCACCAATTGTCCTAAATAACTAAACTATTTTATTTGTTGAAAGGTGTTCCCTTCCAGTCATGTTTGAACTGGAATTCATATATGCCAAAGGTCATCTCTTTTGTTTTTCCCTCAGTTATACACATTCAATACTCTTTTCAACCCTGTTCCTCTGAAATTGTAGTTCGTCCCCTGATTTTGTCAAGAATATTTCTTCATATATGTACTTCATTATGGTTATGTTTTCTTCTCCTATTATTTTGCCTCTTGATTTTATAAATAATTTATTCAATAGTTTGTCAGTACAAATATTGAAAAGTGTTAGTGACAGAAGACATTTTTGCCTAATGCCTACTTTCTAATACTCACTTGTTTTGTTATTGGTACTTTTTGTCTTTGTTACAACTGACTTACAAATTTTCTTTCTTTTACGTCTGCACTAACAACCTAGATCCTCAGGAGGATACTCCACTAAATTCGCTGAAATGCCTTTTCCTAGTTAAAATACTGAAGTTCTGTCATACTGTTTCTGTCACTACATTTTCTTTGGCTCTGTGTTTTCTCACAAATCGCTTATTGGTACTAGAATTGTTACAAGAGATAAAAATCCTCTTCACTTCCCTGTAGTTCCTAATAAAACATCGAGTTATACTTCCAGTGGCTAACAGATAAAGAAATTTATAACTAAAAAATTTCTTCACAATAATGTAAGAGATATAAAAAAAAAACCTGGTAACTGTGTGACAAGACAATGACACACCAGCTGAGCAAGCAATAGAAATTTACACTTGATAAAGATCTTTAAGTTCCCACATTACATTAAATTAAAGAAAAATACCACATTAATCAGAAAATTGCTAGTGACTCAAAACAATTTCAGATATATTGCAATACAAGTGGAAAAAAATAAATAGTTTTAATACATACTAGGTATGTGTGGAAAGAAATCCTTAAAGGTAAGAATGTTGCAGGAGCTGAAATATTTTGCTCACATCTGAACATGATTTTATGATTAATCACATTGAATAAAACATAACTGCACTCTTTTACGGGGTCAGTTGACAAGACTAGATCAGAGGAAGGCTTCACAACTTGTGGAAATTAGCAGATAAAGTTTGCCATATATTGTAGCATCAGAGGATGGTAACACAACCGTTCTGAGGATGCAAAGAGGTCAACCAAACAATCATGTGAGCAGAGACCATTACATTAACCATGCAACAAACTTACTTGTTCTGCACTGATGTAATATAATAGTAACAGAAAACTGTTATTCAGTTGGATACAGTCATTGTCATATTTCACCGTCTACTTCGTGCTTCTAGGTTCCCACAACATGAGGCAGTGAGAGGAATTACGTTGACCAGCAGAGAAGCAGCCTGCCCCATGACTGAATCCAGCATCAACATGAAACCAATTAGCAAGCCTTCAACTGAATACATGACAAAACTAAAGAGAGGAGAGTAAGTCTTTACTCAGTGTTGTACAAAACTAAAGCTAATTATTGAGCATTATGTGTGTTTTCTACTGAACTGGAGTAATATTGACACATCTTGATTGAAGTCTCTTTTATAATATTAAATTTGAAATTATTTCTGTTAAGCAGTATCAGTAGGCTAGAAATCTTCTTTCACAAATATCTGTTGACAAAATAAAGCTTTAATAGTTAGATATTTCACCAGAAAGACACAAGAAAGAATTTGTTTTTATAAACATTGTCAACCTAATTCATTATCAGAAATCACCAGCACTTTCCTTTGAAAAATGAAGTGTGTGCAACTCATGCATCTCCTCTAAAGTAGAAATAAATATTTGCCTGCCTCCAAAGCTAGTTTTTCAGTATACCTCATATGTGGAGAACTTGGGTTAGGTTCCCTGTAAAACCTGTACTTTTAGCCAGGTGGGAGTGCTGGAACATAGTGTACCCAGCTTTGTAATGCGATTTGGGTATTTACTTGAGTGAGAAGTAGTAGCTCCAAGGTCTGGGAAGATTTAAAAGGCTGGCAGAATAGTATGCTGATCCAATGCCCGTTTGTACTGCATCTGAGTGACAACACTGGCAGGGGATGATTTTGCAGTCAGTCAGTATTAAGACCTGACACAGTCAGTAGACATAGCTTTATCTTTAGAAAGAAATACTTCCAAGGCATTTTAAGACTTGTAGAATTTTTCAGGAATAAGTGTACCTAATCTTTCTGGAGGTTCTCGTCATCATAATGTAACGTCCCCACAGAAAATACCCTCTACCACGCACCAATTAATCATTGTCAATCAAGCCATCCACATTCATTCACTTTGGAAAAGTATCTGATCTGATTTTCTCGTAACATATGCGGCGACAGCTAGACGACGCCAAAGTATTTTCTAGCGCGTTTATTCTTTGAAATAACAGAGATGCATATATGCATTCTCCATGGTTATTGGAGTGATAACTAGCACAGCTTCTGGAGTAGGGATTGAGGGATTAACGTATTTCTGAGAGATACATATTTTGATTTCCTTCTCGCTAAATCGAGCGAATTAACTTTTGTGCCACTAGCGGTTTGTTTGAATAGAAAGAGAGTGTAAACGGAAAATAATTAAGACGCGGAATCACCGGAGATCTGGACATGCAATGGAGATGGATTTAATACACAATTTCCTTCATAAATAAGGTTCGTGACTTTTTGTTCCGGAGTGAATGAACGAATTAGTTTTTTTCTGAACCATTTGATGATCACGTTGGCCCTGTAATTAGTGGGGAAGTTTCAGCTGTGTCGAAGAGAGCCTGCAATCACTGAGTCTGTGTTAAATCGTCCAAAAAGGCTTCGTACACATCTGGAATTCGCAATCTTTCGTAAAAGGAACAAATTGTCCACACGATTGATTCTCCCGACTGAATACAGTGTTTAACAGTAATAATAAATGTAAAGCTCTTTTACAGCAAGCCAGCCGCTGATTACCAAGACGAAGGACTCCACCAACGATCCTATTTGGCTGATTTCACGTAATGAAATATTATAATAAAAACTGTATATAGATAAAGGAGAGAAAGAGAGAGAGCGAATGAAAATAGAGATAATATTAATAATCCTCCATTAGTATAACTTTTTGCCTGTCGTATCACAGATCAGCCAAGACACGGGAGGCCCTTACATTACTGTATAGATTTATGTGTGAAGGTGAAAGTGTCTTAAAGACAACAGATACACGTCTATACAAACAACTCATTACACAAAGTTACCGGCTAGCTGCATTCATCATCTATTCATAGAGGAAGAGATGACAACTTATTATTATCTTGTTAAAATAATCTCATATGTAGGTTTGGAGCAATGTTTGTAGAGAAAGTGTGCATTCCCTAAGCTCCATGCGTGGCTTCACTATGTTTTTATTGAATTACAACTCCTCAAATGGTGTAACTTTCATTAGTAAGATGTTGTTATAGTGACATGGATGTTATTGCTGTATAATGATCCATCCCGTTACCACAATGTGGTAAGTTGAAATTAAACTGTGACTAAAATTAGTTTTCAGCTCTTTGCAGAGAAATAGAGTTTGAGAAATACAACTAAATAAGGATGGCAACTTCGAACATACTTTATTAAAATATAGAAGTCAATTAATATATAAAGGCTTTTATAATAATTATAAC
Source organism: Schistocerca serialis cubense (assembly GCF_023864345.2). NCBI lineage: Eukaryota > Metazoa > Arthropoda > Insecta > Orthoptera > Acrididae > Schistocerca > Schistocerca serialis. Next base: position 716,704,163 of record NC_064640.1, read on the forward strand.
ATTAATAACAGGAATTCCATCTCAACCAAATAAATTTGTCACTGAAATGTTCACCTTTATAAAGAAAAACCATGAGAAGAGTGTGAATTCCAGTCATAAAGTACTCGTCGCAGAAATAACGTATGGAGAAAATACAATGCTACTCACTGTGAAGATTGTGGTGTCACCACCAGACACCACACTTGCTAGGTGGTAGCTTTAAATCGGCCGCGGTCCATTAGTACATGTCGGACCCGCGTGTCGCCACTGTGTGATCGCAGACCGAGCGCCACCACAAGGCAGGTCTCGAGATACGGACTAGCACTCACCCCAGTTGTACGGACGACTTTGTTAGCGACTACATGGACGAAGCATTGCTCATTAGGCGAGCCAATAGTTAGAATAGCCTTCAGCTGAGTCAATGGCTACGACCTAGCAAGGCGCCATTAGTAACATTGCATGTATCTAAAGAGCCTCACTTGTATCGCCACAATCTCCAGATGTACCAAAAGGATGGATTAAAGTTAAGTATTCCAGAAGCTACGTACTTTTCTTTATAGCATTCATTACGTATCCTGTTTCAGACCTCACGCACCCTGCTTTGGCTTAGCGCGTGCCTTTCGGCTTCCTCTCATTGTGTCTAGGCTGTCTTGTCTAGACACAACAAAGATGACTCATTGCATGCAGACAGGCACAACAAAAATACACTTACACATTTACTTTTGACCAATGCCTTCATTAGAAAAGAAAAAACAGAGACACACACATGCATTCATTCACAAAAACAAGTACACTTCACACACATATGACTGCCATCTTGAGCATCACGATAAAAGTTCCTGGAGGTGGTGGTTGTATGTAAACAATGTTTGCTTACTTCTGTGAATGAATGTGTGTTTGTTTCGTTTCCTGATGAGTGCTTACACGGTAAGGTGATGTGTCTTTTTGTTATCTGTAACTCAGAGGGTCAGTTTTACAGTGAGTAGCACTGAAATTATGATCGAAATTATGATCGAAATTCCAACCTGAAGTTTCCATTGCTTGATTTCATCACAGAAAAGTGTTATAACCTTTAATCCTAATAAATTGCGTGGATATACAACGTAGAGCAATAGCGAGTTACATGCTACCAACTCCGAATCTGTAACTCCACTGCCGTGCCATGACATGCGGCCAGTGCCGTTCATAGCCAGGTGGCGTTCCCGCACTCAGCCGAGCTGCGGAGCACCTCTATCGCCGTGTTCGCATACTGACATAGCGGCAGTTTTAAATCTCATGGCACTGTCACAACACTTGTCCCCCCTTGAAAAAAAAACTCACTTCCTTGGAGACACGGACAGTGCGGAGGCATCCATGGCCTCTCGGGAGGCCCCGATAAGATCCCGTGGAGAAACACGAGAGTATGGTCGAAAATGTCCAGGACGGAAGCTTGCGCGTGGAACGGGCCTCATGGACGAGATGATGGGTGGAAACTCCGAAGCAGCATCCATAGGTGTCATGGACCTGGGGGTATGCTCCAGCGAGATAGGTCCTGGAGAAGGTGTCGTTGCGACTGGGCCATACTCGGAAGCGGTAGTGACGTCGGCTGCAGCAACATGCACGGAAGATCGGCAGCAGGGACAGGACTGGCTTCTCGGGCTGGTGGAGGCGAAAGAAGGGGCGGAGGCACCGGCATGGCCACCACTCGTGGACGCGTCTGGTAGTAATGGCGAACAACCATGCCATCGTCCATACGTATTTCACAAAGCCAACGGCCGCGAAGAGCCTTGACCACCCCTGGAATCCATTTAGGGCGAGATCCATACCCTCGTGCCCACTTGTCGGCGCCCACCGAGTACTTGCCCACACTGGGGGACACAGTACAAGGCCTGACAGGGTGAAGCAGGTGCAGTAGAGTGTGCGGTTGGTGGCCATGCAAGAGTTCAGCAGGGCTGCAATCACCCAGAGGAGTGAAGCGATAAGAACTCAGAAACTGCAACAGAGTGTCATCTGTGGAAAAATCACTAAGGAATTTTTTCATCTGGCTTTTGAAAGTGTGTACAAGGCGCTCGACCTACCCATTCGATTGCAGATGGAAGGGCGGTGCTGTAACATGATGAATCCCTTGTCCAGTACAAAAATCACGGAAGGCCTGCGAAGAGAACTGAGGGCCATTGTCCGTGACAATCGTGGATGGAAGACCTTCTAGCACAAAGATTTTGGACAAAGCCAGCGTCGTCGCCTCAGTGGTGGGCGACAGACATCGAACAACAAACGGAAACTTCGAGAAGGCGTCAATCAACAATAGCCAATAAGTGCCGAGGAAGGGGCCGGCAAAGTCAGAGTGCACCCGTTCCCATGGCTGTGCCGGGTCAGGCCACGGAGAGGGCATTGTACGCGGTGCAGCCAGTTGTTGAGCACACTGACCACATGAAGCGACCATGTGGGCGATGTCTGAATCAATACCGGGCCAATAAACGTGCCTGCGGGCCAGGGACTTAGTCCGAGAAATCCCCCAATGGCCTTCATGCAATAGTTTGAGAACATCTTTGCGAAGAGAGGCTGGCACCACGACCTGAGGAGATGCGCCATCCGTGGCCAGAAGAACAACACCTTCACGAACAGACAGACGAAGGCACAAGGCATGGTAGTTGCGAAGGGGATCTGATGCCCGGCCCTTGGTTCTGTCTGGCCAACCCCGTTGAACAAAACCAATCACCTGACGCAGGATCGGGTCCCGCGCAGTAGCCGACACGACCTGTGAACCTGTAAGTGGAAAAACCTCGACCGCACAACGTTCTTCCTCATCAATGTGGAAACAGAGTAGTTCATCTCGATCGAAAACTGGGTCGGGGCCCATCGGCAAACTCGACAACGCCTCAGTGTTGGCGTGCTGGGCTGTGGGGCAATAGTGAATCTCATAGTGAAAACGAGACAAGTATAAGGCCCAACGTTGCAGGCGGTGAGCTGCCTTATCCGGAAGCGACGCCGAGGGGCTGAGCAGAGAGACCAGCGGCTTGTGTTCGGTGATGAGGTGAAACTTAGAACCATACAAAAAAACACCGAACTTTTTTAGAGCATAAATGATAGCGAGCCCCTCCTTTTCGATTTGAGAGTAATGCCGTTGGGCATCGTTGAGGGCCTTGGAAGAATAGGCGATGGGTCGTTCCGACCCGTCCTCATACCGATGGGCGAGAACAGCCCTTAGGCCATACTGTGATGCGTCAGTCGCCAGAACCAAGTGCTGACCCAGATGGAATGTGGCAAGACAAGGCGCTGACTGCAAATGAGCCTTCAGGCGTACAAAAGCCTGCTCACACTCGTCGGACCAACAGAAAGGAACGTTTTTGCGTAACAACTGATGCAGAGGATGAGCCACCGCCGCCGCGGATGGAATGAATTTGTGATAATAAGCAATTGTGCCTAGAAATGCCTGAAGTTCTTTGACTGTAGATGGCCGGGGTAGAGCGGTAATAGCCGTAACGTGCTGTCGTAGAGGACGTATACCCTCATGGGACAAGTGGAAACCAAGATACACAATGGAGGGTTGGAAGAACTGTGACTTGTCCAGATTGCCCTTCAACCCAGCCGAATGCAGAACCCAAAACAGTGAACGCAAATTGCGAAGGTGCTCCTCAGTGGAGTCCCCCGTGACAACGTCATCCAGCTGGTTGATGCAGCCAGGAACGGAAGCCGTGAGCTGTTCCAAAAACCGCTGAAAAATGGCCGGCGCGCTAGTGACGCCAAATGGTTACCGCTGGTACTGATACAACCCACAAGGAGTGTTGATGACGAGAAATTCCTTGGAAGACGCATCCAACGGAATCTGATGGTACGCCTCCGATAAGTCAAGTTTGGAAAAGGACTGGCCCCCAGCGAGCTTGGTAAATAACTCCTCAGGACGGGGAAGAGAATAAGTGTCAATGAGGCTCTGAGCGTTGACAGTGGCTTTAAAATCACCACACAATCGCAGACTCCCGTTTGGTTTAGAAACCACCATGATTGGCGATGCCCATTCGCTAGAGGTAACAGGAAGGAGAATCCCTGAAGCTGTTAACCTGTCTATCTCAGCCTTGACAGGTGCGCGCAACGCCATCGGAATAGGGCGTGCCCGGAAAAACTTAGGGCGAGCCGTAGGCTTAAGAGTAATGTGGGCTTCAAAATCCTTGGCATGACCTAGACCAGCAGAGAACACGGACGAGAATTCAGAACACAATCCATCCAGCTGTTGATACGGAATATCCTCAGATATGAGGTGGACATCATCATCAATGGAGAACCCGAACAACTGGAAAGCATCATAACCGAACAGGTTTTCCGTGCCCGCATGATCCACCACATAAAACGTGAGGGGCCTAACAACAGACCTGTAGGCAGCGGAAGCATTAAACTGGCCAACGGTAAGAATTGTCTGCTTATTATAAGTTCGCAGATCCCGCGTAACGGGAGACAAGGGAGGGGAGCCCAATTCCAAATACGTGCGATAATTAATGAGAGTTACTGCAGAGCCAGTGTCCACTTGCATGCGAATGTCTTTATTCAGAACACGAACAGTAACAAACAACTTATTTGTTTGAGAAAGCACACAGTTAACATCCATGTCCGATTCCTCGTCCTCGTCGACAGGAACTTTAGGGGACTGACACACAGAAGCAATGTGGCCTTTTTTCCTACATGAATTACAAGTGGCCCAACGTTTTGAACATACGGCCCAGTCATGCTGTACGAAACAACGTAGACAAGAAGGAAGTGCGGAACGAACCTGCTTCTGTGGTTGCTGTTTTCGAGCGTGGTGGCCCGACGCGACGTTGTTGACGCGAGTGAACCGCTGCCACATCGTCGTTCCCCTGTGAAACAGGCAAATTGTCCGCGTCGAAAGTGGTCTGTACAGCGCCCACATCACACCACGCGTCTATTTCCGCTCCAGCAGCGTGAGACACTTCAAAAGATTGAGCGATGCTGAGAACTTCCGACAACGACGGGTTTGGCAGTTGTAAGGCACGTTGCCGAACTTCTTTATCAGGAGCAAGCCGTAGAATAGCGTCCCGAACCATTGAATCAGCATAAGACTCATGATGAGTGTCCGTGACAAACTGACATCTCCTATTCAGACCGTGTAGTTCCGCCGCCCAAGCCCGGTAAGATTGATGGGGCTGTTTACGACACCGGTAGAACGCCATGCGGGCAGCAACGACGTGGGTGTTTTTTCGGTAATAGTTAGACAATAAGCCACACATTTCTTGGTATGACAGAGAGGCAGGTTCCCGCAGAGGGGCTAACTGAGATAGCAGCTGATAGATCCGTGGGGAAATCCAAGATACAAATAACAACTTCCTCATAGGAGGGTCGACAACGCCAAAAGCCAAGAAGTGTTGCCGCAAACGCTTCTCATAATCCTCCCAGTCTTCAGCAGCCTCGTCGTAAGGAGGGAATGGAGGCGGAGAAGAGGAAGACAGACGATGAGTAAGCGACATCGACAGTGCCTGAATAGCAGCCGTCTGCTGTGTTTGTTGCGCCTGAATAGCAGCCATGAGCTGTGTTTGTTGGTCAATGAGCGCTTGCATAAGCTGTTCCATGTCTGCCCCGACACGAACACACAATTCCACAACACAGGAAAAAAAATATCTGACCTCGTTGCCAAAAAGTGTTATAACCTTTAATCCTAATAAATTGCGTGGATATACAACGTAGAGCAATAGCGAGTTACATGCTACCAACTCCGAATCTGTCACTCCACTGCCGTGCCGTGACATGCGGACGGCGCCGTTCATAGCCAGGTGGCGCTCCCGCGCTCGACCGAGCTACGGAGCGCCTCTATCACCGTCTTCACGTACTGACGTAGCGGCAGTTTTAAATCTCGTGGCACTGTCACAACAATAAGGTGTTTCTGTCAATTATTTCACTGCAAATTTTCAATGAGCACATTCGCCACACTCACTTAAATTGTTCTTGAGTTCTTGAAGGTACTTTCATAACATCCTGTTGTCTGTTTTCTTGCTACACTGCACCAGAACTGACCCTGCTGTGAGAACGTCAGTGTTCTAGCTCAGGACAGTTTCAGTTCATTGGACATACAAATCTAGCCAAATTAGCACCAAGTCTACTATCCAGCAATAAGAAATAATTGTTATTTAAAAAATCACTTGCAAATAAAAATAATGTATTCATTAATAGAGCCAGAGCTATTTCGGTGATGAGTTGCCATTCCCTCATACCACTTTACACATTACCTATTCTGCATTGTAGCAAACAAATTCTACATCTACATGATTCATAAAAATAATGACAACAATATCTCCTCAGTCATATCATGGGAAGCTTATACAGTATCTGGGAGTATTCGTGTGGAACGATTTGAAGTGGAATGATCATATAAAATTAATTGTTGGTAAGGCGGGTACCAGGTTGAGATTCATTGGGAGAGTGCTTAGAAAGTGCAGTCCATCAACAAAGGAGGTGGCTTACAAAACGCTCGTTCGACCTATACTTGTGTATTGCTCATCAGTGTGGGATCCGTACCAGATCGGTTTGACGAAGGAGATAGAGAAGATCCAAAGAAGAGCGGCGCGTTTCATCCCAGGGTTATTTGGTAACCGTGATAGCGTTACGGAGATGTTTAATAAACTCAAGTGGCAGACTCTGCAAGAGAGGCACTCTGCATCGCGGTGTAGCTTGCTCGCCAGGTTTCGAGAGGGTGCGTTTCTGGATGAGGTATCGAATATATTGCCTCCCCCTACTTATACCTCCCGAGGAGATCACGAATGTAAAATTAGAGAGATTAGAGCGCGCACGGAGGCTTTCAGACAGTTGTTCTTCCCGCGAACCATACGCGACTGGAACAGGAAAGGGAGGTAATGACAGTGGCACGTAAAGTGCCCTCCGCCACACACGGTTGGGTGGCTTGCGGAGTATAAATGTAGATGTAGATGTAGATGTAGATCTGAATCAAGTTGTGTGTAAATCAAAACATATTGAAAGATAGCATCCAGCTGAATGAGGCTGTGCAGCTGCATCCTCACATTTGGCGGGATGCACTATTCTCTGTCCAGTCATCCTGATTTCAGTTAACACAGGTTCTCCTAAATGTCTTCAGGCAAATACAAGGATGGTTCCTTCATTAAGGCCACTGCTAATCATCTTTCCCACCATCATAAAGCATAATTATATGTTCTGTGTGTTTGTGTGTTTTGACGAACTGATTTTCATTGTATAAACTTGACAGTTCAGATGTCATTGTGAAATGATCTCTGGATGAATAAATATAAATAAATAATTAAATAAATATGGACAGTTGAGACCCAGTGGTTGCAGGCCAAAGTGTGTTTCTAGCATTCTGGTCCTTCGACTGTGTAATGAAAGAAAAGCAGCCGCTGTGCAAGATGTACCTGCTGTGGAGGGCCAGTACAGAAAAGGGACGACGAAGGAGGAATCTGCATTGTATCAGAAACAGTCTCCAGTGCAGTAAGTCATTTATCAGCCTTTTATATTAGTAAGTAAGTCTTTTTTTACTGGTTCTTCAAATATTCTATATGTTTACATATTATCTGAGGAACATAACCACAGAAAGAAAGGTAGTTTATGGTTAGCATTACCTCAGTGAAAAGGCAGTAAAAAAAGAAGAACAGACTTGAATTGTATGCCTGTCATAGCACACTAAGTTTCACCAAGTTTTGTTACCCAACAGTCTTCACCCCTGTACATTTGAAAAAAAAAAAAAAAAAAAAAAAAAAAAAAAAAAAAAAAAAAAAAAAAAAAAAAAAAAACGTGTTTAAATCCATGGTAATAGCTATCATAACACTAAGAATTACAGGGAGATACATGAAGACAGGAGTGACTGGTACAGAAAAGTGTAGGTCTTCACAAAATCAGAGAAGGGATCATATACTCACACGTTCAGATGAAAATGAAATTCAGAGGTCACCCTTTTGTCGATTTTAGATTGTGGGTGCTTTATTGCTATGTCACATTTTCTGGATTTCATTACATTTCATTCATATGTGTTTGCTTAATTATTATTTTTGCGATCTTTCAGTGACTTATATGAGCTAGTATAAATTGTTTCAGCAGCCCTAGCAGATTTCTTTCTTTGTTATTCCTTAAGCTACATGAAACAAATGTTACCATACTTGGTCAGACTTCGATGTTTGACAATATCATGGTGAATAAGAACGCCATTAAAGTTGGAGACAGCTACCACCATGACAATTCTCCTACAGTGACCATGACACTACTGCTGACCCTGCAACCCACTGTGTATACTTTGAGTCATGACTGTCTTTGACACAAGCATGTGAGGGTTGCACAGAATATTGGAAATTTGTCTGCTGCTTTCACAAATGCTAAGTACTTTATATACATATACATCTATATCTATATTCTGCATATTCCTAATTGTGGCTAGTATCAGGGATTCTTACTGCACCATTTGGGTGTGCACCAAAGTTAGAATCACTGCTCAAAGACCCACATGCAGTAATTAGTTAGAGTTCTTCTTTCTGATCGATGTAGGAGCAGTATATACAGGATTATAGTATATTCCTCTTCATGTACATCTACATACATACTGTGCAAGCCACCAAAAGATGCATGATGGAGAATTGTACCACTGCTAGTAATTTCTCTTCCACTATCACTCACAAAACAGAGCAAGAGAAAAACCACTACCTCTATGCCTCTGCACAAACCCAAATTTCTCTTATCTTGTCTTTGTGATGCTCCCGAGAATTGTACAGTGGTGGCTGTAGCATTACTCTACAGCCAGCTTCAAATGCTGGTTGTTTAAATTTCTTCAGTAGTGATTTGCGAAAAGAACATTATCTTCCCTCCAGGGATTCCCATTTGGACTCATGTAGCATCTCCATAATACTCACATAGTGACTGAAACTGCCAGTGACAAATCTAGCTGTTCACCTCTGAATTGCTTCAATGTATTCGTTTAATCCAAGCTGGCAGGAACTCGTAACATGCAACCAGTACTTAAGAAACCACACTTTCCTAAAATTCTTCTAGTAAACCAGTGTTGTCCAACCACTTTCTATGAAACTGTCCTATCATGCTTGTACCATTTCATGTTGTTTTTCAGTGTTAAACTTATATACTTAATCAATGTCATTGTGTCAAGCGGCACACTAGTATTGCTGTATTTGAACATTATAGGACTTTTTTCCCTAGTCATCTGTATTAACATTTATTTTGCTATATTTAGAGGAAGTTGCCATTATCCAACTCAACTAGAAAATTTTACTGAGCCATTCTGTATCCTCCTACAGTCACTCAGTGGTGACACTTCCCACTCTCCACTGCATCATCAGCAAAGACTCACAGACTGCTGCTCACCATATCGATCAGTTCATTTATATATGTAGCAATCTGTGGCTGTTTGCTGATGGAGCTGTGGTGCACAGGAAGTGTCACAGAAGATCCCCATTGGGTACCTTCAGGGATTTAATTCACCTACAGTTTCATCTGCTATGCTAAATATAGTTCTCTGTGTGGGGCATCTCTTATGAAATTCAAACTATGCAGAAGTTAGTGAGCCATTTTGTATCATAACCCCTATCACATTCTACTGTCTCAAACACTTTTGAGAACACTGTCAGCAAAGAGATGAGTTGACAATTGGATAGTATAATGGTTGCCCCACTTTTATGGATGGACAACCCTAATCCATGTTTCAGTCTATCTGGAAATGTCCCAGTTTTCATTCACTGGTTACATAAATAGCATAATATGTGGCTGAATAAGTCCCCACATGATTTTAAAATCCTGTTTGATATTCCATCATATCCAGAACATCCAGAGGTTTTATGATTTTATTCAGTTCTTTTAGGAGTTGTGCTTTTGAAATAAAGTGCTATATTTGGTGTGATTTGCATATGATTTAGTAGCTCTGTGGCTCCTTTGGAGATTTTTTTATGATAGCTCCCTGTTGTTTCAGCTACTGTGAGAAAAAAGCTATTACAATCTGAGGCTTCAGCTTTTTGATTGTTGCTGTGTGAGCCACTGCCAGAGGATAGTGGAGTCTCCGCTTGTTGAGATTTTATGTTCCTACTTGTCTCACTTTTTATGATGTTCCATATGGTTATTACTTTATTGTTAGATGTCCTATTTTTTTCTGCATGGGGTGTTTGTTTGTCCCTCCTGATTCCACATGTTAGAATTTTAGAGTACTTTTTTTTTTCTCTAGTGCAGGTTCCAGGTTAGTGGTCATCTTTTGCTCTGCATACAGGTCTCTCTTTTTAGCACATGATATTTTGATGCCAGCTGTTACCAACTCCTTTTTTCAATAACAGGATGATTTCATTTTAACTCCTGTTTGGACGAAGCAGATTTCAAAATGTTTGCCAATTATGTCCAGGAATGAATTGAATTTCTGATTCTCTGTGTCTGCCTCAGTGTTAAAAGTGTAAACTCTTTTTTAAGTGATTGGTAGATTCCCTATTTATTATTATAACATGTTTATGAAGCATGTGGCAATTTACTCTTTTCCTTCTGGCAAGTTTACACATTGTGATTTGACGATCATTATCAGAAATACCTTTTACTATGGCTTGTGTTTCCATGACATTGTAATTCATGGGGTCCATAAACAGATTATCAATCAAGATCTTTCTAAGCCAGTATACTCTTCTTGAGAATGTGACCCTTGGGAGCAGGTTGAAAGTTGACAACAATGATTCCAGCTGTTTATAACTGTTATATCTGAAGGAAATATAATGTTAAAATTACCACGTTGTACATTCTGATTATTATTCCTCTAAGGCTCTGTAAGAGCTAATTCTAGCTGCTGAAACCTAAGTAACTGAAAATAACCAATTCCAGGCAGTGATGACTGATTCAGCCCACACCATTATGGAGCCACCACAAGCTTTCACAGTGCCTCATTGCCAACCTGACTCTTTGGCTTAATGTTGTCTGGGCCACACTTGAAGCCCATCATCAGCTTCCACCAACTGAAACTTAGACTCATCTGACCAAGGCACAGGTTTTGGTCATTTAGAGTCCATTTGATATGATTACAAGACCAGCAGTAGCAATGTAGATCATGTCAAGCTGTTAGCAAAGGCACTCACATGGGTTGTCCACTACCATATACCATTAATGCCAAATTTCACTGCACTGTCCTAACGGGTACAATTATCATGCATCCTAGATATATTTTTCTGGTGATTTCAGGCAGTGTTGTTTGTCTGTTAGCGCTGACAAATCAACGCAAACACCACTGTTCTTAGTCATGTTATGCAGGATGGCCACGCGGTTTGAGTTGCCTTGTCACAGTTCACGCGCCTTCCCCATCAGTAGTTCAAGTCCTCCTTCGGGCATGGGTGTTGTGATGCCCTTAGCATATGTTAGTTTACGTTAGGTCAAGTACTAGTGTGTAGGCCTATGGACAGTTGACCTCAGCAGTTTGGTCCCTTATGACCTTCCCACAAATATGCAAAGTTTCTTAGTTATAAAGTGAAGGCCATTGACCACTATGTGATCCGAGGTGAGAGGTAAACCCTGAAATGTGGGATTCTCAGCACAGTCTTGACACTGTGGATCTTGCAATTATGAATTCTGAAACGATTTGGAAAATGGAGTCTCCCATGCATCTAGCTCCTACTACCATTCGGCATTCAAAGTCTGTTAACTCGTCTCGTGTGGGCATGTCAGACACCTTTTCACATAATCACCTGACCCAGAACTCCACTGATAAGCTTTCAAAGATTGTTCAGGGATACTTTTTTAAAATTTTAGTATAAGGGCTCATTCCCTCTGGTGGGTGATTAATGTAACTGTAATTTATTTGATTTCTTAAATGCAGTCATCCTTGTGTCTGTGCAAATACCTTCAGGACAGTGAAGAAGTCTGTTATAAGCAGTAATCAAAATGTACATCACACAACTCAGACTATGCAACAACCACAAGAAGTACCACTTATTCTGTTATCACAGCTTCATTATGCTATTTTTACATTGCATTCAGTGAATTCGTAAACCAAGTGCAGATTGTCCAACTTTTCATTGGTATGCCTAGCCTTAATACTGCTGTGTATCGCCATTAATGCACAACTAAAACTGCTGGGAAACAAAATCCTGGGCAGAATGGTGCAGTACTGAAAGCAAACTTGAGGACAATGTGATATGGAGTGAATTACTGCTGTCAACAGCAGGTACTGTGACCAAATCAAAACAAGACACACAGGTCAAACTGTCCTCATTTGCACGGTTGTCCACTATATTCAGTGCAGTAAAGATGTTGAGCTAATTCAAGCAATAAACAAAACAAAGTGCAGTTACTCTGTAGTTAGCTGCCAGATACCACAGATCTCCGATGCCAATATACTCGGAAGGTATCCACGAATGTTTGTCACTGGAGTTCTGGTTCAGCCTGTGGGTACCGATGGTTTCAGAACCACTGTTATTAGTGATGTGGGTATCTTCCTAAAACACATTGAACCAGAGTAGGATTTTCTTTAAGTGTCACTGAATTTTTTGAAACAATAACTCTATGGAATAGCACCTGAATAAAAACTTACCCCTATATCCATTCTAGTATGGCACAGAAAATTTATGACCATGTCATTCCATGTCAGTGTACACCTCTAGTAGTTCAGATTGTGGAACAGCAGAAACAGCTATCTCTGTGTCTCTGCAAAAATGTCATCAGTAAACACAGTATGAGGACCAATGCACTGCTTGTATTGGACTTGTGGCAGTCAAGAAAACAGTGCTAGCAATTATATCTTTTGTAATGTACCAAGCTATTGATCCTGACATTTCAGTTATAATTCATACAATGATTGTCATGCAGATCCTTCCATTGTCTGCTGAGCTCACTGTAGTGTTGTTCCTTAAGATGGACATGTTATTAAATGAGGAAGTCACTATAAAAATGTGGTAACCGTAATTAAAAATAAAACTGAATGTGGAAGATGCAAGTCAAAATGCTTAAGCATCAACTCTTCAGTCAGTCAAATTATGACGAGGTTCAGATTCACAAGAGAAATTACTATGGCAGTATATAACAGATATGTGCAGAATCCATGTACTGGAATTTTCTAATTTGAAAAATTCATATAGACTGCTTATATCTAGTGCTAGTTATCTTTCACTACTTCCTTAACCTCATTTCTCGAGAAAGATGTGATGGCGGACAGTTTTTGAAAGTGCTCATAGAGTAGTGAGCAGAGGTGCAATACTCAGCCAACGCTGATTTATTCCGGCAAAGAAGTAAATACCAGCTGCCTAAGTTCATTAAATTGTTTTTTTATAGTTTGTTGAGTATGGCCTATACGTAATATTTCTCACAATGACACTAATCCTTGCTTTTTGCTGTATATTGTCACTAACTTTTCCCACAGAAGTTTCTGATGTCAGAAAGGTCACTCATATTGAACTTAACCCCTTGATCCTTGCCTTCTTAAAAAAAAAAAAAAAAAAAAAAGGAAACCACTACTCACACATTGAAAAAATCACGTAACAACTGACAACATCTCTATTTGATTCTTCTTCCTGGTCTCTTGATTGCTACTGAGGCATGGCTTGCACTGCTTTCTTAAGGAGATATGGTGAAAATCTACGCTCATGGAATAGAGTTTTTTAGCCTTCTAGCTCATTTAGAGACTGTCAGCTTCAATTACAATATGCAACCTATGAATTTCAGTTTCAAAAGATGAACAATATGTGTAAGGGATGGGATTGGATTCTACAGGGAACCAAAACCCAACTGAACTGTTGTGGACTGGCACACACGTCCTCTCAAATACAAGTCTGTTAGAAATGATAGACAGTGCAGGCAAATAAACAATGTAAAAGAGACCTGTTTCTTTGTGTCATTTCAATGCAAAGAACATCTGTATCCCAATGATGTCCTGTAATTTTAAGGTTTTTTTCATTTTTAATTCCTTTTAACAAATGATGTGCTTCATGACTTTCACAACGTTTGTACAAAAATTATAATGCGTGATTTACTGACTCAGTCCCTGATTTAGTAACATAGTGTGTAGTACTTACAAAAGTGGCATCAGTAACCACTAATTTCTTTGAATGAATCATCTTACCTTACGTATAAGGAAAATAATTATTTATGTTTATAAAATGTCATCTACATGCAAATGTAGGACATTACTAAGTTTAAATTACTAAAACTATACAGTATAATAGCCAGAGGTAAGAGGGCACTTAACAACATTCTTTTGTGCACTGTAAAAACAATTCCAATTGTAAACAGGAAAATGAAAATTAAAATTATTTTATATATTCAGAGCATCTTTAGACTTATATTTACACCATACCATTTGTCCCTCACTGTAATTACATTTGGTTCGAGTCAGTACATAAGTATTATTGTTATTTTTTGGTTATTGGGTTGTATGTGTTTTGTTTGGTATTTGTACTGCAGAGACTGGTGGTGTGTATGTCAGTATTATTACTTAGCTAATAAGTGCAGAAAGAAATCCTTAAAAATTAAAATGTTTTGGAAGCTGAAATATGTTACTCAAATCTGAACATGGTTTTATGATTAATCACACAGAATAAAAAATAACTGTACTCTTGTATACAGCCATTTGACAAGACTAGATCTGAGGAAGGCTTCACAACTTATGATAATTAGCGGGTAAAGTTTGCTATATATTCTAGCATCAGAGGATGGTAACACAACTGTCTGGAGGATGCATAAAGGTCAACCAAACAATCATGTGAACAGAGATCATTACATTAACCATGCAACAAGCTTACTTGTTCTGCACTGATGTAATATAATAGTGACAGAATACTGATACTCAGTTGGATACATCCATTGTCATATTTCTCCATCGACTTCATGCTTCTAGGTGTCCACGACATGAAGCAATGCGAGGAATTATGTTGACCAGCAGAGAAGGAACCTGCTCCATGACTGCATCCAGCATCAAAATGAAACCAACTAGCAAGCCTTCAACTGAATACATGACAAAACTAAAGAGAGGAGAATAAGTCTTTACTCAGTGCTGTACAAAACTAAATCTAGTTATTGAACATTATGTGTGCTTCCTAGTGAATTAGAGTAATATTGACACATCATGATTGAAGTCTCTTTAAATCTGAAATTATTTCTGTTAAGTAATATCAGTAGCTGAGAAATCTTCTTTCACAAATATATGTTGACTCAATAAACTGGGAATAAGTAGAAATTTCACCAGAAAGATACAAGAAAAAATTTGTTTTTATAAACATTGTCAACCTAATTCATTAACAGAAACCACCAGCAGTTTTCTATGAAAAATGAAATGTGAGGGGTTCATGCATCTCTTCTAAAGTAGAAATAAATATTTGCCTGTCTCCAAAGTTAATTTTTCAGTATGTCTGATATGTGGAGAACTTGTGTTAGATTCCCAGTACTGCCTGGAGTTCTAGCTAGGTGATACTGCTGGAACATAGTATACCCAGTTTTGTAATGCCATTTGGGGATCTATTTGAGTGAGAAGTAGTGGCTCCCAGGTCTGGGAAGGTTTAAAAGGCTGGAAGAATGGTATGCTGATCCCATGCCCCTCTGTACTACATCTGAATGACACCATTGGCATAGGATTACTTGGCAGTCATTTGGTAGTAAATGATGAGACACGGCCAGTACACATAGTTTTAGATTTAGAAAGAAATACTTTCAAGGCATTTTAAACCCATGTAGAACACTTCACAAATAAGTGTTCTAGGCATTCTGGAGCTTTTCATCATCAATATCTCATATGTAGGTTTGGAGCAATGTGTGTAGAGGAAGTGTGCATTCCCTAAGCTCCATGCATATAGTAAGTGTGGCTCATTTGCTCACATTTACATATTTGACAATACAGAGATTCTGTAGTTTCTCTGACTCCTTCTTTACTACTGCTCGAAGGGAAATTGGTACAGAGCCTGCTCCAAAAAACTGAATAGTTGCTGTTGGTTTGAAGGTAATATGGACTTTGAAATTGTTGGAACATCCAAAATAGACATCAAAGTTCTTCACAGAGTTCTTCTAAATTGAGAAAACAAATGTCTTATACCACAGGGAACCTGAAAGTATTGGGTACTTTGTATCACTTGCTTCTGACTGGCTTCTGTTCTGAACATAAGATTGACTGGTATTCTTTTCTTGTAACATAAAGTTATATGGTTGTCAGCTAGTGGCAATGGTGGTAAACCTGTTCTGTAGTATATTACCATGTTACGTAATGTCACTGTTGGACTTGTGTCTACTTGAAATGATAATGGCTTTTTACTGATATCATTAACGTTTTATATGATGTATAACATTTTACTACAAAATTTTAGGTATTGATGAAAATTTTCAAATTTTGTGTTTTGGCTTCTAAGTGATGTTTGATGAATATTAGAAAACATTGGGTCTGTTTGTAGTAGAAAGCTACTTAACTAAATTTGCTTCATTGTGTATGATCTTCCTTCACTGCTTTGTATTCCCAATTCGATTCATCATGCATAAAGGAACATAAATGTAGCACTCTAATTAATGAAATGATATACACTATATTCTGATTTCATTTTCGCTTTATTGTCAAAGCTCATTAATCGATTTTGGCAAGCTTTTCATGCAGACATATTGCAGAGTACATTGAACTGAAGATGCAGCATACACTAATCGACTTGGTAGGCTCTGCAAACTTACCATAAATAAAGAAAATCAATCCAGGCCTTCAGCAGTATTGAAACATGCTGCAATGCTGCAATACTGGTAGAGTGTATTACAATAAAGCAATGTTTGCATTCATGTCCAATAAAGCACTATGTGGAAGAAGGCTACTTCTGTTCAGAGTGGTTTATTAATTGCTTAAAATGCTTGCTGCTTAGATATCAAGTCTTTGCTCAATTGTAATTTTAAGGAATTGTGTCATACCTCTTCCATTTGGCTCATACTGCATGAGTCTGTTATGAATAAAAGAGCCCATATATGGTGGATAACATTATTGAGATCTAAAGGGATATTTATATACTAATTTCTCTCAGTGTGTTAGTGATGATAGTATGCTGCTAGTGACAATCACGTTTATACAAACGAAAATGTTTCTGGGCCTGCTACTGGGGCTAGCACATGTAGTGAATAAAACACATAACACCCAGTCCAAAACAAAAAGTAGGCTTTTTGACTGACAATGTCTGACAACTCAAAAACTGTAAAATTCTGTTGCTGTTATTTACATATTAAGACTTCAAGCCATATATGGCTACTAAAGATGGTGGCAGTGCAGTGGATGATATCTATGCTAAAGGAGATTTTTGCGTTTGTAAGTTGTAGCTCAGAATTTCTACTCTTGCATCAACAACACTGTTCAGTCACACTATTGTGACTACCTGTCAAAAGCCCATATAACTACCTCTTCGCTTTTGGCTGTCTATGAAATATGCCGATGAGATTTTCGAAGGTACTGATAAGAATGTGGAATAACATCAACTCCAGCACTGTGGCCAGCTGTACTATGGTTCTGGGTTGAGGATCCACAGTGCAAACAGCCTGATCAATGTGGTCCTACTGATTCTTGGTTGGGTTTAAATCAGCTGTGCTTTTCAAACCATGCACATACACTGATGAGTCTGGAATGAAATACATCACTGATTTTGTGTATCAGGGATCTGACACTTTTTTGGTAGGTTTGTGCTGGTATATGGCTTTAGACGTCTATTCATAGTTCATGTAATTCATGCTAATAATGGGCCACTGATTTGTGTATGCAGTGATGCCGCTGATTGCGACACAGGTGGGTCCCACAGGATTTACATCAGGTGAATTTGGTTGCTGAGACATCAGCATGAGTTCGCTATAACACTTCTGTATCAAGGTTTTGGCACTGAGAAATGGACAATTATACTGCTGAAAGATGGCATCGCCGTTGGGGAAGACATCAGGTTTGAAGGGATTCAGGTGATTTTCAGCTATCAGCGTGTCTTTGATTACTACCACAGGATCCACGAAAGCTTAGAATAATGTCTCCCATACCATAATACTGCTCCTACCAGCCTGCATCTGTGGCCTGCTGCATGTTTCCAGCCACCTTCACCTTAATAGTGTCTGTGGAGATGACCAGCAACCTAATATAGCAAAAGTGTGATTCACCCAAACAGGCAATAATTTCTATTTATCAATCCCAATGGTCCCATGGCCATGGCAATCATAACTGATGATGCCATTGGCACAACATGGAAACATGTAGGGATGGCTTGCTGCGGAGCTCCCTATTTAACAGTGTATGATGAATAGTGTGCTCCAAAACACTTCTGCGCACACCAGTGTGCACACCAGTGATCTTTTGGCAGAGATGCCACAAATCACAATACATCCTATTTTATAGAGCAGATGAGCCTCCAAACCCCACAGTCTGTGGATGTAGATGCTCATGACATTAGTACATGAACATTTGACCACCGTCGCTCTTTCAAGATACTCGTTCACAGTCTCTGCTAAGTAATAATTTGTCCTTTGTCAAAGTCGCTGATGTCAATGGGTTTCCCCATTTTCAGCCCATATCTTCTCTAGGGTGATCCCCTTTGCATGTCTTCTCTGCTTACATACATTTGTTACCTCATCACGTGCTTGCAACGCCATCCGGTGTCATGGTGGGCAGTGGTCATAATGTTTTGGCTGCTCAGTGTACACTGCAAGCTGTGTGGTACATTGCTTTGTCCTGCTGGTAGATGCCATCATTCTGAGGGGAAAAAACTGCATGTAGTGGTGGAAATGGTCCCAAAGCATACATGCATCTATTGTGCCTTCCATAGTGACTAGATCACCCAGGGAATGCCACAGGACCATTCCCCAGACCATAACGCTCCCTCCTTCAGCTTAGACCCATCCTATGTGTTGCAGGGTGTTTGATTTCAGATGTTTCATCCTGTTTACGTCAATGACCATCTGTCTCAGTCAGCACAAAATGTGATTCTTCTGGAATGGCCATTTGTTGCCACTTAGTGGACATCTAGTTGTGGTACTCATGTGAAAATTCTACCTTTCTTTGCTGATAAACAGCGGTCAGTACAGTTGCATAAACCAGGTGCCTTTTGCAGAGGTCCACATGCAGAAATGTTCGATGAACTGTCATTGAAGAGACACTGTTGGTATTCCATTGGTTCATCTGGGTACTTTGGCGCTCAACAATTGCATATCTGTTTACCTATACACATCTCCGCAACCATCATTCACCCATTTCATCTATGGCTCATGGTGTACCAGAGCTGCCTTAGCACAGGTTTCTTATAGCACCATCTTGCCATTTTGGTGTACTTTAATGCCAGCAACATGCAAACAGTTTACAAACTTAGCCATTATGGAAATGCTTCCACTCTTGATCTGAAAACCAATGATCATGCCCTTTTGGATGTGAGATAAATCATTATGTTCCCACATTACAACAATGAGTAGCTCTTGTAGATGCTTTAATTGCTGTCCCTGCAATGACTTTTGTCTTTGCCATGTATTTAAAATATCAACATCTGAGCTGTTATTTATCAGTCCACATGTAATGTCTCATGCAGCTTGTCACTAAACAGTTATTTACCCTGGCTCATTATTCTTTTTAAATCCACAAAAGCTATTGCAGTCATGAACATCACAACAAATGTTAATACATTTGTTCAGTCACCAGTCCATAGTAGGACTCTTCAAACCAGTGCAGAGCAAGACGTCAGTAGCATAGTCACAGTCAATCCAAATAACATCCACAAATGCAGCCCAGGTAGCTCAGGGCCATCATCCATAGAGTAGTCAGGCAGGCAGCTTGAGTAAGCAGTGTAATGAGTATTGAACATCATGTGAAGTATGCAGTCTATGACAGCAACTTTTAGCAGTGTCATGATGTCACAGTGACAGTAACTATTGGTATGGCTTACACTTCCATGGTCAGCAGTGATCTGCCTTGTGGTGAGAGAGTATCTCTAGCTCTGGCGAGACATTGATATTGCTATGCAACACTATCCTTGTACAAATCTGATGATGGAGTCAGAGGTGATGAACAAGGCCTCTACTTATTGGCCAGTGCTGGCCAGTCTGTCGGTCACCCATTTGTGTCATTATAACTGTTGATTATGATGGAGGATGAGCTGACTCTGCCTTCAGACACTTTGGTACCATCAACAGCCAATGATAACACCCTGATTTCACATCCACATAAAGATATGTGAGCTCATGTCCTCATATTTTTGTGACAGTGGGCTATGGGCTTGCTGGGTTGGATATGGCACTTTGAACAAAATTAAAATCTAAGCATGTGCAACTGATCTACAGGCCTGTCACAATTAATGGAGATGAGATAATATGTTGCAAAGAAGACTGTTAGGTCTTCCTGAGTCACTGTTGATACCATAATTTTTCTTTGGACAATTTGTCACATTTTGGTATTAAATACTGCATGCAACAAAATGGTAATAAGATGCTGACTATAACTGTTGCTGCATTTACAGGAGCTCCAATAGTGTGAGGAAGGTAGTTGTGGGCAGTCATCAGATACCATCATATGGTGTGTTCTCCTCATGGAAAATACTTTTCCCACACCCAAGATTGTAAAACTTCTGGTGATGATAGTCATCTGAACCACATAGAGGAAATTTGAGATGGCTTCCACGACCAGTAACCATATAGTTTCCTTGAATGAGTGTGAACCTACTCCGAAGAGTGGTCACATCTGAGTCAGGGGGAAATATGCTTCACAACACAACCAGATTCTGAGGACATGCATTGTAGGCTTGCACCATTTTTTGAGTCTCAGTGTCAATGCCTGTGCAACAAACATGATGTGATGCTATCATGTGTATTATTCCCCAAAGTGACCTTTGCAGTAACTGGAGTAGCAATGGCTGGGATGTAGGCAGGACGATAAAACTACAGTTGTCATCCACATAACCAGCAATATTATGAAACTAGTTGTGTTGACCCTATGTTGTATTGGGAAGTATGTTATAAAAGCTGGCAGTAATCCTTTTGGTAGCTGATATGGCAACCCATACTTAACTGATGATGTGACTCTGCAGAGTAGCGTGGTTCCCTGTGTACACGGGTCTATGTGGTGAGAAGTAACAGGGAGTTCTACTAGAATAGATTACACATTGTTATTTATTTGTAAATGCATTGCCTTGTACTTATGAAACTTAGTCCATGAAGTTTCATGGGATGGAGAATTTTCATTAGCCAGGCCTATAATGAATGTCAGGCAGTTCTGCGCTTGGGAATAAGCCCCATTACTGCGATCATTGTACTTACTTTTGTGGGAACTTAGACTGGAGGCTTATAACAGCTATGAGTGGCTTATGATCTGGAATTATGTAAAATTGTGTTCCTTACAGATATATGTGAAATATCATAATCCCATATGCTATCACTAATACTTTCACTCTATTTGTGAGGAATTAATTTGGGCCACCACTAAGTCACCTAAGGTAAAAGTGGTCGGCTGGTGTGTGTTGTAAGAAGTCTTAGTGTACTTCTTGTGTTCTTCTGCTATACTGTCGCCTCAATGACAGTGTCATATCTCAGTATATGGCCAATTCATGCATCTCTTGTGTGTAGGTTAAGCTTTGAAGGACATAGCTTCCTTGCCTTCACTCTGTTGAGCATTCTGCATTAGCACCACATCTGGAAGCCTACTACTTTGTGTTAGCCTTATTACCTATTCAAGTACTAATGTTGACTAAGTGAACAGCATGCACTCATGGACAGGTTGTCTGATACTGTTAATGCTTATAAGTTCCATAAACACAGAAGAAATGTGTGGTTACATCAAAAATGGCAGAAGCAGCCTCTCCAATTGCCACACTCAGTTGCTTTGACGAAATACCTGGGGGATCATTAACTGAATATACTGAGAAAGAAATGGCAGAAAGACAAGTTGCTTTACATACATGTATAATACCCGATAGTGAACTTACATTAATTTTTGGAGCTTTCTAGAATAATTTTTCACTCTGCAGTAGAGTGTGTGCTGATATGAAACTTCAACGCAGACTGAAACTGTCTGTCAGACCAAGACTCAAACTTGGGAACTTTGCCTTTTGTGAGCAAGTGCTCTACCAAATGAGCTACCCAAGCATGACCCATGATCTGTCATCTCAGCTTTACTTCCACCACTACCTCATCTCCTAACTTCCAAACTTCACAGAATTACTACTGCAAAACTTGCAGGGCTAGCAGGCCTAGAACAAAGGATGTTGTGGAGACATGCTTTAGCCCAGTTTGTGCATGTTGCCAATAGTTTGGAATAGAGGAGATGAGGTCCCGGTGGAAGTAAAAATGTGATGATGAGTCATGAGTCATGCTTGGATTTCTCAGTCAGTAGAGCACTTGCGTGTGAAATGCGAAGTTCCTGAGTTTGAGTTTCAGTCCAGCACACATTCGTAATCTGCCAGGAAGTTTCATATCAGCACACAGTCCACTGCAGAGTGAAAAATCACTCTGGAAACATCCTCCAGGGTGTGGCTAAGCTGTATCTCCACAATATCCTTTCTTCCAGGAGTGCTAGTTCTGCAAGTTTCACAGGAGAACATACCTGTGTTTGTAACACTTCTGAGGCTGCACAATTTGCCCCACTTGTTGGGCCAGCATCTAGTTTTCCTGCCCAATCTGGACAAGTGCAGAGGATGTGTACGCTAATCATATGGAGCTCCAATGGCAGTTGTGTAATGGAGTTCCTCATAGAAATACCATGCAGGGTAGGAAAGAATGCCAGTGTGCACTCAGTATGTTTGCCGTGGGATCTCAGGTACAACCGGCTGCAAACAGTGGCACATGTTGGCATGAATGATGACTGCCACTTGGATGCTGAGGCTATCCTTGGTTTCTTTCAGTGTATAGCTAATTTGGTGCCTAACACAGAATGCATGTTGAGCTGACTATTTGTTGCATCATACTCATGGTTGATCACAATCGTCTGGTTTGGAGCAGAGGGGAAGGTCTAAAACAGAGGCTCAGCCTCTCCTTTCAATCATTGTACAAATGTTGAAATGGCAGATATAGACATAACTGAGCATGGAACAGAAAAATAACTACAACTACTTAGTAGTGGACAGGCATTATGACCAGATAAGATACCTATAGGATGCTACAAAGGTTACACCCCTTCTAGACGTTGTTTATCATAGTTCACTGGACCAAAGAATGATACCTAAAGACTGGAAAAAAGCACAGGTCATCCATATTTTGAGGAAGGCCCATAGGGCAGATGCATCTGTTGCATAATTATGCAACAAGTTTTATGCTCAAGAGTTATGACATTTTTGTTAAATGAAGCTCTTCTCTATAAAAATCGACATGGATTGTCAAACAGAGATCTTCCAAATCTCAGCTCACTCTGTTCCTCCATGAGATACATAGTGCTGCAGACAATGGCGCACAGGTTAATGCCATGTTCGTTGACCTCTGGAAGGCATCTGACATTATGAGCTTATTTAGTATCACAACAGATTTGTGACTGGATTCAAGCCTTCCTTGTAGACTGAACTCAGCATGTCACTCTTAACAGAACAAAATTAACAGATGTAAAAGCAATTTCCAGTGTACCCCAGGGAAATGTGATAGGGCCATTTCTATTTACAGTGTGAATAAATGATCTAATAAATGTACCGTATTCATTTGCAATTACATCTACATGGATACTCAGCAAATCACACTTAAGTGCCTGGCAGAGTGTTAATCGAACCACCTTCACAATAATTCTCTGTCATTCCAATTTTGAACACTGCTTGGGGGGGGGGGGGGGGGGGGTGGGAGGGGTAGCGAACAGCTATATCCTTCCGTGAGAGCTCTGATTTGCCTAATTTTGTTATGATGATCATTTCTTCTTATGTAGGTCGACGTCAACAATATATTTTTGCATTCGGAGCAGAATGTTGGTGACTGAAATTTCGTGGTAAGATACCGCCGCAATGAAAAATGCCTTTGTTTTAATGATGTCCACCCCAAATCATGTTTTATGACAGTGACACTCTGTCCCCTATTTCATGATGATGCAAAACGTGCTGCGCTTCTTTGAACTTTCTCTATACACTCCTTTGGTTTTTGAACACATTCTAAGTTGATTTTTGAACTAATCATAAGTTGATTTTTGAATGCGTGCATAGTGTACGTGATGTCTCTGCCAGGGGGATCTCTGTCACATCAAGAAGTAAAAAATTTTTGCAGACAAAAGAGCATGGGGCTATATGAGCTGAGGTGAATAAACCCGAATGGGTGAATGCACTCGCTGTTTGTTTATGTGGTTGACTGGGTGTGGCAGTGATGGGCGTTGTTATAACTATTAGTGAAATCCAGAGATTCAAGCTGCCAGAGTGGAAAAAACGACTAACAGGAATAACAGCTAAGAAAGATTACGTATTACCTTCTCAGTGTAACCAAGAAAATGAGATTTTGACAGAAAATTTTTGCCAGAATGCCACAATACTAGGGCCAGTAGTACAGTCCACGGTTGGCAGTCACTTAAGTTCAATTCTTGGCATACGTGTTGTACAAATACGTTATAATGCCTGACCAGAGAATGAATATATCTACTGTGAAGGAGATTAAATAAATCTGATCATACTAGGAAACCTGTGCAACCTAAACTGCCTTCTTTCAATACTGGAGATTTGAGAGCCTCCGTAACGTTTAGGAAAGTATTAATCTACGTTCTCATCAGTAACTGAAGCTACCATACAAAATTATTTCTAAACATGTTCAGGAATTATGGAAAATAATATGCACTGCATATGTTGAAATTTAGAAAAAATGATGAACACTTGACATTACATCTGTATTTTATATTAGTAAACAGTGACAAATCACTAGCAGTTAATGTACCTCAGCTATCCTTTCTTCCCTGTAGATAGTTTAGGATGAAAGATTTTCTGAAATGGATGACTATTAAACTGATAGATATTGTATGGGATGTTAATAACTCTTCCATAATTGCTCTACCAAGTTGTTAAGTTCACAGTAACACTTTATAAAATCATAAAAGTAAACGTGAAAGGATGTGCCTATAACTCTCTACTTTTTTAGGAATCACACAGGTAATTTAAAAATGATTACAAGTCCTCTGTTTATTGCCTGAAAATTTGAAAAAGAACTTACCCTTCTCTCATTCGTTTCTTGGCACGTTTAATCAATGGCGATTGGGATGTAGTATGACAGGAATTGGGAGTTAGCTGCTACAGGAGCTGCTTTGGCTACATACGTAATCACTCATGTTCCTCTATATTCAGAATACCTATAAACATGAATTAATCTGGGACAACATTTCAGTTTGTCCTTTAATAGGCAGCAATGGCATAGAACAAGTTAGGTCACCTGAAAAATTTTGTACTATGTACTGGGCTTACAGATAATTAATCAGACTTTGCCTGTCCTTTTGTTCCTCTAGGATTGCAGTATCAGTGTTCATAAGGGAAAATATACATCTGCATCTACATCATATATGGTGTGTGGCAGAGGGTACTTCTCACACCTATAACTGATCCCCCTTCCTGTTCCACTCCCTAATGGTGCATCGGAAGAATGATTGTCAATAAGCCTCTATATTAGATAATATTTCTTGAAATATCTCATCAGTGTCATTTCCTGAGATGTATATGGGAGGAAGTAATATGTCATCCAACTTTTTCTGGAAAGTATTCTCTCAAAATTTCAGTAGTAAATCTCACTTGTAATGCTTGCCAATGGAGACTGCTGAGCATTTCTGTAACACTCATGCACCAAATAAATGATCCCATGACAAAACATGCCCCCTTCAATGGTCTTGTTGATCTCTTCTATCTGTCTACCTGGTAATGATCCCATACTGAACAATACTCAAGACTCAGTGGAATATGTGCCTTATGAGCCCCTTACTTTGTGGATGAGTTACATTTCTAAAGATTCTTCCTACGAATTGAGTCTGACATCTGTTTTTCTTACAATTTGTTTTATGTGGTTATTCTACTTATGGTCACTTCAGACCAGGGTACAGATTAGCTTGCTGTTTATCAAGGAGTTCCTTGTGAGGTGGCGGAGTGGCCATGTATGTAAAAATTAATATTCCATTTGAGTCCCTAGACATACCACAATACTGCACTGAACAGATATTTGAATGTTGGTTCAAATGGTTCAAATGGTTCTGAGCACTATGGGACTTAACATCTGTGGTCATCAGTCCCCTAGAACTTAGAACTACTTAAACCTAACTAACCTAAGGACATCACACACATCCATGCCCGAGGCAGGATTCGAACCTGTGATCGTAGCAGTCGCGCGGTTCTGGACTGCGCGCCTAGAAATTTGAATGTTGAGCAGAGGCAGTTGAATTTAATGAAACTAAACTTCTAACTTTTGTTGATTATAGATCCCCTAACTCTGACTTTAGAGCATTTATGCTCAAGTTAGAGTGGGTTCTTGATTCACTTTATAGGATGTGATAGAAATTAGTTATATGTGGTGACTTCAATATTCATTTTGATTATGATTGTTCCAGAAAATGGATGCTGGTAGATCTCCTAAATTCATATGGTCTTATGTGGATGGTGTTTTTTCCTGTCAGTGTGCAGGGGAACAGTGGCACAGCCATAGACAATCTTTATATTCATTCTTCGTTACTTTTATTTATTTATAATCTGTTAGTAAAAGAGTTATGGCCTTTCAGACCATGATGCACAATTTTTAACATTAAGAGGCTTTTATTCTCAAACAAATGTCACATATAATTACAAATTATGTAGGAAAGTTCATCCAATGGCAGTAGAGAGTTTTCTAAAACTCATCAAGGAAGAAAAGTGGCACAGTGTTTATAAAGCTGATAACATAGATAACGAATATACTGCTGTCCTTAACACATTTCTCATGCTCTATGTGAGTTACTTTCCATTATAATGTTTCAAATGGGGTAAGAGGCAGCCTGGGTGGCTGACTAGTGGGATAAGGATATTGTGCATAACAAAGAGGGAATTATATGAAAATGTTAGAAGTAGTCACAATCAAGTTACAGTTGCCCATTACAAACATATTGTAAGATGCTTGAAAATGTTATTAGGAGGGCAAAGAGCATGTGGTGAGCAAATGAAATAGTTAATCTGCAAGATAATGTTAAAACCATATGGTCAGTTGTGAATCTGGTCAACAGCACAAGGTCAATGACATTAAGTCAGTTCGTAGTAAAAATATTTCTGGTACTGATAAACTAGATATATTTACAATATTTAACAATAATTTTATGAGCATTTCTGGTGAATTAAATAAAAATTTACTTTCTACGGGGGATCATATAACTCTCTTGGAAAATGCATTTCCAAGACTGATGCCTGAAATACTCCTCTGTGTAACTGGCATGAGGGAGATTGCGTCAGTAATTGAATCACAGAAGGCTAAGGACTCTCATGGATATGATGGAGTGCGTAGCAGAATATTAAAGTACTGTGCTGCACATGTTAGCACTGTAATTAGTCATATTTGTAATTTTTCCTTAAGGAAAGGTCAGTTTCCTGAACGGTTTAAGTACTCAGTAGCAAAGCTGTTTTATAAAATGGGACAAAGGGATAATACAGACAATTTTAGATCTATTTTTATGCCATCAGTGTTTGCTAAAGTTATTGAAAAGGGTTTGTATGTGGGGATAATTGATCATTTTATATCACATGATTTGCTATCAAATGTACAGTTCGGCTTTAGAAGTCGTTTAAAAACTGAAAATTCTCTTCTCTCTGTGAGGTACTGGATGGGTTAAACAAAAGGTTTCAAATGCTAGGCATACTGTTTTTATTTAGCTAAGGTGTTTGATTGTGTGATCACAAAACATTGCTCCAAAAGTTGGACCATTACGGAATACGGGGACTAGTTCACAACTGGTTCTCCGCTTACTTTAACGACAGACAGCAGAAAGTCATTGTTCACAGTGTTGAGAATGACTATGATGTGGGGTCTTGAGTGGGTTACAGTCAAGTGAAGGTGCCAAGGGATGAGTGTTTGGGCCACTCCTGTTCCCTATTTATATAAATGTTATGCCCTCTGGTATTGCGTGTAACTCCAAGATATTTCTGTTTCCTGATGACACTAACTTGATAGTAAGGGATGTTGTGTGCAACATTGGCTCTGTTTCAAACAGTGCAGTTGATGACATAAGTTCATGGCTTGTAGAAAATAAACTAACGCTGAATCGCAGTAAGACCCAGTTTTTTACAGTTTAATTCAACAAAACTCAATGTTTTAATTTCTCAGAATGGGCATATGATTAGTGAAACTGTACAGTTCAAATTGCTAGGTGTTCATGTAGATAGTACACTGTTGTGGAAAGGTCACAAACAGGATCTTGTTGAAAGACTTAATGCTGCCATTTTTACTATTCAAACGGTATCAACACAAAAATTAGTCTTCTTTGCTTATTTTCATTCACTTGTGTTGCATGGTATTATATTTTGGGGAAACTCTTCCCATTCTAAAAGGAAGTTTTTGGCTCAGGAATGGGCGGCTTGTGCAGTAAGTGGTGTAAGTTTGCGGAACTCTTGTCGGCCCATGTTCATTAACCTGGGAATTTTGACAATGGCCTCTCAGTATATATATTCTTTACTGTTGTTTCTTGTTAACAATATCAGCTTATTCCCAAGAATAATCAACTTTCACTCAGTGAATACTTAGCAGAAATCCGACCTGCATTCGGATCGGACTTCCTTAACACTTGTGCAGAAATGAGTGCAATATATTGCTACGTCCATTTTCAATAAGCTACCACAAGAATTCAAAACTCTTAGTAGTAATTTACTCGCTTTCAAATTGAAACTGGAGAATTTCCTCATGGGTCACTCCTATTCTCTTCAGGAGTTCCTGAAAAATTAAGCTGATTTTTATGTTATATTTTTGACTGAGTTTCCTGATACTTATTGCTTGACCTTTTTTTTCTTCATAAACATTTTATTTTTATCTTTTATTACCTTTAAGTTGTAATTTCATGTCCTGACATGTTCCATGACCTCGGATATTTGATCCTCAATTTGGTCCTATGGAACTTGACGTTTAAATAAAACAAAATAAAGATAGCTACTCGTATATATTTTATGGCTGAAACTGTTTCACATAGTTTGTAATCGGTGGTGTAGTACACAGTGGCGGATTTCTTTTCCTATTTATGTGCAATACACAAACTGGCAAGTTGCACAGCTCACACCAATACTCAAGAAAGTTACTAGGAGTAATCCACTAAATTATAGGCCCATATCATTAACGTCGATATGCAGCAAAGATTTAGAAAACATTGTTCTTCTGAAACACAACCACCTCTTTACACATGCAAATTTTTGAGTGTTATTGACAAGGGATTTCAAATTTATTCAGTATTTCTATATTTCCAGAAGGCTTTTGACACTGTACCACACAAGTGACTTGTACTGAAACTGCCTGCTTATGGAATATTATCTCAGTTACATGACTGGATTTGTGATTTCCTGCCAGAGGGGTCACAGTTCATAGTAAGGGATGGAAAGTCGTCAAGTAAAACAGAAGTTGTTTCTGGCATTCCCCAAGATAGTGTTACAGGCCCTCTGCTGTTCCTTATGTATATACATGATTTAGGAGACAATCTGCTCAGCTATCTTAGGTTGTTTGCAGATCATGCTGTCGTTTATGATCTAGTAAAGTTGTCAGAAGATCAAAACAAATTACAAAACTATTTAGAAAAGATATCTGTATGTTGCGAAAATTGGCAACTGATGCTAAATAATGAAAAGTATGAGGTCATCCAAATATGAGTGCTAAAAGGTATCCATTAAACTTTGGTAACACAATAAATCAGTCAAATCTAATGGCTGGAAATTCAACTAAATACCTAGGTATTAAAATTATGAACAACTTTAATTGGAAAGAACACATAGAAAATGTTGTGGGGAAGGCAAACCAAATACTACATTTTATTAGCAGAACACATCGAAAATGTAACAGAGTGTTAAAGAAATTGCCTACTCTACGCTTGTCTTTCATCTTTGGGAGTACTGCTGAGCAGTCTGGGATGATTACCAGGTAGGATTAATGGAGTCAGCCCCAAATCTAAGATAGTCCGAGCCGGGGCAAAAATGTCTTTGAGCATTTGACTTAGGAAGTAAAAAATTTAAAAAAATCGTTTTTGAAAATTATGTTCATTTTGTAGTGCACATCTCTCTCAAGAATCTGATGTGTAAAACATACATGTTCGAGAAAGTGTAAAACAAGTTGTTTGGTCTTAAGTGTGACAAAGTGAGGTGCCAGGCATATTCACGCATCATTCTTTTATCACACATCACTGTATTTCAGTCTGTGGGATTAAAAAGTCAATATTTTGTAATGGAAGCTGTCAAACTTATATTCAGCGACAGTGGGAATTAAAATGTCCTGTGGTGCCTATCCTATTCCCAGTCGGCCAGTTTGACATCATAAATCCCTTTTAAAAACAAAAAAAAAAAAAATAAATAAATAAAACTAACAATTAATACTGGTTGGTATTATATATGACCGGGAGAATAAGAACTCTTCAGAAAATTTGCACTCTTTATTGCTTTCTAGCTAATAACTTTCTCTTTTGTGTAACATAAAAATAAATATAGGAAACATAAAACCAGTAAAGGCAAGAGACAAGCATGACGTATATATTTCTTCAGTCCTTAGGTCCCAGCATTTTTTTCTCTCTAATGTAGCTAAGGCTTTACACACAGTCCTTTACTTTCTGCAAAAGAATCTATAAGCCACACTGTTTTGCCATAAATGGTCTTTCTATATACCTCATTTACATAAATAACACAACAGAATGTATTTCTCGAAGTACCAATATCTAATGTCTATAATGCTTGTTACAGGAAAAAAGTTTTATTTTAGGAAATTTGTATCACATTTCAATTACATGCTCCAGCTTCTCAAGCATGAGATCGAAAAGTAGTGGTACAGAATTTATATATAAATATGGAATCATCATAATCTTCCATGTAATTTGTGTAATGTCCCAGCTCCTTCTCCTTCCTTGATCTAACAAACAATCTTGTCATCACTAATTCTGTAACATTCCCTGATTAACTTCACTAACCCTGCCAGAATCTCCATTTCAGGTAATTGACAAAAATAACTTCGGTGGATGTTGTTTTGCAAATGTCAAACATATCTTATTAATTTTTATAACATATTGGATCCCTAAAGTGAATAGTAACAAATCAGACTACATATTGTACATTTACAACTTACACTCCTGGAAATTGAAATAAGAACACCGTGAATTCATTGTCCCAGGAAGGGGAAACTTTATTGACACATTCCTGGGGTCAGATACATCACATGATCACACTGACAGAACCACAGGCACATAGACACAGGCAACAGAGCATGCACAATGTCGGCACTAGTACAGTGTATATCCACCTTTCGCAGCAATGCAGGCTGCTATTCTCCCATGGAGATGATCGTAGAGATGCTGGATGTAGTCCTGTGGAACGGCTTGCCATGCCATTTCCACCTGGCGCCTCAGTTGGACCAGCGTTCGTGCTGGACGTGCAGACCGCGTGAGACGACGCTTCATCCAGTCCCAAACATGCTCAATGGGGGACAGATCCGGAGATCTTGCTGGCCAGGGTAGTTGACTTACACCTTCTAGAGCACGTTGGGTGGCATGGGATACATGCGGACGTGCATTGTCCTGTTGGAACAGCAAGTTCCCTTGCCAGTCTAGGAATGGTAGAACAATGGGTTCGATGACGGTTTGGATGTACCGTGCACTATTCAGTGTCCCCTCGACGATCACCAGTGGTGTACGGCCAGTGTAGGAGATCGCTCCCCACACCATGATGCCGGGTGTTGGCCCTGTGTGTCTCAGTCATATGCAGTCCTGATTGTGGCGCTCACCTGCACGGCGCCAAACATGCATACGACCATCATTGGCACCAAGGCAGAAGTGACTCTCATCGCTGAAGATGACACGTCTCCATTCGTCCCTCCATTCACGCCTGTCGCGACACCACTGGAGGCGGGCTGCACGATGTTGGGGCGTGAGCGGAAGACGGCCTAACGGTGTGCGGGACCGTAGCCCAGCTTCATGGAGACGGTTGTGAATGGTCTTCGCCGATACCCCAGGAGCAACAGTGTCCCTAATTTGCTGGGAAGTGGCGGTGCGGTCCCCTACGGCACTGCGTAGGATCCTACGGTCTTGGCGTGCATCCGTGCGTCGCTGCGGTCCGGTCCCAGGTCGACGGGGACGTGCACCTTCCGCCGACCACTGGTGACAACATCGATGTACTGTGGAGACCTCACGCCCCACGTGTTGAGCAGTTCGGCGGTGCATCCACCCGGCCTCCCGCATGCCCACTATAAGCCCTCGCTCAAAGACCGTCAACTGCACATACGGTTCACGTCCACGCTGTCGCGGCATGCTACCAGTGTTAAAGACTGCGATGGAGCTCTGTATGCCACGGCAAACTGGCTGACACTGACGGCGGCGGTGCACAAATGCTGCGCAGCTAGCGCCATTCGACGGCCAACACCGCGGTTCCTGGTGTGTCCGCTGTGCCGTGCGTGTGATCATTGCTTGTACAGCCCTCTCGCAGTGTCCGGAGCAAGTATGGTGGGTCTAACACACCGGTGTCAATGTGTTCCTTTTTCCATTTCCAGGAGTGTATTTCTACAGTTAAAAGTATGAATTACATGGTTTTGTGCATAGAATACCACAAGATTGAATAAAAGCAGTTTTGCAGTAGGTAAGCTGTCACAGACTTAAATTTTTTCTTCAAGATGAGGTTTTATTAGTCTTGGATATTTGTGACTTAGTTTTTTCTCTTGCATGGTATAAACCTTTTTTTGGAAAAAAATTGTGTTGCAATGGTTAATATGTATATTACTGTGCTATCTGGTACTGTAATCATGGTCAATTATGTTTTGCATAAAAGTGTTTTCTTTTCTCATTACACTTTTTTGACTTGCAATACTACTTTAAATATATAAATCCAGGAAATGTGCAAAATTTTTAGATCTTCAAAGTTAGTTTTGCATGATTTTCTGCTGCTTGCTTGTTTAATTATTCCTATAATTGGCTTCTGTTTCCTGAAAACTGTCTTGGTGTGATTCACATTCTCCAGAAAATGATACTGCAGTTCACTGATGAATGTACATGAGCAAAGTATATAGCCCAAACTAATTCTGCACTGGTGTTATTGCAAAACAATCTTACTACATAGCTAATTTTTGCTAGTTTTGCATTTAGGGATGTACTATGAGAGCTCCCTGTAAGATTTTCTTGAATATGAATCAAAGAAAATTTAGTTTCAGTTACAGCATCAATGTTTTGGTTATCCTGACTTATTATTTGTTGTGCTGCATGAAAGAAATATAAGTGAAATAAGTAACTAGACTAATAATGAATGTTTACATGTTTCAGTTATACTTACTGAAAATACTCTGACAGCACATTGTGTATTATTTACTTTCCAAAAACTGTATGCTAAAAACCAGCATTATTACACATGGGTGTATGTAGCTCCAAAACGTCTTTGATTTATGCGTTAACAAAAGTTTCCATTTTTGAAAATTAATTAATGATGGTGGGGTATTCTGAAAAACTTCAAATTTTTGTAAAATTTAATTATAAACTTGCCAAGAAGGTTAACTACGTATTAACTTTCATGTGAGAAACATTTTCTACATATCATCAGTTTGATGAAAGTACCTCAAAACCTAATTACCAAATTGCCTTGTGGGGTGTGTTTTACTTGTTAAAAGTGAAACTGGGCACAAGAAAAGTATTGCATCGTTTTTCACCCTCAGCATACCTGCCAAGTTTCATC
This sequence comes from Schistocerca serialis cubense, assembly GCF_023864345.2. Taxonomy (NCBI): domain Eukaryota; kingdom Metazoa; phylum Arthropoda; class Insecta; order Orthoptera; family Acrididae; genus Schistocerca; species Schistocerca serialis. The sequence goes on from NC_064640.1 coordinate 716,737,840, forward strand.
AAGATCATTTAGTGTCACTTGAGAACGTTCCCTTGTTAGTTAACATGTATTTATGTCTGTTCCTTACTATAACAGGCCACAGGCCTGCACAGATGCCTTTCTGCAATGATGAAGGCCTATAACAGAAACTGCAAGTTGACCGAAGGTCTGCAAAACTAGCTCTTAATTTCCAATGGAATGTGTGTACTGACATGCAACTTCTGTATTTACAGATACATATGGGTTCTGTTGCACATTGCAGTGTATAAACAATCTTTGAAAACAACTGGGAACAGTGTAAACAATCTTTGAAAACAACTGGGAACACTAAGTTTTAAAGTGTTGTTTCACATAAAACAGACAATAATGAAGCTCAGCTCTGGCCTTCATTATACTTAGAAACATTGCACCCTTCCGATACATGAAACCTTTTATTGATTGTCCAAATGGATTGAGTTGTAAAATCTTCTAAAGAAGTAAAAACTATTTTTGTTAAGCCGTAAGCAGTTCTTAAACTTGGTTTAATATTATGATACTGTGATTAAAATACACTAACAGAAAAAAATCACAACACGAAGAAGGGGTTGTGCAGTTTGGTTGCAGGACCTCAAGTAGCCTCTTTCTAAGCAGCACATGGTCATCACTGCCACCTCAACACTTACCTCCAATGATCTCTCGCTTGACACCACTTAAGTCAGAAATAGTGGTGGTTTGAGGTCAGTGGAATGCAGGCTACAGGGCATCTGGCTCACAGCTGTTCTTGAAGTAACTAATTTGTATCAGTTTGTTGTGTCACTGTTGTGCCAACTGGTGCTCAGAGAGCTGTTAAAATTGCAGCACAATATGCCAGGACCTTCTGCTGAACACAAAGGTGTTTCCTCCTGCTAGTGCCAAGTGTCTGTCCTGAGCCTGGTCTTCTTGCGACTATACATTCTTGTGACCATGATTACCAGCAATGATCTACAGTGGTTACATTCCTGTCAAATCTTGCTTCAATATCTCATAAGGAATATCCAGCTTCTCACAGACCTATTACATGGCCTTATTCAAACTCAATGTGGGGTTGACAATGGCATTTATGTTGCCTTAAATGCATTCTTGACTAACATCAACTCACTACATTCAATCTCAAAGGCACCTAACACTCTTGACCATTACAGCATGTGTTTAAAGCAAACCTGCATCATCATAGTGATACTGTTAGTGCTATTTTTATGCAGTTCCCATGTAATGTGAACAGACATTATCTTTCAGGTGTCAAAACTTGCCTACCAACTTTTGTTTATGTCACACAATTCTTTCTTTGTATTTTGAATTTTTTCTATAAGTGTACATTATATTACGAAAGTGTGAAAACTCAAACGCTGGGCAAGGTAGCATGCTGCTACAGTAATATAGTGCAGTATTCAGGTTTTTTGAACAACTGAATCATTAATTTGCATTTTTCTGATATCGTAAAATGTTGCAGCAGCAAGGTTACCATACATATATTTGTTAACACAGTTGGAAATACTTCGTTGGAACTGTGTTCCTTAGGCACATTTTAAGCCGAGATGACACCTAAATGGAAATGACATCACATAAAAGGTAAAAATCTTTTTAATACCATTTTCTCTCTTTCCAGAATTTCAGATCCTCTTCAAAGCAGATACATTTATCCAGCTAACTTTATGCAGATCTGAAGATTAGATACAATAGACAGAGATATTGTTAGTAGCCTTTTACTGTTACCACAGAGGCACCAAATAATCTGTAATAGACTATTCATGCTTCTTAGAACTTTATAAGCTTCCACATGATTATAGATCAAGGAAACACACAAGGCCAACAGCTTACTCATTCTTCAGCACGCTTTCAAATTTGTTGTGGGTCAAGGGAAAAACCAAAGAGCACCACAATGTGTAATAGATGACTCAGAAAACAACTTACAGAAAGTAGTGGTAATAACATGAAAATCTTATTGGTCACCCCTCACCTGGACATGCTCTCTTCAAAATAGTGTCATCTGAAAACTATTCTGGGGCTCACTACACTAATTTGTGCCATTTTGTGGATTCAATTAACAGTACTAAATCTGAAAAAAACTTCACAATTAATGTTTATCAGTGAGAAAAGGATGTTTGTGGCAATTAGGCTTTACTTGTGATGACATTGCCGTCCACAAAGTGCAAAAACATTTACCAAAGTCTGGTTAGCCTTGAAGAAGCCCAGAACAACACACACAAACACACACACACACACACACACACACACACACACACACACACACACACACACACATCATTTGAAAGCCCTGTCTTTTCATAGTACCATTGTCTATTAATGTACAAAGAGTGACAACTTGCAGTGCAGACATTTCACCATGTTATCTAAGGCTATTCAATGGTTCTGGGCATTCATAACAAAGAGGAAACCAAGTGAATAGGTCTCCTGTAGGAGAAGCAGCAATTGTATTGACTGCTTCCTCCTTCTGTGAAACACCGTGTAAAAAACAAAGAGGAAGAGTGTAAGTTGTTTTACTATCCTCTCCATAATAATGTTAGTACTGCCAATTGTGTTTTGAAATATGTAAGTGTTTGTCATTGCATGAGAGAAGCACTGACATACTTTGATGATTTTTGTAAAATTTCTGTTGTTTATGAAAGATGAGGCTAAGAGTTGCCATTAACCTGAACTCGTATTATCCCTCCTACACAAAATACCATTTTTTATATTTGACATATGCAGAAAAAGTTATCCAAGTATCTTTATATTTTTAACTGGTGTAGAATATAAATGAATAAGCAACATAAAGGCTAAGAAAACAATCTCCTACACACACTGTTGCCCAGATTGTCTCATGCTTATTCATGGTTCTAGGTTTTCAGAACAGAGAATAATGGGAGTGTCTGTGTCAGCTATGGCTGAAACAGTATCTGCATCCACCGTTAATGACACAATGCCAGGCAGGGCACCAACTGAATATACCGAGAAGCAATCAGAAGGAGAGTAAGTTTATCCTCATTAATGTCTAAATATAAACACATATTGAGTTACTTTTTCTGATGTATTGGTGTTTTCAAGTTAATTACAGGTGAACAGGTATACAGTAATTATGTGCACTTTCCTAATTTTAGTTATGTAAATAGTTATCTGAGCTAATATAAGTAGTTAAGATGTTTATGAACTTCAGTACATGATTCTTTAAGGAACTCGTATGGAAGGTGTACCATCTACTGCAGCTGTACCAGTATTAACCTGGTTCTCATAGTCTCTCCTCAGTAGCACCCCTTTTGATCAGCACAAAGCTGAAAAGTATAAATGAGTGCAAGATGGTTCTTACTGAAAGATGTACACAACACCCTTGTTTACATTGAACTAACACACTCACTTGCTCTTCACTAAGTTTGGTATTAGAAACAGTGACCAATTTGTCAATTACAGAAATTTGCTAGCTTATTGAACCACATCTCCTCTACAATTACGTTAGTGAAGTTGTATTGCAGCACAAAGAACATTTCACATTTACACACGCCAAAACGTGCACTTAGCATTCTTCTGTAGTAATTCACTAGCAAAAGATTACGCTTTGATGGTTCTTTTAAGCAAGTCTATAATGGGAAGCACCATGTGCAACTGTGACTAGTTTTGATGTAAATAACATTCTTCACTCTTGCTTATCACAGTACAGGTTGAGTGAAATGTTAATTACTTTAGGTTCCAGGAATCATCCAAAAGCTATTAATTGTTAAAGTTCTTGAGTTCTTACTTGTGAGCTATCTAACTGCAAACTGGCAATTTTGAGTGAAGTTTGACTACTTATAGATAGGCATAACAACAAACTGTTACTCTGAAAACCATACAATGTTTTACAGTTTAGCTAGGAATACTTTCACTGTTTTTGATTACATCAAGAACTAATGTGATTTTGCATTAACTAAGTGAAACACTTTTTTAATCTTGTTTCACAAACTTCAGTATTACTGTATGACCTAGGTTTCAGGTTATAAACCTATTTCCTGAAACCTATGTCATACAGTAAGAATGAAGTTTTTGAAGCAAGACTAAAAGAGTCTTTCATTTAGTTAATATGATATACAGTATTTACCAAGAAACCACAGATGAATCAATTAAAAGAATGAGTTTTTGCCTGATAGAAAATATTGCTTGATACAAATGTAGAAAATTACATGTACACTATTCTCCTTATGCAATGTGAATCCCCTTTTATCTATGCCTGATGCCATATTAAAATTTAGGATAAATTACAAGAAATTATTAATCATTTAATTAATTATTTTTGTGTATAATTATCTATCAGTGGCCATGCTGCAGTGGTAACATCAGTTCCACTCAGATCACTGAAGTGAAATGCTGTTAGCATTGGTTAACACTTGAACTGGTGACCATCTGTTGGCAAGTGGGGTACACTCAGCCCTTTTGAGGTCAATTGAGGAGATACTTTGTTGAGAAGAGGCTTTCTTGGTCATGAAAACTGACAGTGGCCAGGAGAGCAGGGTGCTGACCACATGCTCTTTCATATCTGCATTCAGTGATGCCTGTGGGCTGAGGATGACAAGTCAGTGTAGAAGGAAAACTATTTAGTGTAGAGGTATCCAGCTTTATTCGTATGATGTTCAGGCTCTGTGCTGCAGGATTTGCATTGTTAGTAGTGCTAGTGTAATGACTTGTTCTTAGGTGTTGGTACTGATATGTTGAAGCAGGATTGAAACACAAGCATCAGTTTGCACTACAGTAGCAGTCAGTCAACATGAGCTTGGACTAGGTGAGCAAGGCTTCACTCATAAAGCTGTTTTATCAAAATAAGCAGCATATTCTTCATGAATATTGACACATTAAAGGAATATGGTCAGGACCTCTTTCTTGAAGAATGTTATTAGGAAGTTTGTATTAACAGGTGTTTTGGAAATTGCTCCTGGGAGAGGACAATTGTGGTCCAGATTGTTGAAGAAGTTACTGTTATATGGCTGAGAATTGTGGATGCAATGTGCAATCTTCAATCAGTTCACAGGCTGTGTCACAACAGCTGAACATTTCATGGTCCACCATTTGAAAAGTAATACGAACAATTATGAATTGGTGTCCCTAATACAGTTCCAGGCTGTATTGGTAGCAAATAGTCACAGTATTGAGAAACGTTTGTAACCTGGAACATAAAAATGGTGTGTAATTAACAGATGTTACTCTCTAATGTGGAAATTAAATGCCTTTCTTTAAATGATTTACAAATTATTCATCTTCCACAAATCCTTACAAATGTTTCCACTGAGTTTCATTGTTGTACGCTCACTAGGTTTTCGTGGGGGATCTCTCAACTAGGGAAAGTTTAATTATAAGCACCGTGTATATGACTGTACTTATCTTCATGTCTGGATTCTGTAACTGTCCATGGCAAACTTAGATGTTATACAATACAATAAATGCAGTATAATACAACAGAACAAAAGTCAAAGCAATGTTTCTCCTGAAATGTATGCAACAGGAAATTCACAAATAATGCTGCTGTTAAGGCTTCTAGCAGAACAGTAATTATTGTAGGTGAAGTGTGTTTGCTTTCATTAACCCCTCAATACCTTACTGCACCATACTTTACATCTATGCCAGTGCCGCTGTGAGAACCTGCCACTACCAGACTGCTTCATTGCACTTTCACTATTGCTAGACAGACCTTCACCAAATGCTCAGCTATTCACCCAGGCACATTTGTTAGACCAACTGTGCCACTTGATGTGTAGAGCCCTACCATGGTTTTTTTCTGTCATTGTCTCTTTTGAGAATGTTAAAATATTTAGACTCTGTGCCTGTCTTATATATTAAAATTTTATAAAATGTTGACAAAATCATTTTATTCCTTACAACTAAACATTTCATCTTGTGAAAGAATTAACATGTGCTACCTCCATATTGTCTCACTTAATCATACACTGGCCCACTCTTCCTCTCCTTTAAATTTGCTCACTATTTTTAGTTGTAACCATTATTATCAACTCAGTGTTACCAATGGTAGCTCATTCTGTGGATAACAATTTTTCCTGAATTGAGGTAATCCTAGTTTGTTATTCACCTGCTGTCTGCACAACCTCCATGGTGGTGCATACTATGCCATTGTGTCACACAGTTTGGCTTTGATGGGGTTTGTTGTTATACTGCATCTTTCCCATGATGTGCTTATCTTTCATGGCAATGACCGGATGACTTCCTGGTTGCATGGCATACCAGCTGTTACATTTGCTGTGGCAATAGCTGTGTCCTCTCTCCAGCATATCTGTGGTTCTTAGTTCTCTGGCCCATGATTGATAAGGGCCAGCATGTTTGTAAATACTTAGAGAGCCTTGGCCAGTCTGTCAAATTTCATACAGGACTAAAGGAGAGCATGCACATGGGGTATTAGATTCACACATGGAACAAGTGGTTTCAATTTTTGCCTCTCCATCATGATGTAGGTTTTCCATAATTTCTATTGATCATGCAACAAAAATATTTGGTTGAGTCTTTTAATGAGACCACATCCAGCCTCTTCATCCTTGTCATTCATCCACCATAAGCTAGAGTCCTGTACCTAGTGATTTCACCTTGAACTAAACATTGGACACTAACCTCTATTTCATTCCTTTCTTCCTTTCAAACAAATCTGCAGTCCTCTGAACTTGATCTGCTTTGTATGATACAGAGACAAGTAGGCAGAAGTAAGCAGTGTCCAACAGCCTTCACCACTGCCACCTCTTAGCATCCTGCGGAGATCTGAGGAAGAGTTGCTACAATGGCCTCTCCCAACACCACAGGATGTTGAGCACTACATTGGTCTTCCATTATATGCTAGTATTAGTAGCTCACTGGGAGTTGCTACTGCAATACATACAGATGCAGATACATCAGAGGAATCCCCAACTGGAAGACATAAGTTGTTACTGTGAGTTTCTAAAATCACTTCCACAGTAGACAAAAACATTAGTCATCTGCATGCTATTACTATACTAGTGTATAAAAAAACCTCAAAAAATTAATGTGCATAACTTGAAAAGAGTATTTGAAGGTTCACAGAACAAGATAAACCATTAATCACAAAATGTATGAAACTGAACCGAGTCGACTCCAGAAACTGAACAGAGCCGACTCCATGTATTTTGAAAAACTACCCATTTAAAAAGAAGTAAAAACCTGGAAACTATCTTAAACAACAATAAAAGTTCAGCGGACAAAATAGTTTCTACCAGCTACCAATCATACTTGCGATAAATTAGTTAAGAAGTACTTTTGGCAAATGATTCCAGTCCTGAGATTTTGGTTTTGTGGATCTGGAAGAGAGATGTTTGCTGATGGGTGGCAGTATGCCTTGCATCGCATCCTAGATGTGCTTTATAACAACATTTCTGAAGGTTCTCTAATTCTGAACCCGTGGTAGTTAAATTTTGAATCAGGGAGTTTGAAGTATTCCACTTTTTGCCATCCAACAGTACTTGACATTTGCACATTTGATGTACTCAATATTGCCCTAAACACTGAACAGAGTAAGTCATATTCTCTTTCATCCATGCTATTACATGGTATACTACAATACTCTGATGTGATCAATCCCATGAGATTGATCACATAAATAATTTAATTTCAAGTTATTATTATTTTACCAGAAGTGCTACTCAGTTCAAATTGTGATTCCTTTTGTTGGTTATGATCAAAGTGTTATGATCAGCATGTTTTTATAAGTTTATAAGAATAATATCTGAAAACTACACTTAATACAGGGTGAGTCTTATCAGCATTTAGAAGCCCCAAAAGTGCCATAGATGATGATGAGACAAGTAATTTAATATAAGGCACATGGAGTTACAAAAGTCAGGAAATACCCCAAAAAGGAATGAGAAATACTGAACATCTGACATCACCAGATGGCATACCTCATTGCACATGCAGCAGTTGGCCTAGGGCATGAAGAGATTATTGAGTGATGTAGTACTTGCACTAAAGCAAACAGTGCAAATTTCTTTTGTGAATGTGGTCTGTTGTAAATGTTGAATTTGCAAATTTATGGTCCTTTTTGTAACCAAGTAAAAGCTGTTTTTAATTTGTGCTTCTTTCCTTTTTCCTCCTTTTTTCTGTTTACAGAAATTATGTAGTAAAGAAAACATAAATCATTTACTGGTAGCAATGCAGTATGGAAGCTTATACCCATTTACTTGTGATGGAATATTGTATGTATTTGTTGTATTGTACTTTGTATTAATGAGTGGTGACTGCAAGACCAGTAAATTAAATAATAAACCTTACTTCAATGTAAACACATAATTGTTTAATGGAATGAAAAAATACTGCTCGCCAGACACAAGACTCAAACTCTGAGCCCCGTGCACTGAAGTCATGCATGGGAGCCCAGAACCACACTGACGGGAATACTTGAGTAGGGTTGAGATGAGCAGGTGCAACAAACTGATAGGTTCAACTGGTGCATCTACAATGAAGTACTCCAGGTGGTGACATCACCTGTTGAACATTTGTCACCCACTTTTGAGATATTTTGTGACATCTGCAATCCCATGTGTCTTAAATTAAATCACTCAGCATCATTTACATCACTTTGGAAATTTTTAAATGGTGATGAGAAACACCTTGTATATTACATTAATTACCCAGTGAGGAAGAAGCACTAGACAGTGGAGAACAATATCACTGTGATTCAGAGTTAGACTGTGAAAGAGATGAAGAAGGTTATAATGATACTTGCAGTTATTTTATTAGCACAGATAATATATGTAAGGCTCAAAAATTAAATTTCAAGAAATAAGCAAGATTACAAAACAAAAATTGAATGAAAATACCACCTCACCCAAGGCATATTGCTGAAATACTGGCTGCATATTGTTACTTATTTATCCTGGTTATGAAGAAAGGCAGTCACAGAAATTTAACTGAACTATGAAATTCTCGTGGGTCACATACTGTAAGCTCACATATAGTGTCATCACAGTTTGTTAAACACAAATAAGCTTTCTGTAACAATAGGTTTCAATTGTCTATTAGTCCATGAAATCAAACAATAATACTTGGTGATAATTAATATAAGCCTTAGTTCCTGATAGAAATGAAAGTGCAATAGTTTCTGTTTGAATATGATATAAATCCAAGCACTACTTCTTTATGATGCATGTGTATTGAAATTATAACATGAAGCAAGTGCAATAGTTTCTGTTTGAATATGATATAAATCCAAGCACTACTTCTTTATGATGTATGTGTATTGAAATTATAACATGAAGCAAAGTTCCACCTGTGACTAGAGGGGCTGGAAACCAATCGCTCGGCTGTCAAAGCACTATACAACACAGTTGTAAATTTGTCCACATAAACATCAGTGGTGGTCATAGTTCACTTGCTTAGGAAAAGTTGGATTATAGCAACTGAGAGCAATCTAGCCACTGGTTGGTCTTATATTTGCCATTTACAGAAGTTTATTTGACCACCCTATTGTACTGGTGGCTCCAGGCTCACTTGCTGGATGTAGACAATGTCACACAAATTGACATGTTCATATCTTCCATTTGCATGTCTGGCAAGGTCCCTAAATCAGATACAGTAGTTTTGATGGTGTGTATGCATTACAAGCATTTCTTGCTTCTGTTTTGAGCTTTGCACTTTAGCCAGTAATAATCAAGAATACAAAGAAGAAACACTAAAAAATTGGGTATTTTGCATCCATTTTTAGATCTGTATAGATGAATACTGTCTAGGTTATTTTTGTCACAAGACAGGAAAAATTAGAGTATTTCCAAGGAAGGTGTAGGCATATGCATTTTAATCTCTGAATGGCAGTTAGTTAATAGTACAGAATTTTTCTAATTTTATGTGAATGTAATGATGAAAACCTGGAAGTGGAAGAAATGTATAACTGAGTTGCTCAAACAACAAGTTTAGGAACCATTGTCGTTCACATAATTACGAATGTTTGAAAGAAACAGACAAAAATCGTAACATATTCTTCATATTTATGAGATAATTTTCTGTGGTAAACAATCATTTATAAGGGTAGTATTACTGCATAAAAGCAAGCAGTGAGTAAAGTAGAGCATCAATTATCCAAAACAATTTGGGGCTGGGGGTGTTCAGATAACAGATTTTTTACATAACTAATCCTTTTTTAGAAAAAAAGTACCACTATCATTGGAGGAATATGAAATGAAGAAACAGATTTGTGTATTAAATCCAAAAGTCCATGTTTTTTGTATGTATTACAAATACTGTACCTAGCTTACATAAATTACTCATTTTCTATTAAGGCATCCCTACCATCTATGAAAAGGAGTTCTAAATTAATATTTTCTCCAGACCTGAGACATGCTTTTATTGTCACTAAATCTCATGCAAATCTTAAACACAACAGCTGCACGACATCACACTCTTCAAGTTTGCAAGGCAGTAAAAAACTTCCTCACTGTGTGGTTCTTTTATGGTACAGTCATCACTAGCCTCTATCTTGTCACTGTAAGCATCTTGGTCATAGATGACGTTACCAATGACCTCATCATCTGTCAGTAATCGATAACCAGGAGCATTGGTATCCCATTTGAACCAGTCTTGAATGTTTTTCTGTTCATAATCTCCAAATCTTGAAGATCCTTTAACCAGCCCATGCTGTTGCAATACAGATGTATGGTTGGTGGTTCTACAGTTCCAGTGAGGTGCTCATCTGATGGAAGGAGTTTGTTCCAATGTTTTGCTAGAGCAGTGTCCTCAACAGCAGTCTGAACGTCTACTACTGTGTGCACAGCGTCCTACAAGTTAATGCCAGAGGACTGGAGTAATGTTCTGAGGCAAGAAAATAACTTTAGACTTTCCATTTTGTCTTTGCATTGAACAGTTTGAGGGATGACTTGGGGACAACAAAACATTTTCAGAATTACCAATTGCATGCCGTTGCTTTTACACTTCAGAAATAAATACAGGGTGGTATTATTCTGTAAAAATGCTTGCATCTGTCTTTGCATTCTTTTGATTCTTGTAGGTGACCAACTATTTTTTACTCCCATAAAACAGTGTCAAGTTTGGGTTTCCCTATGAACAGAAAGGGTAGCCTATGTGTTCTGGTAACATTTCTGCACACCATAACAATGATGCAAGGTTTTCTTGCCTTATAACCAGGAACTGACACTTCTTTCTAGGAAACTAGTGATTCTGTTGGCATTTTCTTCCAATACAAAGAAATTTCATCTATGTTGTAGATATTTTTTTGTTATAGCACTTGGTGATAAATTTATTTAAAGTCTCTTTGAAACAATCTGCTGCTTCAGTGTGAGCAAACAGTTCTTCACCTTGAGTGTCCAATTCCCCAATTCTATGCCTAGCTATAAAGTGCATAATCCAGCCAGAAGAATAATGGGTAGCTTTGAGAATTGAAATAGTGAAGGCAGCAGAGGATGAATTAGGTAAAAAGATGATGACTAGTAGAAATCCTTGGGTAACACAAGAGATATTGAATTTAACTGATGACAGGAGAAAATATTAAGATGCTGTGAATGAAGGAGGTGAAAAGGAACAGAAACGTCTCAAAAATGAGATTATCAGGAAGTGCAAAATGGCTAACAGGAATGGCTGGAGGACAAATGTGAGGATGTAGGGGCATATATCACTGGGAGTAATATAGATGCTGCCTATAGGAAAATTAAAGAGACCTTTGGAGAAAAGAGAACCACCTCTATGAATATCAAGCGCTCAGATGGAAAACCAGTTCTATGCAAAGAAGGGAAAGCAGGAAGTTTGAAGGTTTATATAGAGAGTCTATACAAGTGCCATGCACTTAAGGGCAATATTATGTCAACGGAAGAGGATGTAGACGAAGATGAGATGGGCAGTATGTTACTGCATAAAAAATCTGACAGAGCACTGAAAGTTCTAAGTTGAAACAAGTTCCTGGGAGTAGACAACATTCCATTAGAACTACTGATAACGTTGGGAGAGCCAGCCATGCACGAAACTCTTCCATCTGGTGAGCAAGATGTATGAGACAGGAAAAATACCCGCAGACTTCAAGAAGAATGTAATAACTCCAATTCCTAAGAAAGAAGGTGCTGACTGATGTGAAAATTAGTGAACTGTTGTGACTCAATAATCTTTCAAAGTGCCGTTGTGCAGTTACGTGCGTCCTCTTCATGTGACGCTGTCTGCCAGCCATGCAGCAGCAGCACCACCTAAGCGGCCAGCCAGCCAGCAGCCGTGAGACTTGGACTCAGTTATGATTTGACTGTTAAAGTGACACACATCTTACTCTGTTTACTTGATCTGTGGCTTTCATGTATTGCATTGTCCTTGAAATATATTTGTTCAACTTGAAGTTATAAAATGAACTATCAGTTTAATGAGGCACAGTTTCAAAATAATAACTCGATTTCTTTATAAGCAAATGCAAAAACTAGTATAAGCTGACCTAAGGGAAGATCAGTTTGGATTCCAAAGAAATGTAGGAACACTTGAGGCAATATTGACTCTACGACCTATCTTATTTATATGATTTGTAGACTTAGAGGAAGCTTTTGACAATGTTGATTCGAATACTCTCTTTCAAATTCTGAAGGTGACAGGGATAAAATACAGGAAGAGAAAACCAGTACAAGATTTGATCAGCACAAATGGGAAGCAGTGGTTGAGAAGCAGGGGAGACAGAGTTGTACACTATCCCTGGTGTCATTCAATCTGTGTACAGAGCAAGTAGTAAAGGAAACAAAAGAAAAATTTGGAATAGGAATTAAAATCCAGGAAGCAGAAATAAAACCCTTGAGGTTTGATGAAGACATTATAATTCTATCAGAGACAGAAAAGGAGTTGGTAGAGAAGTTGAACAAAATGGATAGTGTCTTGAAAGGAGGATATAAGATGAACACCAACAAAAACAAAATGAGGATAATAGAATGTAGTAGAATGAAATCAGGTGATGCTGAGTTAATTAGACTGGGAAGTGAGACACTTAAAGAAGTAGATGAGTTTTGCTATTTGGGCAACAAAATAACTGATGATGTTCGAAATAGAGAGGATATAAAATGTCTGTTGGTGATGGCAAGGAAAGCATTTCTGAAGAAGAGATATTTGTTAACATCAAGTATAGATTTAAGTTTCAGGAATTCTTTTCTGAAAGTATTTGTACAGAGTGTAGCCATGTATGGAAGTGAAACATGGGCACAAAGGAAATAGCAGCTTTTGAAATGTGGTGCTACAGAAAAATGCTTAAGTTTAGATAGGTAGATCATGTAATTAATGAGGATGTACTGAATAGAAGTGGGGTGAAGAGCAATTTGTGGTACAATGTGACTAGAAGAATGGATCAGTTGTCAGTTGGTAGGGCACATTTTGAGGCATCAAGGGTTGACCAATTTAGTATTGAAGGGAAGTAAATCATAGAGGGATAATGAGAGACAAATACACTAAGCAAATACAGAAGGATGTAGGTTGCAGTATTTACTCAGAGATGAAGAGGGAAGAACAGGATAGAGTAGCATGGAGAGCTGCATCCAGCCAGTCTTTGGACTGAAGACCACAACAACAAGCAACAAGCCAGCCAGTAGTCACTTTAAAGTCAGTATTATCCCAAAGTTTCTTATTCAGTGAAGCACTTTTTCATAACTCAAAGGGCCACTTATGGACAGTACCTGCGTGAACCAAGTGTACACTGCAGTGTCTAAATTCTGATTTTCTGCCAATTTCATCATTTTTCTGTGTTAGATTCCATCTTCACTGCCAAGTCACTTGACAAGTTTTGTAATAGTGTTACATTCTTTTTAATATCCATTCTTGTGGCATGCCATATACCCTAGCTAAGCTTGATCCACTAGCACCATTCCTCAGTTGGCCAAATACTTTAAGTTTATTGGAAATATTGAGAACAACTCATGTACATTTATTAACTGTTGTGAACAGTATAATTACAGCATATTTCAAGTGAAGGCTAAAATGCCACTCATGGATGATGACTAGAGGATTGAGTTCAGGCAAGAACTAGTGGTCACTAGCGGAAAAGTATGATGTACAAATTTAAATTTATTGACAGAAACCCTTTCATATAATCACTGTTTCAGTTGATTCACAAAAAGTTATCAATATCCTACTCTATAATATGTCATGTTTACCAAGAACACCTTGTAAATACCTTTTCAAGGAATTTTTTGTATTAACTGTTTCACAATATGTCTATTAGCCCATGAAGTGCATCATAAAAATTCAATCAGGATTTGAGGTGAGTACGATGTTCATAGCTGTTATACTAGAAGAAAAAAAATACCTTTATTACTCTTCAATTGACACTGTGCAAAGCTCATTCCATAAGGAAGGTATAAAATAATTTTATTTGTTAATTTATGTACTAATGTCATGACTGATTTGCCATGGAACAGAATTTTAAGGGACCTATTTGAGACCTACAAACTTATGCAGATATCTTACTTTCAAGCTAATCTGTAGACTAGCTTAAACCCAATCTTTCTCCTTTTCTACAGACAGAGCACAATCTTGGCTTGCATTCAGGATGGGAAGGAAATCGGCTGTGCCATTTCAAAGGAATCATCCCAGCATTTGTCTGAAGTAATTTATGGAAATAATGGAAAATCTAAATCTGGATGGTCGGACATTGGTTTTAACCATCGTCGTCCTGAATGGGAGTCCAGTGTGCTATGTAGTGCGCCACCTTGCTCAGTAATATATAGAAAAGTAGTAACACACACACTGATTAAACACTGCAGAGTCAAAGAAACTGGTACACCTGCCTAATATCATGTAGGGAACCAGCGAGAATGCACAAGTGCCACAACGCAATGTGGCCTGGACTCGACCAATGTCTGAAGTAGTGATGGAAGGAACTGACACCATGAATCCTGTTGGGCTGCCCATAAATCTCTAAGGGGACTAAGGGGTGGAGATCTCCTCTGGACAGCACATTGCAAGGCATCCCAGATACACTCAAGACTGTTCATGTCTGGGGAGTTTAGTGATCAGTGCAAGTGTTTGAAATCAGAAGAATGTTCCTGGAGACACTCTGTAGCAATTCTTTTTATGTGGTGCGCTGCATTGTTCTGCTGGAATTGCCCAAGTCTGTAAGAATGCACAATGGTCATGAATGGATGCAGGTGGTCAGACAGGATGCTTATGTACATGTCACCTGTCAGAGTGATATCTATATATATTAGGAGTGCTATATCACTCCAACTGCATATGTCCCACACAGTCGCACACCAGGAGGAACACCACTGTGCCTCTCTAAGAAATGGGAAGAATTGGCTTATTCCTCAGGTAGCCACCATACTTGCTGACAATGGTCATCTAGGGTAGTGCAGAACCACGATTCATCACTGAACAGAATGTGACAGCTTTCATCAGCGGTCAAAGCTACCTGGTACAGCACCACTCCAGACACAACTGTTTGTGTTGTGGTGTTTTAGCAGTCCACACAAAGGACAGCAAATCCCTACTCAAGATGCTGCTTTCCTATGACCAGTGGTACAGGATGACATAGAATGTTGCAGATAGTCCATTACTTGTGGATCTTCAACTTTATCGTATGTAGTTTACAGGTGAATGGCCAGACATTAGTGTCCAGTGAGCACAGTATTTCAGTGAGCAACCACATTGCGATCATCAGATGCACTGATGAACTGACTGCTTAGGAGCTTGTTCATGGTCTGCACTCAGGTGTGGACATGTATACAGCATCTCCTGCCTCATCTCCTCTTCCATATTGCTCCATCGAAGGTTTATGACCCAGTGACTTGTGCTGGTGACATCTCCAATTTCTGTTGCTCTGTATGACTCTGAGGTCAGTTTGTAATGGGATACCACTGCACTCTTCTCTGTAACCTAGTCCTGATTTTCCCCACATATACCAATGCCCATTGTTTCCCAAAATTTCCTATCAAAATTTAATCTATTCATGTGATATCTATTCCTGTCTTTATCTTGTTGCTTGTATGGTTCAAAGTTTATCCTTCTCTCATAATTCTTTTGTGATAATTAGCCTGATTTCTTCTATTTTTTCCCCACACCAAAGTGACTAGATCTCAGTTGGAGGATCCTAATGTACCTCATCATTACCCCTATTCTCATATCTACTGTAGTTAAATGGTTTGGCGTTTCCTTCCAATGATCTGTTTAAATTTTCTTGTATTCTTTCTCATTAATATTTCTGTCATTTGACTGTGGATCACTTTTCTGACATCTTCCCTCATAATTATACAGATAATTTCTTCCTCGTTTCCTTCTGTAATTCCCCACTCTTGCGCTGAGTCACACTATGGAAATTCTGATTAAAAACTATGTACATTATTTCTCTCTAATCCCCTATCCAGTTTATCTACATATTTCAGAAATCAAAATAGAATCGTCTGCCCCATAAACTAAACCCTGTTGCACTTTCCTTGGTAATCTGCTCTTTCATACACCTTTTTGTGTAAGCTCATCAAATGATTGATCTAGGATTATTAATTTTCTCAGGTGCTTCTCTCAAAAATCTTTCATGTTGCCATTCACTTCTAACTAATTGGTCCATTTATGAATTAACTTTTGATACAAGCTTGTTCTGTTTCTGACAATTTATTCAGAAAGCTGTTTTCAAATGCACAATATGTCATTTCTGCATGAATATCTTGGTTAGTCCAAGAGAGTGCTTCCTCATCCAGAGACTCTTTTACAAACTTTATCTTAAGCAAATCAGTCAAACAACTATCCAAATTATGACAAAAACGTTGATAAAAGTCAACTATGCTAAGATTATTATTTCCTCTAAAACTTTTAATTGGCACATTGGTGCTCATCCCACTACTGTTACTACTGAAACTTCTAGTTACAAAATTTTCCTCCAATTCAGATAGTTTTCTAAGAATATTAACTACTTTACAATTACATGGAATTACATTACAACTTTCTCTAGTGCAACAACTTTATCATTAACTACCTACTTTTCAAGTTATTAATTTTACATTCAAGATTATTGTCATTTTGATCCATTTCTGATCTTAATACCTGGCCTTCTTGTTTCATCACATTGTGCATTATTTCAAAAGTTTTCCAATTTTCTCAACTATATCAGGACAATTTTGTTTGAAATTCAGTCACTTCACGTATAACAGAATCAATCTGTACATTGATTCATTTGTCCCCTGAGTGTGCAACTAATTTATATTTATTAAGATTCCCTATCGTTTCAGGCACTTGAATGCCAGTCTCCAAATTTCATTCCTCAACTACTTTAACTTGTCATTTTTAGCTGTGATTTTACCACCCCTATCACTGTTTATTGTTTTAATCCTACCAATCAAATCTTCATTTAGTTTGCTTTTTAATGCCTCAGTTCTACCCCCGCCCTCCCAAATTGTTATTCAGTTCCCTGTTGCATTTTTCTAGTTTTTCTTCAAAAAGCTTGGTTAGTTGTCAAAACAAACTATACTAATAGTTCCCCCTGATAATCCTCTGTGACTGAAACAACGGAATGGACAGCAAGCACTACTAACATTCCTGCCTACTGCTCCTTTGTCTTGCCTCTGATTTTGTTCCAACCTTGTCATTAAAAACAATTTCTATCTCCTAAGGCTATTCGTAAGTTTCATACTGTCATTGAAACCTGGTTTTTTAATAACTGTGTATGTAATGGGGAGCAGTCGTTGTAATTACAATGATGTGATCACTCGCACTCTTAGCACTTAATATGAGTACTTTTATTATTGCAACATATATACAATGCATTTAGCATAGTGCATGTACTACAGAAAACTCATCTGGCAAAGATACAGTTGTTTTTGCTGTGGTAGGGCAGTGATGTTATTGGGGGATAGAGTGCTTCTAAATCCCCCCCAGAGGAACCCCCCCACCCCCCCCCCCCCCCCCTCAAATCACCAGAGTGCAGCATGGTGACTAGTGTACATCATTATGTGTTGTCCTGCTGGTGATGGGTAATGTCAACATATTGTAGTCTGCCAGGTAACTGGGTGCCTGTAAAGTGTGGCTGGCCTGTGATGTCAAGCAGTGGTGCCATTGGCACAGTGGCGATGTCCATTGAGGTGTTGGTGGCTGTTAGTGCGCCATCCAGTATTATGAAATTCTCTGGGGCCGACAATAGCAGGTAGCCGTCCAAAGAAAGAATAGATTTCAGACCTGCTGAGTCAGTCGTAGGTGGAAGGGGCATGCAGTGCTCTAATGACCTCAAGACCATGCTATAGCCTGACTGTCTATTGTTTAATTAGCACCTGAGCATGACATGTGTACATGATTGGAGGTCCTTGTGCTCAGAGATGGTTGGTTTGTTGTGGTGGGATGGCGATGGGATGCGGATGTGGTGGATGTGGTTCCTGACATGTTTTACTAGGTTGACATCCACTGGGTCGGTGGTTTGTGGTATAAACTCTGTTGGGAGGTTGATCGGTTCCCCATAGAGCACCTCTGCAAGTGGGGCACCCAGATCATCTTTGTAGGCAGCTCGTATGCCCAGCAGCAACCAGGGGAGAGCCACCGTCCACTTTTGGTTGTGGTGTACAAGTGCAGTGCCACTGTTCCACAAGTTCGTTGGATTGGGGATGGGAGGCCATTGTGTGTAACTGGTGGCACCCACAGAGGTGGCAGAGCTCAGAGAACAGGGTCAACTATAACTGCTGGCCCTGGTCTGTTGTCAGGGACTCTGGGCAGCCAAAGTGTGCAGTCCATAATGTGATGAAAGCTTGGGCGACGGTGTCAACTGAGTTATCAGTCAGAGTGTGGCCTTCACCCATCAAGTTGTCCTGTCTATGGAACATGTACTTGTATCTGTCTGAATGTGGGAGGGGCACCATCGGGTGTATGTGGACATGTTGCAAACAGCCCTTCAGGCTGGAGAATTTCCCGAAGGGTGGCTATGTATGACGTTCTGTCTTGGCCCATTGGCATTGGTTGCAGGCTCTCGTCCATGCAGTGCTGTCCCAGTTAATGTTAGTCCAAAAGAAACTATCTGTTATCAGTTTTCGTGTCGGGCATACTCCGGGGTGAGACAAGTTGTAGAGGAGGTCGAAAACTGTCTTCCTGAAGTTCTGTGGGATGACAGGTCATTGTCTACCATGGGATACATTGCAGCAAACTAGTTTTGTTGTGCCTGCAATGGTGCTCTTCTTGAGCTGGAGGCCTGTTGTGTGTCCAGATAGCAGGTTTTGAAAGTTGGTGTCAGTTGCTTGTGCCTCCAATAGTTGGTCAAAGTAATGGTGTGCCGATGTGGCAGCGAGTCATGAGACGAAGTCAGCCAGCATGTTGTCTGCTCCCTCATACATAGTGTAGGTCTGTAGTATATTGGTATATTCTGAAATCAAGTTCAGGTGGCAGAATTGTCAAGAGGAGGTATTGGGTGGCAGGTATTTAACAGCGTCTGTGTAGATAGTAAGCTGACAGCCCTCAATGTCATGTGGGAAGTATAGAATCACTTTGTATATCGTCAAAAGCTCACAGTCAAAAGTTGACCACATATTCTGGGAGTCAGTAAGTTTCCACAAGAAAAGCCATAGGGGTTGGGTAGCACTGGGGACTTCCTGTTGTAGCACTGCCCAAATCGCTCAGTCGTTGGTGAGGATATCATAACCATATGAGTGTCCATGGATGAAAGTGCCAGGGTGGTAATCTGAGCCAGCTCTGTTTTGATGTTCTCGAAAGTTCCTTGCAAATCAGGAATACAAGTGAGCTTATGTTTGCCTGATGTGTTCTTGCCACAGAGTGACTCTGTGAGCAGGACGAGTGTCTCTGCGGCATGGGGGAGGTGTTGTATTAAAAATTAATTACCCCTAAGAAAAGGTGGAACTTTTGATAGTCCATTCTTGATGGTAGGTCCATACTTCATCTCTGTTTTCTGGGGTGGGATGGATGCTCGAAGTGTTGACGAGCTGGCCTATGAATGTAACACATTTTTGCCAGAGTTGGCATTTGTCCTCATTGACAACAACAGCCCGCTCTGCTAGTTTGTTGAATACTACTTGCAGGTGTTTCTCATGACCTTGAGTTGTTTCTAAGAATATATGTACATCATCCAAGTAACAATAGCAAAAGAGCATGGTAAAAAAACAACCCGTCAATGAACCACTGGCCAGTCTGGGCTACGTTCTTTAGTCTGAAGTGCATAGAGAGGAACAAATAGGCCAAAGGGAGTAATTATTGCAGTCTTTGTGATGTCCTTCATGGCCATTGGGATCTGCCAACTATCTCTTTTAGAGTCGATCACGCTAAGTATGGTTGCACTAGCCAGTTGCCGGAGGAAGTCCTGAGTATTGGGCATGGGCTAACTATCAATGATGGTGTGCATGTTCAAATGTCTGTAGTCTCTGCACATGCACCACATTTTATCTGTTTCCATTGTCACTGTAGTCAGTGAGGCGCACGCACTGTGTGATGGCCTAATGGTGCCCTCATGTAACAGTTCCTTGATCATGGCCTCGGCCACCTTTAGTTTGTGAGGGACAAGGTCGTGGGGCTGGTGTTGGACCAGTGGACCTAGGGTAGTATTAATTCTCAGCGATGGAGTTGTTGTTCAGGAGAATGCGATAGGCATTGCAGTATGAGCATCTTCGCTGTCTCATATCTGCCAGTGGTTGGTGCATGCAGTAGGACATCACTGGTAAGATTGATGTTGGTAGGGAGGTGGTTCAATAGCACCAAAAACTTGTCACAGTCATCTGTGATCCTGGCCAACTGCATCATACACTCGCAGAGTGTGAACCATTCTTGCAGGGAATCAACTTGTAGCGGTGGCAGATGTAACTCGGTGTGTGGCTGGCGGTAATCTGCCTAGTGGTGAGTGACCAGGACCTGTATGAGGTTGTAATCATGTGAAGTAAATGGTGCAGATTCATGAAGACCTTTTGGTGGCATTGATAAAGGCGGAGGCTGGAGCTGTGGCATGGTAGTTGCGGTAGGTGTATTGGTAATGAGAGAGTCATGACCGGTTATCACAGAATGTGGCACAGGTGTCACAGCTGGTGCATTGGCATCATGAAGGATGGTGTAGTAGTGGGGAAGCAAGGAATACAGTGCGGTGGACAGGGTGGCGGATGGCACATCAGTGTAGATCACCCAACCCGGCAGCTGTTGAAAGTAGTCCATGTGTTCACACAGTATGATTCGTAGTTGCAGTCAGGCTTGCCATACTGATATGCTGTTCTCACGAAGTGTGAAACCCTGTGCTGTTGCAGGTAGACACGGTATGCCTGCTATTTGAGTGACTTCATGTGGCAGGTGTGACCCAGAGCATGACACGGCTGTTGTCAATGTGACGTCATTGTCATGACGTGACCTCAGGCACAGTACAAAGTTAACAAGTGTGACGTCACCCGGGTGATGTATGGTATAACATAGAATGTAAATTTCAGGTGTAGGACATGGAAAAGCATGGTCTGGCATAGGTAGGTCACTTGTAGGATGGATTTGTCTGCAATAACCTGCAAATATCAGTTCTCTGCAGTGGAAGGTGGTCATACATGGTGGCGATTGTTGGTCAACAGTTGCAGTACTGTGGAGTATGTCTGTCCATAATGTCAGTATGTGCTAAGACATTAGAATGAAAATGAATGGGTTGTAGTTCATTAACAGTGTCACTGATCGGTATATTACTAGCACTGGCTAGGTGGGAGGTGGAGATGGCAGCAGGCGGCCATTGTACACAGTGCACACCTGTTGATGTACCACAGTTAATTAAGGGTGTGGCAGGCTTCATCTCACGATTTTCAGTGCTAACATAGTACTTGATCTGTGATTTAGTGTGTTCATCTGTTTGGCGATAGGTAACAATGCCCTGGTTTGGTGGTTGTTGAAACAATTGTAACACTGAATGAGATTTTCACTCTGCAGTAGAATGTACACTGATATGAAACTTCCTGACAGATTAAAACTGTGTGCCAGACTGAGAGTCGAACTTGGACCTTTGCTTTTCACGGGCAAATTCTCTACCAACTGAGTTACCCAAGCACAACTCACGCCCTGTCCTCACAGCTTTGCTTCCACCAGTAGGAGCCCTTGTTTTGTTCAAGACATTTTCAAGACTACCTTCAAGTTTGTGAACAAATATATTTATATATATATAATGATGGTATCTGTTCTTTTGGACATGTCCGAAAGAACATATACCATCTTCATATATATATATGTAGTTAAAGCTCACCGGCCACTTGACCATCTTCTCCTTTTGTGGGGATGCACAAACAGTGCCAGATCTCTTACAGGAATCAGCAAAAAACTGTGAGTAATGAGTATAGTGGGCAGGGGCACTATGAATATAGTGTGGGACAATAAGTTGGGTATGTGGGTCTCACAGGAGGCATACCAGAGATAAGTCCCTGCCGTCACACTATCCTCTGTGTCCTTGGTGGCTCAGGTGGATCGGGCATCTGCCATGTAAGCAGGAGATCCTGGGTTTGAGTCCCAGTCAGGGCACAAATTTTCAACTGTTCCTGTTGACTTATATCAACGCCTGTATACAGATAGGGGTATTCATTTCATTGTAATGAATATATTTATGTTTGAATTTGGCCTACTGAAGAGGCATACAATGAATGTTTTAAATGAGGTTCGTTCTATAGGACAAATTTCAAAGTCAGGTTGTTTTTCTGACTTTTTCAAAGGTTCTAAGCAACAGTTATTGATACCATCTTTCTCAAACATACATTTTCCTCAATGAGCAGTTTATTTTAAAAGCAACTTGCATTCTCTTTGGGGGTAGATCATCTGATGATGTAGATCTTTCATTGGCTGAATATGCTGTCACTCTCACTGTTTCATTTTTTATCAATTTCTGGCTGTGTTGTTTCACCTCCTGTAATTGTTATTACAGCTGCTGCTCTCTGAACACTTTCTTGTGTAATCAATGTTTCTTTGTGTGATACTGCTGCTGCACCTCAATAAGTAGGTAGAAACAATATGTTGTAGGTCTCCTTTGTAGTTGGTGAAGAAATTGTGTAACATTCCTGAATTCTAGAGAAAACATTTTTCACTAACACTTTGGTATTCTGGCTGAATAGTCATTTGCCCCATTTGCTTACATGAATTTTGTGCATTGCACAGTGGTTTCTTTCCAGACCATAAATAGTGAGGAAAAAAAAGCATTTGAAGTGGTATCGCTGATCTTACTGTAAGTCCTGTTTGGTTTTTGGATCTCTTTATTTACAGTACACAAAAAGATTCAGTAAGGTCATGCCTTTGTTGTTTGCTTATCGGAATCAGTTTTTGATCCCGTAGTGTTCATAGCCTGTCTCTTAAGATTCTCTTTGCTACTTTTATTTCAGTTTAATAGATGTCTTCATTTGCGTTTTGCTCTCTTCTTCATGCAGTTTGCGTAATTGCTGCCTTCCAATTGTTATTACCTAAGCTGCATATAATAATGTATGCCAAACTGTAATTTTCCAGTTTTGGACATTAAGTAGGTATATTTGTTAACTGAGTTGGTCATTTTCTTTATTCTTACTTTTTTGTCTGATTTTTAAACATTGAGTTAAGCATGTTAAACAGATAGCAAGATTAACATGAGAATTTTTAGTGATTCACAAAAATGCTTCAGACAAAAGTTGCTATGGGTGATAGGTCAGATTATGCGGTGTTAACAGCCTTGAAGAGATACAACAGTCAACTCTCTTATTTTAAATTGTGCTACGTTGTACTTTGGTTCCAGAACAGTATATATTGATATGAAAAATCAGCCAACCAATTGCAAATAAAGGTTTATTATCCCTTGATCATGGTTTCGATATTTGTAAAAATATCTTCTTCAGAAGCATTGGCACTAAAAATGTGTACAGCAGTTACAAAATGATTTTTAATAACAGAAAAAAAATATTAATAGAAAAACATTTCTTAAGTAAATGTACTCATTTATTACATCACATGATGTACCAATTGATTAGATGAAGCTGAGCTCCTCTTGTCATAAATGAAATTGGTGAAACAAGAGTTACCACAAGCCATGGCTTTAGATAACGTGAGATTACATGTATCGTACTGTAGAAAGACTACTCAGTAAATGCCCACAGGTAGAGGCTCCTGTTATCATATAAACAGAATAGGCATCTCAAAATAAAATACATGCATAAATTACATATACTTTATGCCAGAGACTAATTCAATTGCTAGAAATATACAGGCTCAAGCGAGCAGGAAAAACTGGTCTACAGAGGGTGCTGCTTTTGGCTGATTTTTCGATCTGTTCTGAATTACACAGTTGCTGTTTCACAGCCATGTTTAAGATTTTGAGCTATTGATGAGGTAGGTTATTTAATATAAATATTTTTTTATCTGGAAAGCAACAGATTAAAATGCATTTAAAATAGGCAATTTACTACTATTATTGTGTTGGGCTGAATAACACACCACTCTGAAGTTCTTGCAACTGTTGATGGTAATATGAGGTCATGAATTATGATATTCTTAAACTGTTGTATATTGATCTTAGGGAAATAGGAAGAGACATTAGGATTTAATGACTATTTACAGTAAAGTCATTAGAGATGGGGCAAAACCTGAATAGGGTAAAAATGAGTAAGAAAATTACTTGCGTTCTTTGAAAATAAATCATTACAGCCTTTGTCTTAGTTAATAAAGGGCAGTAATTGAAAACTAAAATCTAGATGGTCACTTGGTAATACAGAACCCATCATTCCTCCTGATAGTCCATTGCCCTTTGGATGATCTGATTAAAGTGTGGATCAACCACATCCAATACAATAATGTTGAGATTCACCAGCAGATATAAATACTGGGAATGTTGACACCTGCTGATGAAGTATGATACTGGTGGGTTAATAGGATCCATGAATGCGGTACATAAAATGAGATGATGGTGATGTGTTATTAAAATAAGAAAAATAGTTTGTTGTGCTGATTTATTACTATGATTCCTATCACTGCATTTGTACAACATAATTTGTGCAACCACAATATGGTACTCTTAAAAAGAATCATCTGGGGAATTTATATGGTCAGTTTCAAATACAAAATCAAAAGAATGTTGGGAAAAATCCTCTGTTACCATAAACTTCTGTAACTGCTCAACAACTAAGGTAAAAAAGGAAAATGGAAAGACCTGTTATTCTATAGCACACAATGACAACCATATAATATTTTGATAAAGAGTTGTGATGTCGTACAGGACTTAAAAACATGTCACATAATAATCATTGGTAGCTCTTTTCTTCTCATAAAATACAACAAATTCAATAGACATTAGACTCACTGCAATGAAAATAACAAAAATACTGCAGATTTGTGGGTCACCTTTCCAGGGTAGTAAACAACAAACACTGGATACTGGTTAATGCATGCTGGTTAATAGTACAAAATCTGTCATAGACAGATCATTATGTCTGCATTTAAAAACCAAATAAGACCAATTTCCAGTCTCAATTAATAAATTAATCTCTGCCCAAGACCATCTGCCATTAGGTAAAATGAAATTACAGCAGTTATATGGAAGCTGAAGGTATCTCCATAACCACAGTGAGCAAATTACCAACACAACCAAATATTACAGAATTATTGTAAGAAATGATGAGTTTTTTTAAAGGCAGAAGCAAATTGTCTACCTCTTTTACTTTTTGATTATTTTTGATTATACATGGTACTGAACTACTATGGACACTCTGTTTCAGGTTGATGCAGTGACTGGAGGGTGTTGTACAAAGGGCACAGCATAAGGTGTGGAGCTGAAGCATGAGTGCAGTCTAATAACAGATACAGTTTCTTGAGTATAGAGAAACCCAAAACACACACTTGGAGTGAAGCCAGCATCACAATGAGTGTAGCAGTAATATTTCTTTGATTTTGTGTAGTTTACTAATTCATGAAAAAATTTTATTCATCATTCAGTAGAAAGCTTACATTTTATTGTTCAATAGGCCTCCACATTTCATCATGTGTGTTCACATGAGTTTGCTTGATAAGATATTTGTCAGAAAGGTTTTAAATGATTTAGCTGCTTGTTCCTTATAGGCCAGCCACAAAAGTGTTAATTTTTGGAAAAATTCTATACTGAAATGCGTTAATGTCTTTACCATATTAGTAACAGTTTTTACCACTGGATCATCAAATATGTAGTAAAAATATTTTGCTTTGTCACATTATTTGGCTCTTCACTTGGCATATGTAAGACATTTTTTAAATTTTAATCTGTTTGTCTGTGTATGTCAATGAACACTCAAAATATGTAATTTGTTAAATAATCAATGCTGTAATGATGAAACAACTATTGTATGAAATATGGCACATATATTTAAGACTTAAGAAATTATTAATTCATTGCTCTCAATTATGTATGCTATAAAATAGCACCTAGTCACTCAAGTATTATCTAAAGTTTAAAATAAAACAGGAAAACTTTTATTGTTTTATTTATGAATGATTCTTCTTATTCCATTACCCACTTCAGTGATATAATAAATGTTATAAATTGGGCTGCCATTCAATTCATTCCACTCTCACACTAAAATTTTTTTATAGGCTACATACTTTTCTCAGCTAATCACTCAACATGACTTAAGCTTCACTTGAAAACTGTGCAGGGCCACCTGTATTTAGCCATTTTGATATGATTAGAAGCTGTTTTCAATACCAGCAGATTTCCTACACTGTATTAGATATCATAATGTTTTGTATTTTTGTGTTTCCATGTTATTGTCCTCCTCCCATAACCACACTATCTAAGTGTATATGTTCACATAATTCATTCAAACCCTTCTTCCATTGATTAGTAACAGCTATAATGCATGCCACTTTCATGTCTCCTACACATCATGTTCATTAGGATAGCGCATTGTCCATAGGGTAAATAAGCCATTTCACAGATAAATCCCAAACTTTCTTACTATTTTTATCATCACAATCATCAGCACTGAATAACAACTAATTATACATTTAACTATTCAGTCTAATAATTGCAGACCATTTTTGTATGGATGTCCAGTCATTGTTATTATTAGTTACATTGATGGAAATCTTGACCTGTTTTGCCTGTTACTGTCAAGAAAACAATGTAATAGGAATCTTAAGCCTTTTGTGAATGGTGAAGTAGAGTTGGACAATGTAGAAAGAAAGCTATTTTTCTGTAAGTTGTGACTCACACACACACAGCCAAAAAATTGTTGACATCATGACCTAGATAGCTATGTGACTCCTTTTGTGAACCATTGATGCAAAAGTGTTTTGAAAACTCTATATTGTCAGGATATGTGTTACATAAAAAAAATAATAAAAAACCTATGTTGATATTTCTAACTCTGTATGTCACCAAGAACAAGCTGTAACAGTGTTGATGTTTCTTAAGGGCAGTGGCCTCCTTTGATGAATGAAGTGTGTACATGTTCTGTTCCATAGATGGGAAGTAGTACATGCTGTACTTTGCCCTTGTGTTTATTGCATAACAGTATAGAGAGTTATATAGCATAAAGTCCGACCCGATAGGTGAATGGTCAGCGTGACGGATTGCCATCCTACGGGCCCGTGTTCTTTACCTGACTGTCAGAGATCTTCTCTGCTCAGGGACTGGGTGTTGTGTTGTCTTCATCATCATTTCATCCCCATCCAGCACGCAGGTGGTGACGTCGAATGTAATAAGACCTGCACCAAGGCGGCCGGACCTGCCCCACAAGGGGCCACCCGGCCAATGACATCAAATGCTCATTTCAATTCCATTTATGGCATAAAAAAAATGCCAAATATTTCGATAAGCTTTTGGGCCTTGGTGCATCAGATTATATGGCTAAAGTTCCTACTTGTCAATATGCTATTAGGTATCCTGGTCAATGTTATCCCCACAAAAATTTATTTTGTCATATGGTGTTTTACCTTTGAGAGACCAATTACTTTAGTTCACTGTCACTGAACAGAGGCCACATATAGACTGGCCATAGCACAGTTACAAAAGATGCCATTTTTGAAGATATATATGAAGGACCCAGCTAAGTACACATGACATAACAACACAGTGGCATATCTTGCAAAGAATAGTAATTGACATGTTGCATGGTGAAGAGATCCACCTGCATCACTATTTGATAATTCAACACCTGCATCCAGAAGATTACCTTCTACAGATGCAGTTTGTGGATGGATTGAACCATCATATTAACTGGATGATAACTTCTTAAAAGTTTTAATAAGGTCTGATGAAGCAGTAGTAATGGATGAGGATAACTTCAATATGCATAATGCCACTATTGGTGTGCAGGCAGCTTGCACATCTCCTAAAATCATGTATATCAGATTTACTTTAGTCTGAATGTATAGGAAGTTGTATTTCAGGTCCCAACTTCCTAAATCAGTTGACTGTATCACCCATTTCGTGCGGTTCTAGGCGCTACAGTCTGGAGCCGCGCGACCGCTACAGTCGTAGGTTCGAATCCTGCCTTGGGCATGGATGTGTGTGATGTCCTTAGGTTAGTTAGGTTTAATTAGTTCTAAGTTCTAGGTGACTGATGACCTCAGAAGTTAAGTCACATAGTGCTCAGAGCCATTTGAACCATCACCCATTTCTCATAAACAATTTGCCTGAGGTGCTGGAAGATATTCCATTTTACATTCTAAGGTGGTTGTAGTTACAACATAATGGTGCACTTGCGCACTCTGGAAGGAATATGTAGAGCCATTCCTGGAAATGGGTTAGTTACATAAGTCCAGTTTCATACCCTCTGTATTTGCCTAATTCCTTTATATTTGTTCCTCCAGAGGCACTTGTCCTGGTGTGCAGATTTATTCTATTGGCAAGGAATGTACAAGATCTAGTAAAGGAACATCTAACTGCTCATGTAACTGTGTATGCAAGTATGTCTGAAATATTGCAGAGGAGCATGATCCAGTGAGTTACTAAATGTTTGGAAAATGCAAGGCGGCCACTTTGAGCAGTTGATATTAAAGTCTTTCGAAATAACATTATTTAAAAAAAAATTTCTCCACATTCAGAAATCTCAAATATAAGTTATAATAAGCTTCTGAAGATAATCATTATCTTCTTTATCATATATTATACTATGTGAATCTGTTTTGAAGGCAGTGTATGTTTCATCAAAGACATGGTATTGTGATAGTGTATTTGTACTATCTTAGCAGGCTGCTAATGTATTTCACCTTGCAGCTTATGCTGAATGTAGTTTGTATGTTTAACTTTTGAAATTATTTTTGTCCTATTACAGATAATTTTTGTTTAATATTATTACTATTATTATGATTGCTATGCTCATAATTAAAATATTATAGTTGCAGGATATATATGGTTCAAAATATAGTGTATACTATATTATCATCGAGTTTCAAGGATCTCTGTATGCAGAATCTGTGTTGTTTGCCGTAGATGAGATTTTTTCTACGAGTAGTTCATAATCGATGATCAAAAAATAAATTCCACAGTTCTGCATCAGACAATATGAGCCTGTTAATATCTTCATCCTCCAATAAACTTTTTCTTAAAACTGTTAGCGGCTAGCAATTGTCTAATTGCTTAACACAGCATCATTAGTTTTTCCAGTAACCTGAAATGATCTGTTGATAGAAGGGGGCAACTTCTTTTGCATGAACTGTATAGAATATTAACAGTACTTATCAATCCCCAATTTCTTGACACAAGAGGACAATGTTGGTGCGTGTCTATTCTGTGATGACTACAGTATTATCTGGCATTGTGGTTTTCAGGCAAGGAGCAAATGAAGAACTTTATTACAAAGTTCCACAGTGAAAAAAATTTGAAACACCAAATTTGATACTTCAGCTTTATATCTATCATCAGACACCTTCACCCCAATATTGTTACTGAGCAGTTGAGTATGTAACTTTGAACCACTTACTTAATTTGTGACAAACCAAAACTAATTCAGATACTTGGTCACTTGGAATAATAAAGTTTTGCTTTTGAGTTCACTGAACACATCTTGAACTACTCTCCTTATGTTCAGTATCAAAATGTTGACCAGGTTCAATGGTAAGTTGTGCGTCTTAATTATAGCTGTGAGGAATGACACAGGAAAAATTATATGGAATACGACAAGAATTATAAACAAAGAAATTAATATTCTCTAGCAGCTCAGTCCAGTGAAATGAATAAAGGTCATTATAATTCTGTCTAAAGTCAGTATAGCTGTCAGAATCTCATCTGTTCAAAAATGTGTGGATAGCCATCTATCTTGAACATTTAAGGACATTGCTTCAGTTCGTAACATTTCCGTTTCTTATGATGGTATTCCAGATGCTATGGATTTTTTTATTGATTGCCATTTTTTATTTGTAGTTCACTGTTACTATTTGAGTTTACATATTGTAATTTTTTCATTTGGAGGTAGTGAGTGGAGCTGTGGACACTAGAAAATGGAATGCCATGTGGGAACATTTCTGACATATTCTTCTTTTTTGAGTTCAAAGAGAGGGATAACAGGAGTGGAGGCAGCCAGAAACATTTGTGCTGCGTATGGGGATAGTACCATTGGACAAAGTATGGCAAGAAAATGTTTTTCCCATTTTAAGGACGATTGTTTTGACATTAGTGACACCCCACGTTCATTTAAACATGTCAATCTACAGTCACCCACATCAGTGTACTTGAGAACTGGCAAATTTGATGAACTGTTATGATTCCACCATGCTGAGACATTTCCAAAGAATGGGATGGTTCAAAATCGAGTGTATGGGTACTGCATGCTCTAAGCCAAAAACACAAAAATCAGTGGGTGGTCATATGTGCACCTCTGCTCGCTCGTCACCAGTTGGCTCATGAACAACACCAACCATTCCTATCCTGTATCATTACTGATGATGAGAAATGTTGTTGTTATGCTAACATAAAGAAAAGAAAGGAATAACTGAGCCCAAACAAAGCAGCAAATCCCTGCACAAAGACCTAAGTGCATCCACAGAAGATAATGTTATGCATCTGGTAAGACAGCGATGGTGTGATGTTCTTGGAATTGCTTTCCGGAGGTGTAACCATCACTGTTGACATTTATTGCCAACAGCTGAGATGTCTTGCCGACACAATCCATGCACAGTGATAAGGAAGACCATGTGAAGTGATGCTGCTCCACAGTAACGCCCGCCAGCATTCTGCTAGACTGACAAAAAACACCACACAGGTCTTGCGACCTCAGATTTTCACCTTTTCCACTCTCTGTTGAACAGCCTTCAGGAAACGTCCTTTCTGCATGAAAATATGCTGTGAAAATGGTTTGATGAGTTCTTCAACTAAAAATCACATAATTTCTATAGTCGCAGAATCAAAGAGTTACTACAGCATTGGCAGACTGTTGTAAATAATGAAGGAGCATACATTAGAGATAACCAAAGTCTATGTTCAAATTTATTCATCAACCCAATATATGCTAATTGGCAATACCAAATATCAAGGCAAAAACTTTATTTTTTATCCCTGTTAATGTAAATGACTTAAAAATAAACTTACAGAAATGGTGTACTGGTTACAAGAATTAAATTGTGATGTTTATTCACTAAAAGGACACTGGCTAATTCATAGTGAACATGGATTAAGTGTACCTTATCAGTGCTAATTAGCCACATGTTATTGTAGAGGAAATCTTTAGTATGATGGTGTTTCAATCTTTATCAAACAAACCACTAATCTAGAATATGAAGTGTAGGAGCAGTTTTTGAAGTTTCAAAAATGCTGATTCTAAGTCAGGAACTAATAGCTGTATCACATAACACTCTCCTAGTAATAACATGGAATTATTTCTAGAAAATCTTGAAAAGATGATTATAATTCTCTTAAAATATTATAAAAATTTTAAAAAATGATACACCAGGAAGGAGCTACGTAAACTGGTCACAAATTGAAATTCATACAGGTATTGATGGAAAATACAAGTTTGTAAACCTTGGCAGCCGATGGATGAATATATGATGCTGCAGCATAATTTCACCCTGCAGCTGGCAAGTATAGTAAACACAGGACATGCCAGTATCAGGGCATTAAGTCTTCGTGAATTTCACACTGTCTAATCAAGTGGAGAGTAACTATGCCTCACAGACAGGTGCACAAACAATACATGCAGATGTTACCATTACAGAGCGGGTATGTTGCTGGGCTCAAAGAAATTGGTGGGAGTAATTGGTGCAATGCTCAACATTTGAATAGTGGCAATGCGATTATTTAACAATTTCAGCAGGAATGGGTAAACCATAGTCAAACATAGTATCAATAAGGAAGTGGTCGAGCTAGGGAGATGACAGAAAGTGAAGACAGAACAATTCTTAGAGGCACTCAGAGCACTGGATGCAACATTATCATTGATCTGACATACAACTGGTGTTTCAGTGACCACAACAACTATTAATAGATAGCGCACCGAAAAGGTGCTGAGGTCATGGTGTCCCTTGCCCCAAATGCCATTGACCTCTGTACACCAGCAAGCCCATTTGCAGCAGTGTTAGGTACATTCAGCCAGGAATTGCAATGAATGGAGTAGAATTGTCTTCAGGGATGAGTAAAACTTTGAACTGACACCCAAAGGGCAGCAAATACATGTCTGGAGATAACCTGGACAGCAGTAGGATATCAACTGGACTGTCGTCCACCATATGGCCTGACAAGTGAGTATGACAGGCTGGGGTGCCACTTCATTTCATAGCAGCCACCCTTTGGTTGCTGTCTGTGGTATCCTTAAAGCACAGTAGTACATCAACTATATTGTATGCGCCATTTTGTTGCCCTTCAGTGCAAGCTATCCTGAATTTACATTCTGGTGAGATAACACCTATATGCATACAATGAGAGTTTCTACTGCTGGTCTTTATGCTTCCAAACCATACGTTGGCCAGCAAGGACGCTGGATCTCTTACAAGTATAGAATGTTTCGAGTATTATGGACAGGGCCTTCTATCCAGCTCAGGTTTTCAGTGGTCTAATGCACCAGTTGGACAGAATTTGCCACAATATTCCTCAGGAGGACAGACAATTCTGTCAATCAATGCCAAACTAAATAACTGCTTACAGAAGGGCTAAAGGTGAACCAATGAATTTCTGACTTCCTCAATTTGTAAAGCTCTGTCTCTCAATTAATTCATTCAGTTTTCCCGAAATTGTAATAATTTACTTCTCTGTAAAAGCAAATCACATCTATCGATATCCATCCTATTTGGGTAATTCTTTCCTGGTGCATAAAAATGGCAGAGTTATAATATTTAGTAATATTAACATAGACATTAGGTATAAGACTAAAAATATGTTGTACCTATTAGATATGTTAAGATCACTAGACTACTACTGTCTGTATGATAATCCCATCAGGCTCAATGAAAGCTTAGATAATATAATCTGCAACTTTCAACCAAGTAAAACTGTATTTAATACTACAGACCTCACGATTTCTGACCATTCTGGACGATGGCTTAGGCCCCCTCTAAGCCACAAAACAGACAGTTCTTCACCTTAACTTGGAAGGGAAATCAGACCAAGCAATGAACATGAATTGAATCAGTTAAAAAACCATCTTAGATTCATCAACTGGGGTACAGTAGTCGATAATGTTATGTTTGCCAACGAATCAACACAGACATTTTTAAAATTACTTGTAGAAAACCTTGTCACATGTCCCATCTATTACAAAAAACACACAAAACAGAATCAGTGTAATAAACCTGAAGAACTGAGGGACTGGAACATGCCCCTGCTGAGCCAACTTAGTGAGGAAATGACTGAACACTGCAACAGATTGCAGCAGACTCTAGCTGAGAAGGAAGCTTACAAAGCAACAAGAAGGATGTATAGATTAGAAATGAGAACAGTCAAATAATACTTAATGACAACTATGTACTCAACTCAAAGTGTGAATTAGAATGGAAAGTTATTAAAACAAAAGTAAGCTCTGAAATTAAACACAACATTTGAATCTAACCAGGCACCTAAATGCACAATTTACCAGTCCTGGCACAAATAAAAATTCTCGCTGAAGATGTAAATAATGCCAAATCTTTGGTCCCAGCTCTAGACAGCAAGCTATTGACAATTTCTGCTGGTCTTGTGTAACTTACTGAACAGTATGTGAAGCAGTTGTCAAACTTAGCAACTCAGAAACCAAAAGCTTCTATGGGTTCTCAAACTATGTAATAAAAACATTAAGAAAGAAATTTTACAGCCACTAACTCAAATCATCAACCAAATACTTCATGACGGGATCCCTCCAGATGGCCAAAAACTACTATTTTAATACCTACTCATGCCAGAGGTGATAAAGCATCCCCTAATAACTGCCATGCCATCTCACTCACACCAATAATACCAAACATAATAGAATATTATATGTACAGACAGATGGACCAGCATTTCAATGAGAATACCATACTTAGCTGTTAACAACATGGTTTCTTTTAAGTTTAAAGAAATAACCTCTGAAACTCTTCTGAATTTGAGAAAAATGTTTGATACTGACTCCCACAGCATACACTAATCGTAAAGTGCCAATACTACAGAATTGGAGAGAATGCTCTTCACGTTACTGAGTCACATCAAAGCAAGGGTGAACAGTCACTAACTATACTCAAAGATCAGAATGCTGATCTGCTACAAAATGAATCCCACATGGCTCAGTACTCTGTACTTTCTTATTAATTGTGTGTATGAATGATTCACCCTCATTTTTATCATTTGAGTTCTTATTAGACATAGGTGATACAACTCTAATTATGCAAGTTGATGATTTGGAGGAGCAATGGACAATTGTATTATTGGTTTGAGATAAAGTGTTTACAAATTATAATAAAAGAGAAGTCATTGTTTTCAGTTTTAGTGTCTCCAATAAAGATTACAAAATAATTAACCTGTTGGGTTTCTACATAGACCAGAAACTCAGCTTGATGAGTCACATAGAAAAACTGTGCTCGAAATTATCTTGAGTGATTTATTTGTTGTACAAACTGAGGAATAATTAAGCATAAACCTATTAGTGTACGGACATTTCACATTTTTCCACTCTTGCCTTACAAAAGGAGCTCTTCTACGTGGTAACTGCCCCAGCTCAAAATTGTATTCAGATGGCAAGAAAAGGCTGCCAGATGTATAGCAGCACTTACCACAAGAGAATCTTGTAAAGATTACTGCAAAGATCATAGTGTAATTGTAATTCCAAGCCTCTATATGTAAATTTGCCTTCTCAATGTTAAAGATAAATTATATGATTTTAACCTTAGGATGTCTGGCCTCGAACACAACACAAGAACTGGACAATCATTTGATACACTCACAGTAAGCTAGTTAAGGTTCACAATAGCCACAAATATCTAGGCCCCAGATTTTTCAGTAGACTTTCAAAAGCTGTCCATTGTCTTAGCTGCAGTACATTTAAAACTGTTTTAGAAGATTGGTTTAAGAGGACAGCATGCTGCTCCATAACAGAGTATGAGGAATCGAACATAAGTGACTCAAAGTTTTAACTAATTACTGTCAGACAAAGTTGTAAGAAATCATTGCTTAAAAGGTTATTGCGTATATAATTTTCACATACTAGGTAATGATGTTCCACTGATGTAAATATGATGAAGTTTTATGTACCACATTTCTCTTAGCCATATATATAAATATTTCTACCAATAACATGTAAAATGTTTGAAGTGAAATAAACTGTATTCTGATCTCTATTCGCTAATGGTTCTCTCCTTATCCATATTATGTGACACAATTTTTTAATTAATGGATGGGTAGAGCCATAAAAAGATCGGTTTCCCCAATGCTGTATGTAGATTAATGGATTAATTTGTTTTTTTACCAGTCACACACAAAAAATAGGTGTAAGGCAAGACAAGTAGAGTCACAAAATTTGTGACTGTTTAAAGATCACAAGATATTTCTCAGAAGAGTGGTCAGTCAGCTTTCGGGCACCTCAAGGGTCATTAATGGAAATTATTCTTCTCCTGAGCCATATCAGTGACTTGAACGTCCATACTGATTTACATAAAACAATATTTTTAACAAAAGAAATACAAAATGCAGATACCCTACGTGTAGTTAGCTCTTTTATAAGTCGGCTCAGTAAATTGTCAACAATATATCAATTCACTACAAACCCTGAGAAAACAATATTAATAAATTTCCATAATAGTCAAAGCAGTATTCTGCATTAACCTGCCATCATCAACAGTCAACCCATTGTAAATAAAGAAGCAATAAGGGTCTTGGTATTTAGATAGAATGTGACCATAAAGGGATAGGCACATTAAATACATCAATTCCAATATGTGAACAGACTGGTAAATTTTAATGTGTCTAAAGGGATCTAGGAACAAACAAATACTAATGTGTGCTTATCTGTATCTGGTTTGTAAATGGGTGATTTACCTAATTTTGGGGTACTGAATACACTGGTAGAATCAGTTTTTCTCTATGATGTCACATTTCCTAGATACACAGCAGAATAAAAAATGGTAATAGCAAAAATTGACACAATTAAGTCAAACAAAAATACACATTCAGAACGTTTTAAATCGACACTATTTGGTATGTATATATGGGCATGATGCCAATAAAAGGTCCAAATTAGTTCAGCACATATTTTCACCTTTAATCGTCTTTGGTTTTTTGAAAAATTCGATGCCAGAGCTCTCCTTTTGTTTGTTGTTTCGTCACTCTCCCTAACAAGACCTCAGCAGTAGTCACCCATTATCAAAGGGCTCCAATGGCCTTGGTGATGGTATTCTATTGTAAGAATGTCTTGGTGAAAGTGTTCTCCATGCTCATCGATTACTGCTCCCAAATTTTCCAGGAAGAAATCGAGGTGAGAATGTAAAAAGTGAATTGTAAGCAACATTCTTATAATTTTCTAACAGTTCTTTCATAATAATAACATAGTTTTGTCTTTTATGTTACCCAAAAAGCCCTTGAAAATTGCTTTAAAGAAGACCAAGCACCTAATTGGATATCTGTGAATTTGCTATCAAAGCTTGGATCTTTCAGAAATTTTCTTATTTGTGGTCAAACAAATATACCCTCTGTCAGCTTTACCTCACTTACTTTGGGAAACTTTTCTTTTAAGGTATTGAAGGCCTCACCTTCTTTATTCAGAGCTTTGACAAAGTTCTTGATAAGGCTCAATTTGGTATAAAGGGGAGACAAAATGATTTTATTCCCTCCCAGGGGACACCACCTTATAGTAGGCACCTTCAGTGCCGGGCGGGAGGGTTTGTGTGCTTCGGTGAAGTCGAGAGCTATGCCGGCGGCAGCATAGCTACTGGCAGGGTCTCCCAAGCCGGACTGGTCTCGACAGTGGAGCTAGACAAAGTGTGTCCCACAACATAGGGCAGGGAGGGCTCTAGAGGTGTAGTGAAGCCAGCTTCCCTAGAGGAGTAAACATCATACAAATCCTGGTCCTCCAGGTTGGGGGTTGGGCATGGGGCTAATAACCCCATACTGTTAAAAAAAGAATATTATGGAAATTCAACAGAAGCCTCGGAAACTGGATGGAAAGTATGTATCACGACCTCGGCAAAGGAAACGGATAAAGGATCTAACTGTAGCATCGTGGAATGTGAGGACAATGCTTCAACCTGGAAAAATGAAAGAAATAGCCAATGAAATTTTAAAATTCAAATATGATATTGTAGGGCTACAGGAAATAAGATGGCAGGGGAATGGGCAGATAGATAAACCTGATTACTCATTGGTATATAGTGGACCAGAAGAAAGAACAGGCCAACTTGGAACAGGGTTTATAATAACCAGGGAAGTTAGGAAAAGCCTTCTAGAATTTGAACCAATAAATGAAAGAATGTGCAGACTCAGACTAAAAGGTAAATTTAGGAATATATCAATAGTTAATGCACATGCACCAACAGAGGAAAAAGAGGATATAATTAAAGAACAGTTCTACGAAGACTTGGAAAAAGTATGCTGTGCAGTACCTAAATATGACCTGATGCTAGTAATAGGAGATTTTAATGCAAAAATAGGGAGGAATGAACATCCGTATGGAGTTTCTGGAAAATATTCACTACATGAAGAAAACAATGAGAATGGAGACTTACTATGTCAATTCGCAGCAAGGAATAATATGATTATTAAAAGTACCTGCTTGCCACATAAAAGGATCCATCTGGGTACTTGGAAGTCTGCAGCCAATGGAGTAGTCAATCAGATTGACCATATTTTAGTGATTGCACGCCACTCCACGTCAGTTACAGATGTACGGAGCTGCAGAGGACCAAACTATGATTCAGACCACTTTTTGATAAAATCAGTCTTGAGAGAGAAACTGTCACTACCAAAGGGCAACAGAATGGGAAAGATGATGAAATGGAATACAGACAAACTGAACATTCCTGATGAAGTAAAAAATACCAAGTAACACTAAGCAGAAAGTTGAGCAATGAAGAGACCACAGTAGGAGTAGATGAAAGGTGGAACAGGTTTGAAAAAGCCATTAAGGATGCTGCAGAGGAAATAATAAACAGAAGAACCCAGGAGTGGTTTGATGAAGATTGCAGGTCAGCAATAGAGGAAAAGAACAGGGCAAGAACAAAAGTGCTACAGAGAGAAACCAGAAATAATGTGGAACAATATAGAGAATTAAGGAGAAGAGCTAACAGACTGTGCAAGAGAAAGAAAAGAGAGTGGAATAAGAAGAAATTTCAAGAACTTGAAGAACTAAAGGAACAGAGTGAAATAAGAAAGTTCTATCATGCCATAAGCAAAATGAAGAATAGATTCCAACCAAAAACAACGGCCTGTTCCAGTAAAGATGGGAAAATGATAAGGGAGGAAGAACAGATAGTGGGAAGATGGGCAGAGTATTTCAAAGATACACTAAGCACCAGCCTAGAAGATGAAGAGACAGCTGCACAGGAGGGAAGAGTGGAGCTGGAAGTAGACAATGAAACCAATGAGGCAAGAAAGCCAACACTACAAGAGGTCTCCCAGGCTGTGCAGAAGTCAAAAAACAACCGAGCCCCTGGGGAAGACAGCATAATTGCTGAATTAATAAAAACTGGTGGTGAGGCTGTAATAAAGGAACTGCACACATTAACATCAGATATATGGGAAACAGAAACTATGCCAGATGATTGGAAAATTGGAATAATAGTCCCCAATTATAAGAAAGGGGACAGAACAGCATGTGAAAACTATCGAGGTGTAACACTCCTAAGTACAGCTTATAAGATCTTCACAAGTATATTAAACGAAAGGATACAGAAGTGTGCAGAAGGCATACTAGGGGAATATCAGTGTGGCTTTCGACCAGGCAGAGGAACAACTGATCAAATATTTGTGATAAGGCAAATGATGGAAAAGTTCTATGAATATGATATAGATCTGCATTTCTTATTCATCGATTTCAAACAAGCCTTTGACAGCATAAATCGGCAAGAACTATACAGAGTACTGAAAGAAGTTGGTATATGTGCTAAATTAATAAGACTAATCAGAATGACAATGACAGAGACAAGAGCAAAAGTAAAGGTCCTTAGCAGAACAAGTGATAGCTTTGACTTTAATAAAGGTGTGATGCAAGGGGATAGTCTCTCCACTGTCCTATTCAACATAGCCCTGCATAGTGCAGTAAATAAAATCAACAAAAGAGGCACCATATTTATGAAAACTAGCCAGATATGTGCATACGCTGATGACATTGCTATAGTATGAAGAAATACCAATACACTCCTAGAAACATACTGGGCAATGGAAACAGAAGCCTTAAAAATTGGCCTCATAGTAAATGAAAAGAAAACAAAATATATGGTAATATCACAATCTGAGGCCAGAAGAACCCCTAAAAACCTAAATATCAATGAGTAATGCTTCAATGGAGTGTACTCTTTTAACTACTTGGGAGCCCTAATAACAAATGATAACAGTATTGGAACGGCTATAAGGGAAAGAATACAAGCAGGAAACGGAGCTTACTTTGCAAATATGCAGCTTTTCAAAAATAGCCTTGTTACAAGAAAAACTAAACGGCTAATGTATAATTCCCTAGTCCGCCCAGTTATCACATACAGCTCAGAGGTATGGACATTGACAGAACACGATAAAAATGCTCTAAGAAGCATTGAGCGGAAAATACTATGCAAAATCTATGCGCCAATAAGGGAGGAAGAAGGCTGGAGAATACGCTACAATGCCGAATTACAAGAGTTAATACAAGGCAGCGACATAGTAAAATTTGTGAAATCACAGCGAAAACGATGGCTAGGATACTTGGAGAGAATGGCAGAGGATAGAACTCCAAAGAAAATGATGAAAGGTATGATCCATTCAGTTAGGCGAAAAGGGAGACCTAGAAGAAGATGGATCGATGAGGTAATAATGGATATCAGCAATATGGGAGTCCAGGGGTGGAAAAGAGCAGCAAATAACCGAGAAGTGTGGAGGAAGATTGTTGAAGAAGCCAAGGCTGACAAAGGGCTGTAGAGCTACTGAAAAAGAAGAAGAAGAAGAAATGATTTTATCAGGCTCAACCAATGGGGTGTTGTTCACATTTACGTTTCCAGGAACATATGACTTCCTTAGGCCATTCCTGGACTGTATAGGGGTTCATGGTGTCATGGCTGTCCCAAAGGCACAAAAAGCAGCAGTATTTCGTGAATCCAGCCTGTAAACCTATAAGGAGTGCAACAACTTTTAAATCATAGCAAAGCTGCCATTCATGATCCTTAAATTTGATTGCCTCTAGCAGCAAAGCAGTGGTTTCACAAGTTTCTTTCATGTCGACTGCGTGACCCAAAGGTACCATAATGTGGGGTGAAGTGATACAACGGGGTGCATTGAGACAAAATGCAACGTTTGCTATAATATGTCTCTGTAATAGCAACTCAAAGTAAATGTTGGCCACAATGACATTTCTCTGACCATTTAGGTCTGTTCTAATGCCTGTGACCATCAACTGTTTTTTCCTGGCAATTATTCTGGTCAGTTGAATTGTTTACTTTGACAGGTTATGTTGCGCTTTTTTTCAGATACTGGAAACTTTACTCAACTAACACATATCATACATTTCAATAAAGCTGAACTTCTTGGAAAAGGTGTGGATGCTAATCCTGTTGGTATTGAAGAAATCCTGGATGAATCTGTAAAAAGTCTGCTTCAGGAGCTACAATATGGGAAAGAAAAACCGAGACCAAGAACCAGGAGGACAGAAAGCTCAACATTGAACCAGAAAGAAGTGTCAAGAACGTTAGAAAAGATGAACCAAAATCAGAAGAAGAAATGGAGACGTCCCATGACAGCAATGACGAAGATGAGGAATACTATATTGCTGCCCCAGAAGAAAGTGAGAAAGGAACTGTGAAGTAGTTGAGCCAACCACAGAAGTAGATTGCATGACACTCACTGTAGGAAACTTTTTGCCTGTAAAACTAAAAGACCAAATAACAAAAATAGATAAGTTAAATTGTTCGTAAGTCTCA
Source organism: Schistocerca serialis cubense (assembly GCF_023864345.2). NCBI lineage: Eukaryota > Metazoa > Arthropoda > Insecta > Orthoptera > Acrididae > Schistocerca > Schistocerca serialis. Next base: position 716,779,150 of record NC_064640.1, read on the forward strand.
GGTGTGTCAGAAACCAGCAGTGGTAGTAACAGGGTTATAGAAGTAACTTTTCTAAAACAGTATAGCTGCTATAGAGACACTTATGTATGGCCAGAAATCAAGGAGTCAAGTATTGTATACCATCATGAAGTTATTTCATGTATTCCAAAGCCAGCGACTCTTGACTATGGTTGCCTTCAATTTCCAAAAAATGTTTTCTAATTTCTTTGTGAATAAATAGTTTTTTAAAAACATGCTATGTGTTTCAGTTCACCCCAGCACTGTTAGAACATGATACAGCAGCCATTTCATATGTTGTATCACCTCGCCCCTTTACCTGAGATGAAGTGAGACAAGGTCTTTTTTAAAAAAATAGGTAAAGAAAATAAGAAAATTAGAAAGATTTACATGGACAGATACTCCTAACATAGATCTAACCAGCCGCTGGTATAAATAGATTTTTTAAAAAAAATTATGTGTGTTAATATGTTCTTAATTTGCGAACTGTATCACTTCACCCCATTTTAGAGTAGCATTCGAAATGCATTGTCATAATGCAGTAGTACTGCTTTCAATCTGTTTTTACTGAAGTCAACACTCATGTGGATTATGTTGCAGGCCTACACCTAGCTGCATCATCACACCATTGACATGTCTACATACACACACGGAATTCTGCATATCGAAATATTGAGCAAAGGAAGCACCTCTTAATCTGAAACAGGAAATTGTGGTCCCCGAAACTAGAAGATTCCGTTGTTGCAGTCTCGACCCCATGAGTTCAGCTTGCTGTTTCGAAAGTTTTAGATCGCGAACCAAATGGTTCAGTTCCTTTTGATTAAAGAGCTGAGGAGAGGAGTAATGATATTGAGGGCAGTACTCTTCTATATATTCAATACTTTTTGATTCACTTGACATGGTGTCTGGTTCAGTGGCTTTCAAGTTGCAGACAGGGGCAGGCAACCCCTCATCACAGGGCACAGATAAATGAACTGAAGATAGGTTTGGATACTTTATTTTACGACTAGTTTTGCTTCAATGCCCCAAAATATTTGTAAGATAGAGGTAACAGTCTGAATAATGGTCATTAGGCACACACCACACCATTGGAACAGTGAATGGCATAGCTCGGCGTTTTCCTTTCAACCACTCAGTTAAGATTGTAGTACAGGTTATGCAGGCAATATGAGGTGCAAAATTTTTATCTTATCACCAACAGGACAATCAAAATACATTTTATGAGCCTTCTTAACCAAATCAGTGATTGGTTTTCTTTGGGTTTTGGAGTGAATTTCCCACACACATAACAAAAGTTGTTGGGGTGGTTTGGACACCAATGAGATTCACTAGTTGCCATTTTTCTTGGTGCAAGTTTCTAACACAAGAAGTTTGCACTACCTTTCACAGGAAACAGTCTCTGAGGATCTCTGCCACACCACTGGATGACCATACTAACCATATACTAACGATTTGTAGATCTTCTAGCTCTCCTGCGCATATCAAAAACGAACAATTAAACAACAAAACAGAAGAGGGGCAAAAAGCGAAGTACTGAATACAAAAAAATGAAAAAGCTTTAAAAACTCAAAAACGATATATACTAGAACATTTTGAAAAGTATATTTGGATTCAACACACTAAAATATATAGTAGTAGATGTATCACATCGCAGATGTAAAATGGCTGTTGGCTAGTGTTGTTATTGGAAACAGAGATAGACAGCTGTATAAACCATTGTTTAAAACACTGCAAGCGCTGTTGTTACAATGCATGAATGTTGCAGACAAACTAACGAATATTTAAAAATTTAACTGGCACAGATAGTTGCATGAGACATAATTGTGACATACACAATAACAATTCAGGATTTAAAGGAGATAGGCACGTAATCTCAACTAATATGTGTTTATGCTAGAATGGTGCAAGCAGTATGGGAATGAAACTGTTCTACATGTTGCCCGATGATTTGAGACATTCACACATCAAAAAAAGTTTTGCATCACCCCGGTTCCCAGAACACTTGAAGATAGACGTTGACTGTAGATATTGTATCACAGACGCAGTCCCTTTGACTGTACAGAGAAGTCACAAAACATCCTGAAATATGTAAACAAACATGCTTGAGCAGCACCTTTTTGCCGGAGAGGGTTCGACAGCTGATCAGTTCCAGTCATTCCATCAGGGAGGAGGTACACAGCTCATGTTATCTGAAGTTCAACAATGTCTAGATGGTCAACACCGCAGTTCGATCACTTCTGCATTGTTACTTTGTGCCAGGAAGGGCTCTCAACAAGGGAAGTGTCCAGGTGTCTCGGAGTGAACCAAAGTGATGTTGTTCGGACATAGAGGAGATACAGAGAGACAGGAACTCTCGATGACATGACTCGTTCAGGCCGTCCAAAGGCTACCACTGCAGTGAATGACCACTACCTGCAGACTATGGCTCACAGGCATCCTGACAGCAATTCCACCACGTTGAATAATGCTTTCCATGCAGCCACAAGAAGTTGTGTTATGACTCAAACTGTACGCAATAGGCTGCATGATGCGCAATTTCATTCCTGACGTCCATGGCAATGTCCATCTTTTCAACCACGGCACCATGCAGTGCAGTACAGATGGGCTCAACAACATACCGAAGGGACCACTCAGGACTGGCATCACGTTCTCTTCACCAATGAGTGTTGCGTATGCCTTTAACCAATCGTCGAAGACATGTCTGGAGGTAACCCAATCACACAGAACGCCTTAGACACAGTGTCCAGCGAGTGCACCAAGGTGGAGGTTCCCTGCTGTTTTGTGGTGGCGTTATGTGGGGCTGGCGTACACTGCTAATGGTCATAGATGGCGCCATAATGGCTGTACGATATGTGAATGCCGACCTCCAAGTGACAGTGCAACCTTATTGGCAGTGCATTGGCAAGGCGTTCACCTTCGTGGACGACAATTTGCGTCCCCATCATGCACATCTTGTGAGTGACTTCCTTCAGGATAACGACATCGCTCAACTAGAGTGGCCAGCATGTTCTCCAAACATGAAGCCTATCGAACATGCCTGGGATAGATCAAAAAGGGCTATTTATGGATGACGTTACCCACCAACCACTCTGAGGGATCTACGGCGAATCGCCATTGAGGAGTGGGACAATCTGGACCAAAAGTGCCTTGATGGACTTGTGGATAGTATGCTATGACGAATACTGGCATGCATCAGTGCAAGAGGTTGTGCTATGGGGTATTAGAGGTACTGGTATGTACAGCAATCTGGACCACCTGCTCTGAAGGTCTTGCTGTATGGTGGTACAACATGCAATGTGTGGTTTTCATGAGCAATAAAAAGGGCGGAAATGATTTTTATGTTGATCTCTATTCCAATTTTCTGTACAGGTTCTGGAACTCTCGGAACTGAGGTGATGCAAAACTTTTTTTGATGTGAGTATATTAAATGTAACTGTATTTAAAAAATCTAGTAAGTGAATGCTGGAGCTTTAATATAGGTACATATGAACATTATTATTTTTCATTGCAAACACTAAATTCTTATAAACTCCAGTATCGACTGGTACATCATACTGCATATGACTGAATAGGCTAATGAAATACACTACCTGACATAAAAGGTGAAGCTCTCAGAAGGGGAGGATGGTATGAAATGCAGTGTAATGGGTTCAGAGGTTATGAGGTGTTACTGCAATGATTACAAAACTGAGTCACATTTACAAAGAACTTGGTAGTTTGTGCTCATCTAACAATATGAAGCTGCAGCCCCTCTAACCCAGATAGAATCTTTTGTAAACTGTTGTATCGTCTACTGAGACAAGAGGTCCAACAGCTGTTGAAACTGGTCGTTGATATACTGGCACTGGAACAGAGCTGAGGTCTGCGCCGGTCCCACACCTGTTCCATTAGGGAAAGACATGGGGTTCTTGTTGGCCACAGGAGTATCTCAACACAACACGCTCAGTTCATAAAGACTCCTGCCTGGTATGGGCAAGCATCGTCATGTTGAAAAATGGTGCTGCAATATTTGTAACTTCAGAGGTAACAGGGTTTTTGTGACACACCATTGTACTGTCAGAGACCTTTCTATCACTACCAGCTATCACTAGAAGCCATACCCAGTGGCTCCCTACACCATGATGTCAGGAGCAACAACAACGTGTCTCTCTGTAACATTGGAAGAATGGGACAATACCATTGTATCTCTCTCAAACAGTGGAACAATGGGACCTCTCCCTGTCACCACCATATTCACCAAATATGACCAACTATCATAGTGCAGAACTGCAATTCATCACTCTACAAAAAAATGGCTCTGAGCACTATGGGACTTAACTTCTAAGGTCATCAGTCCCCTAGAACTTAGAACTACTTAAACCTAACTAACCTAAGGACATCACAAACATCCATGCCCAAGGCAGGATTCGAACCTGCGACCGTAGCAGTCGCGCGGTTCCGGACTGAGCGCCTAGAACCGCTAGACCACCGCGGCCGGCTCATCACTCTACATAATACAGCACCAGTCATTAGCAGGCAATGTATCATGCTCAAAGTACCACTTAAAAAACATGTGTTTATGCTGTAGTATCAATGGCAGCTTACGAATGGGATGGTACATCCATAGTTTACCTGCTTCTACTCTTTGACAAAAAGTATGGTATGACGTATAATGTATAGTGTTACATGGAGTCAATTACTTTTTCTCAGATAACAGGTGCATATGTGAAGGGGTTACGATTGACTGGAATCTTGATGATGAGTATGCCTCCGCTGACATTCCGGTGCAGTACAAAATGTGGCCACTGTCATTCCCAGATGTCACATAATTCTGGATACTCAATGAGACGATCAGCCACCTTAATAGAGACCCACAATAAGACCACTTTCAAACTCTGTCAGGAGCTGATAAATCTGTATCACACGAATACATATCTGTCACGGTAATCACTCAGCATCTGATACCATTAACATCCTTTATTTATCCTATCAGGCGAGGTAACAAGCTAAACATGAACAAACCTAATGCACTCTGGTGGCTGTTTTACCTGTCAGAAAGAATTACAACTCTAATCATTTAACCATCAACCAATGGCATGTACATGCCTGCAGTTGCATTGACATCTAATCATGTCCTATGGGGAGCTTTAGTTTTTTCCCTTGGCCACTGTAAATAAATAGGATAATGGGAAGCATATCTAACCCATCTTATTACTAATTAATGACTCTTGTTACTACTATCATTTGCGTCTTCAGCTGTTATACTGAAAAATTCTGGTACACATGCTTAGACAACATCTAGGCCAGATTTAATTCAAATTTTTTGCACATAATTAATCATAAAAGTAACGCAGATCACACATAATAAAGTAACTCATTTGCTCCACATTGCCTGTAATTACTTTCATATGTTTTCTCTTATAAGCACTCATAAAATTGTGTTACCTTTCATTACATGGAAAGTTGTCCTAGACCGAGGATTACTCTAGATGTTAGTGCATAGAAATACTTGTTTCGAATTATGAACCAATAACTTTGTACACAGTTTACAATACATTTGAACATTTCACAAAATTGTCAATGATATAGAAATGCATAAGATGAACACAGATCATAATTCTCGTCTAATTTAATCTCTCTATCTATCTCTCTCTTTCACTCTCTCTCTCTCTCTCACAAACACGCACACACAAACACAGTACATACATTTCCACTTTATTAACATGACGTCACTCACACCACTTATTTTAATGTAGTACATCCACCATCCTTCTTCCTTTTCATAGTTACTTTCAGCATGCTATGTATTTTCAAGATAATTAGGGAAAACAAGACGAGAGTAGAATGACCAGAATCACCTATTATAAAAAACTGTAACATTTAGACAATATACACATGTGAATGAATGCACACTGCAGTATCTGAGGATGTTCTCATTTCAAAAATGCCACTTTAAAATTTCAATTTCATGCATATTGTATTACATTATGTAGATAGGTTCTGATTAAGTAAGCCTTAAGTTATTTCTAGATATTTATATTTTTCGTGTCCTTCTTATTCTGTGCGGTACACGTTAATACAGAATGTGCCCAACATTTATGGAACCATTTGCAATGAACTGAACGTGAATCAACTCAAGATGGTAAGCATCCCAACATCTGGATTCTGTATATAGCGGTAATAATGTTTACCATAGCTGTACAGTTATTCTTCAAGTAGATGATTATTTCAATTTGTGTATGGTGAAGACTCAACTCCAGCATTTGAACGTTCCACCCCAGTTATCAATCATGACGTGGACTCCAAGAAATTAATAATTGTAATTTTCTTTCTGTCTCAGTAATATTTTACGTTCAGTACCTAGTCTTTGCAGGCACATACACTTGCCACTATATGTGTACTGCATTGACAGATCAAAGTTCAAGGACAGTACAGAGCCCATCTCCGTTATTCCCCATTCGACCTGAAATATGAGATATGCTGAAAACTTAAGCCTAAGAATTTTTTATGTGAAAACTTTTAAATAAAAGAAACGTTACTAACATTATCCATCTTTATTCTTCATATCTGTATATTTGGAGCCATCTGACACCAGAGGGCTCCTAATTGTAGAGTGCTACATGGTGGAGTGTAAAGTAAGAGTCGCTGTGTGAGAAACAGTGTACTGTAATCGAGTTTCGAATTTCAAGAGCTTGCCCATACACAGTGCATCTTCTCCTTTAGCATAACAATCCAGATCACATATGAGTGCTGCAACATCTGAAACGATCTGATGCATGGGTTCACTGTCATCGATCATCCTCCATACAGTCTCACCTTCGGCCGGTCGCCGTGGCCAAGCGGTTCTAGGTGCTGCAGTCCAGAACCAAGTGACTACTATGGTCGCAGGTTCGAATTTTGCCTCGGGCATGGATGTGTGTGATGTCCTTACGTTAGTTAGGTTTAAGTAGTTCTAAGTTCTAGCGGACTGATGACCTCAAATGTTAAGTCCCATAGTGCTCAGAGCAATTTGAACCTATTGAAGTCTCATTTTGTCCCCATCTGATTTTCATCTGTTATTAGAACTGAAAGCCACTTTAAAGGTGTAATGATGTAGTGCAAAAACAGATACACCAGCGGCTCCATCATCATAGTCAAACACTCTACAGTGACAGTGATATAGGAGTCTAGTCCCAGATTCCTACAGTCACCAGCAGAAAACCGGGCATGATACACTGATGAAGACCTAGCTATGCTTCAAAGCACCAAAAAACATCATTAGCAATAACAAACATATTTATTAGGCAGTAATACAGGGCTGTCTTCCAAAGTGCTGTGCCACAGCTGGGCCAGCAGAAAAGTAGGATCATCAACAGAGAAGGCCAGCATGTGCCGCTGTTGCAGTTTCACCAGTGCAGCGAAGTGTCATGTGGTGGCTGTTACATCATATGGTGGCCATTGGGCCATCGACAACAGTGGCCTCCAGCTCTATGTATCACCAAAGTACTGTCATGAAGATTTGCACTCAGGGGTGCTGCCCTCAGGTCTGCCTGGCCTACTTGCTGACTAACAGGGATCGACTCTCAGCTTCCAGCCCCCATTTCTGTTGCCTCAGAAGTTGACAGTGCAGCTGGCGGCAGCAGCGTCCTACCAGCAAGACTCATGACTTCATAGATGATGGAAGACAGCTTTGTGTGCTGAGGCTTGACCTCCATAGCCTCCCCTCTCACTGGGTAGCTGCAACTGCCACAATGACTGAGACTACATACTGGGAAGTCAGCAATCAGGACTCAACAATTGGACATATATTAAGAAGGATGAGTTTTTTGTATTGATGTTTCCTGTCTTCCCATGGTGCTCTGTGGCTGTGGGGATGGCAATGACATCATGTGTCCAGGTTTACCCCTGCTGTCAGCTCTCCTAGTAACTTCAGCCTTTCGCAACTTGACCTTTCAGAGGTTGTTTTCTGCTGGTTTAGCAACTGAACAACACTCTGCTTCTGACTAGTATGATGGTACCTCTCGTCTTCCGTGATGTCATTATGCGTGCTTGCTGACTTTGTCGCTCAGTTGCTCCCCCATGCCGTAATAGCCACCATATCTGCCGTAACTCGCTCAGCATGTCCCGCTCTGGCAGTCTAATGGTATTGACACAAGCAATTTATCTTGCAGAGTTGCCAATTTACAACTTGGACGAATTGTTTATGTCATTCAGCGATGCTTTCTGCAGGCATAACATCTCTCCCTTCCTTTAGAAAATTCGTCTCGAATTTTTCAGTTTGGAGTACTCGTCATAACCGGATCCTACATATTTTGCACCAATGGTAATATATTATAAATCTTTAGTTATTCTTTCATTACCATACAGCTAATTTACATGATTTTCTACTGTTGATACATCGAATCGAAAAGGAAGATCTTCGCAGAAATCGTTTCTTACACACCAGTACAATTACTCACAGCAATCATAGATGTCGCTTATAGTCGTGATACTGTGATGTTGTCTGCCTTGGTAAGTGCAGGAACATTTTTTTGGCTGCAGTTCCTCCTTTTTGCATTCTTACTAGTTCATCCAATGAGCCCAAAATATCTGGATTCAGGTTGTAATTTAGAAAGGTTAAGTTTTGCATAGGCAGCACCTGTAGCAGTTTATTGGGCCAGTACAACAGAGGTTGTTCCCACTTAAGTGTGGTCATAATAGTGATCGGAGCTGGCAGATGTAATGTGACACCCGCTAAGAAACAGGTCGTACCGTTTATTTTTGTTCTACTAAGCCGTATTTCTGCTCTGTTGAAACATCTTATTTCTTGTGTTCACAACAGTTAACTGTGACGATTTCTGGTGAAAAAACTGACTAGACCTAGTGGGTGACTACTCTCAGAAAATGTGGATTTGGCGTTAACACTTCCCAGTGACATTCATTAACTTCGGCTTTTACCAGGAATAAATGGACCTTGCATACCTGAACACCAGTCTGTATCACTCTGCACAGACAGATCGTAACAATTTCATTCTGGCATCTCTGTAGGTCTTCCAACAACATTAGAGCTACGCATCCCTTTGGTCTGAAATTATTAAGGGGAATTGGAATGCCCTATCGCAACAATGTTAAATTTGGTGACTTGGCTTCCCTGTATTTCGGGAACCACTATAGCCATTGACGTGAAACTTTTCCAGGACATTAAACTGTGTATTTTGAGTCTACTGAACTACAATAATTGCATTGCAGCCACTGCTTCCGGAAATACAATTTTTTAATTACACAGTTAACATTTTGTGTACTTTTTTGTACGTTATCCTAAATAATTTTAATTATACATAACATTATGTTCTTCTTTTGGTTCAGTAGACTCAGGATATGTATATTATTACTCCCTGGAAATTTGAATACTCTACTCAAAGTGGTGTCTGAGATTTAGAGAAAAATGCAACTGAAAATGTAAATAACCAGGCATGCCTTCTATAGCTTCAAAAGACTGTGACTCACTTAGTGTATGCTTAATTTTTTTATTTTTGGTCACTCAGAAACACGCTGCACCATACTGTATATCATCCTCTTGATCTTTTTCCAAGTTTTCCCTTGTTTTCTTCTTTCTGGACTCCTTAGTGGCCAATTGTGCTTTATACTCTTCTTTATCAACGTGAACCTTGTCCATCTGTTCAAGTTCTCTGATGCAGTTTGCTCCAGGATTAACTCTCACATGCTCTACCACTTTCACCCTACCAATGTTGCCATCATTAAAAGCAATAACAGAATCACTGAGCCCCCACTTTAGGGCCTTCATTCCAACAAAAACATTTTTTGGTAAGTGAGTCCATATAAGATTATTGAACGACTCATTGGGATTTTGAAGCTGACCATGCAGACACTTCTTCAGTAATTCAGGATTTGCCAGGTCTCTGTAAATAGGTTTTATGATATCCATGACTGCTTTTGGGATGGAATGTTTATGGCTGTGTGAACCGTTTGAGTACTGGACATTGTGGTAACTGCACCATGAATCAGGTCCAGGAGGGCAAAGGTAGTGTACTAGTTTTTCATCAATTGACAGACTGTGGAAGAAGGTAGCCCATGCTGCCTGCTTCATTTTCAACAAATCCTCAGTATTATTTCTAATGGCCATCCCATAATACTGCTGTAGTTCATCAGTCTTTTGTCCATCAGCCTGCCTCTTATGGTTTATCCATCAGAAAGTTTTTTGTCTCTCAAACTTTGCTTCAACTTCCCCAACCTGGTGCCCATTCTCTTCTAGACATGACCAACACATTCCTGTTTTGTGATAATCTTCTTACCATAATGCTCAGGGGCTACTACATTGTTATATGCTTTTGAATCTCCATCACCATCAATGTAACACACTCTCCTTTCGTTCACAGATGGACTAAAAATTTCAATACGTGCAAAGGCCTCCATACCATCACTTGTTCCATCACAATTTCTCTCACAGATGTGCCCTTCTTCTTTCCCTGTCTTACACTTATAACAATTTTTGGTTAAAATCTGGAAATTGATTAGCTTTCCAGTATACACACTGGTCATTGTAGAAACAGCGCTTCTACAAAGTTCCATCAAAAGCTACTAGTATGTCAGTCATACTATCATTTATTTCAACAGCTTCGTTTGCAGCGCCCTTCATTGACTCACAGGCAACAGATTCCACAGCAGCCCCAATAAATCCTGTATACTTGTCGATTTTACAAGGTGGGCATGGCATATTCATCATGGCACACATTGTTTCTGACACAGTGTGATTTTTGCCAATACCTCTCAATCCATAAAACCACCTAACATTTGATTCAAAATAACTATCATTACACTAATCAGAATTCCAAAATGAATGAGTATATTTGTAACTGGCACAATTAATGATAAGTTTCCTGGCTAGTCCATTTGATACCTCACTGTCTTCATGTAAACTAACTGACCCTCCACATATTTTACAATACACACATTCACCTAACACCCTTGTTAGGAAATGTGATTCTATCAGAATATAACCTAACATACAATTTACATCACTTTCGTTTTGAGAAAACTGTGTATCACAATGTTTTATTTTAATCTTCGCAGCATTGACTGGTGTTTCTCTACACACTGACGAGTCTGCCTTTATTTCATTGTCTGCAATTTCACATGTCACACGTTGAACACAATTTTTCCCTTTATTCAACAATCTATTACCATGAAGCCCACGTTTGTTACAAAGACTTCGTTTTGGCGTCATACTTTACTTTTTGAGAGATTTACCAATCTATTCGTCACTTTTTCTTGGGAAAATGTTAGCACTTTGACATACAACGCATGTATATACTACGAAACGATGCGATACGGTTTTTGACAGTGCTACCAATACAAACATGTAAAATAACCTTTATAACACATCAATCCACAGCCTTCTGCATAAAAAATTACCGATTTTATTAGATCTTGAAGTAATGAACATAAAAATTTTAACATTTTCAACCAGTGTAGATTATATATATATATATATATATATATATATATATATATATATACAGGGTGAATCACCTAACATTACCGCTGGATATATTGCGTAAACCACATCAAGTACTGACAAATCGATTCCACAAACTGAACGTAAGGAGAGGGGCTAGTGTAATTGGTTAATACAATATTGGCCTGACATGTCGGGACACACTCTATTCCACTCCGTAATTGAAAACGGAAAACACATGTGTAAGTGTACCTCACCCCTCATGGTAACATACATTTGCGTCAGTGAAAAAGACCAATAAAAAGGTGTTAGCATGTGGATGTCATGTGCTGTTCCAGTCTCTTCTGTACCTAAGGTCCATCACCGTTCCCTTTCGATCCCTACGTAATTCGGTGCTCTCCGATACACACGATCGAACAGCGGAGGAGTGGTACTCAAGCGTCAAATTTAGGTTACGATATCTCCGGATGTAATTAACATTTTACAATGCAACAAATGGCACTGATTACGTATTTGTTTATATGTTTAGATGTGCTAACAAAACTAACGTGGTTCCATTTGAAAAAAACGTAGGTTTGTGTTAAAGAACATACTTCCGTGCATTTTTGTATGGTTTGTATTAAACAACTACACTAGCCCCTCTCCACACGTTCGGTCTGTGGAATCGGTTCGTCAGTATTTGATATGGTGTAAGAAATACATCCAGCGGTAACGTTAGGTGACTCACCCTATATATATATATATATATATATATATATATATATATATATATATATATATATATATAAATTTTATTCAGAAAACTGCAAATTTTATAATGAGACAAAAATCCTCTCTAACTCATCTTAGTACATATTTGGTCTGTATCTGCACCCACTTACCCCCTTCTTCAGAAGCTTACCTGGACAGCTCACTTAAAAGGACTAATATGTCCCATGTGAATTGTCAAAGTATTTGTTGGTATCAGTATTTTAAACTTGAAATCTGACATCATTTCCACTACTAGGTATGGTCCATGGTGTCTGGTCAGGAATCTCTATGTTTTTTTTTTCTTTTGGTGCATATGGATTCATTACTAATACTTACTGGCCGATCTTGTACTGCTGTAGCTTCCCTACTCATTGTCCCATGTGCTATTGCTGTACTAATGCTTCTGCATTTGCTTGTCTTACTTATTCCCAAATGTTTCATAATTTCTTAGCAAACATTTTTACTGATTCAACATTGGACCCAAGGCCAAAAGGTGAACAAACTTTTCTTCCACATAATACCACATATGGTGAAAGACCAGTATCCATATGGACTTTAGCTATATGCAGCAATTACAAAATTTAAATATATGTTCCAGTTTTCATGATTACTGCTAAGGTAATAGCTCACCATCTTGGAAATCATGTTGTGAACTCTCTCTGTTTTCCCATTGGCTGAAGAATGGGAGGCCCTTGTTTACAGCTTGCGAATTCAGAAGAGCTGACACAATTGCTTAATAAGATTGGACATTAGATTGGTACCTGGTCTGTAATTAATGTGTCCAGAATGTCAAATGTGACTAAAAATTTATTTACTAATGCTTGAACAAATGTATTCGCCTTTTGGTGAGGGATTGCTATCATTACTATATAACATGATCAGTGGTCAATTTTAGTCAATATACACTTATTTCCTGATGGTGTTTTATTAAATGGGCCTAAAACGTCCACCTCAAGCATTGCCAATGGTTAAGACGCTTCAGATAGACATTGTAACAGAACTGTTCAGTGGCTGAGATCAGCTCATGGTGCCCACAGTATACGGGTCCTCACATATTTCCTAACATCTTGTTTTCAAGTGTTCCACCAAAATTTTTCAGAAAATCTTCTATCAGTTGCTTTTCATCTGCCATGATCTCACAACATATGGTCATGAGCTTGTGAGAAGACTTTTTCTGGAAAGCTGCAGGTACCACCACTCATAATCTGCACTTGGTTTTTCTGCAATGATTTGAGGTTGAGACTTGAATTTTTGTCAGTCAGCATCTACAGCTTGAGCCTTTCATCATTCAGCAATGCTACTAATAATTGTTAGTAGAACTGCTAATTTCCTGCTCAAACTGTTGGTGTTAGCAAGCCTTTCACCTGGCTTGTGTGTTATCTCACAATCACATCCACTCAAACGGAGCACCCACCATCTTAATCTGCTACAAGAAACCTTCAATTCTAATAAGCGTTTGAGATCAGTGTGTTTTGTCACAACTAAAGTTTTGGTCATTTAAGTAACAGCAGAAGTATATAATACCACCAGAGATTACTCTTAACATTTCTCCGTTGTGGAATAATGTTGCTCTGCTTTGTTCAACTGTTGGGATGTGTATGCTACAGGATGCTCTTTACCACCATTATAAGGGGCAGTCACGATTTTGGCTCATGTGGTGCGCCAAACCACTCAGCCTCGCTTCATATTTCCCCTCTCGCCATGCTACACTGAGTGCAAGGAGTGTGAAGAGGAGAAAACTATGAATGCACCGCATTTAAATGGCAATACGTCACACTACATACGACTTGGTTTTACATTTCACATTTCTCAACAACGTATGTCACAAACAAAACAAATTTTCAGCATTATTCAATAATTTTTGTCACGCTGAAGACATAACATAATTTCTAAATGATACAGACGGCCAGAATACGGACAGACGCAGACAATTTCACAAGTTTCTCGTTTCACTTCCACATAGTCGTAACGTATTTAGTTTCATAACCGAAAAATGTCTTTCATACAAATATGTCGATCGAAATATTGTAGCACTTTTGTAATCTCGTCATGGAGACGTGGAAACTCTACCTGAGGAAAACAATTTAGCCACCCTGGACATTTTTGAAGTAAAACGATTTGTCGTAACTGGAATTACCTTGTAGGTTACTCAGTCACATCTGCACATCCGTAGGGGCGGTTTCAACTGAAGCGGCAAACAGTCTCGAAAACGGCTTGTAATAAACAGATGTCGGATTGACGGTGTCCTCAAAATCTTTATGAAACTATCCGTGTAATTCTTTCTTAGCCACAATGAATTCTTGAAACCTCGCATTTTCTTTAATCCCAGTGAGCTAAGGGAACTTGACACTCTTTGTCAGAATGTGTCCCTCCTACAACGTGATTTTTTATTTAAATGCATCCCCATCAAATCAGACAGAAGTTACATTGCGAGTGTGGACAGGACGCAGTCAAGTGCACTTAAAGTAATATGTCTGCAGTCTGTTCCGGATGTTCTAAGTTTCCTTCTTGCACTCCTTTCTCCTTCTTAAATTCAACAACAGCGAGTTTTCAATTGAAATATTGTTCCAGGCATGCCGCTTCACTTTCAACGTCCTTTTCAGTAATACATGAAGTCTCCACACTCTTTGTTCAGTTCCATTCAAAACTGTTGCAACCGACATGGGGACAATGCATGTGACTTCAGAAATTTTGCTGTTTCTACCACCAACTTCTTCACGTGGTCCAGGCATGCAAATTTAGCACGAGGTGTTCTTGATGTACGGAACAATGAATCCCATTTGTCTATCATTGTAATTTTTTGTTCTTTTATTTTCAGCTAAATCTTTAAATTCATGCTGTTTGGTAATTTAATGTCATTTTACAGCAAATTTTCAGTACCCATCACTTAAGCGACTGCATAATACATGGTGAGAATCCTCATACCTCCGTTCTGCCATTCCCATTTATTTTTAAAATCTTGTGACTATAGATCTCTAGACTGCCTCTTCTTGTGCAAACAGACACATGAACTGCGAATTTCCTTCATACCATAAAGAAATCGCGAAGGTTAAACAGCACTTGCAGCACGATTCTACCTAACTGAAGAGACATGTTCCGACCGAAAAACTCCGCATCCTGATACTAAATGAAATGTGCCGTTCTTCCGAGTACTTTCGAGAAGGACTGAGCAAAGCCGAGTGACAAACCGGGCTTGGCCCTCTTTTGGGTCCACATGCTGCACACGTGAAGTCTGGCACGGCGTCGCTGGCCCTGATCTATATTCTGCTCTAGGACAACCCGAAGAGTCACAGTAAGGCCCTCGCATTTGATGGACTTTTTAACGGTGTAACACAGCGCTATCAGAAGTAGAGCAGTGTGAGGTTCTACAGGGACAATCTCAATGGACTACTGTAGAAGTACGACGAATCAGTGAATCTTTCTCTGACAGGATTAGGAAATTTAAACTGCAAATGTATGAACTAAAGCAAAATGCGGGGGTCAATAGGATGATTCTGAGTGAGGCAGAGAATAGAGCTCTGGATGTGTTTCTAAGAGGTATTTCTATTGATGTGAAGGAGGTCAGAATAGAGACCCTAGGTGACTTATCTGCTACCGTTAGGATGCTATGAAACTGGAAGAGATCAACTTTGCTACACGAATACAGGATGATCGCAGCGTTTTTTTTTTTTTTTTTTTTTTCCTTCTGAAGTGATGTGGGCGCATGGGCCACATCAGGAAACAACATCGTCAACCCAAATGTTATGAGTGTAAGGAGGTGGGCCATAAAACGCGTGACAGTTGGAAGAAAGCACGGGACAAATAATGTCTTCATAATCAGTCATTAAATGAGAACAGGGGTGCCTCATCCGTTGAACACTATTCACAGTAGAATACGAGACTTCACAAACGTATGCAGAGACAGAGTGTTTCTTGCTAGGCAAAGTAAATGGCAGAGAACAGAAATTTCAGGAAGACACAGAGACTCACGTGTCAGAAGGCAGTCTGGATGCTTTGGGCAGAAACATATTGAGGTCGCCACTGTATAAAGTTATGTGGACTAGGTGATACTAACATGAAGTCGTTGGTGACAACACTGTTCGTTTTAACTTGAGTAATAAGAGTTTTCGAGGGCATGTAGAAGTATTGCCATGTTTTAGCATAGGGGTACTGTGCGATCCTGGAATTCGACTTTCTTGCTCAACATCATTTAAAAACTGATCTTTGGCAGCGCACTATTGAACTAGGGACATTGTTTCCACTAGGAGCAACAGCTAAAACTGTTAGACTGTCACATGGTTCACCAATCCTGGAAGTGATACCCCATAAACTGCAGATACGGGCATGAAAGCTTAACATGCGTTATATGATACCACAAGGTGATAATGGAGACAAACCTACCTGTGCATGTATTATATGTTGTAGAACCATTGTAAACTGACTCAGAACTGGATACGTCACACTGTTTTGTATGCTAAAGTATAGTACACATCAGCCAGTGACTTGGACGGAGATTTAATAGTTGCAATCAGTTTTGATAATTTGGATGGGGACAAAGCGAGGACTTTCCATCATTTACTACTATGCCCTTTGTGACAGAAAATCACAAATCGAGTCGCACAACTGGTACGATAGTCCATCGCATGCCTTTTAATTAGAAGTTACATGTGAGGTACGCTATCAAAAACCTTCTAGAAATTTTCAAATATGGAATCAATTTCACATCCCTTGTGAATAGCACTCATTACTTTGTGAGAATAAAGATCTAGCTGTTCAAAATGGTTCAAATGGCTCTGAGCCCTATGGGACTTAACTTCTGGGGTCATCAGTCCCCTAGAACTTAGAACTACTTAAACCTAACTAACCTAAGGATATCACACACATCCATGCCCGAGGCAGGATTCGAACCCGCGACCGTAGGGGTCGCGCGGTTTCAGACTGTAGCGCCTAGAACCGCTTAGCAACTCCGTCCGGCGATCTAGCTGTGTTTCACAGGAACGATATTTCCTGAACCCGTGTTTTCTTCGAGATAACTCATCATGTTCGAACACAGTGTGTGTTCCAAAATCCTATTGGAAATCAACGGTAGCCATATGGACCTGTAATTCTGGCGATTATCCCTACTTCCTTTCTTGGATATTGGTGCGACTTGTGCAGCTTTCCAGTTTTTAGGTACGGATCTTTCAATGAGCCATAGGTTGTATATGATTGTAAATATGAAGCTATTGCATCACTATGTTCTGAGAAGAACCTGTCTTATGGGCAATCAAGAGCAGAGGCCAGCAAATGCGTTATGGTAGAGGGGGAGAGGGGGGGGGGGGGGAGGATGGGAGGGGACGGCTACTAGGGTGGTCGCCCAGGGCACCGCGGCCCAGGAGCGCTGCGCACTCCAGTGGAGGTCTAGGCAATGTATGTCTAATAAAACAGTAAAAGAGATGAACAATGTTGGGTCTAAAATTAACCACAATAGTTTAACGTTTACAGTACTTAAAAAATACCTTAGAAACATTCATTTTATAAAATCTTAGAATTTTTGATGTGGTTTGAAAATGTTGTTGAAAAAGCTCTGAATTAGTACACTCTTGTAGCTCAATGACATTTACGGCACTTATTCGACAATGGCCGCAGATCAAAATCAGGCGCGGTCGGCCATGAAAGGAATGGGTATTGAGAAAGAATGAATAAAACAATCCACCACTTTGTAAACGAAGGGGCCCATAGTTGTTGAGGGCGGGGGGTAGCAAGGTGTGGAGGAGGGGTGGTAATACGTAGTATCTCAATCTCTCCGTCTATATATAAATGATAGATTAAAGCCTAACGAACTGTGAAAACAATGCCATCGCCATCTAGTGAAACTCCCTGAAAGTACAGCTCTACACAGCGCGACGTAGCCCTGTCTACCTGCGCAATTATATGCGGAGAAGTCCCAAGTTCTGAAGTTACTACCGAATGACTGAAACGAAATAATAGTTCATTTCATTACACTTCTTTCTAAACATTGGCTAGAACCGTTCAATACTTAGTGAGTCGTGGATATTATTCTAATTGTTCAGACTTTAGGCTAAACTAAATAGGGTATTTTATTACTTAAAAAAAAAATGATAATGTATACTACTCAGGCACGAAAACCTGGCCCCTTGCCGCGAAGCACGCAGGGAACAGTCAAGTCGAGCCAGCAACCACGCAGGCACAGCGATGGGCTATTCACTCTTGAAAAGGGACCAAATACTCATCATAATAATTACAACAACGGTAGCTTGACAATACTCTTTTCGTTAAGTTAATAATTCAGATATGCAGCTATGGTAACGTAGTACCTGCCTAGTTTGGCGTCAATACACTGAACTTTAATGCGTAATTTTTACTATTGAGGATGCTATGAGTTACACTGGGCTGTCGAATGAATATATTGAATAAACGCTCATCTTTTCCTCCCAGGTGTACTGGGCGATTCTGCAGGATTATTTCGGCCAAATTACTGTGTATGTTGCAGTACGGTTCACGGATTGCTCCAAAGGGTAGTATAATTTATTTAATTTTCATCTTCTTTGCAGCTCTCATATACAATCATAATTATTTTTCGCGCCTCACTGTGTATCACGGGCTTGCAATATGGATTTGAGGAGTCGCGAAAATCTCGCTCATGGTCACTCACACACCGTAAGTCTCAACGAAAGAATAGGTACTGGAAAAACACAGCGCCACACATTGTTAGACAGCATACGTTGATAGCACTACGATTTACACTCAGCAATTGTCAGTAAGCGTCGGAGGCAGGGGTCATGTTTTCGTGGCTGAGTAATAATGACTGAAACGAGTGTCTTGAGTGTGACATTATTTTAATTTTTTGATAAGTCTGAACAACATTTTTATCCTTTAGTTCATGATTTTTTCCAGTTACGTCTGCTGATACTTTACTTTCTTTATTTGTTATAGATGTGATATTGTGATGGCGAAAGAGAGCATTGCCTAAGCAATAATTTGCAAGGTTATTAAATCATGCCAGAAGAGAGGGAATTAATTATAAAAATTTCGGAAGAGAAAAGCTAAAAAGAAAAAAGTTTTAGAAGAAACTAAGAAACACATGAACATTCATGAATACCTTAAACGAAATTCTAAGGCAAGTACATCAGATATTGAGTAAGAAGTCTATGTATCAGCCAATATTTCATGAGATTCTGAACAATTAGGCACTAAAAATATACAATCATTTATTCAAGATGGTCAAACTGACTAGCCCAGTAAATTCTTGGATGAATCCTCTTGAGATTTCTCCTAGTAAAAATAAATGTATGACTAATGTGGTTGATGAAAGTATCAACGTACATGGAATAACAGAACAAAATGTTTCTAATGTAGGTACGTGGCCAAAAGTACTTAATGCGAGAGATATAGAACATACTTTACTATGTGAACCCTCACAAGTATATCTAAATAATTTTCCAAAAGATGAAAATGGGCGTCATTTCTCTTTAACACATGGCACAAGAAAACTATCAAACGAAGAAATTATCAGACGATGGTGGCTAGTTTATTCAGTATCAAACGATAGTGTGTTTTGTTCTTGTTGTCGACTGTTTGACATAAAGTCAACTGCTAATTTGACTACCACTGAGGGTTTCAAAAATTGGAAACATTTAAGTGCGGCTTTGAAAATACATGAAAACAGTCCTAACCACAAAAACCATTTACTCAATGGACTGGGCTGAAATTAGGTCTAAAGCTGGAATAACCATTGACAAGGAAGAACGAAAGCTAACTTCAAAAAATGTTTACGATGGAACAATGTGCTTCAAAGATTGATGCACAAAACTTTGTCTTTGGCTGAAAATAATATTGCATTCAGAAGTTTATCAGATAAATAATTTACTCCAAATAAAGGAAAATAATTCTCAGCTTTTCCAGAAGTATGCTGTGGTCAACAGTGTCAAAGGCTTCTGACAGATCTAGATTTATCCCGACTTCACATTTTCCCTCTCCCAATTTACTGATTATTTCTTTTTTGTATTCCAGTACAGCTGTTTCGGTACTTCTCCCAGTTTGAAATCCATGCTGATTACTGTTTATGAGAGTGAGGTTATTAGGATAATGTGTGACTCTATATTTCATTAGTATCTCTAAAACCTTAGAGAAAGCTGGGAGAAGTGAGACAGGTCGGTAGTTTTCTATTTTAAGCTTATCACCCTTTTTCAACAGGTTAACGACTTTAGAAATTTTCAGTTTCTGCGGAAATACGCCCTCAGCCATTGACAAGTTTACTATGTGCGCCAATCGTTTCGCTAATTGATTAGCTGTTTTCCTTACTAGTATTATTGGCACCTAATCTGCTCCATACCGATGGTATTTCTTCTTTCGTTTAACACTGTTAACTTGGAGTTTTCACTAAGGCTGGAAACCAAAAATCCTGTTGTACCACAGGCTTCTTGTTTCTGTTGCTTTTCCTACTTGAAATGGATGATGCTGATTGATTGTTTATACTAGCTACATTTGGAGTGGGATTTTAGGGTACTTTTCTATTGATATAAGGCTTATTTCTTCTAGTATCTTTTCACGCATCATCTTTTTTCCATAATAGTTCCTGTGCTGTCCATGCCTCGTGAAATAATTTCTCTCTTAAAAGCAGAGCGGATCTTCCTAAATTTATTATTTGATGACTTTATTTCTTTGTTTATACAAAATTCCTCAATTAGATCATGACCATGTGGCACACTTACAACGAGAACCTTTAAATTTAGATCTGACAGCTTTTTTAGAGTTGTTTGAAGTGCCCTTGCCGGTAACTGGCTTCCATTTTTGTACATGTCATTTGCTCCACCTATTACCACACAACATGTTCCAGTCTTAATTAAGTTTTCACAGTTATTTACTATTTCACTAAGGGGAGCGCCAGGTTTGACAATGCCTGTTACTCTAAATTGGAACTGCCGATCATTTATTATTTGTGCCACACCTAATACACGGACTTGATATTTGTTGTTCTCCAAGTGCCCTCGTTTAGTTGGTTTTATGGTACTCTTTCAAGATCTCTCGTTAGAGCACAAAGATGATCTAGATTCACTTTCACTTGTCTTATTTTTTGAGTTCACATTTCGTCCTGTCTTGTCTTTATTACCCGTTTTTCTTTGCACTCTATTTACTGACGATTTCATACCGTCAGAAAGATTTCGTTCACTACGAGCAGAAGTTTTGTTTCAAACGAAAGTTGCCGGTGTGTTTTCATTACACTCGTTTTTTAAATCGTCATCTTTCTGTTGCTTTATCAGCTCCTCTAACTTATTTACGTAACGATTTGCAAGCACAAGGTCTTGCTGAAGCGATGCAGTAACACTTTCTTCTATGCAGTTATCGTATCTTGACAAAGCTACCGTTATTAGGTCGCAGTATTCCATGCCACAGTCACATTTCGCGTCCCATTCTTCCGTTCCCGCGAAACACTTCGCATGAATCCATTTTTGCGACACTGCACATAACCTGATACTTTTCGCGATGTAGTTATTGCACTTTATACAATTTATACTCGATATGTAGCCATTTTCCGTGGAACTATTTATACAACATTTAATCAGCACTGACATTGATCTCCGCCCCCCCCCCCTTACCTTTTATAAATCCCTCCAAATCATTGAACGTCATGTTCTCCGCCTCGCCTATCGCATCCGTCTCCCCTCCCCCACGCGGATCCTGTACAATCTCATCCCCTTCCCCCACCTCCTCCTTTTCCTTGAAAGGATATGGATCCTGTACACCTCCCGCAAACTCGATCCTCCTCACCCGCTCGTCTCCCCGATCCTCTCCCACCCCCGCCCGCTGCCGCGCCTGTATTCGCACGGCCCACCCAGTCTCCATCTCTCCACCCTCCTTACCCTCTCCCAAGGTGGCTTCCGCCAGCTCCCCCTCCCTGATGATGTCCTCCTCCCCTCCATCTACCCCTCCTATCAACTTTGACCCTACCCCAACCCCACTTCCGGTGTCCTTTCCTTTGGGCACCCTCCCTCCCTTCTCTTCCCTTCCCTTCTCTTTCCTTTTCCCACGTCCCCTCCCTCCACCCCTCTTCCCTCGGTTTTCCTCTCCACCTTCCTCCCTCCCCCCTTTCTCCCATGCCCGTGGCATCTCTGCTCTCCCCTCTCACTCTCCCACTCCCCTTCCTCCTCCTCCTCTCTTGGTAGGTCCCCGGACTCGCACACGCATAGTGAACATTCGCGCGCCGGAGATCATCGACATCAGTATCTCGTGTGTGTGCTTCGTTTTGTGTTTCGTGCAGTTACGACTCCACTGTTCACATGTGCCATCGCCGTTCTCCGTGTTTTGTGCGCCGTGTCCACAAGTGTTAGTGTTTTTATCGTCCAACATGAACGGCTTCATGTTTATTGTTTTTTTTTGTGTCTCCATTTTTTGCCCGCCGTTTTTTGTATTGTCTGTATCACCTCTATGTCATGTTATTGTTCCACTTAAGGCTGAAGAGCAGCGTAATGTGCTGCTGCCAGCCCGCCTGTATAGGTGATTAAAATTACAATAAAGGAAAAAAAAAAGCACTGACATTACGATTCTGTCAAATTCAGAGACATGTGACGACAGAAAACTGCCACACCGCAATGTTAAAGAAATGTGCTGTTCCGAGTACTTCCGAAAAGAACCGAGCAAATGTGAATGACAGGCCGGTCCTTGGCTCACGCGCAGACCTCACATGCTGCACACGTGAAGTTCGGCACGCTGTGGCCGGCCCAACACTACACCAACAGCTGCATGGAAGCTACACTAACATAAATAGCTCATAATTCGCCCGACCCGCGACAAAATTACTATTTCGTCTATCCAGTTGGCCATCTGGAGCTCCCTTTCAGTCACTTTCATTTCTGGCCAAGCCCTGCATACACCATAAATATGAATGAAATCGGTAATGACGAATAGGCGCATGAGTTCTTCCTCAGCATTCAAGCTATCTGCACACCAAGTTTCATCAAAATCGGTTTAGCGGTTTAGCTACGGAAAGGTAACAAGTCTTTCGATACTGCTCTGTACTGTCGATTAATGAATCATACTCCAGCGTACAGAGTATCAGACCAGCTTTATGACTGGATTGAAGAGTTCATATCAAATAGAACACACCATGTCATTTTATCGGAAACAAATCTTTAGATGTGAAAGTGACTTCGACCATACGCCAAGGAATCGTTTTAGGAAAATTACTGTTCACATTAATTTTTTTTTATAAATAAACTAGAGGATAACGTCGGAGTCTCTATGAGGCTGTTCACGGATAATTTTGCCGTTTACGGAGACATCACAACACTAGGAAATTGTAACGAACTGCAGGAATACCTTCGGAAGACCAGTGCTTGGTATCGACATTGGCAGCTGATGCTCAACATAAGCAAAATTTCAAAAAATATATGAACGTTTCGTGTCTCAACAGACATCACCCAGAATCCGCAGCTGTGATACATACTATGTAAATTCAAGGTGGAGGGGGAGGGGTCGGCGGGAGGCGGAAGGAACTGATGATGTCAGCTGCATCAGGACTTTATGTCGAGCGAAAATGTGTGGCGGACCAGGATTTGAACCTGGGATCTCTTGCTTACTATGAAGTTGCATTACCCACGGTGCCACTCAGACACAATGTTTATCATACCCACACGGTCTATCTCGGTATGCCCCTCAGCCAACCCAAATACCCACCTAGCCTGACATATCCGTAGTTCCCATCCATGTCCTCCATGCTCGCTTCTTTCAGATTCCAGCAGGTGGTTGAACGTGGCTGTTCATTCACACTGAAGGTGGTGGTTTCATAGCCCATTGAGGTGACCCAGCTGTAGGAACGTATGGTGCCCTGTGGAGCCAGGTAGGAATGTGGATCAGCCAGGGGTCATACTGAGGGAGTCTGTGCAATTAAGCTGAACAACGTGTCCGAATGGCATAGCGGTTCATGCAACTGCCTAGTTAGCAAAAGATCCTGACTTCAAATCCTGCACCACCATACATTGTAGCTTGGTGCTGCAGATTCTGCATAAAGTCTTGAAGCAGTTGCCATCATGAATCCCTAGAAAAATGAAGAGTTTATGCAGTCCAAAAATTATATTCCGTGCTTCCTTCTTGAATTGTGACTTCATTTCTTGAGCCTGAACTAGGGATTCAGAAACAAACAGTACAAGATTCTGAGAACCATTTGGAAACGTATGAGAAACAATGACCCCATTTCCATGACGAGATGCACCTATTGCCAGAATCAATGACAACCAAGGGTGATGCATCACATAGCAAGGGGCTAACAATAGGTGAGATTTCATAGTTTGAACACTTGCTAACAAGCTGTGGACCATAGGAATGGAATGCCATTACAAGGAAACTGATTCAAATCATAGGCAATGGAAGCTGCCCAAGGAATAAATTTGGCAAACAGGTAATCTTGCCAAGAAACACCTGCAGGTCCTTCACACATGGTTGAAGAAGCACAATTTAGATTACCTTGACATATTCCTGTGTGGGACTCTTACTAAGAAGTAAAGGTAACCTGAAATAAATGATCATTTAACAAAATTTCACTTAAGATCCTTTTCAGACAGAGTCGTGAAAACCTGATGAAAATTGCATGTATTTTTCTTGTTTGTGCAGTCTCTAACCAGGGTTTTGTCAAGGTATTTGACACACTCAGAAATATCTACTATCAGTCCCTCTAAATTTTTTGAGGGAATACCATCTGGACTCATGGCCACAGATGGTAACCTATTACACTAGCAAAGACCAAAAGGAATATTTAATACAAAGATGTCCTTCAGATCCTCTGCCAATGGAAACTGAAAACAAACCCATGCCAGGTCAGGTTTTGAATATAAGTGGCAACCAGTTAAATTGGAAAATAATTAATCAGGCTGAAGTAAAAGGTAGGAATCTACTTCCTCTTGGGCACTAACTTGTGAAGTTGTCACACAGACATAGGTCACCACCAGGCTCATGCACAACCACTAGACAGAGGCACTTGCTATTGTTCGAACTTGTCTATTTCCAGTTTCACTTTAGCATAAAGGCCCAATGGAAATGCAGGCTTTTAAAAAATGCAGAACTGTAGAAGAGTTGTGGTCAATCTCGTCCCTACTGCCCAATAGTGGTTTTAAAATATTATCAATGGGTTTTAATAAAAGTCTGAAATAATGTGTCTGGTAAGTACCATTATTATGTCCTTAACTTGCTGTAACTTGCTGAAGTTACTTTGTTACTTGATAAACCACTATTCCTGTGGAGTCAGTAGGCCATTACAAAATTTTTCTATTAACAGAGATACAATACTGGGCAGTAGGTAAAAGTGGTTGACTGTACCCTGTTTTGGAATAATGTGTGACTAAAAGTATAGACTGTCTGTAGACCAGACGGAAACAATAATGCAAACTTAAAACAAAAAATTTCAGTTTCTTCAGATGGCAGTGAAAGTTACATAGTATTTATAGTGTGCTGAATAGGAAAACCAAAATCGAATAGGCAGCAAGACCAAAAACAATTTTTACAGAAAGACTGGTGACCACAAGCAAAGACAACTCCATGATCATGTGTATATACTTCACAAAAAACTTCATTTAGCCTAACAACAGAATTTCATTATGCTCATGAACACATACTTGGGACTCCACAGTGTCCAAAGGCAAGGGACCAATACATGTGAGCTGTCAGGTGTTTGATCATAGAGGCAGATGCACCTGTATCAAGTAATAATGTAACAGATACATTCTGATTTCTCTGAATAACATAATATTTTTCATAGAACAACAACAGGATCACATCTCTTGATATTGTTAATCTTGATTGTAGAAACACATGGTCAGACACTTTGACATCTGTCCACTATGTGCCCCTTATGGAAACATTGTCGACTTTTGGCATTTGTCACTATAATCAGGGCAGTTCTGAAATGGGTGTAAAGTGAAACAGTCAGAAAAATCAGGCAATGATCAAAAACTTTGAGTCTGGAAACTTTGCCTCTGAAATACAAGAGATAAAGTATAGTGTGACTGGCAGAGTGCCACAGGATGAGACCGGTTTAGAAGGAAACATCTGTTGCATTTTGTTGGTCCTCATCGAGGCCATCATAGACATTTGAAAATAATCAGAAGACGTTTTCTGGGCAAATTGTGAAATTTTAGAAGATCTAGCCACTCATAAAACCTCTGCTTACATTGTATCTAACTGAGGCAACCCTTATGAGCACACATCTCTATCATGGGTTGAGATGAGTTACAGCATCTATAATTAAACTTCCTGCTTGTGCTAGGCTACAAATGCATATACAGTTACACTTCATACTCAGTCATTCAAGATCGGTGAGTCTGAGTTACGGTGTTGCAAAAAAATCTATTTGAGCTGTGACAAAATACATGTTGGTAAAAAAAGTTATTGGACCCAATTTATATCACAAATCTCTTTTATGTACACATTACCAAAAAAATTGAAACACAGGATACATCATGCATAGCTCAGAAGAGCTGCTGATCCTATGCATTTTCCAGGACCGAAAATGAAAGCAATCAGAATTAACAAAATATGAATTACAATGATGGGAATTACTGACAAAGCTGAAATCAATCATCTGACCAAAATGATATCACAGTCCTCCAAAGTAGACCTTGATAATGGTAGGCAGAGGTCATTATTTTCAGGTACCAATCTGGCCCACTTCCTATAAACAAATAACATGGTAAGTCCAAAGAATATCCTGATATCACTGATATAGTGCAGAATCGTCATCTGTATATCAGCTGGTCATGGAGAAGAACACATTAGCTATCAAACAGAAGTGACTGCTTGGTCTTAAATCTGCTGGCTGATAGTTCCTCCTGACATATTGGCTGGAAATGCTGTGCTGCTCAGTGCTTCCAGATACCCTGCTGCCATAAGTGTCATGCGGCATGTTGACAGTAAGGTCATTCATCAGTAAATCTGGCAGGATTACAAGACTTTAATTATTAATGTCCTTTGTGGATGAAGTCCTGGAATTTTGTGGACAGGCCTTGTACATCTAGTATCCCCATCAGTACTGACCAATATGGGTACAATAGAGTGGAAAAATATACTAGGATGGGCCATATGAGTGGCCAAAACAAGCTCACATGCTTCTTGAATTGGTATTTTGGTAGATTTCTGTTTATTGTCCACTGTGATGAATACGCCTCCTTCATTCAAGAGGATGACAGCTCAAATCTGCATCCAGCCATCCAGATTTAGATGTCACATTATTTCTGTCAATTGCTCAAGACAGATGTCAGGTTGGTTCCTTTGAAAGGACAACACTGATGTCCTTAGCCATCCTTTAACCCCTCCACACTTGTGCTACATCTTTAATGACCTGATTTATCCACACACTGAATTAATAATCACAATGCAAGTTAATTTGTTTCATAATTTATCCGTTTGAAGCTAAATTTCACTACGAGACCAAAACAGAACAAGATAATTTGACCAGAATAATCAGGTATCCACAGTCTAATCCTCCAGTGTTGTAATCCAGAATGTATCTAAGTTAACAGGCAAAAGCATGTTTCACGATTTGTTCAGGTAATGTTACTAGAATATCCAAAGAGGTGCTCCACAGCTAATATGAGACCTATATTCTTGTCATTCTGTTGTAGTTGGGGCAGCACTTGACATGATGTGAGTACCTAGTAATGAAGGCCACAGTGACTTGTGTGTGATTCCTCACCTGGGGTACTGTTTATGTAAACAATTGTATTATGTCAATAACAGTGTGTGAGTTAGAACCAGATACAGTGTTAGGACAGGATATAAGATTCCTCCCTCATGTTTACCCAGTACAACCACAACTGTCCCATCTGGCATTGGTGGTGGCACAATGTTAAGGGGTAAGTGGTAAAGGTAGCTGAGCCAAAGATGCCAGCTGTAGGGATGAACACAATACAGAATCTGAAGATGATTATTTTGTGACACTCCCATCGATGTTGTCCACTGTGTCCTGCTACCATGCCCTGGGAGCAGCTAGCCATGCTGGGAAGCTTTCTGAAGTACTAGACCAGCAGTGCTGCCAGAGGCACCATCTCCTTGGTTTCCTTGGTGTCCTCTGTAAATGGGTAGAAGTTAAGAAGGTCTGTGGATGTTGGTGCCCCAGGATAAAGATCATACTGTGGCCCATCCAGGGGCTAGGGTGAATTGCAGAGGCAAAGTTGAGCATCTCATTGGAAGTTTGCCCAACTGGCTTTTACCTCAGAGAGCAGTAACTTTACTTGGGATCCAGCCTAACATCCAGCTGTAGGTGTGATCCCACACTGGGGAGTCCACAACGTAGTGTGGGTGAGTTGACTGAGGTGACTGTAGCACTATGAGACATAAGAGATCTGACAAAGTGGAGTATCTTGGTCAGGAACATCGAGTGAATTGGAGTGGCTTGATATGAAGAGAGGAATCCCACCATGGTATTGTATTTGTTGTTATCTACAAACATATTTTTCTTAAGTTATTGTTTGAAGCCACGTACAGAAACTTCTGCTTTGCCACCTGAGGCCAGAGGGAATGGGGCTGTGAATATGTGGTCACTGTTAGTAGACTGGCACAAAGAAGATAATTCAGCAGACATAGATTGTGGGCTATTGCTTGATACCTAGAACTGACAGACACCTTAAAATAATAAGTTTGAGATCTGGGTTAATATAGTGATTGCAATTGAAGACATTCTGGCATAGAAGTAGAAGAATACATTGGTGCCACATACTCAAATTTACATAGTGCATGAATGATAATAAGTCATATTTTGCTGAGAAAAGCTCCAGTGAATTCCATGGAACTTGTAGCATGGAGCAGGCTATGCTGCAGAGCTGTGGAGTGACCTGGTATTTGTAGCAGGTTGCATATGTGGTGGCCTTACACTTAACACCTCATTTGATTCCCAGTCAATAGTTATGGTGCACATTGCTGTCATGTGGATGGTATCATACTAGTCACCATGGAGAATCTGCAGGATGAGAAGGCAGAAACATTGAGGCATCACAACCCTGCATTCTTCATTTTCCAGGAGGCTTAGAGTGACTCTGGTGATGACCTGTAATTGATGCTAGAGGAAGTGATTTGTGCATAGTTCCAATGCTGGTGTGAGAGGTAAGTTTGCAGCTCAGCCATTGATGGTAATGTGCTGTATCTGTAGAAGTAGGCAGTTATTGCCAGTTACAAACTCAGATCTATGTAGTGTGGATTTGGAGTAATAATTTACTTTTCCTAAGAAGCCTTAAAGTTGCTTCTGGTTTGTTGCCAGTGGTAAGTAAGTGACTGCTTCAAGATGAGCTGCATCAGTCCTGTGCCTCTACTGATAAGGATGTGGCATGGGTATTCCACTTGAGTATGGAAGAATCCACATTTATCAAAATTAGGCTTTATACCATTCTGCTGGAGTTTTGAAAAGAACGGGTACAGATTGTGAAGGTGTTCATCTTCTGTATGATGTATGACATATCGGACACTCAAGTAATAGCCATATCTACATCTATATATATACTCTGCAGGCCTCTGTGATGTGTATGGGAGTGGGTACAGAGAACAGTATCATGTTAAGATTTCTTCTGGTTCCCATTGAGTATGGAGAATGGGAA
This sequence comes from Schistocerca serialis cubense, assembly GCF_023864345.2. NCBI lineage: Eukaryota > Metazoa > Arthropoda > Insecta > Orthoptera > Acrididae > Schistocerca > Schistocerca serialis. The sequence goes on from NC_064640.1 coordinate 716,808,865, forward strand.
AAATGGCTGCTCATATGCATTTTTGTGCGCTGTAATTAGTATTATTTTGTTTTTACAGCCCCTGTATAAGTGATACATAAGGGAAGGTGAATTTCTCTAAATTCTCCACTTAATATATCTTCTTAAACACTTGTTTGTAAACTTTTGTTAATGCCTTCTGTATATCTTCAAGTGTCTGTCAAATAAGTTTATCCAACATTTGGATGATGCTCTCCCATGAGTCAAACAAACCTGTGACAAGTCACACTGCCTTCTTTGTATACACTGCAAATCAACTCTTCATTCTATTTGGTGGGGGCCCATATACTTGAGCAAAATTCTAAGATTCGATTCACAAGTGACATATAAGCATTCTCCTTTGTAGACTGATTGCATTTTCCCAGTATTCTGCCACCTGTGTCACACACAGCTGACCACATGTGAGCATTTACTTATTTAGCACCCATATTATCACATTAATGATATAGGACTTTTAAGAAACCAAAACAGTCTAAAATACTATATATTTTTATCATGTACTAAATCTTAGCATTCTCAGCAACACATCTTTACAGCAGAAACATTATTCTGCTTAATCAGATTATAAAATTATATACGTACATACAGATAAAATAAAAGCTAATGGAACACCGTGATTGATTTTACTAAAACTATTAAATATGACAACTTTACTGAAATAGGTAACTTATGGCACTATAGTTATGTGCAGAATTAGATACATACATTGACGAAAGCAGTTCAGTTTTATCTAAGAATACTCTGATAATTACGAATTTTTGTTTGGACAGATTATGAGCAGACCTGCAGATTTGAGCAAAATTATAGGCATTCATTAATGGTGTAGCAGCTGTTGTTTATTAGTACATTTTTTATATCTTTTTTAAAAGTATTAATGTCTGGTATTGTTTGATGTTATCAGGCAAAACACTGTAAAGAATGTTTGCTTTGTAAACAACACTGTCTTGATATATTGATTTTCTGTTTACATAACTGTGATAATCACTCCCGTTCTTTGTTTGATAATTGTGAGTCTCACTGTTAAAAGCAGAAACTTGATGGTTTTTAATGAAGTAGATTATTTCAAATATAAATATAGATTCCTTAAAGGTACTTCTACATGATTGTCTGTAAGCAACATCACTTATTAATCTTACAGCTTTCTATCGAAGTTTAAAAGACTGCTTTGTGACAGAGGTACTTCCCTAGAATACTATACCATACCACAGTAGACTATGGATGTATGCGTAATAAGCACTGTTTCAGTATTGCACCAAACTTTAAGCATGCTTAATATGTAACAATGCTTGTTAATTTTTTTGTTAATCATTCTACATGTTTTCCCATCTTAGATGCTCACCCACATGTAATACTAAAAGTTCTATGTAATTCTTTTCCTGAATTTCGCTATTCGATAATGTGAATTTTACATTGGCCCTATTTTTGTGTCTTATATGGTTGAAGATCATCCATACAGTTTTATTGTTACTGACAACCAGACAATTATCTTTAAATGATTTTTCAGACGTTTCTGCTATTTTTCAATCTTTTGCTGCATCTCATAATCATTCTTCCCTTTTATAAAGAAGCTGGTATCACCAGCAAATAATATAGTATCAGCTGTTGAAAATTGTTACAAGAATAACAATGGTCCCATTACCAAGCTCTGGGGCACCCCATAGTTAACTCTTTTATATTCAGAATGACATAAATTATGATCTTGAGAAATTTTCACTCTTTGCTTTCTATTAGTTAAATACTTGAACCACTGATTGTAAATATCATGGACATCATAATTATATAGTTATGACAGTAGTAGATTATGATTTATAAGATCAAACACTTTGGAAATGTCGGAAATCAACCCACAGACCAGTTCCTTCTCCTCTATAGCTTTCTAAACAAATTTTAGGAAATTGAAGAGAGCTGTTTCTGTAGATATCCCTATTCTGAACCATTCTGTTCCTTTACCAGAATTTTTTATTTGTTTAGGAAGTCTAGCAATCAGTCATACATTATTCTTTCAATTATTTTCGAAAATATGGATTATAGTGATGGTGGTGTGAAATTTTTAATGTCAAACTTGTCACCACTTTTGTAAACTGTTATTACTGTTGACTACTGAAGTTTACTTGGAAACACACCAATTTCAAAGGAGTCATTGATTATTTACACAAGTTGAGAGACAGCATTATCGGCACTATGATTAATAATTTTGTCAGTGATACAAACAAATGTGCAGGTCATTATACTCTTTACTTTACTGATAGCCCTTTGTACTACTTCGGGTATTAAGGGATATAGGAACATTGTCTTTTTATTTATTGGAGTTATTACCTTTGTCTTTGGATTATATATACTTGTGGTGATGGTTTTGCTATCATTACCTATTAGAATTGGTTGATCAAGAACTTCATTTATTTGCTTTATGTTGATTTTAATACTTGTATTTTCATATTTCCCTGTATGATTATTCATAACTTTCCACACAGATTTCATTTTGATGTTTCCTTTTCTGATATAGGAATCACTGTGCTTCTTTTTTTGCAGCAACTATAGCTTTCCTGTGCTTTTGTTCTATAATACTTTACATAAGGTTTTAAGATATTATTTTGCTTTGCATGCTATATAGCGTTCTATGACTTTCTGATGACTCTTTAATGTCACTTGTTAACCATGAATTTGAGTTTTTGTTTATTTTTGTATTTCTCAGAGAAATTGAAATATCATAACAGTATTTATAATTTGACAGGAGCTTGATGAATTTTATGTCTACAGAAGTATTGGTTTCGATGTTCCATTTTACATTTTTTAACATAAGATTAAAGACCCTAATGCTATTGTCATTAATTACACTTCTCTCAATATATCTCTTTCCTCATAAGATTCATTTACAGTCAATTTAATTACTTGATGGTTAGAGAAGCCTATATCCAATACCTGAGATTTAAAACTACATTTTGATTTATCAATGACTATTTGATCAGTAGTACTTCCACTTCTGCTGTCATATCTGGTGATATCTTCTACACATATGTCCATATTGTATGTTTTTAGTAGATTGACCAGTTTCTGCCTTTTTTTTCAGAGTTGTGCTTAAAATTAACATTGAAATCCCCAAGCATAATTATGTATTTTGACTGACTACTGAGACAGTTCAGAAGATTTTCCACACTTTCAGAGAACAATTCAGAATTGCCTGTATTCATATGCAATTATAATTTTTCTTTCTGTTAATTCACATAAACAATACTCAAAATCCTTTACAATACAGCATATATTTTTAAACCTGATTTCCTTTGATACTCATATACATGTTGCACTCCCTCTGTGTGTTTCCCTGCAAAAGGTGCTGATCAACTGGAAGTCTATAATCCCTGGTATTGAAATCTCCTTCAATGTGTCACTGAAAAGGACCTCTAGCTCATATAACTTACTGGTTATGCCCTGTACATTTTGAAAAAGGAGAGTTAATGAATTATTCAGTTCTATGAGAGGCACATTTCTTGCCTGGTTAATTCTTTGAAGAGCAGATGCAAGTCTTCTTTTCATTTCTGTCTTCATTTTCACCTCCTGGGGGCCCTGGAATTCCTCTTGGTTGTATTCTTCAGCAGTGAATTGGGCCATTAGAAAATCATTCACATATTGTTTGGATGCTATCTTCTGCCTGGGGTCTTGTTGCAATCTGCTGTTTTTATATTCTGTCCACTCTGGTACAGGTTCCTCCACAGTCTTTTTACATGGTGATATTATCTTCTGTGCTGCTTTCTTGTCATTTGTTCATTTGATAGGATGCATATTTACTGTTAACTGATTTCGTAATCCTACCAATTGTTACACCCAGGTATTTGTACAAGATGACTAGTACTAAGTGTGTTTCACTGATATTGTAGCCATTGTATACTATGTTTTTTTTCATTTTGTGAGGAGCATTATTTAAACTGCATCACTTGGGGTAAGTCTGAGGTTCTGGTTTGAAATTGTCTGCCATATCATTAACATATAACATGAACAACAAATGTTCCAGCACACTTTTATGGGCACATCTGAAGTGCTTTGAACTCTGTTGATTACTATTCATCTAAGGTAACATAAGGGAGAGTGGGGCACATTGAACCACAAAAACTATTTCTCTGTGTTACTCATCCAATAATTTTATTACAGAGTTGTGATTTACAGATGTTACAGTTTAATCATTCAAGTATCGAATGGCCTTATATGATTGCATTGTCATTAATTGTTTTTTAGCTGCAGGCCTTTGAAGAGAATTTGGTAAATGGTTCATTGTGCCCCACATTTGGGGTACAATGAACCACTTTAAAAAGGTTCATTGAAAGAACCTATTTAGCATACAAAACAAGTGTAAATATACTTTAAACATAATGCATATATATATTCCATGTGTGAATCATATAATTAAATATGTAGGCACACAATCATGTTACTTATTTTGGAATTACCGAACATCAATGGACTCAAAGCTGATTCCAAATTTGAAATATGATTTTTGTCTCTTTGTCACATCATCAGTAGCAAGTCGTAGGAGCACATAAAGTACGTTGCTATCTGTAACAAAAGCTTAATTCTTTACCTGATTCTTTCTCCTGCTCCACAGAAAACACTTTACGATTGTCATAGTTTGGTGTCAATCTTCCTCTGGAGCCACATTTAATGTCGTGAACATATCAATGTACAGTTGGGTAAGGTATTAAATTAGATTTAGCTGCTTGGCGAACTGCCATGCCCCTATTAAAAACATCCTGTACAGCTTCTTGCATAACGTAATGGTCAGTTTTACCTCTGTCCGTCTTTCTGCGGTACGAAAGGACCGTCTTCAAACCTGATAATATGAAACAGGACTGCTGAACGTCTGTGATTTAAAAGCTTTAAATTCCTACACATATGTTTTACCCATGCTAAGGAAACAAAGTACAGAGTGCTTGTATTGGACAATTAAAAGATTCCTGGGGCACAATGCACCATGGCTCATTGTGCCCCGGGAGAGCTTGGTTCAATGTGACCCTACAGTACATATTTCAAACAAAGCTCATGTGACGTTATGTATGAACACTGTTAATATTTGAAGATCTTTATCATTAAAATACAGTATTGATATTGTTACAATGACATATTTTCTCTAAAATTTGGTGACAAAGGACTGAACAAAATTCAAACTATCTATGTCCCCAAAAATTACTTCACTGTTGCGAAACTAACATATCACCAGTAAAACACTAATGGCGGGAACTAGATGCTGCAGAAAACAAGTGGCACTTGGTAGAGCAGTACTGACACACACGCACAGAGGAAAAAATAATTTACCACCTTATACTGAAATTATGCTACCTGATTCATTGTGCCCCATGGTTCAGAGTGCCCCACTCTCCCCTACTATTTCCTGTCTGCCAAGTTATCTTCAACTGTGTCAAAAATTTTGTTTGATAATCAATATATTCATAATTAGTAAACCTTGGCATGGTACTAGGTGAAATGCTTATCAGAAGTCTATAAATTCTGCAGTCATCTGATTTCCTTGATCCATGGCTATCAGGATGTCACATGAGAAAAGCACAAGTAGGTTTTGCATGAACAATGTTGTTGGAATTCGTGCTGGTTGACATGGAGGAGGTCATTTTGTTTCAGGTAACTTGCAACGATTGAGCTCAGGACATGTTCAAGGATTCTACAATAGATGGGCTGCCAATGAGACCGAATGGTAATTCTCTGGATCATTTCTGTTACCCTTCAGGTACACAGGTGTGACCTGTGCTCTTTTGTAATCATAGGGATAGTTTGTTATTAAGATATGTATGATATATTATAGTGAAAATGGGAGCTAATTTAGCTGTAAACTCCGCATGCAGTCTGACAGAGATCCCACTGCATCCTGTATCATTGTTTGATAGCTCCCATCTTTCCACTGGTGTGGATTTTGGTTTAATACCTTCAGTTTCGATTCTTTGGTCATCCGTAAGTCTGTGAACACTAACATTGGCCTCATTGACAGTCTTTACATATAACCAGAGTTTCTTTGGGTTTTGGTAGATGTTAATGGCCTAATTCACTGCCGTCTTGACAGCCAAATACATTACATTCTTCATCCCTCTACCAATGGCGTATAGGACTGGCTGTGCCTGGAACATTTTTGATTGTGCATTTGCTTTCAGAGTAATACAAGCTTCAAAATTATTGGTCTTGCATAATGAGTCTTGAAAGAGACCCCGAAATTCATTGCGCAGTTCAGATAAAATGTTGTTAGGTATTAATGTGTTGACTGACAAAACATTTTCCTGTATTTGCATGCCAGACAAATCTAAGGTATCAATATCAAAAATATTTGGACTGTCTTTTGTGCATAGTACCACAAATGACACAGTTTTAGTTTCTGTTTTAGAAGTTGCAGGTAGAGCACACATCACAAGATTCGGAATATCACCTGTATTGTAAGTGGACAGTACGGTTTGCAACTCTCAAAAGTTTTGACTAACGTAGTTGTTAATATGTTTAACACAGTGACTATGTAATTGTTAGTATGTTTAACACAGTGACTACGTAATTGTTAATATGTTTAACACAGTGAATAATGCTACTGTGTCTAGTTGCATATGCAGATGTTGTTGAGAAATGTTCAAAGACATGAATAACTTAGCATTTCTCTGGAGTGAGGACAATTTCTATCGCTTTGTGACTGATTTAACTACTGACTTGGAACTGGCAGACTTAACGATGTTTGCCTCAGGAACTGGTTTTGACACAATTATAGTCACACTATAATCTTGCTTTTCTAATGAACGAACACCTGACTTGTTCTGAAATTGTTTTGCATGCAGACTGATTGAATGTGTCTATGTTTGCTACATTTAAGGCATTGTGCCTTTCTATAAGGACAAGCTTGCCGCTTACGTGCATTGAAGCATTGTGGACATAACTTTACTTTGTTTATCGGTACCTTAGTGTGAGATAGGTGTTTGCTACTTCCACCTGATTGCACAGGACATGCTGGGCTGGGCTAGTTCGCACTGGGCCACGGTACATAGCCTGCATCCATAGGCTGTTTACTACTGCCACTAGCCTGAACATCACTATATCAAATATGCCTTGGTGACCCAACAAATCGACAACCTGCTTGAGAATAGGACCTGGGAGTCTGAGAATTTGAGCTCTAAGGCAAGTGTCTGAAACATTTTGGATAATGGCATCATGAAACTCTCATCACTATAATATTTGCCACATTCACATTTCAATTTGCACTGTCTGGTTAAGTCTCTCTAATATGCAGGCTATTGTTTGTTAGTTTGCTGCTTTCTACACAATGTAAAAAAATTTAAACCGTGCAGCTGCTACAGAAATCTGTTCATCAAAATGCTTCTCTAAAACTGCTCCTAAATTGTCAAAGGTAACATTCTCAGTACAAGTTGCGGGAAACAGTTTACAAAACCGCTGGTGAGATTCAACACCGACTGTTGAAAGAAAATGAGCAAATCACTCTATACATTGTATGTGATAGACTGTTATGTTTGATTGGAGCTCCTAGACTCTATTCATACTATAAATGCATTTTTGGATCTTTAGTGCCTGAAACTGAGCGACTTGTATAAGTGACATTTCTGGCATAACAATGACAAGTAAAAGTTCAAGTAATGACTAATTCTAAGAAAAGTGAAAGCAGAGTACCGCACAACAATGAAATACAGTATATACTCAGGAAGTTGTCTTCTGCATGAATTCTGTGATAAGAACATCTAATACATGGAAATACTGGAGGGTAACACCCAGATCTGAAACAGGCACAAATTTTCTCAAATTCAAACAGCAGTTTCAAAATCTTATTTTTCCTTGTCACCAGATGTTGTAGCTCTTAGCGTCAGCACCGAACAATGTGTGTCTGAGAGGTAGACATGCATACAAAATAAAATTCTGTTCAGGAAGGTGCACGGCAATCAGAGCATGACAAACATCATCTTAAAACAGTTATACGGAGAATAGTCAACTTACAAATTGAAGATAGGCCTGTGGTGCAGTAAAAAGTCTTTTGCCTAATGATGGCATTGGCATGTACAATAGTAATTCTCTGAACAATAGTTCAATTGCATCTAGCTGAGGTCAAGGTTTCAGAAAGATAATTGTACTAGCCATGGATGAGTTGATGTCTCTGAGATGAAGTAAACAGTGATTAGCAATGTGCATCACTGTATTGCTAAGTGCCTCCCTGGTGTCATTGAGAACTATAATGGCTGGATCCCAAACATAACTGAGGAGTAACTGGAAAGTAGCTGGAACTGCCACTGCAGATGGTGCCTCTGCATGTGGTCAAGCCTCATGCTCTGGTGGAACTGCTGCACTAGTGATGGGAGCCTGCTGCTGCTTGGGGTTGGACAGCACTCATTGCAGTAGCGACTGCTGGTGAACGACCACTGCACTTGGTCTGCCAACTTTGGAGTCTTCAATGATGATGGCCCCCTGTGTCCAAGCACTCTAGCTTTTGTGTAGGCCTATGCTGACAGCTTTGTATTGAGATCATCCACAGCCATGGAATTGACCCTTGCCACTTGGAAAATACACCAAATGTACTCTGATATGACCTTCAGTTTTTCACGTTTTGTTCCTTGTTGTTCATAACATCTTTGGTAATGAGACAGATGTCTCTGCCCTTGACCTTTCTGAAGTGATGCATAATTGTTTTCAATGACCACCCATTATTATTTGTTTCAATTATCACTAAAAGTCTCATAAATTTGTTCAACATCAGTTATGTTCTTGGAAGGCATTTGCACCAGTTCTTCATTCTCCAGGATTTCAGTGATAGTGACAATTTCAAGTTTTTTGATCTAACCAAAGATAAAGTTTGCAGGTGTCTCTTCTCTTTTCTCTGCAAATACGTCATGTGACAATGATGGTAATTAAATTGGTATAAAACCTCTAACACATAGTTTGCATCAGTCCTCACTGTCCACAATACAAATATGAAATGTCAACTTACAGATCACTACATCACTCACACACAAATACTATAGACTCAGAATAAGCTTCTCTTGCACTGCCAAGGCACTATGTGCTGCATAAATCGATTACCTGCAGCTGATTTTGTTAAATGGGTAGCTAAAATGTGTGATACTAGTATCTATAGGATTGGCTATGCCTGTGTACAAAACACGAGTTCATTGCCAATAAGACATTAATCAAATGTAACTTGCCAGGCAGAAAAGTAAGAACCAGCCTAGAACATCACCACATTCTTCCAGTACTGCTACAGTCAGCAGAAATTTAAAGGATGTGAGCATGCTGCCAGTGCTGTGCTGACTTCAGTGTCAAGTAGTAAATACTAATCTCCCACATCTCCACTTGTCTGGATACTAGATACCGTTTCCCACATATTTCCATTTGTCTGTTTTAGAGCATCATATTGGCAAGATGTTTTATGCCCTAAGAGAATTAAAGTATTATATAGCTAACTAAAAGAAGAGAATTAAATAATAATAACAATAGTGGCTTCACTTGGCGCTATGCAAACTTGGCTGTCAATGTTCGTCCCCTATACGAGTGCTGTTGACATGTTACAATTTTAAGCACTACAGTACTGCAAATGTACTTGGCATTCAGATTATAGAAATAACACACCAAACCGTTTCAGTGTATTGGATCTACCACAAGCTACTAACAGAAAGGTTAAGATGCAGCATGATGAGTGATTTGGAACTTAAATTTTAGTAAAGAGAAGAAACTGTATCATAACAGCATCACACAGAAACAGAATGTGTCACTGGATTTAAACTCTGTTCATATGTCATGATGAGCGTATATCTTCATAAGAAGGATATGAAAGCTTACAAAATTGAGAAAATTTAATAATGCTTTTCAAGAAACAAAATAGAACAGAGCCCAGCCATAATTAGCAAGTGTAAAATGATATGTTCAGGTGTTCTTAGTACGTTTTTGATTGTTTTCAAAGATGATTTGATCTTACTGAGGACTGTAGATCAACACAAAACACAAACTACCTTAACATTTGCGTACAGTTTTAGGCAATTTTTGATCAACACAACAACACAAAATACATAGATATACAAGGGTGCGTCAAATGAAAACCTTAAATATTTTATTAAATATTATTTATTGTGCAGAAATGGTAGAAAGCTGTATCACTTTTCAACATAATGTCCCCCATGCTCAATGCAAGTCCTCCAGCGTTTACAAAGTGCATAAATCCCTTTAGAAAAAAATTCTTTTGGTAGTCCGTGCAACCACTCATGCACCGTGTGGCATACCTCTTCATCAGAACGGAACTTCTTTCCTCCCATTGCGTCTTTGAGTGGTCCAAACATATGGAAATCACTTGGGGCAGGTCTGGTGAGTATGGTGGATGAGGAAGACACTCAGAATGCAGGTCTGTAATTGTTGCAACTGTTGTATGGGCAGTGTGGGGCCTTGCATTGTCATGTTGCAAAAGGACAACTGCTGACAGCAATCCACGTCGCTTTGATTTGATTGCAGGCCTCAGATAATTTTTTAGGAGATCTGTGTAGGATGCACTGGTGACAGTGGTCCCTCTAGGTATGTAATGTTCCAAAATGACGCCTTTTTTGTCCCAAAAGGGTGTCAGCATAACCTTCCCTGCTGGTGGTTCTGTTCAAAACTTCTGTGGTTTTGGTGACGAGGAATGGTGCCATTCGTTGCTCGCTCTCTTCTTTACTGTTGGTGGAAGTGAACCCAGGTTTCGTCCCCAGTCACGATTCTTGCAAGGAAACCATAACCTTCTCGTTTAAAGCGCCAAAGAAGTTCTTCACAAGCATCAACATGTCATTCTCTCATTTCAGGAGTCAGTTGCCGTGGCACCCATCTTGCAGACACTTTGTGAAACTCCACAATGTGGTGTGCTGACCCATGACTAATCTGTAAACATGCTGCAATGTCATTCAGTGTCACTCGGCGGTTTTCCTTCACGGTATCTTCAACTGCTGCAATGTTCTGTGGAGTCACAATTCGTTGTGCCTGACCTGGATGAGGAGCATCTTCCACTGAAGTCACACCTCACATCTTACTCTATTGATAGGTTTTCTGCTATGACAAAGATGCATCATCGTACTGAACCTTCATTCGTCGATGAATTTCACTACGCAAAAACCGAATAACAGAACGCTGTTCTTCCCTGGTGCAAGTCGCAAGTGGGGCGGCCATCTTTATACTGATACTGCAACGGTATGTGGCCCATCTGAACTATGCTGCCTCCTACAGGCCATTATGTACGCTGTTTGTAGCACGCTTATCAACTTACAGGATAACAGCGCGGAAATTTACATTTGTTATTACAAATTTAAAGTTTTAATTGACTCACCCTCGTATATGGTAGCTCTGGATTCTTCCAGAGATTGCTTAACTCAAGGGAAATATAAATGAGAACACCAGATCATTGCATCAAGAGGAGGAAAAAACAGAACTGTGGTGGTAATACCAGCACGTTGATGCTGATATTCCTATCACTCATCACACATAACTGAAGCTCACTACAGTATTCCCTTTGTGAGGAACCAATCCTCAATATTTAATTTACCAAAACAAATAAGCCTTATGGATGACTGGTAATACTGCAGTTAACAACTCCCAAAATAGTACAAATAATAGAACGGTGCCCTAGTTATATTTTAGCGTGCTTAACATGATGCAGCTCAGGAGTTTTGTTGCATTTTCAGTAATGTCTAGCACTTGAAAAAAATGTACCAGTAAGTCATACCATATTTTATTATTTAAATTCTTACTGACACAGTTGCACACTTTTGAAGGAACACTGTTTTTACAAAAGTAATATGTAAGGAATGGAACAAACATCATCTGACAGCCTCACATGTTCTGTGGCTTCATCACCTTTTAAATTACAATCAGCAAGTTGCTGTAGGACAGAACACCTATGACTAATAAATGATTTTACTTTTTGGGAACACAGAGGATGTGGTTGCAGCAACAACCACTTTAGTGATCATGCCAAATGACATGGACAACACTTGTGACAGGCAAATGCCAATATACAAGCTGAAACACGTAAGATAAAACCTATTTCTGTGTCACATCAAGGTTTCAAGAGGACTTCTAATCTGTGTTGTTTTTCACTCTTCATCCATTACATGCTTTAGTGGTGTTTCACCATCGCCGTGTGGGATTAGCTGAGCGGTCTAAGGCACTGCAGTCTTGTACTGTGCGGCTGGTCCTGGCAGAGGTTTGAGTCCTCCCTTGGGCATGGGTGTGTGTGTCTGTCCTTAGGATAATTTAAGTTAAGTAGTGTGTAAGCTTAGGGATTGATGACCTTAGCAGTTAAGTCCCATAAGACTTCACACACATTTGTTTCACCATCATCTGCAAGTTGTCTCTATCTTACTTAACAGAAAATTTTTTTTTTTCATGTCCATAGACATGCACCCTCCTGGAATCTGGGTACTGCAGATTTAACATTGCCAACCACAACAAAAGCTACATAATCACTGTGTATCCTGGGTTTCCACAGTTGTCACTCTTTTTACAGAAAAGCCCACCAATTATTTGAGGTAGCTCTGATTTTGATGCTGATCTGTGGTCAAGATGGATACAGATCTTTATGGAACCTGGAATTCGGTTTTTGTCACTTCCCCATTCAGCACTTACCGAGTTGCAGATAGGAGTTGGTCTAACACCATGGTGCATGGGTGCTGTCCCCAATTCCCACCACATAAACTTGGCAGTGTTATACATGCCTTTCATCTACTCACATTTCCTGTAATGACACCCCTCCATCTGGTTATCTGGTGCGTGATACAGTTTACCACGTGTCTGTTGGAAAAGAAATTCCATGATGGTCTACTGATTCTCCACTCAATTTTACATGAAAGAGCTATTGTAGTACAGTAATAAGAACACAGTTATGCTAGATTATGGATGCCTAAATTGATACTTTATCCCAAAAATATTAGTTGAGAAAAGTATGAAATCCCAAGGTTGTAAAAATATGCTCTCCTGGATTGGGACCTTTGTCTGTGGGTAAAACACAGCCCCATATGTGGCATATTTGGCATACTGCACAATAATGTGACAAGTTGGAGGGATATGAATTAGCTTGGTGCAGTCCCAGGTTGCTAAAAGTTGATTCTACCAATCAGTCTGACAATGGTGTTTGAAGGTTTTCCACATTCATCCAGTGGGATATTGGCCCTAGGCTACACTTTTATCCAACAAAAAAAATGCAGGTTCAAAATCAATTTTCTTCAAATTCAGTTATTTCAGCCTGCACTAAAAATGGGAATAATGAAAATAATGCAATAAGTCAATTAATGTGAACAGATGTGAAGTCTTGTAAGTAAACAAAGTCTTACAGACAATAACAGAGCTAAATAAACTTTTGTAAAAGTTTATTTCCTCTTCCTCCACTCTGATGTATATTGAAGTGACATTTTTCTTGTCATCCAACAGGATTCTCTCTATCATTCTGACTTTTTCCTTATATCAGGTTTTTAATTTTCAAGTTCTGCCTAACATAATGCAAGTCAAAATAAATCATTTTTGTGAATATTTTCTAGCTTTAGTTCATAATGTGTTGGACATCCTACATTTAATGATAAGAGGATGTAATTTCAGATATGGTAGTTGAATCATAAGATGTCATCCACATTAATCTTAATAATATAAGTAGATTTTTTAGCATATACTGTTTAAATGTGCTTAATGTTTAGGTGCAAAATTAATGTGCCTTCAAAATACTAAGCAGATAAACACCCAAATTTCCAGCTTTTGAGGTACAGTAAGTTTTGTGTACTTCGTGTCTAATTTAGTTCATAGGGCTTAATACATTTTCATACCCACTTAATTGGCTACATTAAAACTAGCAAATTTAGAATCTTGCACCCTCTTGGAAAAATTTCTGCAGATGCACATGGTCATATCACTGTCTACCTTTTGCTCTACAACTGATATTTAATAACAGTTTGTCATTTTTGTAGTGGATGATTCTGGTTTCCACATTGTTAGAACTCTATGGACTATACTTGCTTCATGTTCTGTTTCACAAATTAATCTGTCATAAAAAGTGAAAGAGTGCATGTTACAAATACAGAGGAGAATTATTAATCTTGTATTTTATCATTGGGCTTTCTGTTGGTTTGCCATAACATGTTCAATGATATGATTCCTCGAGCCATTCCAAAACCTCTACTAGTTGGTCTTCCTGGCATTCTCCAAAATCAAGAACATTCTGCTGCAGGGAGAACTGTGAAAAACATTTTGTTGGATAGCATACTGTGTTTCTCTTGATAGGTCCAGCATGGTTTTTGCTTTTTATCTCACTGAAGACTATTCCTTGCATTCACATTGTATAAGAAATCTCTGAGAAATAAAGTAATACAATAGTAATTTTGCTGCAACTGTCCCAACAGCATAGTTTTCATTGACACTATGCTCTGTAGAAAAGAAAACTAAAATACTCACATGCATAAGGGTTTTCTCTAAGCTAAAAGTAGTCAGATCTGTCACAAAGATGAACAATTAAACTTGGAAACACTAGTACTTGGAGATCAGCATCAATGGGAAACTTCAATAGTTCATATCATTATTTAATTCAGGTCTGAAGAAGTCTTCCGTAAAGTACTAAGACAAAACAAAAATAACGGAGTGACTAATGAGATACAGAAAGCTGTAGCCTTCAAACATCTCAGCATCATAAAAACAAATAAAATGATGAAACATTTTGTAACTAATACCACTCATACAAAAAGACACATAGAAAAGCATTACCAACAGAAAAATTATCTTGAAAGTAGTCAAATTTATAGGAAAGGCAGAAAACAAAATCAGTGAAGTCTGGAATTCACCAAAGAGGAGACCAATAGAAAAAAATCACAAGAAACATGCCATGTAAGTATCATGGTACCACAACATATGGTCCCAAGAAATAAGCACACATTGCAATTCAATACTTCAGAAACATAGATACCAAGCTAAGTACAACAAACATTTGACAAAACAGCGTGCGCACACTCACAACTATATGTCAAATACAATGATGCTGTGACCCATCACTACAATAGCACTATGCAGCTTTAAGCACAGTCTAAAAAATGATGAAGAGCCTGTGTGCATACTGAAGGACTGCATGGTCAATATGAAAAACTCTTTAGTGCAAATTATAAATGAATCTTTCATGGCAGGCTGCTCACCAGAGACACTAAAGGATGAATATAGAACCAAATCTAGCCACTGCTTACCTCTCAGTAGGAAAAACAAAGAAAAACTACAACATGATTTCCTACACAGTGGAATTACAGATTACAACAAACTTTTGTGGTGATCAAAGAATGAAGAGAAAATCTCATTAGATCAGGAATACCCTAAAAATCTCTTAGAAAAGTATTTCTACAGTTGCTGTCAAAGATTGTCTGAGATGGCATATACATTATGGTGACAGTTATGCTAATTATTAACTGTTATGATCGAGAGACATTCTACAATTATTCATTATAATATGCTGGACAAACACATAACATAGTGAAGCATCAAATTATGTCTGTACTTCTATACATTTATATATTGATGTATCTGTATTGTGTACAGTTATGCGTTGACAATATGCATACAATTCATATTGTTTGCAGAAAGAAAATCATAGTGCTATGAAGATTCTCTTTGCATTCAGTAGAAGCTAAGTGCAAACTAATCACTGCTCAATGTGTCAAAGTACATCCACAATTACTATTAAAACTGTGGGTAACAGTTTTTGGAGAGAGGAAATGTTCCTCATAGGCCATAGCAAGGCCAATAACGATTAAGAACTTGCCTCAGGCATAGAATTTCTCAATTAACTGCATCCTGAAGGCTCATAGTAGTTGATCCAGATACCGCACATACAACCAGTGTGTATCCTAGAAACATGGATCCAGCAACACTGAGAAAGTATAATGAAAGAAAGAATAAATCAATGAGGAAATGAGAATTCATTAATGAAACCCACTCCAATTTATTGAATTCATGTCATTTCACTTTTTTCAGCAGAGCTCAAGATAAGAGAAATCACTGAATTACATCCTACACAAAGAACAGACATAAGCTATGTTGAGGAGTCAACCTTGCGCTGTCTCAAAAGGAGACTTCATCAGGAGTCAACATAGTGCTTACAAAGAACAAGAAAATAATGGCTAAGCTATTGTAGGTCTAATGCAATCATTTTTATCACTGACAAATCATGTGCATATAAGAAGTGCAGTGTAGTCCTATCTTAGAGATACAACAATTTTCAGTAAGAGTACACATTTCCACTGTTTTCTTACCCCACTTATGACTGAGATTTGGTCACTAGTGTAGTGTAAGTGTAAACTGGTTTATTTAGAACAAGTAAATGTGTGACTTGTAGGAATTTCATTGTGTTGGCAATTCTCTGGATATTTTGTAGAAATCTGTGTTTCACTGTTCAGGAAACATTTCACTTTGAAAACACCTGATTGTCATACTGGAAATGCTTGCTACATAATGATTTCTTCATTGAAGGAAATGGGAAACGTCAGTGGATAACATGTCAAGAGAATACAGGGCAATATTTGATAGTCAAATGTCTATGTCTAATTATATTAGGTGTTATCATGGAGTAAAACACACCCTCAGACAGATTCCCATGATTCTTCATTTTGCAGCTGCCCCTTTACTTCAACAAGAGATTTTGGTAATATGCTCATTTGACACTGCCTGTTAGCTGCTTGCACCAAACCAAGACAAGTTTGTGTCATGGTCATAGTAATACACCAAACACCCATCCATGGTGACGAGGAGGCTAAGGATGTCATTTGGATGACCATGGCATAGCTGTAATATTTAAGATGTGGTTTTTGTTTGGCATGCTTTTTGTAATGATGTGAATGGTCATGGAGCCAACAAGTAGCAATATTTTTCATACTAATTTCCATTTTTTCCACTACTGCCTTGATTGTGTGCACTCTACATGGATTGTTGCCACCTTTCTCCTGTTCAAATGTACAAAACAAGTCATTGTATGATATTCCACATTATTACAGGTCTACACCATTTTGTTTTGTCTCCTCGAGAAGCATGTTACGATAGGGATTATTGTAGTGAGGTATTTTCAGTGTGTACTGAGACTGCAGAGATGCACCTCCAAACAAACACTAAACTAATTATGAAATATTATGTTTTTGAGGGTATGATTAAAACTCAATGACTACTCTTCATAGTTAGCATCAACTTGAATTCCATTTCTCTAAAATGTAGACAGGTATATAACTTCTGTGAGATTCGTGATTCACACCGAAGGACCAGAGCTGCAGAATAGCATACATGGACTCGTGCTGTTGCAGGCAGAAGGCAGCAGGCCTGTGTCCAGCTAGTGTTAGACCCCCCCCCCAGTTGCCCCCTCCCCTCCCCCCCGCTGCCACTCCTGCTTTCCCCAGCCCACTAAAAGCCCAACAGCAGCATTACATCACATGAACATGGTTCAGAGAAGCATGCAGCTACAATTTGGTTCGCCCACTAGCAAAGCTCCTGTTCATGGTAAGGCACCACAACTAAACAGAACTCCTTGTTAATTTTTTGTGAGATGGAATACCAAAACACATCAAAATTACTGGATGTGACACTTTAGCTGAGGACGTTTGCAGAGTGCCATAGATGTGATTGAGCTGTTGCAGTGAGGAGCAAGCAGGGCTGTGGCAGACTGGTGTTAGGCAGCCTCTACCCTGATCCTCGTCAGTCCCCACAATGTGTTTGCTGACACTGTCTGTCCCCAATGCACCAAAACCCGTGTATACTATAGAGTCTGTGTGGAACAGCAGCTGTAAATTACATGAAGGTAGCTCAGAAAAACATACAGCTACAATTTGGTTTCCCCACCAGCAAAGCTCCTGTATGGGGTTGAGCACTGCAAGTAAACACAAGCTCCTTGCTAATTTTGTGCAAGGTGGAATTCCAAAATACAAAGTGGCAAGTTCATTCTTCCATGTATTGTGTAGAGGATGTATCAGAATTACTGGATGTGACACTTCAGTTAAGGATCAGAGCTGCACAGTGCCTTAGTTTTGTTTGTGCTGTTTCAGGGAGGAGAAAGCTGGGTTGTGGCAGGCTGGTGTTAGGCAGCCTCCACCTCTAACCGCACAGCGACCCTCACAACATTGCTCCTGGGTCTTGTCCCTGTTGGATCAAAAGCTGTGTATACTGCAGTGCCCTTATGCGACAGCTGCAGTGCATCACATGAAGATGGCTCAGAAAACTGTGCAGATGCAATTGGGTCCATCCACCAGCAAAGCTTCTGTACAGGGTAAGGGACCACAATTAAACAGAATGTCCTTCCCAATTTAGTGCAAGATGCAAGACTAAACCACAAGTTTATTCCTGTGAAAATTGTGCAGAGAGTGTATTAAAATTACTGGATGTGACTATTTAGAATTTATCTCAGGTCTATTTACAGTATGAGACATGCACCAAATAGTTTTCAGAGCGTCTTCATGCAGCATACTAGTGTACCCATATAGTAGCAAGTTTTTGGGTCTGGTTATCAGAAAGGGAACCTCCAGAAACATTCTTGCTGCATAGTGTCTCCAATGAACTGCACTTCAGCCATTCAATCTAAAAAATGCTCCTGTCTAGGATTATATCGTTTTGGGCAGCCATTAAAATAAAAAAGGACCTATTTTTTTTCTTTTAAATCCTATCTGACACATATGTATGTAAACTTCAGTTGGTGAACCATTTGAAAGTGTTAATGCCCTTTAACTGTGGTAGCTTGGGCAACAAACACATAGCGAACATATCCCCTCGACATCAGAAACAAAGAAAACACAACAATATTGCTTTCATGTTGGTTCTTTCCTGCTTTGTTTTCTTACCTTAGGTGGAGGTGCCAGTCTTCCACTCGCTCACTTGCTCTTCATTTTAAGAGTCATTTGTATAAAATGATGTCTCGGGGCCCAAAATGATTTTTTGATGGAATTTAGATGTGATTACTGACCGTTCTTCTAAACCGTAGCACATACTTACACATGGGTGCTTCTCTATCCACATTAAAGCACAAGCAGAAAGAATTTTGTTGCCACACTATTCATCTATGTATCTTCAGTAAATTGTTGTGGAATTAAATTCAGGATATTTAAGTAAATTCATTTTCAGTTTATTAGACATTCTAAAATGGTCAGATGAAGTGACATAACAGATTTTATCCCTTTCTTGGCCGTTTAATAAGTTGAGGTATATCCCAACAACATTTCATCTTTAACAGACATCCAACTACTTGGAGAACAAACAAATCACTCATTAACTGATACATTACTTAACATTGCCTCAATTACACATGTTAAATCAGAACAGAACCTACTTCGATATTTATTAGCATCAAACAGAACTTGATTTAACTGTACAGCTCAACCGAGAGTTTGTTAAATACCTGAAACATCAATCACAAAATAAGAAAGCGAGGTAGCTGCACTAGCATTTAATAACCAACTGACAGTGAAAAAGATTATAAACTCCAGTAGGAGATGGATGGGGCAGACCATTGGCTGTTTGCTTTTGAGAGGAACCATCCCAAATTGCCCTGTAATTATTGAAGGGTACGATAGACAACCAAAACCTTGACTTATGAAAACAAGCACTTTGAGATGTCAGTAGCTAATGTTTCCCTCTGAATGGCAGTTTTTTTTATTGGTTAAAAGACCT
The DNA here is from genome assembly GCF_023864345.2 of Schistocerca serialis cubense. NCBI lineage: Eukaryota > Metazoa > Arthropoda > Insecta > Orthoptera > Acrididae > Schistocerca > Schistocerca serialis. Next base: position 716,828,527 of record NC_064640.1, read on the forward strand.
GAAGGAGAACTCATCACTAGACTGCAGGAAATGGGTTCTTGTTACCTGTGGACTTTATCTCAGCAGTCGCTACCTCTGTTTCACAATATGGACAGTATTAGAATAATAGTACTCAACATCTATCTTGAAACTATGCATGCATTTTAAGACTATCCCCTCAAATATCTTCTGTTATATGATAGGTAATTTCATGGAAATAATAATCACAAAAGGGCTTTGTACATAATGTTCAATATGTTTTTGTAACGTTATTAACTTCTCAGACAAAGGTGTCAACTTCAATATTTTGTGTGGAGCTGTGGAGTAAGAATGCTGTCAAACTGAAATATACTATTTTGCTTGCAGAGTACTGAATGATTTAGCACTTGCTATTTTGTGTTACTTGTAATGGAAAACTGACTTATGGAGTTAGTAGATGATTTAATAGTTGTGTATTGTCATTGAAGAGATTCATTAAATTGCAGTGAATTCAGTGTGTTGTGTAAAACATGTTAAAAATGACTTGTGTTCTATGAATGTCGAATCTATTAGAGGAATATAGTTTAAACACACATTGAGTGGCACTGTATATTTTGTCATTTGTAGTCTGCTCAAACAGAATTATGTAGAAGATGCAGAATATTGAAAGAAACGTTTTGAAACACTCACAAGCTTGAGTAGTCTGCAAGAGGTCATCACAGAAATGATCATTATCCATCAGAGTCCCACACATTTTAAAATTCAGAGAAAATGAATTCTGAAATGAACCTAGAAAAGTTTAAAATGTTGCAAAAATACCTAGCATAAAAACCATGACTGCACAATTAGATAAATTCCTGCATACTAAATGGCACATTGAATGTCATTCTTCCTACACATTAATTGGAAATGAAACAAGAAGGAAGTAAGATGATACTGATACTGTATCCACTAGAAAATATATGATTATTTGAAGAGTACATAGATAATTTGAGATGTGAAGTTTACTAGGATAGGGAAAGAATCCAGCTGTGAAGGCATTCCAGCAATTGCTTGCCATGATATAGGGAATCCATAGAATATCAAACTCTAGATGCCAAGCCAGGAATCTCAATCTCACTCATTCAACTTACAGATCTACGGAGGTTACTAGCCAGTACAGTGACAAGAATGTTGAGAAGAGATACCAGTTTCACTATTGTTTTGTTCAGGTGTGGGGAGACATCATAGTGGACAGCATAAGGAGAATAAGAAAGATAATTTTCCTCTTTGGCTGTAACATCAATTATACATCCTCTTACTTACACAACTGTTTTTACCTTAAAATCCATTTCAGTAAAAGCATGATGCCATATATACGAAAAAGGTAGCAAATTCATACAACAGCCTACTATGTGTGATGGTTTACAAATTATAAGTCAACAAAGAAATTTTATCAGTTATTGGTTGTAAAGATTACTCATATTGTCCAAAATAACACAAAAAATTGAACTGTTGTAATAAACCTCAATAAATAAGGAACTGGCACACTCCACACCTGAGCAAACTCAATGATGAAAAGGTTGTGCACTATGTCAAATTGCACCAGAGTCAATCTAAGAAGAAAACTTACACAGCAGGTCAGAAATTAGAGTGGCCAGAAAGAAAGCAAATGACAACTATATACTCAACTCAACAAAGTAGTGTGAAGTAGTGCATAAAATTATTATAACAAAAATAAGGTCTAAACGGAAGCACAAAATTCCAATCCAACCAATCATCTTAAATGCACACAATACCAGTTGTGGCTCAAATAAAAATCTCACTGAAGATGTAAATAAAGATGCAGTTTTGCTCCAAGCTCTAGATTGTAAGCCAGTTGATAATTTTTGCTGGTCTTGTGTATCTTACAGAAAAGTATGTGAAACAGTTGCCAAACTTAGCAAATCAAAAGCCAAAGATTTCTGTGAACTCTCAAGTTATGTAATAAGAAATTTTACTGCCAGTAACTATAATCATCAATCAAATTTGTCATGAAGGGATCTCTCCAGGTTGCCAAAAATTATTACTGTAACACCTATCCACAACAGGAGTGATAAAGCATCCCCTGATAACTATCATGCCATCTCACTCATACCAATAATGTCAAAGATAACAGAATATTATGCGCACAAACAGATGAACCAGCATTTTGATAATTTACTTAGCTCTTCACAACATCGTTTCTCTTGAGTGTAAGGAAACAACCTGCACAACTCTTCTGGAGTTGAGGAAAGCTCTTGACACTGTCTCCCATAGTACACTTATCATCAACTGTCAGTACTACAGAGCTGCAGGGAGTGCTCTTCCCCTTATTGGGTCATGCCTAAGCCAGAGAGATAAATTAGTAATTATAATCAAATACGATTTACCCTCATTCTTGCCATGTGAGTCAGTACTGTACACAGATGGTAAAACTCTAATTACACAATTTGATTATATAGAGAAGCCATGACATAACGTAAATATAACAATGGACTGACATGCTACTTGGTTCCAGACGTTTTGCTTGCAAATTAATTATAATAAAACTGAAGGAATTGTTTTCAGTTTTAGTGTCTCCAATGAAGAGTATAAAATAATTTGACTGTTAGGTCTCTACATAGACCAGAAACTCAGCTGGGTGAGTAACACATAAAAATTGTGCTCCAAACTGTCTTGAGTGATTTATCTGTTGTACAAATTCAGACATAATGCAAGCAAAACCCTCTTCGCATATGCATATTTTGATTATTCCCCTCTCACTTCACCCAGGGAATCATCTATGGCGTAACTGCTTTGGCTCCAAATTTGCTTTCAGGTGGCAATAAGAAGGCTGTTAGATTCATAGTAACAATTTTTAAGGGAAGCATGTAAAACTCATTTCAAAGATCTTAATATTATGACAGTTCCTAGCCTCTACATGTATAGTTATCTCCTCAGTATTAAAGAGAATTTAAATAATTTTAACCTTAAGATATCCATACAGAAAGGCAACAAAGGGACTGGACAATCAGTTCATTTGCTGTACAACAGGCTAGCTAATATTTGTAGCAGCCACAATTGTCTTGGTCTCAGATATTTCAACAGACTTCCACAACTAACCCATTCTATAGCTTACAGTGCATTTAAAATTAATTTATCAGAGTGGTCTAAGAAATAAAAGAATGTAAGAAATCAATTTCAAGTGGCATTACATTCTAATAAATTACTCCCGCACCAAGTTGTCACATTAGAGACTACTAGCAGATACAAATAACCTACATCAAATGGTTTGTTAATGGGTTCCTGCATACATATTTTTGATGTTACATGTGACACAATATTGTTGAAGTAAATGTCATGAAATTTTATGTTCTACTTCACTTAGCTTTATGCTGAGGTGATTAAAGTCATGGTATACCTCCTAATATTGTTTCTGACCTCCTGTTGTCCAGCGTAGTGCAGCAGCTAAATTTGGCATTGACTCAACAACTCATTGGAAGTCCCCTGCAAAAATAATGAGACCTTCTGTTCCTATAGCCAACTATAATTGTGAATATGTCCGCCCCCGGTAGCTGAGTGGACAGCGTGACAGACTGTCAATCCCAAGGGCCCGGGTACGATTCCCGGCTGGGTCGGAGATTTTCTCCACTCAGGGACTGGGTGTTGTGTTGTCCTAATCATCATCATTTCATCCTCATCAACGCACAGGTCGCCGAAGTGGCATCAAATCGAAAGACCTGCACCAGGCGAACGGTCTACCCTATGGGAGGCCCTAGCCACACGACATTTCATTTCATTGTGAATATGTTACTACTGCAGTATTTGGTGCTTCCTGATTATATTCTGTAAAAATTTGATTGCATTCATGTTAAGCAGTCTGGGTGGCCAAATCATTCACTCAAATCATCCACAATATATTTCAACTGAACTGTGAGCAACTGTGACCTGGTGACACGGTGCATTGTCACCCACTAAAATTCCATTGCTTTTTGGGAAGATGAAGTTCATAAATAGCTGCAAACGGTCTCCAAGTAACTGAAAATAACAATTTCCTCTCAATGATTGGTTATGCCCACACCATTGTGGAGCCACCACCAGCTTGCACAGTGCCTCATTGAGTTGTGTCTTTGACTACATGGGGTCTAGGCCACACTCAAACCCTACCATCAGTTCTTAATAACTGAAACTTGGACTCATCTGACCACGCCACAGTTTTCCAGTCATCTAGAGTCCAAGTGATAAGGTCACAAGCCCAGGAGAGGCACTGTAGCTGATGTCACTCACCAAAGGCACTCACATTGGTCATCTGCTGCCATAGCCCATTAATGACAAATTTCATTGCACTGTTCTAACAGGTACATTTGTCATACATCTCACATTTATTTTTTGGTCTTTTCAGGCATTGTTGCTTATCTGTTAAAACTGACAACTCTCTGCTAACTCCACTGCTCTTAATCATTAAGTGAAGGCCGTTTGCCATGGTTTGATCTGCGGTAAGAGGTCATGCCTGAAATGTGATATTCTCAGCAAACTCTTCAAATTGTGGATCTCGGAATATAGAATTCCCAAGTGATTAGAAAAATGGAGTGTCCCATGCATTTAGCTCCTACTACCATTCCACATTCAAAGTCTGTTAATTCCTCTCATGTGGTCATATTCATGTCAGACACATTTTCACATAGTCAACTGGGTATAAATGAGTGCTCTTCCAGTGCACTGCTCTCTTATGCTTTATGCACATTATAGTACTGCCATGTGTATATGTGCATATCGCTCTCCCATTACTTCCGTCACCTCAGTTGATATGTAAATATTTACACCAGTGACACGTAAAATATTTGAAGATGAGTGAATAATATAACAGAAATAGTTCTCTTTGTTACAATTTGTCAAATCCTGTCAATAGTTCTGTTGTTGTCATAAATATATTACCATTTGGTTGCTTTATTAATACACAGGGTGAACCAGAACTCCACTGATAAGCTTTAAGAGATTGTCCAAGGATACTTTTTTAATATTTTAGTATAAGGATGTCATTGTCTCTGGTGATTCATTACAGAGTAATAATGTTATTATAATTTATATGGTTTGTTAATGCAGTCACTCTTGTGTTTGTGAAAATACCTTCAGAATAATGAAGAAGTATGTTATATGCAGTGATCAAAGCGTACACCACACAACACAGATAATGCTACAACCTTAAGATGGAACACATAAGCTATTACCACAGCTTCATTGTGCAGTTCTCACATTGCATTCAGTGAATTCATAAACCTAGTGCATATCATCCAACTCATCATCAGTAAGCATACCTTTAATACTGCTGTGTATTATCATGATTGCATAACTAAAACTGCTGGAAAACAAAATCCTAGGTGGAATTGTGCGGTACTGAAATCAATCTTGAGGACAATGAGGTAAGGAGAGTATTACTGCTGCTACTGCTGTCAGCACTGTTTTCAGTGCAATAAAGACACTAAACTAATTGGAACAAGAAAAAAAACAAAATGCAGTAACTCTGTAATGAACTGCCAGAAACCACTGATCCCCAGTACCAAAATACTCAAAAGGTATCCCTGAAGAGCGTGAGAAGGTTTATCATCAGAGTCCTGAATAACCCTGTCTGTGCCTTTGAATCCACAACTACTGTTATTATTGAGGTTGGTATCTTCCTGAAACAAGTTGAAGCAGAGTAAAATTTTCTGTAAGTGTTCCTGAATGTTTCAAATGAATGACTCAGTGGAATAGTACATGAATAAATACTTACCCTAACATTCATACAAGCATACCACAGAAAAATTATGACCAGGTCATTTCATGTCAGCGTATACTTCTAGTATTTCAGATTGCGGAACAGCAGAAACAGCTATCTCAGCGATTGTGCAGAATGTCATCAACAGCCACAGAACAAGTACCAATGCACTGCTTCTATTGGACTTGTGGCATTATCAGTGTAATTATTAGCCAGTACAGTGACAGGAATGTTAAGGAAAGATACCAGTTTGATTATTGTTTGGTTCAGGTGTGGGGGTGACATCATATTGAATGTGTGCGAGAGGAATGAGAAAGATATTTTTCCTCTCTGGCTATAACATCAATTATACCTCCTCTTACCTACACAACTGTTTTTACCATAACATCTATTTCATCAAAAGCTTGATGCCGTGCACATGAAGATGGTAGCAAATTTACACAATTGGCTACTCTTTGTGATGGTTTACAAATTATAAGTCAACAAAGAAATTTTTATGGTTTTTGGTAGGAAAGATTACTCCTTTTGTCCCAAATATCACAAAAAAACAGAAAATTGAACTGGTGTAATAAACATAAAGAAATGAAGAATTGACACGCTCCACACCTAAGCAAATCTTGACACTGTCTCCCACAGTAGAGTTATCATCAAGTGCTGGTACTGTAGAGCTGGAGGGAATGCTGTTCACCTTATTGAGCCATAGAACAGTTAGTAACAATGATAAAATATTAGACTGTGTATCTACTGTCAAAGGTATGCCAAAGAGCTCACTACTTGGTAATTTCCACCCATTCTTGCCATATGAGTCTTTATTATGCACAGATGATGAAACTTTGATTACACCATTTTTGCTATATAGAAAGCTGTGGCACAACATAAATACAGCAATGGACACACATGCTAGTTGTTTCCAGACAAATTGCCTGCAAATTAATTATAAGAAAACTAAAGATACTGTTTTCAGTTTTAGTGTCTCCAGTGAAGAGTACAAAATAATGTAACTGTTAGGTCTTTACACTGACCAGAGACTCACCTAGGTGAGTAACACGGAAAAATTGTGCTCCAGACTATCTTGAGTGATTTATCTGATGAACAAATTCAGGAATAACATAAGCAAAGCCCTTTTGGTATATGCATATTTTTTATTTTTCCACTCTCACCTTACCTGTGGAATTCTTCGATGGGGTAACTGCTTTGGCTCAGAAATTGTTTTCAGGTGGCAACAAGAAGGCTATCAGATGTATAGTAACAATTTTTAAGAGAAGTGTGTAAAACTCATTTCAAAGATCTTAATATTATGACAGTTCCTAGCCTTTATATCTATAGTTATCTCCTCAGTATTAAAGAGAATTTAAATAATTTTGACCTTAAGATGTCCATACAGGAAGAAAACACAGGGACTGGACAGTCAAATGATATTCCCCATAACAGGCTTGCTAATGTTCTTAACAGGCCACAAATATCTTGTCCTCAGATATTTCAACAGAGTCCTAAAAGTAGTCCATTCTTTTGCCTACAGTGCACTTAAAATTATTTTATGTGAGGGGTTTAAGAAAAAACATACAACTCAAAAAAAGAACAGAAGAAATCAATTTTAAATGACATTAATCTCTGATAAATTACTCCCACATTAAGTTGTAATGCTAGAGAATACTAGCAGATTCAAATAATTTGTATCAAATGGTTTGTTAACAGATTCCTGCTTACATAATTTTGATGTTACCTACAACACTGTATTATTGAAGTAGATATCATAAAATTTTACGTACTCCTTCTCTTAACTTTACACTGGGGTGACAAAAGTCATACAATACCTCCTAATATTGTTTCAGACCTGCTTTTTCCCAGTGTACTGCAGCAGGTAAATGTCATGTGGACTCAGCACATCATAGGAACTCCCCTGCAGAAACACTGAGCCATGTTGCCTCTGTAGTCAATCATAAATGCGAAGGTGTTGCCAGTACTGGATTTTTGTAGTAACTGAATTCCTGATTAAATCGTTTAAATGTTTTATTGCATTCATGTTGAGCAGTCAGGGGGGCCAAATCACTAGCTTGAATTGTCCACAATGTTTTTCAACTGAACTGCGAACAGTTGTGGCCTGGTGACATTGTACATTGTCACCTGCACACATTTCTTTGTTGTTTGGAAAGATGCGGTTCTTTAACGACTACAAATGGTCTCCAAGTAACTGAAAATAACCATTTCATTTCAATGATTCGTTCAGGCCATATTAATATAGAGCATTCAGTGAAATAGTTTCTGCAATTAGTTCTTTTGGAGTGTTCCAACATATTTCTCCTGATATTTCAACTATAAATCCTATAGTCATTGTCATGGAGTGTCTTCCATTGTCTTCTGAGTTCACTGTTGTGTTGTTCCTTTAGGTACCAGTATCGTAATACGAGGAAGTCTTCAAAAAATGCGATAACCATAATTAAAAATAGAATTGAATGTGGACGATGGAGGTCAATAAATCTTATGAACCAATTTCTGAGTCAGTCAAATTATGACACGTTTTTGATTCACAAGAGAAATTACAATGACAGCATATAAGAGATATGAGCAGATTCCAAGTACTGGAATTGTGTAATTTGAAACCCTCATATTGATTGCTTACATTTCTTGCTAGTTGTTTTTCGCTGCTTCCTTAAGCTGACACTCCCAGAAAGATGTAATGGTGGACAGTTTTTGAGTGTTCATAGTTAAAATAGTGGTTAGCAGAGGTGCAATACCGAGCCATTGCTGATTCATTCAGGTGAAGAAGAAAATATCAGCTGCCTAAGTTCATTTTGCTGTTTTTGTACAGTTTGTGTGGTTTGGCCAATATATAATATTTATAAAAATGACACAGATCCTTGCTTTTCACTGTAGATTCTCTCTGAGCTTCCCAGAGAAGTTCCTGATGTCAGAAAGGTCACCCGTAACGAACTTAACACCTTGATCCTTACTATTTTTAAGAAATGGCTTCTCACACAGGGAACAAAAACACTGTATAACTGACAACATCCCTATTTGCTTCTTCTTCCTTGACTCTTGATTACTACTGAGGCATGACTTGCACAGTTTTCTTAATGAGATACGGAGAAACTTCATGCTCATGGTAAACAGTCTTTTAGTCTTCTAGCTCATTTGGAGACTGTCAGCTTCAGTCGCAATATGCAACCTGTGAATCTTGGTTCCAAATGACCAATTTATTTCGTATGTAGGGGATGGTGCTGGATTCTACAGAGAAACAAAATATAGCTGAACGGTTGTAGACTGGCACACAAGTCCTCTCAAATGCAAATCTATGGGGAATGGTAGACAGTGCAGGCAAATAAACATGGTACGAGAGACCAGTTTCTTAGTGTCATCTGAATGCAAAGCATATGTGGCATTACAAGCCCTTGTAGATATGTGACTAAAGACAATGACACACCAGCTGAGCAAACAATGCTAATTTACCCTTGATGAAGATCTGTAAGATCCCAGAATACCTTAGATAAAAAAATACCACAATAATCATTGAAATACTAGTGACTCCAAATAATTTCACAGAAATTGCGATACAAGTCAACGGTAAGTGTGGAGGGAAATTCTTATAAGTAAGAATTTTTTGCGAGTTTAAATATTTTATGCACATTTGAATATGATTTTATGGTTAATCATTGATCTCTTGGATGTAGCCAGCTGACAAGATTATATCTGAGTAAGGCTTTACAACTTACCTTAATTAGGGGATAAAGGTTGGTCATGGACATTAGCATCAATGGATGTAACACATCCATTCTGAGGATGGAAAGAGGTCAACCAAAGAATCATGTGAGCCCAGATCATCACATTAACCATAAAATTAGCTTACTTGTTCTACACTGTGATAATATGGTAGTGACAGAATACCAGTATTCAATTGGGTATAATCATTGTCAGATTTTTTCTGTCTACTTCATGCTTCTAGGTTTCAACAACACCAAACTATTGGAGGAATTATGTTGAATAGCAGAGAAGCACCTTGTCCAGTGCCTGCATCTGGAATCCATATGATACCATATAGCAAGCCTTCAATTGAATACAAGACAAAATGGAAAATAAGAGAGTAATTCATCACTCATTTATCTACAAAACTATAGCTAGTTACTGAGCATTATATGCTTCTTCTATTGGATTAGAGAAATGTTGACACATCATGATTGAAGTCTCTTTTATGATCTTAAATCTAAAATTATCTGTGTTAAGTAATATCAGTAGCCTAGAAATTGCCTTTCACAAATATCTGTTGACCCAATGAACAGGTAATATTTAGAAATTTTGCGAATAACAACCAGGAAAGAATTTGTATTTAAATAGATTGTCAATGTAATTCATCAACAGACACCACCAGCAGTTGCCTTTGAAAAATTTAATGTGCGCAGCTGAAGTATCTCCTCTAAAGCAGAAATAAACATTTGTCTGCCTCCATAGCTAATTTTGCAGTATATTTGATATGTGTTGAACTTGTGGCTACTACCTCAGTGGGAGTACTGGAACAGTGTGGACCCAGCTTTGTAATGGCAGCTGGTGTTCTGCTTGAGTGAGAAGTAGTAGCTCCAAGGTCTGGGAAGGTTTCAAAGGCTAGGAGAATGGTATGCTGATCCCATGCCCTCTATATGGTATCTCAGTGACACCTTTGGTAGGGGATGACTTGGCAATTAGTTGGTACTCAATGACCTGACACAGCCAGTAGATGTAGCTTTAGCTTTAGAGAGAAATATTTCCAAGGCATATTAAGAACATGTAGAAATTATCAGAAATAGCTGTTCCTAATCATTCTGGAGTTTCTCATCATCAAAGTCTCATATGTAGGTTAGCAATAATATGTGCAGAGAATGTGTGCATTCCTTATGCTCCATGCAAGTCTTCACTAAGTTTCAGTTGCATGACAGCTCCTCAAATGGTGTAACTATCACCCAGTAAGACGTTGTTGTAGTGACATGGACGCTATTGCTGTGTAATGATCCAAACTGCTTGCCAGAACGTGGTAAGTTGAAATTACACTGGGAATAAAATTACTTTTCACCTTTTTTCAGAAAAAAAAGATTTTTAAGCCTGGATTTGTGCCACTGGGAACTAAATAAGGATAGAAACTTGAAACATGCTTTATTAAAACGAGGAAGTCAGTATAATATATACAGGACTTGGATTTTGAGGTGATTTTAGTGGGCAGATACAGTAGAATGCCTGAGATTGTAGGATTTTATGAGCTCTAGTGAGCTATGTTGCTAGTATGATATCACACATGTGTTGTATCAGCTGCCAATAGAGTAGAACTGGTGGTCTGTGGGTGATAATGTGTGGCAGTTGGTGCAATGAACAGTTGCATTTGGGTAAATGGTTGACACTCAGTGGACGATTGACAGATGTCAGCCATTGAACATTAGTTCTCTTATGGGTGTATAGCTGTTTATAAGTTGGCCTAGGCTACTTAGTCAGGCTTACTGATAATTCAAGTAGGTTATTTTTAAATGTTCTGAACTTCTAAGGATAGTCAGAGTGTCTTCTCCAAAGGAGAAGTATGACAAGGAAAAATCAAAAGTAGCATAGGATGCAGTGTACTGCAACTATGCAGGAGCAGAGTGGAGGAAGCTGTCCTGAAGTAACTGGAACAGAGCAGAGTGAGGGCTCATGAGAATAACTAATGGACAGCAAAGTCAAAATATGAATCAGTACAGGAATCAGACTGAGAAAGCAGTAACAGGGTATGAAGATCTATTACAGTTTTATGATAATAACAGTTAAATATCTGAATATTTCCCATGATAAGTTGAATAAAAGTTGAGCTTGTACATAACCTATTTATTAAAAAAGTATTGGCTAGTACCATGCTATACAAACTTGATATCGTCAGAGCTGCAAACAGCATAAGTCTTTCTCCTTGTGCTCAGACTCTCTTCAAGTACACACTTCCTGATGTCATGTACACAAGCTATAGAAGTTGCATTCACTGTATAATAACAGTGTAACACACATCTGTGACCACATTTTTAACTACTTAATACATCTAAGTGGAGACTGTGAGTCATGTCATCGCAATAACACCCAAAACTTTGAAACAAATAATATGAACAACAAAATTTTTAAAAAGGCAGCCTCTTTCTAGTGTGCAAATAATGATGGAAAAAAACCAAAGTAAATTTATTTAGAGCTATTCACAGGAAACAAAATGATGTGTACAGTAACAACAACAACAATAATAATAATAATATTAATATTAATAATAATAATGAAATGGTGAAGGTGTTCAGCTACTAAACTATCATAACAAAAACATTAGTTAAAAGATAAAACCTGTTCTTAAATATTTACCCTTTTACTATGAAAGGTGTACATCACGTGGTTAGTATTAACTGCTTATGAGTAGCTTCATTGTGTGGCCTTCCCTGGGTATGAATTCCAACAAACAAACATTTAATGATCATAATAAATGAAAATGTACCTAAAATCAATTTTAAACAAAAATATAGATCAGTTGTAGAGAATAGTAAAAGTATTTACCCTGTTCCTTTGCATTTGTGTATTTGTAACTTTGAGCATTAACTCATTATGTGCCACTTTTCAGCATTCATAATAATTATACAATGGATAGGAATTCCACCTCAAATAAATACATTTTGCTCAAAAAGGTTCACCTTGATAAAGAAAAAGCCTTAAGAAGAGTATGAATTCCAATCATAAAGCACTCATCATGGAAATAACATGTGGAAAAGATAGGCTGATACTGTAAAGATGACACATTGAGATGCAGACAGGTACTACAAAAAGACACATACACATTTGCTTTTGACCAAAGCCTTCATCAGGAACGGAAAATCACACACACACATACACATTCATTCACACAAGCAAGCAAAATTCATGCACATATGCACACCATCTAGAGTATATCAGTTTCAGCTGCTGAAGGTGGCTGTCATATGTGAATGAGGTGTACTCACTTGGGTGAATGAATGTGTGTGCATGTTTCATTTCCTGATGGAGGCTTTCACTGAAAGCTAACGTACCTTATGTATTCACTTGAGTTACATTCTATCCCTAACTATGTTTTTAGCATCAGTGTCTCCCTTGGTTAATATACTTTTCATTGACTTGGTACTACTAATATTTTCTGCTTCTTGATTCTTTATATTTTCGTTTATTTCATCCAATCGGCCATTCATTTTCTCTAAAACTTGCAATATTAAATTCTGGTGATCCACTTTCATTTCAGAGCTATTCACAGAACATATGCTGTTTTCATTCTCTGAAGATTTACAGTCATTGATGACTTAATTAACGCAATATCCATTTGATTTATTCATTTTGACACTCTTGCTAAACCAAGTTCAAGTTTCAAAAACATACCTCTATACCAGACAGCTCAATTTTTATTGTTTATACTTATCTTGTGGAGTACTGCTGCTTGAAACTAGTGCACCAATTTTGCTGCTGCTGTGTAGTCGATGCTGCCTCTTGTTGTGTTTTCCAGCTGCCTTCCAAGGGCTGTTGCTGCTCAGTGGCACCTCATGGTTGTTACACTGGTGGTTCACCATTGCCAACCCAGCTGCAGCTCCCAATATCCTTCTAGATATTCAATGTCCTTTAGCATTCAAACATAATCTTGAATTACTCTTCTGCTGTAACTTCATTCAGTGCCTAAGTTATAACTTTCATTTTGCCTGTATTTTTGTCACCCAGAAGTTCTTGTACAGTTGTTATGATAATAACAGTTAAATATTTGAATATTTTTTATAGTCTAAATAAGAATTTGAATAGCACAGAACAGATTATTAAAACCAATTAACTAGTACAGCTCATGTACCAGAGTACTTTAATGAATTCTTTATAAATGTAGCAAAGTCTGATGTAGATGGAACAGATTATCACAACAAAGTAAATCCCTTTGGCTCAGGTGAAAACAAAGAAAAATTTTCAAAATTCTTAAAAGTTTCTGTGGAAGATGTAGAAAATACTATTGTAACATTAAAAAGCAAAAATTCTGCAGGGTGGGATGGAATACCCATCAAAGTTATTAAAGTGGTGCACAACAGAATTGGAAACCCGCCAGCTCAAATAATAAGTCAATTTTTTGAAGAGTGCTGTTTCCTGGAGGTAATAAAATATGCTGAAGTCAAACCACTCTTCAAGAAGGGATCAAGAGAGATCGTGGGAAATTATCATCCTATGTCGATTCTCGCAGTTCTATCTAAAATATTTGAAAAACTTGCTGTTGAACAAATCCAAAACTTCATAGCAAAATATTCTGTTACTCTAAACAACCAATTTGGTTTTCAGTGGGGGAAACACCACAGATGCAGTAAACAGTTTCATTGAGAAAATAAGTACATCATTAGACAAGAGAAATAAGGTGGCAGCAATTTTCTGCGACCTCACAGACGCATTTGATTCTGTAAACCATGCATAGCTTGTTACAAACTCGAAAAATATGGCATTAGCCCAACTTATCAAACTGAAAACAAAGAGATAGCGTCTCTTCAAACGGCTCATTTGATTAATCTGACTGGAGAAATATAGCTCAGGGTGTTCCACAATGTTCGATATTAGGTCCAGTCGCATTAGTATTCAAACATAACCGGTTTCACTCTGGCAAACTACTTTTGCAGATCAATATCAAAGCTTGGAGGAAGCTGCATTTATGTAAAAGAAAACATAGACTATAAGATAATAGACTGTGTACATCACTTAGGAAGCGAAAAACACTTTGAAGCCTCAGCTATTGAAATAACATCAGGAAAAACTGTAATAATGTGTGTTTACAGATCACCCAACAGCAATATAATCATTTTCTTTAAAAAACTTGACCTTGCACTAGGGACACTTAAAAATACTTGCAAAACTATAGTTCTGTGTGGCGATTTTAATATTGACCTCTTAACACACAGCCACCAAAGAGAAAAATTCCTTAATATTATTCAAGAATATAACCTGTGCACTAAAATAAACTCCCCTACACACGTAACAAAAACTAGTGCTACACTTATTGATCCGATCTTTGTAAACACTGACATGCACACCTCAGAAAACTTTAATACCGGCTACAGTGACCACAATGCACAGCTACTTGCCGTATGCGGAAGTGTTGATTTGTCTAGGAATGGAAGTGTTATCTACAAGAGAAAATTCAGCATGCAAAATATTGAGCACTTCAAACATATGCTAAGCACCCACTCGTGGAATAAAATCTACAACAGTTACAACACAGATGAAAAGCTGGATAATTTCATGGAAATTTACAGACATTGTTTCGAAATTGCATTTCCAAAAAAGAAAATAATTTGTAAAGGCCCCAGCAAACCCAAAACTTGGATTACATCAGGGATCAAAGTATCATGTAGAAGAAAAAGGGAACTTTTTGCACTATCAAAAACAGATAGCTGCCCTGAATTTGCTCACCACTTCAAAAGATACAAGTTAACTCTGAGTCATGTAATAAGGGAAGCGAAATTAAGGGAAAATGACAAACTTATTATGGAATCATGAAACAAAGCTAAGACAATGTGGAATACGGTACAAAGACTTACTGGAAAGGTGGAAACACACAAAAATATTGTATTGTCACAGGCTGGCAGCAAGATCACTGATCCAAAATCAATTGCTAACCACTTCAATTCTTACTACACCAATATTGCTCGTGAGTTAGCGAAGGAACAAAAGGGAAAAACATCACACAAATTATTACAGGAAATTTCTGGAAATAGTGTAACAAATACATCCATGTTCTCCGTCCAATAAGTAGGGAAGAACTGTTAAACAGTATAAAGTCATTAAAAAACAAATATTCAGCTGGAGTTGACGATGTGCCAGACTATATTATAAAAGTATCAGCTGAACAGATACTCGCACCACCGCTAGATATATGCAATTCTCCACTATCAAGTGGTATTTTCCCACAACAGTTAAAAACTGCAAAAGTTGTACCCCTTTACAAAAAGGGCGATCGGCAGCAGACGGTCAACTACAGGCCTGTGTCACTCCTATCAGGTTTTTCAAAAATCATTGAAAAACTAGTTCTGCAACAACTAACTGATTTGTTTAACAAAAAAAAATATGGTTTCAGGATGTCAGCATAGCTTCAGGCCTCAGTGCAGTACTGAAATAGCCACTTTTAGCCTCATAAATCGTATTTTAAATTCAGTGGATAATCACAAAAATGTTTCGGGAATTTTCCTGGATTTAACAAAAGCATTTGATGTAATAGACCATGAAATTCTCCTAAGAAAGTTAGAGTGGTATGGTGTAAGAGGCCTGCCACACGAGTGGCTGAAATCCTACCTAGAAAATCGCTCTCAGATAACAGAGGTAAAACACATGGGAAAAAACGAACTCCAAGCTTATCAATCGAAACCTACCACATTAACCCTCGGTGTACCACAAGGCTCAATTTTAGGTCCCTTTCTCTTCCTAATTTTCATAAACGACTTCCCCCTACACGTTCAACACTCCGAACCAGTGCTATTTGCAGATGACACAAGCATATTAATTGAAGGTGAAAATGAAATGGCTCTACGTTTAAATGCTAAAGTCACAAGTGAAAATGTCTCAGAGTGGTTTATGAGGAATAAATTACTGATAAACCCTCAAAAAACAGTCGTCTTACACTTCCATACACAACAAAATAAAAACCAATTAAAACCAAACATGTCAATGGAAAACCAAAGAATTAACAGTGTCACTGAAGCAAAATTTCTTGGAATCTACTTACAAGACAATGTTGTTTGTTGTTGTGGTCTTCAGTCCTGAGACTGGTTTGATGCAGCTCTCCATGCTACTCTATCCTGTGCAAGCTTTTTCATCTCCCAGTACCTACTGCAACCTACATCCTTCTGAATCTGCTTAGTGTATTCATCTCTTGGTCTCCCTCTACGATTTTTACCCTCCACGCTGCCCTCCAATACTAAATTGGTGATCCCTTGATGCCTCAGAACATGTCCTACCAACCGATCCCTTCTTCTGGTCAAGTTGTGCCACAAACTTCTCTTCTCCCCAATCCTATTCAATACTTCCTCATTAGTTATGTGATCTACCCATCTAATCTTCAGCATTCTTCTGTAGCACCACATTTCGAAAGCTTCTATTCTCTTCTTGTCCAAACTATTTATCGTCCATGTTTCACTTCCATACATGGCTACACTCCATACGAATACTTTCAGAAATGACATCCTGACACTTAAATCTATACTGGATGTTAACAAATTTCTCTTCTTCAGAAACGCTTTCCTTGCCATTGCCAGCCTACATTTTATATCCTCTCTACTTCGACCATCATCAGTTATTTTGCTCCCCAAATAGCAAAACTCCTTTACTACTTTAAGTGCCTCATTTCCTAATCTAATTCCCTCAGCATCACCCGACTTAATTAGACTACATTCCATTATCCTTGTTTTGCTTTTGTTGATGTTCATCTTATATCCTCCTCTCAAGACACTGTCCATTCCATTCAACTGCCCTTCCAAGTCCTTTGCTGTCTCTGACAGAATTACAATTTCATCGGCGAACCTCAAAGTTTTTATTTCTTCTCCATGAATTTTAATACCTACTCCGAATTTTTCTTTTGTTTCCTTTACTGCTTGCTCAATATACAGATTGAACAACATCGGGGAGAGGCTACAACCCTGTCTTACTCCCTTCCCAACCACTGCTTCCCTTTCATGTCCCTCGACTCTTATAACTGCCATCTGGTTTCTGTACAAATTGTAAATAGCCTTTCGCTCCCTGTATTTTACCCCTGCCACCTTTAGAATTTGAAAGAGAGTATTCCAGTCAACATTGTCAAAAGCTTTCTCTAAGTCTACAAATGCTAGAAACGTAGGTTTGCCTTTCCTTAATCTTTCTTCTAAGATAAGTCGTAAGGTCAGTATTGCCTCACGTGTTCCAGTATTTCTATGGAATCCAAACTGATCTTCCCCGAGGTTGGCTTCTACTAGTTTTTCCATTCGTCTGTAAAGAATTCGTGTTAGTATTTTGCAGCTGTGACTTATTAAGCTGATAGTTCGGTAATTTTCACATCTGTCAACACCTGCTTTCTTTGGGATTGGAATTATTATATTCTTCTTGAAGTCTGAGGGTATTTCGCCTGTTTCATACATCTTGCTCACCAGATGGTAGAGTTTTGTCAGGACTGGCTCTCCCACGGCCGTCAGTAGTTCCAATGGAATATTGTCTACTCCGGGGGCCTTGTTTCGACTCAGGTCTTTCAGTGCTCTGTCAAACTCTTCACGCAGTATCATATCTCCCATTTCATCTTCATCTACATCCTCTTCCATTTCCATAATATTGTCCTCAAGTACATCGCCCTTGTATAGACCCTCTATATACTACTTCCACCTTTCTGCTTTCCCTTCTTTGCTTAGAACTGGGTTTCCATCTGAGCTCTTGATATTCATACAAGTCGTTCTCTTATCTCCAAAGGTTTCTTTAATTTTCCTGTAGGCGGTATCTATCTTACCCCTAGTGAGATAGGCCTCTACATCCTTACATTTGTCCTCTAGCCATCCCTGCTTAGCAATTTTGCACTTCCTGTCGATCTCATTTTTGAGACGTTTGTATTCCTTTTTGCCTGTTTCACTTACTGCATTTTTATATTTTCTCCTTTCATCAGTTAAATTCAATATTTCTTCTGTTACCCAAGGATTTCTACTAGCCCTCGTCTTTTTACCTACTTGATCCTCTGCTGCCTTCACTACTTCATCCCTCAAAGCTACCCATTCTTCTTCTACTGTATTTATATCCCCCATTCCTGTCAATTGCTCCCTTATGCTCTCCCTGAATCTCTGTACAAGCTCTGGTTCTTTTAGTTTATCCAGGTCCCATCTCCTTAAATTCCCACCTTTTTGCAGTTTCTTCAGTTTTAATCTACAGGTCATAACCAATAGATTGTGGTCAGAGTCCACATCTGCCCCTGGAAATGTCTTACAATTTAAAACCTGGTTCCTAAATCTCTGTCTTACCATTATATAATCTATCTGATACCTTTTAGTATCTCCAGGGTTCTTCCATGTATACAACCTTCTTTCATGATTCTTAAACCAAGTGTTAGTTATGATTATCTTGTGCACTGTGCAAAATTCGACCAGGCGGCTTCCTCTTTCATTTCTGTCCCCCAATCCATATTCACCTACTATGTTTCCTTCTCTCCCTTTTCCTACACTCGAATTCCAGTCACCCATGACTATTAAATTTTCGTCTCCCTTCACAATCTGAATAATTTCTTTTATTTCATCATACATTTCTTCAATTTCTTCGTCATCTGCAGAGCTAGTTGGCATATAAACTTGTACTACTGTAGTAAGCGTGGGCTTCGTATCTATCTTGGCCACAATAATGCGTTCACTATGCTGTTTGTAGTAACTTACCCGCATTCCTATTTTCCTATTCATTATTAAACCTACTCCTGCATTACCCCTATTTGATTTTGTGTTTATAACCCTGTAGTCACGTGACCAGAAGTCTTGTTCCTCCTGCCACCGAACTTCACTAACTCCCACTATATCTAACTTCAAGACAATCTTAAATGGAATTCCCACATCACTTCATTAAATTGTAAAGTATCCAAAATGACTTATGCGATGAGGATTATATGGAACAACACAAGTCCTGAAACAGTTAGAGCAGTGCATTATGCTTGCATACACTCCATATTAAGATATGGCATCATATTCTCGGGAAATTCTTCTCATTGCATAACAACATTCCGGAAACAAAAAAAGATTGCGAGGGTAATGAAAAATGCCAACAGCTGAAAATCATGCAAACCATTCTTTAAAGAACTGGAGATTCTACCCCTACCATGTATCTATGTACTAGAAGTTGTAATGTTCCTAAAAAAAAAGCATGCTAAAAAATGGAATTGTATTTATTCAAAATAAATCTCTACATGAACACCATACAAGGGTAAATAATGACACACACAGACATCATTGTTATACCACACTGTGCAAGAAAGGTGTATATCACTCAGGTTCACATTTGTTTAATACGCTGCCAAGTAACCTAAAGGCCATAAACTAAATTCATAGATTAAAAAAATCTGTAACATCATATCACTTAGAAAACTGTTTTTACTCAGTAACACAATATCTTGAAAAATAAGTTGGTTGTAACAATATAAAAATGTTATGTAACATACACCAATGTAACAGTATATTAATGTAATATCATTTTGTCCAACATCTAAGGTATGGTATATGTACCACAAAGATTCAGGACGTAAATAAATAAATAAATAAATGTTAATGACCTACCATTAAGTATAAGCTCCCTATCAATTCTGTTTAGACGGCCGGTGTGGCCATGCGGTTCTAGGCGCTTCAGTCTGGAACCACGTGACCGCTACGGTCGCAGGTTCGAATCCTGCCTCGGGCATGGGTGTGTGTGATGTCCTTAGGTTAGTTAGGTTTAAGTCGTTCTAAGTTATAGGGTACTGATGACCACAGATGTTAAGTCCCATAGTGCTCAGAGCCATTTTTGAACGAATTCTATTAGCAGATTATACTTCTGTCTTAGTTGAAGATCATGATTTGGAAAAAATTCCCAAATCTGTGATCAGAACCCTCAGTACCTTAGAAACTTGGTTTCAGGTAAACAGAATGAATCTAAACATATCTAAGACTCACATGATGCAGATCAAAATCAAACAGTCAAAATGTGAGCAGATTAAGATTGTGCACAGGAATCAACGTACAGAAGAAGCTGATTCAGTCAAATTCTTAGGTCTAAATGCAGATAAAAATTTGAACTGGCAGGCATACATTGAGTACCTAGCAAACAAAATGAGCAGCTTTGCATCTGCAGTGCAACCAAACCTGTATGTGGCTTTTACGCATTTTTGCACATCCAGTTCCTTAAATACGAAGCAGGTACTAACATCCTGCTACAGACACATGGTGCACAAATATCTAGAAAGATGCACATATTCCATTCTGGAGGGAGTGGTGGTGTCAGGAATGGCATAGGTGCACAAATCACAACCAACATTGCCTCAACCCATACCACAGAGCTGACCGCTTAGAATAAATAGGAAAAGGCAAAAACAAGAAGAAAAAGAAGACGAAGAAAAACATAATTTGGAAATCATTATTCCTACAGCTGCCTCATGGTCATTCATACCAATTTCTTGTGGAAATTCTCAATGATGTAAATAGTGCAGTCGATTGTGGGATGATAAAAATCTCTTAGCGTGATGAACAGTATGAGTGGGTGACATTTTTACTAGTAATCTCAGGTTTTCTCTCAGGCTTCAGTTATGTCTTGTGGTGAATTTGCTTTTTGGTAGATGGACCCAATAATAAGTTGCAATGCCTCTGCTGTAACGATCCAAAATGGTGAAACTAGCCCACTTCTGCTAGCAGCCATTAAAACGAAATAGCCAATCATTGTATAGTTGTAGAGTGCCATCTAGGACATATTCAGATGTATCTGAATTATCTGAATAGAGTTGACTGGCACTCTGCACGAAAGTATGTGAATGATCTGACTAATTTAAATTGCTGCCATGTTCAAATCTACCTGAATGACCTGAATTGTGTGAAGCCAGTCAGTAGTAGCTCAGAGTTTCCATATTGCTCATGCTCAAAAATATCCAATCATTTTGACATGTGTGATCGAAACAATCACTCAGAACTACTATCTTGTTCTTTTAATGTCATGCCCAAAAGTATCTCAATGCGCTTACAAACAAAAGAGCCAATCAGTAACGAATGCATATGATTGTCAAAAGCTAACTGTGGCAGGTGAAGGTGTAGAGAGCAGCAGGATGGTTCACCAGTGCACACACACACACCTGAATAGCATCTGCAAGTCATTGTGCGTATGCAGCCAAAACATGCACTCTCTCACAAAGTAATCCAGGGCTTATGTGTTTTATCAAGAGTCAGACATTTTATGAAAGCTTTGTTTCCTTTTTTCATATGATTTTTGCAATTAGGTGAATCGGTATTCAGTTACTTGTAATTCTGATTTTGGAGATATTTTCTACTGTAGGTCATGACATGTAATATCCCAGCAGATATGAGAAGCAACAAACCAAAACGTATAAAGTCCGTTGATTCAAATTTTTCAGGAAAAGCGAAAAACTGATTTATACTAAACTATTCAATGGAATATAATGCCGTTTTCACAGTTAATTCCGTTTTGGGATATCGAATTCGATTCCACATTAATTTTGAAAGCTTGTTTATATTTAATCCATACAAAAGATACAATCGCAGGCTTTCGTTTCTACTGTAATGACTTTCGGTGGCTTCCAGTCGTACGGGCGAGCCCTTATTTGGCTCTGTAAGCGCGTTTAGCGCGTCTCCGAAGCAGTTTCGTCAACTAATGTGGAGGTATTTCATTCTTCTTCCGCAAGAGGCAAGCACCTATCGGCCATCTCATCCTGGGAGCGGCTGTGAGCACTGCAAAGACGAAGTTACCTGCAGTTCATTCACAGGTGTTTACGATCGTGAAAATATCGCAGAGTGATTTGATGGAGGCAGAGATCTTAGATATTCTTTATGGGGATGCAGGATGTGAAATTGACAATTCTGACAACGAGGATTCGTACTCTCCAGACGAAAGTACAAGTGATGATTCAGGTAAGTATATGTCTCGGTTGTTCATAAAGTGAAGAGTTCATTGCCGCATTTTGTATTGTGGGTAGTGTTCATTACTTCACTTGCATTTAGTACCTTTTAGTACCAATCTTAGCATTATTTTCTTTCCATGTAGACAATGGCACAGACCATCAGTCACCATCTGTGGTACCTGGTCGTGTGTGGCTCACTGAGCACAAAGAGCAAGATTGGTCGGAACTAGACGTTCAGCCAGCACTGCGGGATCTCCAGGAAGTAGTCGGCGTAGAATCGCATTTTTAAGATGCCGCTGAGGAGCTTCGATGTTTTAGTTATTTCTTTGATGACGACGTTATTCGGCTCATCTAAAGTGAAACGAATCTGTACGCTGGAAACGTTATTACGACAATGAAACGCAAAGGTAGCCTGAAAATAAACTCTGTTTGGCATAAGTGGTCTGCAGTAAAATTGCAAGAGATTTACTTGTCTCTCAGTATTATTTTGCATATGTGCGTCGTCAAATTGCCAAAAATCAGTGATTATTGGTCAACAGACCCGTTTCTGGAGACAGGATTTGCGAGTAAATTGTTGAGTCGCGATCGATTTTGCGCTACATTGTCGATGTTACACTTGAATGACAATGCTACGTTCACTAGCAGAGGCGAAGAAAAGTACGACCCACTTCACAAAGTGAGGCCTTTGTTTGATTTCTTTGTGAATAAAAGCAAAATTAGTTTTCGTCCAGGCATGAATCTGACAATAGATGAGGCAAGTGTCCCTTTCGTGGTAGAAAAATCTTCAGAGCATACATGAAAAACAAACCCAATATATATGGAATAAAATTGTATGCTCTCTGCGATTCATCAACCGGTTATATGCTAGACTGTGATGCATGTACAGGTTCTGCAGGCAGTGTTGACAATAGTATTCAAAAATGGTTCAAATGGCTCTGAGCACTATGGGACTTAACATCTATGGTCATCAGTCCCCTAGAACTTAGAACTACTTAAACCTAACTAACCTAAGGACAGCACACAACACCCAGGCATCACGAGGCAGAGAAAATCCCTGACCCCGCCGGGAATCGAACCCGGGAACCCGGGCATGGGAGACAATAGTATCCAGGGACTTGTAAAAAGGTTGTGTTCACAGTACTTTGGCAAAGGACATTGCATTTATATGGATAGGTACTACACCAGTCCATCTCTTTTGGACATGTTGTGGTAAAGTAAAGCTCTTGGAGTGGGAACTGTAATGAAAAACAAGAAAGGTTTGCGACGAATATTCAGAACACTAAAACTAAAAAAAAAAGTTTGTTTTTCAAACGAAATTCCATTTCTTGGCAGTGAAGTGGAAGTCAGAAAGAGATGTTGTTTATCTTTCCACAAAGCATAAGTCTACCAGCACTAGTATTCAAGTGAGGGCCAAAGGTGGAATAGCAGAAAATGTAAAGTAAGATATTATTATTGATTACAATAAGAATAAAGCTGGGTTGACGGAGCAGATCAGTTCTCCAGCTAGTATCCGTTTGCCCGAAAAATTTTGAAGTGGTGGTACAAGCTGTTTTTCCACTTGTTTATCATGTCAACTGTCAACAGTTTTATTTTATGTAAAGAGAATACTAGGAAGAATGTATCCCTAGTAGACTTTATTCACAGAGTGGGGAAGAAATTAGCTGAGAAGGGCGGAAATATTTTTCAGCAACAAGCCGCTTCATCCTCACAAATTGAGAGGACATTTGCAAGGCACTTTCCAGAGAAGGTCCCACCCACTGCAAACAAGGTGAATACTACTAGGAATTGCAAATTATGTTCAGACAGGGGTAAGAAAGAGACGGGTATGCGCATCAGGAAGGAATACAGATGGTGGTGCAAGGCCTGTTGCATTGGCCATTGCTCCCACACTGTTTCCAGGATTTTCACACAAAGGCTAACTACATATGAAGTATTAAAATACTCTAGTTTACAGGTACCTGCAGTTAGACAGTTCAGTGATATTTTGTTTTAAATTTAGATACAGTAATAATGGCATTACTCAAGAGAGAGATCACGTAAAACCTTTTTATCCACAACATTTTTATGTTTTCTTTTTTTAATTATAACACCAATTTGTATTTTATATTGTAAAATACACTCACATTTATGTAAAGCTCTTACTTTTTCCTTTTAAATGATGCAATAACCATATTCCTATTATTTTTCTGTTATTTGCAATTTAATTTCAAACATCCATTAAATAAGCCAGTTCACAGCCATGTGCCAGGTGTAAAGAGGGCAGTGTTGAAAGTGTTAAATATGCACACTTCACAGCCGAATGAAATATTTCATTTTGTGTATGAATCCAGTTCATGTGGACTTTCTTCTCAAATGGCTGTGACTGTTCAGTTTTTGAAAATTTTACCAACAATAACAAACGACAGAACACTATGAAGCTTTTCATAAAGCATTCTTGTAACCATTCTTACTGTGAGAGCATATAAAAATTTGTTCTGCACCCTTCCAGTATCATGGTACCTCTACGATTTGCACCACATAATGCAAAGTCACTGTAGATTTGATTCAGATGTTCAAATAGTGTGAAGTGTAAGGTATTTATTGTGCTACACAATTTTGATTAAGAAACGGTCTCCAGAAAACACTTGTTTTACTACTGCTTTGCATCTGGTATCCCCTAAATAATGATAAAATAGGATACACTACTGTCTAGCAAGATGACCAGATTTAAAAAGACTGCAGTAACAGCTATGTTACATTAACTGTGGTTAGGAAGACAGGCTACTGTTTACCTTTCAGATAACAGTGAAAGAAAATAGTTTCTGCTGTCATCTGTAAAGTAAGGAGCAGTCTGACTTCCTATTTAGGTAAAGCCGTGCGTTATTTAAACTTGTTGTTGATGCTGTGATACATACAGGTTCTGCATTTTGAAAATTCCAGTAACACTTCAAATTAAAATAAATGAGACGTTAGTAACAAATGCATGTACTGTTGCAAACTTCTTAAATCGGTACAGTACTTTGTTTCTGTTACTGACAGGTTGAGGTTATCAGGTTCAGATAACAGTGCAATTGACCATCTGAGACCACTCCCTGCAAATAACTTCAGTAAAATGGAAATGACACTCACTCGTCCATAAAAAGTAGCATCCATTACAAAATTCTTAAAGTATTCTAGTGAAGTTATTAAAAGAGTGTTCATGTGAGTTGAGATGTGTCTCAAGTTACTTGTGTAATCAATCTCTTATCAGTGAAACATTTTCAGACTGGCTAAAATATGCTTAAGTTAATCCTCTTTACAAGACAGGGATTAAAGAGATACTGTCAAATTTTTGATCATTTTTACTTTTGCTGGCTTCTCCAAAAATGATTGAAAAGGTTGTGTCTAAGAATCTTCTTAAGCATCCAACTGCAAACATCATATCCAAGTCACAGTTTGGGTTCCTTATGCTTAGTGATATAGAGAAGAGTATTTACACATACTGTGGAACTAATTCATAAGGTAACAAATTAGAGGCTACTGGCATTTTCTGTGAGCTGTCAAACGCCTTTGACTATGAATCACAGCTTTCTCTCAAGAGAATTATAATATTTTGATGTCACTGGCAGTTCTGCAAAATCGTTCGAGACTGACCTAACTAACAGGAAACAAAGGCTGTCATTGCAAAAACATGCAGAGTAAGCACATTGTCTTCATCTGATTGGAAAGAAATTACATGTGATGCTCCTCAAGGTACCATCTTGAATCTGTTGTTTATTCCTGTCTACAGTAACGACCTCTTGTCTGTTAAATTGCCAGATGCTAAGTTTGTTTTGTTGGCACATAACACAAACAATGCAATAAATAGCAAGTCAAGTACAGATTTAGAAATGGCTACTAATCAAATTTTCGCTGTCGTTAAACTTTGAAAAGACCCACTATGTCCAGATAAGAACCTGTAATATATTTGTTCCCAGCTTGTGTATAATGTATGAAGACATGCAAATAGAAGCGGTTGACAGTGTTAAATGTATGGGGTTACAACTCAGTAATAAATTCAGTTAGAAAGGGGGTGTGCCACAAAATTGCTGAAGCACTTAAACAAGTTTGTATTTGCGATGTGAATGATGTCAGATGCAAGGGATATAAATAGAAGAAACTTGCATACTTTGATTGCTTTCATATTTTGAGGTACCTCGTCAGACTGAGCAAAAACATTTAGACTGCAGAAGCATGTAATAAGATTAGATCAGATTTACTTTCATTCCAATTGATCCGTAGTGAGGAGGCGCTCCACGAAGTAGAACATTTCAGAAAAACAATAATACAAGGTCGCATTAATACACTGAATTTAAAAAATGTTTTTTTTATTTATAAGGTAATAAACATATAATAGAACTACTACAATACTTATTTACAATGAACACTTTACTGCACTGAAATGGTGCAGAAGTTAGATTGTACTTATATACAGGGTGGTCGGAAATTCCCGTTACAAACTTCTAGGACATGTAGAAGGTAGTGAGTACAGAACATTTTGAATAGGAACCCATGTCCGGAATCGTATCGTTTCCGTTCTACGACAGTTTCAATTCGGATGTGTACCTCGTCAACGTCTGCTTAGGGCAAGACAAACGTTTCAGAGTTCCCTGTCCTGGTATGCAAGAGGGTAGACACGATGACGTGTTCTACGTGAAACGATCCCCATATGTCACTTACTGTGCGCTTTGCTGTGAGAGCAAGACAATACCCGTGCGTCACTGACAGAGGAACATGGTGCAGTACACGTTTGCGGAATACACAGACATGCTCCTTGTGTAAGGCGAAGCTCGAGGTCACGGAAGAGCTGCAAGTCAGCTGTATCACGAACGTTTTCCACAGTGTCACACGGCATCGCATAAACTGTTTGCCCATGTTACACAACGGCTACGAGACACGGGTACCTTTCCCGTGAGGAGGCAGAACTGTGGTGTTCCACGGCGACGCCGCACTCCCGAATTTGAAGAAGGTATGCTGCGTTGCATTGAAGATAGCCCGTCAACGAGGCCACGAACAATTGCGCGTGCAATGGCTGTTAGTCACAGTACCATCTTGGACGTCCTGCATGAGCAACAATTACATCCGTACCACTTACAAAGGGTACACGCTTTGGGTTCAGCAGACTTTCCACAACACGTCGCCTTCTGCACATGGTTCCTGCACCGTTGCATGGACGCGCCCGTGTTTCCACGTTGAGTTCTCTTCACAGATGAATGTCGGTTCACAAGGGATTGTGTTCTGAATGCTCAAAAAAGCGATATCTGGGTGGACGAAAACCCACATGCCATGCATGCTCAGATATTTCAAGACAGGTCGGGAATTAACGTGTGGGCAGGTATTCTGGACGGTCATGTGATTGGACCATACGTCCTTCCATCCAAGCTCACTGGTCCCGCATACTTAGTCTTCTTATGACACGTAATGGACCCGTTCATGGAAGCTGTGCCATTGAATGTCCGTCAGGAATGTCCGCCAGGAAATGTGATTTCAGCATGGTGGAGCACCACCTCACTTTTCACTGGCTGTCTGGAGACATCTCAACAGACGATATGGTGAAAGGTGGGTAGACCGTCGTGGTCCAACCGCATGGCCACCACGATCGCCAGATTTAACCCCTATGTAGTACTTCTTGTGGTGTCAAATGAAGAGCCTAATTTATGAGACACCTGTAGAGACAGAGGAAGATCTGCTGGCACGAGTTCTTGTCGCTGCACAAGACATTGAAGATACACCAGGTGGGATGGAGAGAGTGTATCAGAACATGCTTCAGAGGTACAATGTGTGTAAGAACGTTGGTGGTTGCCACATAGAGCCGCTGTTGTAATGCATGGCTACATTGCGGCTGGAGCCGTAGATGCTGGGTTCTTGTTGTCGACTGATGTAAACCATACGGTGTAAGTTGTAATACAAATGCGTAAGTAATAACGGAACGAGTCAGTATTCGTTTCAAATAGATTGCAACAATTGTACTGGGTCACGCCCAAGTACATTCCTCACGTGTGTGTGGACGAGATAATCATCTGCGTTGAAACTGTTGTAGAATGGAAATGATATGTTTCCAGACATGGGTTCCCATTCAAAATGGGTTCCTATTCAAAATCTTATGTACTCAGTAGCCTCTACATGTCCTATAAGTCATCAGTGGAGTACAAGGAGTTGGCCACCAATAAATCGTTTAGGCTTCTCTTAAATTGAAATTCAACGGTCAAGCTTTTTATGGCTCCTGGCAAGTTGCTGAAAAATGTGTGTTCCTGAAAAATGGACACCATTTTGTACAAGAGTAAGTGACTTTAAATCCTTGTGAAGATTATTCTTATTTCTGGTATTGATTCCATGAACTGAGCTATTGGTTTAAAAAAGTGATATATTTTTAATGACAAATTTCATTAAGGAATAAATATATTAGGAAGCAGTAGCTAGTATCCCTAGTTCCCTAAACAAGCTTCTGCAGGATGTTCTTGCGTTCACACCACATATAACTCTTATTGCACTCTTTTGTGCATGGAAAACTTTAGCTTGGCTTTATGAATTACCCCAAAAAATTATTCCATGTGACGTTAGGAATGAAAGCAAGCATTGTATGCCAGCTTTTTCATTTTTATGTCCCCTGTCTTTGACACCATTCACATTGCCAATAGAGATTTGTTAAGATGCTTCAGCAGTTCTGTGGTATGCTCCTCCCAGTTCAATTTATTATCAAGCTGTAATACCAAGAATTTAACACTGTCCACTTCTATCTGCTTGTCATCGTATGTTAGGCATATACTTGTGGGACACCCTTTACAAGTTCTGAACTGAATGTAGTGTAATGTTTCAAAGTTTAGTGACAAGGAATTGACTAGGAACCAGTGATTAATGTCCACAAATATCTTATTAGCCAATCTTTCAAGACTTCACTTGATGTCTGTATCATTGGCAAACAAACAAACTTGACATCTGGTAATGTTAGTGATGAAAGATCATTGATATACACAAGGAAAAGTAAAGGCCCTGAGATGGAACCTTGTGGGACTCCACATGTAATTAGTTCCAAGTTGGATGATGCCTGATAGCTTAATACATCTCTCTTTCATAATAACACCCTTTGTTTCCTGCCAGAGTTAAGATTTGTACCATTTTGCATCATTTCCTGTAACACCAAAATATTCTAATTTACTTAAAAGAATATTGTAATTTACACAGTCAAATGCCTTTGACATATCACAGTATATTAGTTTCCTCACTTGTGGTGTAAATTCCAGATAATCATGTACAAACCTGATCAAGGAAGTGGGTATTATATCCAATGCTTCTCAGTATATTAATCGCTTACAGAAATTTGTTGCAAATAATGTGTGTGTATCTCCAAACAGTAGCTCAGCACATAGTAAAATACTAGGAATAATAAGACCTGAATTGCTTACCTTGGTCCAAACAGGGGTCCAGTATACAGGAACACACATTTTCAATAATTTGCCAGCAACCTTTAAAAGTTTGTTTCAGAAACAGCACAGTTTAAACAGTTTGAAAGATTTTTAGGCAGGCAGCTCCTACTCTATAGATAAGTATCTTAACAGGGACTGTTAGACCAGCTTAAGTAAAATTGTCTTAAATTTGGTTTTACAGCAATTGGTCGCAACAGTCTAGATTAGGTGTTTTGTGTATGATGAATTTGTTAAAAGTGCATAACTGTTTCAATCTGAGTATATTAATTCTGTAAATATTGGCAGTTCCAGTTTACTGTAATGTATGCACATATCTTGACAGTCTCCTGATGAATGATCAGGGAAGTGTTATATTCATATGTTCTTTGTTTTTTATGTTGTCCTTTGACATATTCCACATCCATAAGAACTGTCCCATTTTTGGGTCTATAGAATAAGAACTGAATCTAATGTAGTGAAATCCATCCGAGAATGATAAACATGGCTACAGTTATCAGCATAGATGTGTAGCCATATCAGTTGCTAAGATGAGTACTTAAAGATACCACTTGTATTTATTGGGGGTTTATTATGTTGATCGTAGCTGTGTACACCCAATTCAGTTGATAAGTAACTCCTATGGCAATAATTTAGACGTAAAATATTGTCAGGGTAGAACAATTGTCATATCCAATAGCTCAGTGAATGCTACTTTTATGTCAGGTCTTTCTTTCCTCTGTTGAATCTTCGAATTATGTGTAATGAACTGGCAAGAACTACAGACAGTGTCATAATAGACCGCCAAGCATTTTAAATGGATGTTGAATCATTTGAACTTGAAGATGACACTGATGAGTAAAAAACTTTTGTTGAATTTGTATACAATTCCTTTAATATTTCCATTCCCCTCAGAAGATTAGTAATACAGATCACAGTAAGGACTGTACACAAAATTCCTGTTGCACAGGAACAATATCCCTTTAAACACATATACTGTAAATGGTGGTTTCATCTTCTACAATACTTCACTCCCTATCTCACTCCTTTCCCCAGTACTTCACACTTTCCAAGTCTTTACATATTACTGTTTAATCAGTGTGCAAATTTTAGTCTTTGTATTTTATCCTTGCAACCTGAAGAATTTAGGATCTATAGTGCCTCATGTGTTGCGACTTTTTTCCAGATACCAAAGCGATGTTTCCTGAGGTCAGTTGGCATCTACCAGTTTTTCCATTCTTCTGCAGTTAAATTGTGTCAAACTAGAACCATGACTTGCCACATTGATAGTTCTGTAATGTTCACAACTTTAAGTGCCTGGCTTTTTTGGAATAGGAATTATTACTTCATTCGGAGATGTGAATGTATTTAGCATACCACATGCAATACTTTGATTTGGCTGTCTGAAGGATCTCTACAAATGAGAGGGAATATCTACTTCAGGTGCATTGTTTGGGTGCAGGTCTTTCATCACCACGTGGAATTAGTCTCTTAGTCCATCTCCCACCTAGTCTTCATCTGTCTCCTATAATTTATTCCAATTAATTTCTCTCACTTTAGTAATCAGGTGAAGTAAGAGCTCATACAACAACTCTACTGTTTTGCATGAATTTTATATACAATCTAATGCACCTTAGCATGAAGGTAAGTTAAACAATCCCCATTCTTCCTGCTACAATGAAAATATTCAGAAAGATGATGTACAATCGGAATGCCTTGACACAATGTGTATGTTTTTGGAAAATGATCCATAAACGAAGGTAGTTACTTACCAGTGCTTTGTGCATTTAATAAAGCATTTTCTGCTCTGGTCATATAACACTAATGGTTTTGGTTAGTCTATTACACTTACCGGTAGCTGTTACACAAACTGGATTCACGACCAAGGCACTTGCAGTGAGGTATCTGTCATATCTCTACAGTAGGATTCAGCTGGATGAAATCTCCACAAAGAATATGGAAAGAACTTAATCCAGTGACACCCTTTATACTTTTGGGGAACCCTGCCTCGTTTTCACTAGTTTGTAAATGACTTTTCTTTATCTTCCTTAATGTAGCTACTATTTGGAGTAACAGACCTACTCTTCCATGGTATTCCCAGAAATGACGGGGTGAAGCTGAAATAAGGTTGTGATATGTAAGGAATATAAGTCACATATGGTACATATGTGGATCGCTAGTGTTTGTAACAGAAGCCTCTTTAAGAAATTTAATAAATCTAAAACGAAAACTTAGCAGCACATGGCAAAATTACATGACATCAAGGCTGAGAGGTTCCTTCATTGCATGTGAAACATACCTTGAAGAATATGCTTTGCTCCTGCTAAACTAAATCAGTTAAAAGGTTCAAGGTTTTTACTGAGGCATCACCATTATGAAGTACAACTACTGAATGAAGGCTGTTTTGTTAGCTTTGGTGAATAATTGTCAGTTAAAACCTTACTAATTTACATGAAGCTGGTATCTGTATAGATATCACTGGTGGTCTTGCAGCTCTCGAAGAATGAAATTATAATGAATTCCAGACTTTTAGCTGATTATAGGCATTGATAATTAGTTATCTGCTGTACACAATTTCTGATTTGTTATTGCCTCATTTCCCATGAAATGATAATATCTTGTAGCCACAAATCAGGTCACCAAGCTATGGGATTATTATACAGAAACAAACAAAAAAAAAATAAAAATCTATCTATTTTATTGGGCATTTACATATGATTACACCTTACCAGTATCAACATTAGAAATATTACATGAACATAAATCCATCTTCCCCACAGAAAATACTAAGCTCAAATGGTTAATTGAAAATTTAACTTACTTGACACGGAATAGCTTTCAAAAATTGAAATAGTCATCAGTGAAGCACTAAACATTTTTAGGTGTTGACAAATGGACTGCAATCCAACGTAATGTGTTACAAATACTCAGTTCAAGAATGGAAAACATTTTTCCAACCACAGTTTTACTTGACTTGGCTCATACTGGAAGGAAATCCTAGGTTTACCACCTGACAGCAGATCAATACTATGTCTATGGCAATATCCTCCACAATCACCAACTGAGGAACTGTTTACAGTTTGTAGAGAAAATTTGAAAACGGTTTCTCATATCAATCAGGAAACTCATTTCTAAAGCAGCTACTTTAACAGTCTCAAAGATAGCTGAAAGACTCTCTCTCTGACTCTCTCTTTGCTTCTTTAGCCAATCAACACACACACACACACACACACATTCTAATTAAAGTTTGTAAAGAAAATACGAATTCAGGTGCACGATGGAATGACATCATATAGACAGTAAGTTGGCTCTAGATACATTTATTGATAATTTCACTGGGTAGAATAAATACTACATTTTACCCCACTGAAAAAAATTTATGGTCACACATCTTGGATCTTGTGATGTACAAATAAAGCATTGTTTGACGAGACTAGATTGCAGAATCAGGTTGATGAGTGGCACAAGGAACCAAGCAATCACATGATTTATTACAGACATGGTACAGATACCAGTGGAGGAGTGAAACCATTACATTTTTATATCAGAGCTGTCAGCAAAAAGATCTTTTGAAGAAATACAAGGATAGTTGTTTGTTATTTGCAACATACAAAACAACAACAACAACAACAACATATGATACACCTTTATTTTTTTATAGTTGTTTACGAGCTATTTGGTTTTGTTTTTCATTCAGGTTGAAAATGGGAGGTCCAGTCATGAAATGCTAGCCATTTTCAAGGATTGGCATAATGATTGGAAACCCATTTACAGGGTTACTGATTTTTCATAGTCGGAGATAAATGGAAATGATTTTATGGCTTTATTGGCCAAGAGGCCCCATTCGGGGAGTTTGGCTGCCAATGCAATTGAACAAGCATTTCCTCAGACAAAAGTTTACTTGTGCCTTTTCTGCCAGAAACAGGCTTGAGGAAGATGGCTGAATATATACCAAATGACATGAAGAGACTCCTGACCATGTGGCAAGAAATTTGAAAATCACCAACAGAGAATTTATAGATGATACAGAAGAGATAATGAGGCTTCTCAGAGAAACAAAAATGCATCACCGTATGTTTAACAGCAGTGGCTATCAGTTCATGAAAAGAGGGTGGAAGCTTATGATGACAAGGGCAATTTTGACACCATTGACATTACAAATGGGGCTGAAGCCATGAACAAGATTTTAAACGTTTTTTCCTAAAATGGAATACAGACAGGACCTTGAAGAGGGTTACTAAGGATATAAGAGATAGATTTCTTCCAAGCCTAATTAGAATGTACTGTCTGCAGAACACTGCCATCAAATCATAACAGAGATGTTCCATTGTTTTTGCATTGAAAAAAGCAAGTTTGTGAAACATGTCATGCAGTGATATCCATCAGCAAAAGTCGAATTAACTGCAAGATTAGTGAATGTGAGGTTGGACAGTTTGTCTTGTATGGAGAGTACAATGTTCAGAGACTGTAAATATGATGTAAACTTTGCTCTACCAAACTGCATGGGTGAAAATTTTCAGATATATAAATACCCATGCAAGCATTTCTGTACAATCTTTATTTCCTCTCCAGAATGGGGTTTTGATAAAATACCATAAATCTGCAGGAATAGGCCACAAATCTGTCTTCATGATATGTGCGAGTTTGGCTTCAGAACTGTCTCTGCAGTAATTTCACACGAAGACAGTAGCAATGAGGATACAGTCGAGGAAACAAATATAGAGCATCACAATTATACCTTAACCATTTCTTTGCAGCAATTTGAAGTGAGGGAGTTTTGTAAACAGGTTTTTAATCTCACATACAACTATATCAACAGTGAAACATTATGAAAATTACTTGAATCACTCACGAACTGTGTGCAAGATTTGCAGTTAGCAAACCCTGAAGCTTGTGGTCTCCCCACAGCTGTGCCATCTAATTCCCAACAATAATATTAAGTAGGTTCGCCATTAATTTTACAGGGCCTGGCATAAGACCCCTCTCATTATAATGTTCATGATTTTGTGCCGTAATAAATAATTAACTACCAAAGAATAGATCATGTGGAGGTCATAGCATTCCATTTGAAGGTCAAACAATAAGATCTATCTAAAATACAAATAAGGGAGATCTTTATGCCAAGTTCTGTAAGTAAACTTTATCGCACATGTGACTTTTTAAGTAGCAGTAGTGAAAAATACTTCTCTGTGGAAAGTCAATAAGGTAGTTGTTTGACCCTGATTTGTATTTCCTTTACCCAAGTAACGATGTATACTTCTCATTACAAGAGATTCTTGGATTGCTGAGAAACTGTTCAAAAATTTCAATCAAGTTGCAAACATTTATGTCCAACAACAAATGACAAATTGATACACAAGTGAAACACTAAATGCATTGTTTTCCTTCAGCAACACTATCAATCTTCCAAGTTATCCCTGTAATAGAACAGTCTTGATGCAATCTGGTGTGAATTTTCCCATGGATTGACTGCCCAGAAATCCATCATAACAGAAGCTAACAAATAAATTAACAACATTAAGACCAAGTAACAGTTATGTAACATGATACACATGAAGTTTGCAAGGCACAATTCCAAAATTGAATACTCTTCTTTTGGGGCCTGATGACATTGCTCACCAGCTGCAATGCTCAGAACTATTTTATAACTGAATCTAATAAACATTACTGGTATTCCAGTAACAGCATCTGCTTCTGTGTGTCGTATCTGCAGTAACTCTGTAAAGTTATTAAGAACATTAGAAACAAGAAGGCAGATATCTAATATGCATGTAACTGATATACATTATGATTGCAATGCGATTAAAAAAACTAAATTCTTACCTAATTTGGTCCCCAATGACTTGGCTGACCAGATACTATATCAAGGAAACTCTATACTCTTCTGCCGGAGTTATTGGGCCATCTCACATGTTAATTAACATAGCAGTCTTTATATTTTCCTCTGTTTCATGTGAATTAGTAGACATGTATTGAAGCAAGTGCATTCTTACTTGGAAAAGAAATGCAACATCTTTCCTACATCAGTCATATGACGTTTTAATGGCGCTTTAAGATACATATATTTTCTTTTTTACGCCTTTTCTAATCTCAAAATTGTGCCATACTTGAATGCCCTAACTTAAAAGTTAAAATCTTTCACTTCATATTTTAAAAATTCGTTCTTCACTATCATCTTGTCTAGTTCCTGAGAAAAATCTTATCTGATGAACAATGAAAAATCCAGGATGGAATGTAACAATATTATGAAAAGGGTAGTTGTTGCTACTCACCAAATAGTGAAGATGCTGGGTTGCACAAAAGCACACCAGAAAGACTGTTGGAACATTATCTTTTGGGCAACAAGGCCCTTTTCAAAAGTGTATGTGTGCACGCACACACACACAAGTGTAGCAATTACGCTTTTTAAAATATTTTATCTACTGCTACTTTGAAATTTAAAATCAGACCAACATTATGACCTCATAGCACTCCATCTTAAGGATCAGAAATCACAGAGCTTATTTGTATTTTACATACACAAAGAGCTATGTAAAATACAAATAATCTGTCATTTCTTACCCTTCAAATGGAAAGTTACAATGTGTTTAAGACAGATCATGTATCGTTTTTGGTATCTTTCTTCTCTATTGTTTGGAACTTGATGGCATTGCTAATAGGAGACCAACAACTTCAGGGTTTACTAATTGCAAATCTTGCACACAGTTGCTGAGTGATTTTGTAATGTTTCACTGTTGTTACAGTTGTATGTACACAGCTCCCTTGTTACAAACTGCTGCAAAAGAATATTTGGGGTTTCAACGAGACCAACTATATTTGCGTTCATACGAAATTACTGAAGAGCCACTTCTGAAGCAAACGTCATACATTGCATCAAGACAGATTAATGGGCTATTCTTGTAACTTTCTGGCATTTTATCCAAATGCCATTCTGGGTAAAAAATAAATATTGCACAGAAATGCTTGGATGGGTATTTATATCTCAGACAATCATCCCATGTGCAATCTGGTATATCAAAGTTCACGACATAATTACAATTTTTGGGCATTGCACTCTCCACATAAAATAAACTGTCCGATCTCCTACTCACTGATCTTTCACAAGCTCATTTGTTTTTTATGCAGAAACAGTGGAAGATCTTTATTATATGATTTCACAACAGAATTCTGCGGATAGCACTTTCTTATTAGGCTTGCAAGATGCTGATTTATTATTACCTTAGTAACGCTCATTAAAGTGCTGTCTGCATTGAGTTTTAAGAAAAAATGTTTTACGACCGTGTTCATGGCTTCAACTCCATTTGTAGCGTCATTGGTTGCAAATCTAGTCTTGCCCTCATACGCATTCACCCATATTCCATATACAGATAGCCATTACTGTTTAAAGTATGGCCAGGCACGCTTGTTTCTCTGCGAAACCTCATGCGTTCGCAACTCTTCTACACGATTCTAAATTCTCTCTGTTGGTGATTCTGAAATTTCTTGCCATATATCGAGAAATGTCGTCATGTCGTTTGGTGTAGATTATCTTTATCTTTAAACATCTTCCCCAATCAGTAACCCAATAGAGGGGATTCCAATACTTGTTCCAGTCCTTGAAAATGTCTAGCGTTCATGAATGGATCTTGCATTTTCAACCTGAATAATAGAATAAAAAAGCGACAACCATATAGCCCACATTACTGTT
Source organism: Schistocerca serialis cubense (assembly GCF_023864345.2). Taxonomy (NCBI): domain Eukaryota; kingdom Metazoa; phylum Arthropoda; class Insecta; order Orthoptera; family Acrididae; genus Schistocerca; species Schistocerca serialis. The sequence continues at coordinate 716,865,879 of NC_064640.1, forward strand.
CACAGCTATAAAAAATAAAGGAATATCATATGTTTCGTATGTTGCATCTAACAAACAACTATCCCCATACTTCTTCAACAGATCTCTCTGCTAACACCTCTGGTAGTAAAAAGTATTGGTTTCCCTTCTCCATTGGCAACCGTACAATGTCTATAGTAAATCATGTGATTACTCAATTCCTTGTGCCACTCATCAACCTGATTCTGCAGTCAAGTCTCGTCAAACAATACTTTATTTGTACCATAAAGGGTCTGAAAAATGTGACTGTAAATCATTTTCTCCATGGTGTGAAAGGTAGTTTTCAGTTCACCTCGTATGTGTGTCCTAGTGAAATTGTTATCAACAAATCTATCTAGAGCCAACTTAATGAATTAAAGATGTCATTCCATTGAGTACTATATGTTTTATTTCCTTTAGGAGTGAAGGATGTATGTACCCACTTGCTAATTAGCTGGGCATGGCAGTGCTAAATCCTTATGTAGTCTTGCAAGAACCTGTAAGACAAAAATGTAGCAATTACTTAATTAAGAGCACTAAAAAATTTTTTTTTAAGTGTACTGTCAACTGATCATGCAAAATTTTCTCCAAGCCAAACCCAGATTGGATACTCACTTTTGCCTTGTTATCCCTCAGTTCAGTTACCGACTGCATAATGCAGTCGGGATACACTGTCATACTTTTCATGTTTAAAGTAGCTGGGCAATTGCTTTTCCTTGTATCCATGATCCTCAATCTCTTCCGAGGAGTCACATGGTCTTCCCAAAGAGGGTAAAGAACTACTATAAAATTTATTTGATAGACTTTCCCTATAACAAACTTATTTTACGGAAAGTAAGTATATCTTAACACAGCACGATATCACCAAGAGCTAAGGTACACCAGACTCCTTACTTTTATAATATTTTGGCCTGGAAACACAGTGCCTGAACCGTACACACACACACACACACACACGCACACACACACACACACACACACACACACACACACACACACACACACACTCACACAACAGCAAATGCAGAACCAAAAAAGGGGATAGGGACATGTCCTTGCATTTGCTTAAAGAAATATTTTGTCTTACCTGGAACAGTCGATAGTATATTTCTCACAGACCAAAACACATATATTGTTATTGTTAAATCATTAACATGTTATTGTTAATTAACTTAATTCAATAAAAGGAAAAATTGAATGAAGCTCAATGTATTGTCAAATATAAAGTTATGAAATTTTGCCCAATTGGGCTGGCGGCCGTATTTCTTTTAGCTATAATTACACTCCTGGAAATTGAAATAAGAACACCGTGAATTCATTGTCCCAGGAAGGGGCAACTTTATTGTCACATTCCTGGGGTCAGATACATCACATGATCACACTGACAGAACCACAGGCACATAGACACAGGCAACAGAGCATGCACAATGTCGGCACTAGTACAGTGTATATCCACCTTTCGCAGCAATGCAGGCTGCTATTCTCCCATGGAGACGATCGTAGAGAAGCTGGATGTAGTCCTGTGGAACGGCTTGCCATGCCATTTCCACCTGGCGCCTCAGTTGGACCAGCGTTCGTGCTGGACGTGCAGACCGCGTGAGACGACGCTTCATCCAGTCCCAAACATGCTCAATGGGGGACAGATCCGGAGATCTTGCTGGCCAGGGTAGTTGACTTACACCTTCTAGAGCACGTTGGGTGGCACGGGATACATGCGGACGTGCATTGTCCTGTTGGAACAGCAAGTTCCCTTGCCGGTCTAGGAATGGTAGAACGATGGGTTCGATGACGGTTTGGATGTACCGTGCACTATTCAGTGTCCCCTCGACGATCACCAGTGGTGTATGGCCAGTGTAGGAGATCGCTCCCCACACCATGATGCCGGGTGTTGGCCCTGTGTGCCTCGGTCGTATGCAGTCCTGATTGTGGCGCTCACCTGCACGGCGCCAAACACGCATACGACCATCATTGGCACCAAGGCAGAAGCGACTCTCATCGCTGAAGACGACACGTCTCCATTCGTCCCTCCATTCACGCCTGTCGCGACACCACTGGAGGCGGGCTGCACGATGTTGGGGTGTGAGCCGAAGACGGCCTAACGGTGTGCGGGACCGTAGCGCAGCTTCATGGAGACGGTTGCGAATGGTCCTCGCCGATACCCCAGGAGCAACAGTGTCCCTAATTTGCTGGGAAGTGGCGGTGCGGTCCCCTACGGCACTGCGTAGGATCCTACGGTCTTGGCGTGCATCCGTGCGTCGCTGCGGTCCGGTCCCAGGTCGACGGGCACGTGCACTTTCTGCCGACCACTGGCGACAACACCGATGTACTGTGGAGACCTCACGCCCCACGTGTTGAGCAATTTGCCCGTACGTCCACCCGGCCTCCCGCATGCCCACTATACGCCCTCGTTCAAAGTCCGTTAACTGCACATACGGTTCACGTCCACGCTGTCGCGGCATGCTACCAGTGTTAAAGACTGCGATGGAGCTCCGTATGCCGCGGCAAACTGGCTGACACTGACGGCGGCGGTGCACAAATGCTGCGCAGCTAGCGCCATTCGACGGCCAACACCGCGGTTCCTGGTGTGTCCGCTGTGCCGTGCGTGTGATCATTGCTTGTACAGCCCTCTCACAGTGTCCGGAGCAAGTATGGTGGGTCTGACACACCGGTGTCAATGTGTTCTTTTTTCCATTTCCAGGAGTGTATTTCAACTGGCATTACTGCATTGCTAAGTTTCCGGCCACGGAGCTGTGTGTTTGCTATGTATAGGATGCAATGGCACGAACATTGGAATATTATTTTATTACATATTTTCAATCTTTAATAGCCATTCTCAAGAGGAGGCTTTGTAAGCTCTTTGTGCCTTGTTTAGTGAGCATCTAATAAGTGAATGAGATAAATCGAGTTGCAACCATGTAACATACACTAGACTATTGCTAACATGGTCATTCCTTGCACACATGGATGTCAGACTAGTGGAAGTGCCAGCTTATTATCATAACTTTCCTTTAAGCTATTTGATTCTCTCTTCATCTGTTAAAGATTGGTCATTAAAAGTTGCTCATTAAACATTCTACACAGCAGCAACAGGTTTCTCTTGAAGAACATGAGTTCAACTTATTTCTGATTTCGAGTTTCTGCTTGAGGTCCAGCATAACATGTTTCCTTTGGAAGGCATTCTACTGAACTGTAAAGATAGCCACAATTTTAAGCATATATAGCATTGTGTAACACTGTAATTAACTAACATTAATTATTGTAAGGAAGAATTCATTACCATATGTGTCATTTCTGCTTGAGCAACTGGAGGCTGGATGTGGGCCAGGCCGTATTACTGAGGACCAGATTAGCAAGGATTTAGTGTACTTTCCTGTGCCTTGCAATGTGTTCAGATTTCGCCCTGGTGACTGGACATTCACAGTTTATGTGTAGACTTCAAAGAAACTTTGAAATATGGAGCACACTTCATTTCTCAGTTACAGAATATAATTTTATGATATATGGAAAAGAAATACCCTTTGTATCACCTCAGCTACAAAATACTGTACTCATACCAATGACTTTGAGTTGTTAGCTAATTTCAAGCAGTTCAAATTACATGCATACATCTTACACACTGCTTGAAATTAGCTGTCTGAAACTAGTCGTAAGGTAAATATAATAACAATCTTCCAAAACCCAAGTAGAACAACAGTTACTGCCCGACGAAACAGCATAGCTGTGGAGATCAGAATCAACTAAGTATGTAATTTTATGGAAGCTAGCCTAAATTAGTTGTTTTATATGTATGCTGTGCATCCTGTTTCACACCGACATCACTTTCAACAGTATCTATAAAGTAATCATCAGAAATATTAAAGACTAGAAGAGTTCAGAGCTGCAATAACTTACTCAATTAATTCTAGAGTATTAATTTTTGCTTCTGTTGCATTGTTTCTGATTTTACTACAACTCACCAGCAAGATTTTGAAACATGATATCAGCTTTGTATCTGTTGGCTAATACTTATTGCTTTTAACACTCTGGAGACCAAGCCCAAGCATAGCACAGACCACAACTTTGTGTTAAAAAGGCTGTGCCTCAGTATAGATTGGGCTGCAATTTTCTTGCCATATGAGCAATCTATTGCTCAAAAACGGGACTCATTTCAGTTGAGAACAATGTACAGATGTCTCGCTAACTGGAAACTGAATGGAGCAGCCTTCTGTTGTGAATTTCTAGTTATTTTACTGTCGCAAATGGTTGAGATAATATGATTGCACTGACGTAATTCTGTGCATGTAATCTTTAGGTTTTGCAGTCTGCTGTAAGTATGATACAAATATGTCACGTTTATTAAGTGAGCAAGACATTTTGGAAACTCATGAGAAATAAATTGCTCGATAACTCACCACAAACTTTTTTCTTGCGAGGATAATTATACTTTCTGTCACCATTATTTTAAAATCTGTAAGCATCAAAGAACTAAAGTAAATACGAACAATAAATCTTGAAGTTTGGCAGTTATTTAGTATGTATTACCCTTGAAGACATATCAATTACACATGTTCTATTAATGCTTTAAATAATAGCATAAATGGCCGGTTTCATAAGGCCGATATCCTTCTATGTTGCCAGCCTCCAAAGTGTTAATCGTCTTACTACTTAGTGAAATTAATGTTTACACTGCTTGTGGAGTTCTTTATACCACTAGGAGTCAGCCTGTGTAGATTGCACTCATGTGTTTCTTAGTCTGAATTTTAGTAATAAAGTTTGGCCTAAATAATCTGAGAGGTGATAATTTATAGAATCTGTTGAGACAATTTGATCCTAATTTGTCATCGCATTGATGTATTAACCAAGCATGTGTGAAGTATTCTACAAGGAACTAGTCCAAGCAGATCTTTGCACCCCACCCACATACACACCTCCTAACAATCCACTAGGTAACACTAAATATCCACGGCCAGATGATTTTTCTGGTGTTGTGGTAATAGAATCAGTCTATTTATTCATAGAGATGGTTTGAGGCTGAAATGATACAAGTGCTCTCTTGAGGTGTCAAGCTCAAGAGTGCTACCAAAGGAGATCCTAGTGCAAACTTTGTACACAGGGAGTATTACGTGCTCTGTAGTCAAGTGTTGCTACGGTATAATCATGTATTTCAAAACAATGAATGTTATCTACAGATTGCTGGTGTTCCATCATGACTGCAAGTGGTACCGACTCTATAACAACTGCTTCAAAGCCATCTGTTTTATTATCTAAGCTATATTCATTTTAATGAAAAAAGACACAGTATTCTCATATGAAATTCTGTGTGGATACATACACTGCCATTATCTAGTATAGCTGACTAGTGGTGAACTTGTACACTTGTCTTGCAGATGTATTACTTCACTGGTACGGAAGTTCATGACTGATTCTCCCAAAATCTTAATTTTTGTGGTTGGGTGGAATGAATAAATGAGCAAATCCAACTTATTATTTACCGTTCCTAGGCTCCTTGTTATTATAAAGTGATGGTGACTGCATCATGCAGAACCTTCTTTCTATGTTGCTTATGTTGTCAAATATTATATTTTTAAAACTCATGCACACATTTTGAATTCCTTTATTACCATTTTTCATATCTTTATTTACACAAAAAATTTTGCAGCTAAGTTTTGCGCTAGACAATCTGCATGAAGAAAAAATTTACCTGTTCTTACCAGTTGACGGTTACAGATTTTAAGTCTATTTTTTGATGTGTGACAAGACTGTTTGTTATGTCTTTTTTGTCCATGGTAGCTGATAACGCATAATGAGAAACTCTTAAGGTAGCTTCATTGACAACGATCAAATTGGTGATTGATATATAATTCTTCTGTGGTTGTATCCATCTCTGTGCTTTGCTTACACTGCTTATTTTCTTTCGACGTGATTCGAGATTACTAGTTGCACTCCCACAGTTCATAATTGAAATTACCTGAAAGACATTTTTGTGCACAAATTTTACGTTATGTTTCACTACTTACATGATAATGTACTTTCAGCATGCTGTTTTCGTATGCAACTTTTGATCATTTTTCAGAAACAGAAGAGACATTTTGTGAAACTTCCAGTGTATTCAGAACACTTTTTCCTACATGAAATGTGAGATGTCCATTTTCAGCACATTGTTTCTGAATTGTTAACCTTACACTTGTTCATTCAGCTTTGCAATTTCATCATTACAATTCGCACACATTTTCTTTATAACAGAAAAAATAATGTTCTTATGTGATAAATTTTCACACTGGCTGTCATCTTGTTGCCATAAAGTTTGGTGTCACAGCTGGCCTAAAATACTGACAACATCTACTCTCTCAACAGATTTAACTGTAAATTTGTTAAAATTTAAGACTAAACATCCTGATAGAGACAAAATTTGATAAAGTGCCACGACTGTAAGAAATGTTGCTGAAGAAGTCTCAAAACATTTGTCAAAATGGGAGCTGAGTCCTATTTTTCTTTTTAATCTATTTTGAAACTAATGTAGAATAGCAGCTTTCTTACTTAAATAATAGGGATAGGAAAGCAAGGAACAAATGTAATGAGTAAATATAAAGTTGTTTAAGTAGTGTGAAAGTAAAAATGTAAATGTGTTCTGGAAAGAGGAGGAGACGCAGGGGGGGGGGGAGGGGGGGGCTGAAAATAATTTGTGGCACTGCTATCATGTGTCTACCTTTGACCCACACCACACCCTCCCAGTTCTCTCTTCTCTGGAGAAGACTAGTGCCTTTGTGCAACAAATTGCTACATTTGTGAGATGTTACAGAGCTGCAATAGTTAAAATGTATCACAATTGGCGTGAATGTAGACACATTAAAGGCTATAAACATGACTACAGAGTATTACAAAGACCATAGTGAATGCTTGGTTTGGTACATAATATATGGCAACAAATGTAGCAGTATGAAGCATGACACCCTGCAATTCTACAGCCATCAATCTGGCAAGATTTCAATCATGATCATGTGCTATGGCCCCAAACATATTAGCTAGCCCCATAGAAACCCCACAACCACCCAAACTTGCTTCACAGGTGATCATTGATCAAATCAGTATGTATTATGCAACAAAAAGGGTTATTAACAACTGGAGAAACATCTGACAAGTCATTGTTTTAACTTCTAGATGAGGGCATGTATGTTTGGCGTCAACAGCAGCTGTTTATCGATTCATCATGAAAGGCAACATCAATGTATCTCAGTAGTGACAGTTGTTTGCTATGGGCAAGTTTCCATAGCAAAGTTTCAATATCTGGTGTTTGTAGAGTGGCCACTAACTTCAGGTATCTCAATCTCTAGTAGTGACATTTGGCAATGATGCAACAATATGCAGCCAATCTGTTTATCAGATTACCTTAGTATGAGTTAAGTGTATTTTTTAGGCAATTAATATGAAAAAGTGGTTTTACTGAATGATGACTATGCAAATGTTTTGTGCCACTGCAAAATTTCAACGTGCTCTATCAAATATAAAAAAAAAGGTCCACTCACTCTAAAAATATGCATTTCTATACCTATTTCCTTATGTAATTATCTGCAACATCTATTATTCTATCATGTCTTGTTGGAGATAACTGAGAAACAACAACTACTTCCAACATTACTTGTGTTTAAATTTACTGCTCCTTGAGATAAGTAGAGAAAGATTATTATGGAGACCAATGATCCACACATTTTGCAAATGAAGTAATTATGTTCACTTAATTTTAACCCTTTAAATCTGTCAAAAAAATACAATGCTGACAATACAGCCAAATGGAATAAGGTATGGGCAGAAGATGTGTCAACCCCAGAATAACTATGAAATAAGATAATTTCAGATATGTCTTACTGCAAGTGTCTATTGAGTAAACACCCAAAATAAATCGTGATATTATGTAAAGAATTATAAGTTTCCTCAATACATACATCAAACTGCAATGGAATGTTATGAGAAAAGGGGGAAAACGTATGGAGGAAAAATAGTGTGAAAATTTATCAATAGATGGGACTGTATGTGTCAGGATACGTAAATGAAAACAACTGGCATGCGCACAACCCATAGATGTTGGTATACACATGCTGGGTACACGGCTTTTCTTCCTTTTGCGTCTGCGACGTACGCAATGACTATCTCAATGCAGGATCGTGCTCTTCTTGTAAACCTGTATTACAAGAATGATGACTGTGTACACATCACTATTTGCAGAAGTTCCGGACACTGAAGGGTTTGAAAAAAGGCATTGGTCTAATGACTGCTGTGGGTCTGGAGAAAATGTTTCAGAAATTTGAAAAGATGGGTTCTTTTGGTGTGCAACGTGGTAAAGGGAGGAAAAGAATTGACTCAACGTCCATGGAAGCAGTGGCCACAGCAATGCAGGAGGAGACAGGTGGTGGTGTGCAAATGTGTAGTGCACGGAGAATTGCTCGAACATTGGACACACCTGTGAGCACGGTGTGTAAAATCCTACAAAACATCCCTCTTTGTTATCCATTCAAAATTACCCATGTGCACGAGTTGCTTCCTGTTGACCTGCCAGCAAGAGAGACCTTTGCTTTAAAATTTCTTGCTCGCACTGAAGAGGACAATGATTGGCCATGGAAGATTTTGTAGACAGACGAAGCCCACTTCCATCTGACAGGATATGTCAGTACACAGAATTATCGAATATGAGCAATGGAAAATCCACACGCAAATCAATCAGTGCCGCTTCATCCTGAAAAGGTCACTGTGTGGTGCAGGTTTACGGCATCATTTATCATAGGGCCATATTTTTTCGAAGAGACAGGTGCTTCCGGTCCTGTTACTTGTACACCTGTACCGTCACTGGTAAGCACTATGAGTGTCTTTTGCGCAAATACGTCATTCCAGCTCGGCAACAACTTGGATGGGACCATTTTTATGCAAGATGGCACATCTAAACACATTGAAAATCCAGTTAATCAGCTGCTGAAGCACCATTTTGGAAATGCTAGAATTATCAGCCACCATTTCCCTACAGCCTGGCTGTCCCGATCACCTGATCTTAATCCAAGTGACTTTTGGCTGTGGGGCTATGAAAGATGTTACATTCAGTGTGCTGATTGCAAATATAGCTGCATTAAAGGCACAACACATTCTGAATATGACCCCAGAAACATTTTGATCAGTTGTGGAACATGCTGTTTCTCAATTTCAACTTGTTGCAGAAAATGGTGGACAGCATAGAACATGTTTTGCACCAGTCAAATGGAAATTAATAATCCGATTTGATTTTGATTGATGATTTTTCATGCGGATTTTAGCCTCAGGACAATTAAAAACTGATGTGATTGATGCTTTCTATGTGGTCTTTGGCCTCAGGACAATTAGAAACTGATGTGAGTGATGCTTTTTATGCGGTTTTTGGGCTCAGCACAATTAAAAACCGATTTTTCCCATCTGATGTGATATGACCTTGCCGTGGTGGATGAGCTTACATAATTAACAGTATCACATATATACATCCATGCACACTGAGTAGTACAGTTTGTTTAACATCAAATTTACACCTTAGGAATGGTTGTGAGATTCATTTGTCATTTGTAATTGACCACTATTAAATTATAATGCTTACAGCGCCATCTATTGTGACATTTTGTAAGTATTTATTTTTCTTCTGCCATACGTTTTCCCCCTTCTCCGATAATATTCCGTTGCAATTTGACGTCATTATGACCAGTGGTATTATTTCTACAGTGGTTTGAAAGTTTAACTTTAATTATAATTACCCTGTATATTTTGTAGCAATACAGAATGTAACAGAATTGGTTCCAATTATTGTGTGTCATTTCACTGACTGTGTTTCATATTGTTACCGGTTGTCAAATTAGTTGAAAAGCCACTAACATAAAACATTTAACTGCTGGTATCTGCACCTGTTACCAGTATTGGCAGTTGGCAGAAAATGTTACTTACTTCCTGTTCACTGTTCATTCACACACATGTATTACACTGAACTAAATATGTGCTACAATAATTTCTGTAGCTATAAAACAACGCAATGAAATATATATGGGAATTAATGGGTGAAAAATAAATACATGCAATATACTGTTTATTTTTGGGCTTTAATAACTGGAAAACTCTGTTTCGTTAAAAAAATTGACAAGCACTGGAATGATAGAATACATTAAAGCCAAAATTAACGAGTATTAAAAGTTTCACGACGTTGTGGTTTTTGGTGAAGTGATGCCACTCGAACCAGCATGGTGCGATCGTTTGATATACAGGTGAAGAAGTTTCAGCTTACTATTGTTTAAGCGAGCTAAATGCGGTTGCAAAACTGCCTCTCCAACAATACCGTGTAATTCAACCATACAAAATACAGCAGATTTCCTCACAGAACTTCCTTCGTTATCATATGCCTGTAAACAAAACAAATTATTTATCGAAATAAAAATGAGATAAAGTAGCTAATTAGTCCTAGAAATGTTAACACTTAAAATTTATCTAAAATAATGTAAATATCTGGAAATGATCAAAATATTATATGTTTTGTTTTTATGGTATGGGGTGATATTTTGTTTTTATTTCAGGCTGTACTCTTTCTTTCACACCATAGCACTTTTTTGCTTGTTACATGTGTGAGTCTCCCAAATTAATGATATAACTGAATAATATTTAAGTTGGGTGATGTTAACTAGGCAAGTCTTTAATTTCATTTTCATTTTTAACATAACTCTGAATACACTCTGTTGTAAATGATACTTTTCAAACCCCCATTTCCTGTATTCCTGCTGGTCTGTTGATCGATTATATGACATTTACTTATGAATGCAAAAAAGATTATGTCCCTGTGATGCAGAGTTATTTACAAATACCAATTTCTCATTAATGATTTTCCTAATAGTTGAATGTTTGTGTTACAACTGACATCTATCACATGACAGTTCACATCATATAACAAAAATGTACACGATGTATCACAATATTTCTAATTCACTACCTTCCAATACCATGTCACCCAAAATATGTCTGCTTGTGTCTGTATGTGTGGATGGATATGTGCGTGTGTGCGAGTGTATACCTGTCCTTTTTTCCCCCTAAGGTAAGTCTTTCCGCTCCCGGGATTGGAATGACTCCTTACCCTCTCCCTTAAAACCCACTTCCTTTCGTCTTCCCCTCTCCTTCCCTCTTTCCTGATGAGGCAACAGTTTGTTGCGAAAGCTTGAATTTTGTGTGTGTGTATGTGTTTGTTTGTGTGTCTATCGACCTGCCAGCGCTTTTGTTCGGTAAGTCACCTAATCTTTGTTTTTTTATATATAATTCACTACTTACATTCACAATATATTATATATCATATTCATGGCAGCAACAACAAGGATTGCAGATGTTCAAAAGTGATACCACAATTATTACATACAGACATCACACAAACTTTGTTTAATTCTGTATTGGACAACACAGAGTTAAAAAATAATCAGTTCTTCTACTAGAAGCTTATTATAACTTCAGAATAACATTGGAAAAGTTTTACAAATAGAACAAAGAAATGCCAGGTTTGAAATAATATGGAAACCAGAAAATTCTCTCTTTCATACAACATAATGTCAAAAACCATGCAAAGGCGATAGGTTTGGACAGTAGTGCAGAACATCAGTTCAAATGTCTTGTAAGGCTTTACACTTTGAAGAACACACAATTTCAGCAGAGACAAGTAGAAGATACAAGAGTGCATCAAGGGGGCCCCATAATGCAATACATGTCATTAGCAAAATCTTAACAAACTAAGTTTCAAGACTTTCCACCACCATGTTACTGCCAATGATATTCAACAACTGTCCACACAATCATGCTTCTTATTGTTGTAATATGGAATTACAATATCACAACAACAAAGGTGCCATCTATCACCCCAACGGATTAAGTGCTTGAGATAAACAGCATTCGGCCATTTGTGTTTCTGTATATAGGGTGAGTCAGGAGAGAGGGTACATACTTTTAGGGGTGATAATAGGTGATTCTGAACAAGAAACTTAATATGGACATACGCCATATTCTGAATGGTTTCCGACATAGATCACATTCAATATACACTGTTATTTGTTTTTTCGTATTATTCAAACATTGTCATTGCTGACAACATAACACAGCAGTGTACAGGAAGTTGTGACGAGCAACTTGACAGGGGCACTTGTGGTCTATTAAGGCAGGAAACTACCTCAAATTGTCATACAAAAGATACCTAAGCTATGATGCGTACACATTGCGTGAGATTTTCAATATTCTCATGTTCTCTTCGCGAGCACAGACTATTAGCCCTAGAGAGAAAATAAATAGTACCTTTTTTGAAGGAAATTTAATATAGTTTAATTTTGCACTGAAAAATGTTTACATGGGAAGGAGCAGGTTTCGAGTTATTCAAGAGAAATAGATACCTTTCCTCCTGACTCACCATGTACACAACGAAGGAAAAAGAGAGGGGGGGGGGATGCACCAAATCTGTTTCTGTTTTCATACTGTAGCATTTCAAAGTTTGCCAGTTTTTACTATTTTAACACCACAATGGTGCAAAATGATGCTTGCTAAAATTATGAATCTAAATTATATTTTTCATTTAACATTGTATTTGTATGTAACGTAGTGGTAGTTACGTAATACCTTTTAGCAAATTCACCAAGGCAGCATAACATCTACATTTACATTTTGGTTTTCAGCATTATATTACATAAAAGAAATAAATAAAATAAAAATAAATAGGGGTCTCTGTTTCTACATGGTATTTTTCTACAAAATTTGTTTCTGCGCAAACATTTGTATTTTTTAAAAATCTTTTCAGTGTTATGTTTTTTAATAAATAATATTTCAACACCAAGGAAACAATGGCAACAAGTGTAGTCCATAACTGTGCAAGTGAGAAATCTTAATTAATCAAAGCTATAAAACAAACTGGCTCAACCAAGAGCAGTTTTAAAAAATTAAGTTGAAAATAAAAAATAAAAAAACTTCCTGATTTATTCAGTTTTTAACCACACTGTGTAAAAATAATACAATTTAAAACAGCAACATTTTTATTTGAATAGAGGATGGACTCTGAGCCAATGGAATGTTAGTGATGATTCTGAAGGGTTCGTGAATTGAACAGTAACATCTTTTCTATTTTATTTATTTCAGTGATAATCCCACACACCACAAATTGTAATATTTGCAAGCTACATTACAAGATAGGATCAAATTTTCTTCTCACAAAAGGGATTTCAATTTATTCTTTAAATTATATTTCCAGAGGGGTTTCACATCATTACAGATCCTACTTGCTTCCAATTTTCCTAATAAATCCAGTGGCTTAAAGTTATGGATACTTCTGGTTCCTGAAAGTATTTTAACTTCTGAAGGTGACTGATATACAGACTATTCCATGGTACAATAGCTTTGGTGATTGTAATATTACAAAACTGAAACTGGCCTGATTCACATAGGTCTTTGTATACATTCCTTTTGAGATAACATTTTAATTGTCCTCTCTACACCCTAACAACCACTTTTTTCATGTGTTGCAAAGAATAACTGTTCAGCCATTACTGATCTCAAAACTATTTTGATGGGAGAGATAGGTTGATCAAATTATATTCATTTTTGTATTGGCTTGCACATTATCACTAAAATAATGACAGCTTGTGCTTATGAATACATTTCTTTGATAAAATCTGGCATAGTTTTTGAATTCTGTAGAACATACAAGTATCATGTTGCGTGTCATCTGGTCTGACATTTAAATGATCTTTCATCCTCAGTATTTCTGAGGTTAACTGCAATAGGTGTATAGTGCAAGAGTCAAATGTCCAACTGTAACCTTGGGTTTCTTCCTGGGTAGTAAAGCAGTAATTTTCACGAAAGTCCACTGATACTGTGGCAACGTGTACATCAGATGACCATTTAAGGGTTGACTGTATAAAAATCATTGATTGGAGGTCAATTTTGATCGTAATTCAGAAAATGAACCCATTTCACAATTTCGCTGTGCCTTATTACACTGAACTTGTATCAACTTAATGAGGTTCTGTGTTGATCTGAATTACCCTGAGACATGCTTGGCAACACTGCTAAATCATCTATTATCATGATTATCGTGCTTTGACTGCAGGAATAAATTGTACATCACATACACAAAGTATTTATTGTTGAAAGGTTTGTGTTGTAAAGACAGTGGAAAATAAGCATAACAAACTTCCCCATAGCACGAAAAGATTAAAATAGTCAAGACATCCCCCAAGTAAAAGAAAAGAAACAACATAATTCTCAGTGCCTAATGTTCTTCTACATAGAACCTTGTCCACCACATCTGCCTAGAATTATAGGTGGTGTGGCTTCAAAACACAGAGCTGTCATAATTATTTTTTAACCATTATTGCACATAATACACTACTCGACAGCTGATAATTTAAAGCCACTCAGGTTTGTCTGTTAGAGGGCACAGCTGATTTGACTGCAGAGACAAACTGTAAACAACTGTTGCTTTGCATTAGGTTTTCAGGAGTTTGCTAAACATGATAAAAACATACATAATGCAGACTGTTGGCAATGGATATAGATGCTTTTCTGTGTGAATGAAAGCTCCAATAGTTCACAAGCTTTAAAGTTATTTTTATTCAATACTAAAGAAACTATTCGTGCAGACAGTGGCAGAACTGTACACTTGCACTGTCTGTTTAAGTAGAGCTGTTATCGATATGAATTGACTTACATATGTTTACTTTTTCTGTTCATCAATGTACGTGCAGTTGCCAGCAGTTTAAGCATCTGTTCAGCAGTTAAAATTTAATTTCACTTGTTTAGTTACTGCTATTCATGTCTAGACAGCATTTTTGTAGTAAATGTTCAGTCATTACTGTCTGGTGTCTGCAAATAGTTCTAAATTCCATTTTTTACTCCGCCACTTAAGTGTCTATGAAATGCCTTTAAATTAACACATTAATTATGAGTTATCTCCAAGAGTTATTATGAGATCAGTTATTATCTGCATCCATTACATAAATCATAGGTAACTTACTTAACACAGCCTCACAGATTGAAAATATTATTTGAACTTCAGCAGTGAGGGAGTCATATTCACATATTTACTTGACACATCTTGTGTTAACAACAATTTCTTTATTATTTTTTCAACTTGTATTAGCACAACAGAACCTGTTGTTGTGTGTACCGTCACAAGGGAAACTTACAGCTGTAGTTGAAATTGATTTGATCCACAAAAGTGTGTTAATCATGGATGATATCAGTTCAGGGTGATATAATTTGAGATGAACGTTTATAAAAATGCTGATTTCTTACTCCAGCTTGATCTGAGTTCATTTTTTGTGCTAATCTAAGACGGACTGCTTTATGCAATTGACCCTAAGCACGTTGTTATATTTTGACTGAAACTTTGCAAAATAAGAGCGTGGAACAAGTTTTTCCAATTTACATGAAAGGTTCATTATAAAATCTGTTATGTCTGCAGAATGTGTCATCATCTGTCTTGTTTCTGTTGAAACCCACTGATTAAATTCAATGCATGTTCTAATGAATGGTGCAGAAACATACTGAGTGGTGGTACCTTTAGCACTGGCTGAAATACAAGCTTTGGGGCAGATTGACCAGAATAAAATAAACTGCCCCCCCCCCCCCCCCTCCAGGATATTCACTTTTAAAATTGGAATGCATTTCACACAACTTTTACAAAAACCAGCGGTTTCCCTGTTCATAAAATCTATTTACTAAATCAATTATCTAAGGTTTAAGCTTCACATCTCTTTTCAGGCTAGTTTCTGTTCAGAAACCTTATTCTTTAAAATATTCAGTTTCTGGTACAGCTAATAGTCGGGAGCTGCAAGAGTATTTCAAATGTTTTACCAAGGTAGATGCTGATGCAGCCAGTTATTGCAGTTTTTAACTTGGTGAAAACTGTTCCTGCATATCAAGCAGCAAGTCCATATGAAAAGAATTTTCTGGCACTTCAGCATCTAATGCAATTCTTATTTTCTTTCTTACATTTTCCCATAATTTTCAAAGTTTTAACTTCTGTATATCCCTTTTTACTGCCTTCATTAAGTGACATAATAACAAAAGATAGAACCCTACCACTATATGACTTAAGTTACCACTCCTCCCTTTGTTTTTAAACAAAATATTATTCACTATTAAGAACAGTAACACTGAACACATATATTTCTTAATAATTATTTGTACATACGTTTGAAACAACAGATACTGTAAGACAAACTCATAAAAATTGACCTAAAATTTTTAACATAGCACACAAGACAAAACACCCTAGTGATTTTCTTCTTCAATTTTTTACTTTGCCGCTAAATGTCTGTGAAATGACTTTAAATTGAGATGCTAATGCTTTCAGGATTATTTTGGGTAGCCTTCCATTACCTTTGTGTGTTATACAATGTGTTCTTCAGAGTACTTAATCAGCAAATTTCCCATAAACTGGATGGTAAATGAAAAAAGAAAACTTAAATTTATTTTCAAAATATTATGAAGTATCATTCTGCACTATCGTGGTATTAAAAATGTAATAAATTTCAAATAAAATGAAAGAGCGGGAGAAACAGGTGGAAAGTGGGTGGGGTTGGGCATGTGTATAGAGCTGCTTGGAGGAAGGCAGTAGATGTGCTGGATATGAATACAGAGGGGATGATTGGCAGCTGCATGGGCTAGGCATGCAACACATGAGCACCGGAGCTGGATGGGTATTTTTTTCTTTATTTATTTTTCCCCCTTTTGTTGAACTCACATGAAAAGACCTCATACAGCCAAATATCGAAAGACTATTATCTGACAATGAAACCTGTTAGAGATGACAAAAGTTAAATAGTAATTATAGTTGAAGTTTGTTCTTAATTACTGAAATAATTCACTCACTTTGACGAGACTTTCCATTATTTCTTTCAGATGTGGTTCTAAAATATCTTGCGTAGTGTGTTCAATGACACGAGTTAATATTTTTATAGCTCCCAAATTCATTGGAAGATCTCCTGTTTTTATCAATGGACAAACTACATTAATGAGTTGTTCAGGAGGCAGTGATTTTCCAATAGCTGAAATGCAGTGCTCAGCTGCTTTCGACACCTGAAAAATATTCCACATAAATGCCTTTCCTTGTTAAAGAGAACATTTACTAAATAAAATAAGCTGAAGTTGCCGAGCATGGTATGCAACGTGCAGAATAAATAGTTTTATAATAAAAAAGAAGACACACCCTGTATTTCCAGTCTAAGCTGAAATTTATAGCTCCGCAATATACTGCCAATTCCAAAGAAAAACATTGATGCATTACGTTGATTTTATCAAAATTAGTTACACATTTTTGCTCTAGCACACTCTCATGCCTATACTTTTAGTAATCAATTAGAACTGTGAAAACTAATGTTTCATGGTGAAATTGCACAGGATAAAATGTGGTGGAACAATATAGAAAGGCCAGACCTACATGGAATGCCAGTGTAAGACTTTTTGGTCCTACAATGGGCCTTGCATGCAGATCTTGGGTATAGTGGACCTGCCACACAGTACTCGAGGTCTAAGGTAGCAGGATGGCATTTTTATCAGTCTTCTGACTGGTTTGATGCAGCCCAGCATAAATTCCTCTCCTGAACTAACCTCTTCATCTCCGAGTCGCACTTGCAACCTTCTTCCTCAATTATCTGCTGGATGTATTCCAATCTCTGTCTTCCTCTGCAGTTTTTGCCCTCTACAGCTCCCTCTAGTACCATGGAAGTCATTCCCTCATGTCTTAACAGATGTCCTATCATCGTGTCCCTTCTCTTTATAAGTGTTTTCCACATATTGCTTTCCTCTCCAATTCTGCGCAAAACCTCCTCATTCCTTAACTTATCAGTCCATCTAATTTTCAACATTTGTCTGTAGCACCACATCTCAAATGCTTTGATTCTCTTCTGTTCCCGTTTTTCCCCACAGTCCATGTTTCACTACCATACAATGCTGTACTCCAGACGTACAGTCTTAGAAATTTCCTCCTCAAATTAAGGCTGATATTTGATATTAGTAGACTTCTCTTGGCCAAGAATGCCTTTTCTGCCATAGCTAATATGTTTTTGATGTCCTCCTTGCTCCATCTGTCATTGGTTATTTTACTGCCTAGGTAGTAGAATTCCTTAACTTCATCTACTTCATGACCATTAATCCCGATGTTATGTTTCTCACTGTTCTCATTTCTGCTACTTCTCATTACCTTCGCCTTTCTTCAATTTACTCTCAATCCATACTACGTACTCATTAGACTGTTCATTCCATTCAGCAGATCATGTAATTCTTCTTCACTTTCACTCAGGATAGCAATGTCGTCAGTGAACTGCATCACTGATATCCTTTCACATTGGATTTTAATTCCACTCCTGGACCTTTCTTTTATTTCCGTCATTGCTTTCTCGATGTACAGATTGAACAGTAGGGGTGAAAATCTAATCCTTCTCTTACACCCTTTTTAATACGAGCACTCTGTTCTTGGTCATAAACTCTTATTATTCCCTCTTGGCTGTTGTACATATTGTATATGACACGTCTCTCCCTATAGCTTACCCCAACGTTTTCAGAATTTCGAACATCTTGCACCATTATACATCGTTGAATGCTTTTTCCACGTCAACAAATCCTATGAATGTGTCTTGATTTTTCTTTAATCTTGCTTCCGTTATTAACCGCCAAGTCAGAATTGCCTCTCTTGTGCCTTTACTTTTCCTAAAGCCAAACTGATCGTTATCTAGCATATCCTCAATTTTCTTCCCAATTCTTATGTATATTATTCTTGTAAGCAACCTGGATGCATGAGCTGTTAAGCCAATTGTGCGATAATTCTCGCACTTGTCAGCTCTTGCTGACTTCGGAAATGTGTGGATGACGCTTTTCCAAAAGTCAGATCGTATGTCGCCCGACTCATACATTCTACACACCAACGTGAGCAGTTGTTTTATTGCCACTTCCTCCAATGATTTTAGAAATTCTGACGGAATGTTATCTATCCCTTCTGCCTTATTTGACCTCAAATCCTTGGAAGCTCTTTTAAATTCTGATTCTAATACTGGATCCCCTCTCTCTTCTAAATTGATTCCTGTTTCTTCTTCCATCACGTCAGACAAATCTTCCCCCTCGTAGAGGTTTTCAAATGTATTCTTTCCACCTATCCACTCTCTCCTCTGTATTTAATAGTGGAAGTCCTGTTGCACTCTTAATGTTACCACCCTTGCTTTTAATGTCACCGAAGGCTGTTTTGACTTTCCTGCATGCTGGGTCTGTCCTTCCGACAATCGTGCCTTTTTCGATGTCTTCACATTTTTCCAGCAGCCATTTCGTCTCAGCTTCCCTGCACTTCCTATTTCTGTATTCCTGAGTTTTCCAGAACATTTTTGTACTTCCTCCTTTCCTCAACCAACTGAAGTATTTCTTCTGTTACCCATGGTTTCTTCACAGTTACCTTCTTTGTACCTATGTTTTCCTCCCCAACTTCTGTGATGGCCCTTTTTAGAGATGTCCATTCCTCTTCAACTGCACTGCTACTGAGCTATTCCTTACTGCTGTATCTATAGCCTTAGAGAACTTCGAAACGTATCTCATCATTCCTTAACACTTCCGTGTCCCACTTCTTTGTGTATTGATTCTTCCTGACTAATGTCTTAAACTTCAGCCTACTCTTCATCACTACTATATTGTGATCTGAGTCTATATCTGCTCCTGGGTACACCTTACAATCCAATATCTGGTTTCGGAATCTCTGTCTGACCACAATGTAATCTAACTGAAATCTTCCCGTATCACCTGGCCTTTTCCAAGTAAACCTCCTCCTATCTTCTGGTAAACCTTCCGGGATGTAAGGTCGTGGTCCATGAAACTCTTCAGCTCCTAACGTTTCGTCCAGAGCTGCGCTGGACATCTTCAGAGGGGTGTTTCTCCTCCGGTGAGTCTTGACGACTGACGGGTTGGACGTCTGAGAGCGACTTATGTATCGTAGAAAGTGGGCGTGACCAGAGTTACACGTGATATGCAGAGATAACCTTTGTCAGAGATAAAACTTAACTATAGATCGTAATCTCGTCACGGATAAAACTGTCTAGCAATTCTGTAGTGCTACTGTCCAAATATCACTAAGTTTCATGGTCTCTTCTTTCCGATTAAAATTATCCCTATGTTTATATATTTCAATTGCTTCTCTACAAAGCCGTGGGTAATAGTTCGTTGTCGTAGATAAAATTTTTGTTTCGGAAAACTTCACTTGATGATTTCCTGGCTGAAAAGCATGTTCTGCTACAGCCGATTTATCTGTTTTTCCTAATCGGCAAAGACTTCTGTGTTCTTTTAGCCGTGTATTTACGCTTCTTTTTGTTGTTCCAACATAAACTTTACCACATGTACACGGAATTTTATATACGCCACTGGCTGATAGAGGAGCGCGTTTATCTTTTACAGACCGAAGAACATGACAAATTTTCTTCGTTGGTCTAAAAACAGGTCTAATATCATGTTTACTTAAAATCTTTCCATCTGATCCGTTACTTTCTTTATAAAAGGGAGAGAGACTGTATTCTTCCATCGTTTTTCGGACTTGTCCTTAAGCTTTTTGTTGTTTGGGTGCAGAATTCTGCTTACATCTTTCTTTGAGTAGCCATTTTTCTCAAAAGCGTGCTTCAGATGTTTTAATTCGTCGTCTAGATACTCCGGCGTGCAAATCCGTCTGGCTCTGTCAACGAGACTTGTAATCACACCTCTTTTTTGTTTTGGATGGTGGTTAGAGTTTTTATGCAAGTATCTGTCTGTGTGCGTTATTTTTCTAGAAATCTGTTGTTTCAATCTTCCATCCGTCTGTCTCATAACTAAAACATCCAAAACGGTATTTTGTTATCATTTTCTCTCTCCATGGTAAACTGGATTCTTGGATTTATATTATTAAGGTAATCAAAAGATTCGCCTAAGGCTTCTCTACCATGTGGCCAGACCACAAATGTATCGTCTACATACCGATACCAGCGAGATGGTTTCTTATCTGCTTTTTCCACGGCTGACTGTTCGAATTTCTCCATGTAGAAATTAGCTACTGCAGGACCCAATGGGTTACCCATTGCTACGCCATTAAGTTGTTCATAAAACTCATTATTCCATTGGAAATGACTGGAGGTATGACAGTGTCTGAAAAGAGCAGTCACATCTTCTGGAAAAATATCCGTTATGAAATCCATAACTTCATTAACTGGAATCATAGTAAATAAAGATACTACATCGAAACTTACTAAAATATCTTCAGGAGTCAGAATTAAACCTTCAATTTGCTCAATAAAATGACGTGAGTCCTTTATATATGAGTCCGTTTTTCCAAAATATGGTTGTAAACGAGTTGTTAGATATCTTGCTATTTCGTACGTAGGAGAATTGATAGTACTAACAATCGGTCTCAGAGGTAGGTCCTTCTTATGTACCTTGGGTAGGCCATAGAGTCCAGGACACACAGCTTCAGTCTTCAATAAAGCTCTTTTTTCTTCTTTTTGAATAGAAGTGGCCGATTTTATCAAATTATTTGTTTTCCGTAGTACGCTGGCTGTAGGATCTTTCTTAAGTTTTTTGTATTTTCCTGCAGTAGCTAATTTCTACATGGAGAAATTCGAACAGTCAGCCGTGGAAAAAGCAGATAAGAAACCATCTCGCTGGTATCGGTATGTAGACGATACATTTGTGGTCTGGCCACATGGTAGAGAAGCCTTAGGCGAATTTTTTGATTATCTTAATAATATAAATCCAAGAATCCAGTTTACCATGGAGAGAGAAAATGATAACAAAATACTGTTTTTGGATGTTTTAGTTATGAGACAGACGGATGGAAGATTGAAACAACAGATTTCTAGAAAAATAACGCACACAGACAGATACTTGCATAAAAACTCTAACCACCATCCAAAACAAAAAAGAGGTGTGATTACAAGTCTCGTTGACAGAGCCAGACGGATTTGCACGCCGGAGTATCTAGACGACGAATTAAAACATCTGAAGCACGCTTTTGAGAAAAATGGCTACTCAAAGAAAGAAGGAAGCAGAATTCTGCACCCAAACAACAATAAGCTTAAGGACAAGTCCGAAAAACGGTGGAAGAATACAGTCTCTCTCCCTTTTATAAAGAAAGTAACAGATCAGATTGGAAAGATTTTAAGTAAACATGATATTAGACCTGTTTTTAGACCAACGAAGAAAATTTGTCATGTTCTTCGGTCTGTAAAAGATAAACGCGCTCCTCTATCAGCCAGTGGTGTATATAAAATTCCGTGTTCATGTGGTAAAGTTTATGTTGGAACAACAAAAAGAAGCGTAAATACACGGCTAAAAGAACACAGAAGTCTTTGCCGATTAGGAAAAACAGATAAATCGGCTGCAGCAGAACACGCTTTTTAGCCAGGAAATCATCAAGTGAAGTTTTCTGAAACAAAAATTTTATCTACGACGACCAACTATTACCCACGGCTTTGTAGAGAAGCAATTGAAATATATAAACATAGGGATAATTTTAATAGGAAAGAAGAGACCATGAAACTTAGTGATATTTGGACAGTAGCACTACAGAATTGCTAGACAGTTTTATCCGTGACGAGATTACGATCGATAGTTAAGTTTTATCTCTGACAAAGGTTATCTCTGCATATCTCGTGTAACTCTGGTCACGCCCACTTTCTACGATACATAAGTCGCTCTCAGACGTCCGACCCGTCAGTCGGCAAGACTCACTGAAGATGTCCAGCGCAGCTCTGGACGAAACGTTAGGAGCTGAAGAGTTTCATGGACCACGACCTTACATCCCGGAAGGTTTACCAGAAGATATGTCATCCGGTCATGAAAGCTTTCATACCAAAACCTCCCCCTATTTTGATTCTTGAACAAGGTATTCGCTATTACTAGCTGAAACTTGTTACAGAACTCAATTAGTCTTTCTCCTCTCTCGTTCCTTGTCCAAAGCCCATATTCTCCAGTAACCTTTTCTTCTACTCCTTCCCTTATAACTGCATTCCAGTCCCCCATGAGTATTAGATGGCAGGGCAAACAATTTTATGGCAAAGTATTGCAACCACATGGTAGCCTCTACAGCACACATTTCCCATCAGACTGAGTATTGTTGGTTTATAGAGGCTGCAATCTATGCTTTACAGCTCATCAGAGGAATTAGTCTCATAAAAACATGGGTGCTGTTCACAGACGAGTTGAAGTTTAGTCTAGAGAAGGATTCTCACCATTTGTTCATCTAGTAAGTCCCTCTGAAATGTTACAATATTTCCAGTATTTAGGAAAATAATTAATACACTGCCAGCTTTGTCAATTGGGTCAATATCACGTTAAGAGCATGTACACCACCACAACGAGTTTCTAGGGATATTGTGATACCTGCTGTCTACACAAACAACAACGTGCAAAATTATGCACGCATTTTTAATCAAGTTTACAAAGCTGGGATCCATCTGATGAATGAGTATGCCCCATTACACTGGACTGGCCTGGTGGTCATATGCCATCACCAGGTGAACATCATTCTTTTAGTGTGGCCACTTTGTCCAAGAAATTAAATATGGTTGTATACACATGGTGTGGTATGCTATAGGCCACTGCTGACTTGTGTAAGGCACCTGTCCAATAATGAGAGATGTTACCACCAGTCACACTGCATGCCGTGTTCTGCTGTAATGGAGTACTTGTGCATCCTGTGCTGTCACGTGAAGACACCACATGCGATATGGGAATTTAAAGTGATATGCACATCAAATTTGTTAATTTACAAATACCTGAGAAAGTGTGCTATGCGTATAACTCTGTGTAAAAATATACACTATTTAAAATGAAAACAAATGTGTGTCAAGTGCAATTGTGAAGCTTCAATGGTATTTAAAAAAGCATGTTTTAATGTTTCCATTATTATGAATTATCTAATAAAGAAAGAATTAGCCACCATTTAAGTGACTGTATTATGGGAAACAACCATTTCAACTAGAGACTTTTTGCAGAGATTCTCATATTCTTTAAAAGAGGAACAATATACTTAATCTCATTATGAAACATCAGAGAACAATGAAAGCAAAAATTGGTTTGTAAGAAATCCTGTTTATCACTACCTTATTTTATACTTGAAGTATAGTATTTTATTGCATGCCACAGAGACAGTAGCTACAATATAAATCATGTACAAAAGAATGCGCATATTTTAAATGCCAGTAAATAAATATTACACAAACCTCTTTACACGGGTCACTGTAAGCTGTTAGCGTTCGCAGCACGATTAACTCTACGTACATATTAAAACAATGTCTCACAGTTGGGTCTTTGATCATATCGTGTAGCACATTTAAAATGTACGTCTTCACTGGAGAGTGAGGTAGTGCCAACTGTGATACCAGAACCCTTAATAGAACCCTATAAAAATAAAGTAATGGCATACGTAAGTCAAAATCATACGTGCACTGTATCAGTAATATTAGGAATTTAGCTTTTGCCCTAGATGAGTACAATGTTCATTGTCAGTATTTAAAATGCCACCCACAGTCAAAGCATGTTTTTACATTATGTGCATCTGAATTAAATGCATGGAATATTATTAATAACAAAAATAATTATGATGATAACAACAATGCCACTGCTTAAGATGTTAATTACAATTTATTAGCAACAAGTATGGAATTAGAAAGGTGATGGCTATAGTCTATCATGACATGTGCACTGACATGGCAATCACTCTATAAGCATGTGATAAAGGGAAAAATGAACTTCTATCTGATAGTTTCCAAGCAATTAAAACTGTGAAATATTCATGCCACGAATATGGCCAATACATACGATGAGCACACGAAAACTATCTGTTCATGTTGATATCTTCCCACTCCCTCCCCCTCCTCTCTTCTATCTATCTACCTATCTATCTATCACACACACACACACACACACACACACACACACACACACACACACACACACACACACACACACACACAACATGATAATCATCAAAACATGTTTAATTAAGAGATGTTATGTTACTCTGATATTGTGAATGACTAAAGGTTTTTGTCAAATAATTCAATTAACTCTGATCACTTAAGGGTTACTTTCAGTCACTATGCCAACAATAAAATTTGCAACTCACATGGGCAATCAGTAGAAAATACACACAAAATTTTTGAGTCACTTTGAACATCAACTCTCTGATTATATATGTTCCACATGGCCATCAGTCAGCCAATTTCATTTCCTGGATTAATAAACCATCTTACAGGGGGTCACGTCTGTAACCATTCGGGGATGTGAGCTTTCTCTAGCATTGCAGGAAGTCATTTTTAACAGAAGAAGCTGATCTGCTCTTTTGGCATTATGGTGACCTTGATCATACAGGAAGGATCGAAGGAAGGACAACTGGAGTTGAACACCCCATCAATCAGAAGGTAATTAGAAATGAGCCAAAACTCGAATCAGACAAGGATAACAAAGAAAATGGCCCATGTCCATTTCCAAGGAAGCATCCCACCAGTGGCCGTAAGTGATTTACATAAACCATGGAAAACATAGAGGCTGGGTAGGGATTTGAGCCCCAATCCTACTGAATTCAAGCCCAGTGCTGTATCTATTGTACTAACTTGCACGCTCTACCTACTCAGCTAGCCCCGAAGTAACCCCTCTTCTAAATGCAACATTTTTAAATGATTTCAACTGTCATCATGATCTACTGATAGCTTTCATTAGAATTTTGTGTGTGCAGTTGGATGAAAAACAAAATCTAAATAATAAATGTAAGAGGCAACATGAATACTTCCATTATGAAGCTCACTATCTCCATGAAAGAACACTAACATTATCTCAACAGCTGCAGGTAATGTTGAAAAGACAGCTGCTTAGTGTCCATAGTATAGTGGTGGAAATTTAAAATCACTGCCCAAATTGTTGCAGATTGTTTTATATGTAATTAATAATTTACAGAATTCAGACATGACCAACAGAAGAAAAGGTGACAGATATGGACCAAAACTCCTCACAACACAAACAGGATGATGCAAAAGAGTCAAGAAGTTGTACACTGGTGGACTATGCAGGGGAACGGGTTAGAGAAAGCAACATTTGAATATTGCATCTTGAAAACTGACAATGTGTATGGGTTCGGGCGGAGGGGAGGGGGGAGACAATACTACAATAACAAGTCCATCTCTTAAAACACCAAAATAAAGCACTATATAATCATGGTCAACACATAATGTCTTTTTGCCATCTGAATGACTTTATATGAGGAGCTAGAGGTTTTGGATAATAGAATATTAAAAAACATTAAATACAGAGAGAATTTCAGAGGCTGTGAGGAGATGGAAGTTGCTGTTCCTGACAACTGCACAGAATTAATGGTAACAGATTAACCCCAAAAGCAAAGAACTATTAGCACATACTCATAGCACTTGAGCCTCCACACTGTTGGTGATCCAATAATGTATTCGCCAGCTGCTATCTCGTTGACAATAGGCAACACTACTTCATCAGCTATGCACACAGATTTTAGTGTTGACACACCTTTATGATCTTTTTTGGGAAGTGAGCAAGTTGAAAGAAATGAGGAACTAAAAACTATCCTCACTGAAAGAAAAAAAAGTGTAAAATGGTACCCATATATTAATATATTTAAAAGGTTGCTAATATTTCAGCAGATAACACATTTGTTGTTTAACAAGCTACTGAAAAGATAAAAGAAGCCAGAGACATAAATGTCAGGTTATTTAAGTGATCATATATGTTTCAAAGTAATAAAGGTGTGTTATTAAAAATTTCCAGATCTTTCATTAATTTTCAACAAACAATTTCTGTGCTAGGGCCATTTAAATAAAATCCTGCAGTTCTGTAGCAGCCTTCCACACAAGTTTACTAAAGAGCACCAAACACACTAAAAGTCATCTTATTCACTTATTAAAATACTCTCACCCTTTTCTGTGTTTGTTCATATCATTTTCAGTTACACTACTTTCTCTTGCTGACTATCTTATGATGCTAAGTGATTTTTTTTAACTGTTTAGTCTCATTTTATCATTTGGCTTCTAAAAAGTGTGTATTTCTTCTGTAGCATTTACCACATTCTCTCATTCCAGTTTTCCCACTTTATGTTACAGACAGACAAATTTGAATGTCTTGAGACCAGGCTCATTTTTACTTTGGCTTTTTCATGACTGTATCACAAGCTGCTTTACAACACATCACTTTCTATGGTTATAGACCTGTGCCTTACAATATAAAGGCAAGTCAACAAATAATACAGAATAATGCAATCTGGGCGTAGTGTGCCACGGTAATCATCTGAACACCTACGACAGTTTTAGTTAAACAGGAAATGTGGAACCACTACCTGTATTACATACAATACTGGTCAGTTAAATAAATTAAAAGAAAATCAAGCTACTCAGTTACACATGAATGATGTAGAAATAACAAAATTATATTTGGACAACACAAAAAATGATGGTACTGTAATATCTTTTGAAACTATGTAACAGAAATTGCAGAACAAATTTTCTGAAACTTAGTTGAAATTATAGACTATGATACCAACAGCTCCAGATTTTATTAGGTGTTTTAACTGAGAAAGTGCTTTCTTACTGTCTTGCTCAGATACTTTTGCATTTCCTTCATCATCAACTTTTAAAGTGTCAATCACATTCTGCACAATTTGACAGTTTTCTTCTACTAGAGCTGCAATTAAAATAAACAAACAAATAAAATAATTAATGCATTTTATAAATACACACTATCTGTAGGAAGATTGTACACTGAATTTGCAAGTTACAGATTTCAGTATGTTATTTACATATATTCATTTATGAGTGGCCAGGTGCTATGGTGGGGTAAACAGGTTGTTAGCTTTAGATGCAATCAAAGAGAAATATTTGTGACTGTAAACTACAATTGGGAACAAACAGACCTTCTGACTACAGGTACCACCAACCTTCCCAGGAAGTGAAGAGACTGGTAGGCAGCTGCTCGCAGCTGAATGATAAACTGTTGGCTGTTTATGATGCCAATGTTCACAACCTAGTGTGGCGAGTAGATATGTGAACACCTACTGCACAGCAATTCAGAGATCTTGAATAGGGATAAGGAATCTAGTCTCAGGAGTAGAAAAAGGGAAAAAGTAACTGACATACTTTTGGGTCTGTCTAAAGACAGACGCCATGTGGGCACCATCCTTATCTGATCACATGTATAATAAGTTTGGGGTTCAAATGGGTGTTAAACACACTATGGCCTATAGGAATCATAGGAAAACAGACATAGGAGAGACTTAAACTAAAACTTATCTGAAGTCAAAACTTCGATAAGAAATCCGGTAGATCTTGAGGAAATGGCAGATGAAGTGATGTCTGGTATTATGACCTCATACTTAGAAAATTGTCCAGTCACCAAGACGTGCACAAACAGGAGCGTACCTGGATGGAATGATCATTTGGAACTGCAATGGAAGCAGGTAAGAAGAACGTTCAACTTTGCGAGAAGGAAAATACAATGGGCAAAATATTGGGATGCCCTTGCCAAATACAATCCTGCCATTAAGCAAGGGGAACTATCACCCTCGGAGATATTCTGTGAGGTGAAAGGTACAGCTACTAGAGCCAGACTTCATAAAATCCCCACAAGAATACCAACCAACCCAGGAGACACTCTAAGGAAGGAGGATGGCGGGTATACAAGGATAGCACAAAAGATCCTGGATTTGCTCCCAAAACTCATTTCCCTCAATGCACTCTAGCTGGTAACACAGACCAGGTTTCAGTTCCTGGAAGGTAATGATTTACAAGTAACCAAAAGGAGAACTGAGAATCTGTCAGACAATGTGTTGATTTCAAAAACATCACATGGGTGGTCCGAATGTTTCAACCATTCAAGTCACCAAGCTGAGACAGAATCTTTCTGGCTCTATTGCAACAAACAAGAGAGGGCTTTCCAGACACGTGTGCTGACTACTAAGAGTCAGCCTGGTAGCAGGAGCCTAATGCTTGGAGGACAGTAAAGATTGTTTTCATTCCAAACCAGGGAACACTGAACGTTCCAAGGCTGAGGAATTGAGACCAATCAGTCTATCCTCCTTTCTCCTAATGATATTATAAAATATGGTTAATGTGAATGTTGGGGAAAGGAAGTTAACTTAGGTTCCTCTACGTGAAAACAAACGTGCATATTAACTTGGCAAATCATGCAAAACAGCACATCATGAACTTGTTGGGAAGGTGGAAAAATTCTTTATACGTTCAGAAAACAGCTCCCTGCATCTTCCTAGATATTGAGGGAGCTTTTAGCAATACAATTTATGATTATAGAGTTTCAAGAAGACCATAGCATTAAGATTACGATATGCCAGGTGGATTGAAGACCATGCTGAGTTGACGATAGGTAGAAGAACCATGAGGAATGAGAAAATGTTGATCCTTTTGTCCCCACAGTTGTGGAACCTAGATGTGAATGAACTTGTCAAAGAGTTAAATACTGGAGGATACTTTGCCAAGAATACACAGATGAATTAATCATGTCACAACAATGGCACAATTCACTCTGAACAATGTGCAACAATGCAGCAGGAAATAGAATCTAAGGTTCTGTCCGAGGAAAACATTGTAGGAGGAGGATGACGAGGAACAGATTAATGTTTAATGTCCTGTCAACATTAAGGTTATTAGAGACAGAGCACAAGCTTGAATAAGGGATGGATGGGGAAGGAAATGGGCCACACCGTTTCAAAGGAAGCACGCTGACATTTGCTTGGACTGATTTAGGGAAATCATGGAAAACTTAAATGTGGATGGCCAGATGTGGGTTTGAACTGCTGTCATCCCGAATGCGAACCCAGTGTGCTAAACACAGTGAAAACTGTACTTTTAACGTTCATGAGGAAGCATATACAGCACACGTACCGAAATCATATGCTCTTCAAGGAAGTTCTACCATCAGAGTTGATAATGAAGTATCTATACATAACCCTTGATGGAAAACTATCTTTGACCTCTCACATTAAGAATATTTGTCCCAAAAGAAAAGGTGCTATTATGTGTACTAAAAGGGCCTGTGGTAAAAACTGGTGTGTAAGTCCCAGGAGCACGTACTGGATATACACTTCTGTAATAAAACCTATGATAATCTATGGGGCTACTGTACAGTAGAATAAAGTAGAACAGAAGGTGCTTGACATACTACAGAGACTGGTCTCCTTAGCTATAACAGGCGGAATTAGCAGCACACCAACTGCTGGGATGGAGAGTATACTGGACAATCCTCCATTACATCCCTGGGTTACAACGCAGGCAGCAGAAGGGCATACAGGTTAAAACTTGGAAACCTATAGGATATCCAGAATCCCACACCAATTTAGTAAATGTAGTTAAGTATAGGAATGGTCAGGGAAATGCCAGCTAACTAGACAATAGCTTCCAGCTGCTTCAATAAACATTTCAAGACAACAAATGGCAGTCAGGGGCAGTGGAAGAATGAACCACAATACCATTCATGAGAGACAGTCTGGCTTACTGGTGGATTGAAAACAGACAAAAGTGCTGGGGACAGGTTACAGCCTAGACATGAGAAAGCAATCTCAGTAGGGAAGCTGGCAACAATATTACTGAAGGAAGTCTTTGCTATTAGAGAGTGTGTGTGGAAGAGAATCTGCCTAGGTGCTACAAGGATTGTGGCAGTTGCATTCACTCAGACAACCGAGCAGCTCTGAAATCTCTACCAGCCCCAGAAATGAGATCAAAGATCATCACAGAATGCCATAAAGACGTTCTGAGGCTCAGGGATTGTCACAGGGTGAACCTGCTGTGGTCCCTGTTCACCCAGGAATTAACAGCAATGAACAACGCTGAACTGGCAATGACAGGAGTGACTACTCTATTTATTGGGCTGAAAACTGTCATAATCATCACCGAGGTGATGGAAAAACCACATAGCTGCATTAGTAAGCAGCATGCAGAATATTGGACTAAGATCCAAAAACAAAAAATTGCAAGCTAATGATGCCAAACCCATTATTTAACATACGTCCTATAATTTGAATGATAGATGAAACTCATTTTAGGAACAATAAATGGCCATGGGAACTTCAATCAACACTTGCACAGAAAGGATATGGAGGGCAATAAAACTGCACCACATTCAATTTTCCAATGCAAATTGTTTGAGGCCAAAAGACACAGTATATTCAGGTCATTAATTCCTAAACAAATTGTGTATAATAAAGACCTAGAGCAGCCACTATGAAACTAGGCACCTCAAGGACACACCTGCTCCCTGAAGTCTGCTGGCACATAGCATTGCAATTCGCTCACCTGATAGCTTTGTTGCCACATGTAATATCTTAAAAATTCCTTAGGTGAGCACCGGCTGAACGTTCAGTGTTTCCATGCGATATCGTGTGTTCACTTGTGGTTTCAGTCTCCCATGGAACAGTGCATTGACCTGTGTTTGGTAGTGAGCGAAATGCAAGAGCAAAGGCCTGCACATAGTGCCACTCAGGTCGGTGCGCATAAAGGGTGAAAAGACAATCGAAAACTATCTAAGATCATTATGTCAAATGTACTGAAATTTTTACTGATCAGGTCAACAATGAAAAAGCCATAAATTTTGTGTAACCTCATAAACTGACAGGAAAAGAGTGTGCTATTCCCAAATCTTCTATAGGCCGTCTTAGCTCAACAGAATCTCTAGATGTGAAAAACTGTATCGATTCTCCTAGAAAGGGATAGCAATGAGAACAGAAATCTACAGAATCTGACGATTTCAACAAGGAGGTTGCATGTGGAACTGTTCTCGGTTATTGCAACAGAGGAGGATGTTGTTGTTGTTGTGGTCTTCAGTCCTGAGACTGGTTTGACACAGCTCTCCATGCTATTCTATCCTGTACAAGATTCTTCATCTCCCAGTACGTACTGCAACCTACATCCTTCTGAATCTGCTTAGTGTATTCATCTCTTGGTCTCCCCCTACGATTTTTACCCTCCACGCTGCCCTCCAATACTAAATTTGTGATCCCTTGATGCCTCAGAACATGTCCTACCAACCGATCCCTTCTTCTGGTCAAGTTTTGCCACAAACTCCTCTTCTCCCCAATCCTATTCAGTACCTCCTCATTAGTTATGTGATCTACCCATCTAATCTTCAGCATTCTTCTGTAGCACCACATTTCAAAAGCTTCTATTCTCTTCTTGTCCAAACTATTTACCGTCCATGTTTCACTTCCATACATGGTTACACTCCATACAAATACTTTCAGAAATGACTTCCTCACACTTAAATCTATACTCGATGTTAACAAATTTCTCTTCTTCAGAAACGCTTTCCTTGCCATTGCCAGTCTACATTTTATATCCTCTCTACTTCGACCATCATCAGTTATTTTGCTCCCTAAATAGCAAAACTCCTTTACTACTTTAAGTGTCTCATTTCCTAATCTAATACCCTCAACATCACCCGACTTAATTCGACTACATTCCATTATGCTCGTTTTGCCTTTGTTGATGTTCATCTTATATCCTCCCTTCAAGACACCATCCATTCTGTTCAACTGCTCTTCCAAGTCCTTTGCTGTCTCTGACAGAATTACAATGTCATCGGTGAACCTCAAAGTTTTTATTTCTTCTCCATGGATTTTAATACCTACTCCGAATTTTTCCTTTGTTTCCTTTACTGCTTGCTCAATACACAGATTGAATAACACCGGGGAGAGGCTACAACCCTG
The DNA here is from genome assembly GCF_023864345.2 of Schistocerca serialis cubense. Classification (NCBI taxonomy): domain Eukaryota; kingdom Metazoa; phylum Arthropoda; class Insecta; order Orthoptera; family Acrididae; genus Schistocerca; species Schistocerca serialis. Next base: position 716,898,595 of record NC_064640.1, read on the forward strand.
TCTTACTCCCTTCCCAACCACTGCTTCCCTTTCATGTCCCTCGACTCTTATAACTGCCATCTGGTTTCTGTACAAATTGTAAATAGCCTTTCGCTCCCTGTATTTTACCCCTGCCACCTTTAGAATTTGAAAGAGAGTATTCCAGTCAACATCGTCAAAAGCTTTCTCTATGTCTACAAATGCTAGAAACGTAGGTTTGCCTTTCCTTAATCTTTCTTCTAAGATAAGTCGTAAGGTCAGTATTGCCTCACGTGTTCCAGTATTTCTACGGAATCCAAACTGATCTTCCCCGAGGTTGGCTTCTACTAGTTTTTCCATTCGTCTGTAAAGAATTCGTGTTAGTATTTTGCAGCTGTGGCTTATTAAACTGATTGTTCGGTAATTCTCACATCTGTCAACACCTGCTTTCTTTGGGATTGGAATTATTATATTCTTCTTGAAGTCTGAGGGTATTTCGCCTGTTTCATACATCTTGCTCACCAGATGGTAGAGTTTTGTCAGGACTGGCTCTCCCAAGGCCGTCAGTAGTTCCAATGGAATGTTGTCTACTCCGGGGGCCTTGTTTCGACTCAGGTCTTTCAGTGCTCTGTCATACTCTTCACGCAGTATCGTATCTCCCATTTCATCTTCATCTACATCCTCTTCCATTTCCATAATATTGTCCTCAAGTACATCGCCCTTGTATAGACCCTCTATATACTCCTTCCACCTTTCTGCTTTCCCTTCTTTGCATAGAACTGGGTTTCCATCAGAGCTCTTGATGTTCATACAATCCAACAGTAAAACAATACAGAGTGATCCCCATGAAAAAATCAATTATTCTGGCTCATAGACCTCCTTCCTTTGTATTCTCTGCTCCCTTGGTTTCTGATTCAGAAAACAAAATGATGGGCAAACATTTTTGATAGGCTGCAAAGAAAATGAAACAGCAAGAGCGAAGTTGTTACATACAAAGCATTTACCGCATGCTAAGGACAATAGACCTGTATAAGTGTATATGGCACGACTCCCAAGTTAACGGTGGTTTGAAAGTGCCTACTGGTGGAGGTGTCAGATTAATCATCACACATCGTGGTTCACTGATTGCAGGCTTCATGCCAGAGGACAAATTATGAGGGTAGTCCCAAAAGTAAGGTCTCCTATTTTTTGTAAGTACATAGACTTGTTTATTTCTACAATGGTTTACATCAGTTTACAGCTTGAACATTTAGCTATTTTTCAACATAATCACCATTTCTCTCAATGCATTTTTGTAGACACTGTGGCAGTTTTTGTATGCCCATGTCATACCAGCTCGCCGCCATGCTGTTCAGAAAGTTATGAACCTCTTCTTTCACCTTGTAGTCGGAGCTGAATTGCTTTCCGGCAAAATGTTCATTTAACTTAGGGAACAGGTGATAGTCACTGGGTGCCAAGTCAGAACTATAGGGTGAGTGGGTGATTATGTTCCACTGATGCAGGAGAGCAACTGTTTGCCGAGCGATGTGTGGGTTAGCGTTGTCATGGAGAATGTGTATGCCATTGCTCAACATTCATCTTCTCCAGTTCTGAATTGCCCGTTTGAGTTTTTTCAGAGTCTCGCAGTACCTGTCAGCGTTAACTGTGGTCCCAGTGGGCATAAAGTTGACAAACAATACCCCTTTCCAATCCCAAAAAACCGTTGTCATGACCAGCACACTGTGATTGTTTGATTTTCCGCAGCTTTGGTGAAGAAGGATGCCGCCACTGGCATGATTGTTGCTTGGTCTCAGGTGTAAAGTGGTATGCCCAGGTTTCATAACACGTGACAATTGAGTTCAGAATGTTGTCCTGTTCAGCTGCAAGGCAGTGAAGAAATGCGCGGGAAGCTTCAACTCGTTGCCGCATGTGGTGCTCAGTCAGCATGCATGGTACCGTACCCATCTTGCGCACACATTCCGGTGTTCAATGTTTCCGTTAAAATTCTATGAGTGTTGCTTCGAGAAACCTCAGGGACCAACGTGCAGAGATCATCCAGGGTGATCCGCCGATCTTCACGCATGCTTTGCTCAACCGTCAACACTGTCTCCTCAGAAACTGACAGTTTCCCGCTTCTTTGTTCATCGTGAATTTCAATCTGACCAGTTGCAAACTCTCCACACCACTTACAAACATTTTTTGACATCCATGCACAACTCACCATATACTTCTGTCAATTGGCGTAGGATTTCAATCAGCGCAGTGCCCTTTGCATTCAAAAACCGAATAACTGCGCGCAATTCGCACTTGGCGGTAACATCAAACTACTGTTCCACTGGAAGAAGACTCAGATACCGTGATGGATAATGACAGTTATCATTCTATTCAAACACAAAAGCTGCCACATCCAAATAGGCGCAAGGCAGACATTATGGAGTGGTCAAAGAGAAAGAATGTTTCATTTCAATCAATGAAATGAAGGATGAACTCCTGGCTGTAAAAGAAATCCTAGGTCCAAGAAAGACATTTGAATTTGATCAACTGGCAAATGAAATGGGACACCAAATGGTATGCTTGCCACTATCACTGCCAATATAACCCTATTGAGCTGATATAGTTCCAGGTTAAACAAGAAGTGGTTGGACACACACACACACACACACACACACTACTGTCATACTTGCTGCTGTCAACCATCTAACACATGACGCTCTCTACAAAGTTACTCAGCATGACTGGGTGAGGTACAGAAAACATCCGGAAGCAGTGCAAGAAGCTGATTTTGTGAGCCATGGGTTAAGAGTCAGCATAGGGGAACCTACAAAGATAAACGCCTGGCAGAAACAAGCGACAGTGAATTTGAAGATACAGAATCAAAAGATGCTCCAATTTAGGTAACTGTAGGCTACATAAAGAGCTTACTTGATTTAAATTTTTTCCGCAATTAATTTTCGTTATAGCAGGTGATTGTAAATGAATTTCTCTCTTAGATATGCGATAAATCTGTAAAAAGTGGTCACAATTAGCTTACTCGCCATTAAAAATAAGATTCTCAGTACTGCATTCATTAACAATGACAGTTTTTCACAAAATATGTATCGAATTTGTTCACATTTGTATTTCATCTTATTGCATTGTCCTCTCTCTTACACTTCAGAAATTTTCTTCCACTGTTTTTTTCGTCTTCCATACAACGGTGTAGTCATGTTTTATTGCTGAGTGTAATGCAGTAGCAAGGGGCTACACAAGTCAATGTGCGTGAAGGACAAGGTTGTCATATCATACGTAATGAAGGTTTTTCATTGGGCTGGCCAATAGTGAAGTAGCCAGGAATAATATAAATTTTGTGCAAGTTCATAAAATGACAACAAAACCTTGTGATAATTCCAAATTGACAGTATCCCATATTAACAGTGTAGTAAAGATGGCAGAATCTCTAGATATGAGCATGTAAATGAAAATGGAAACTACACAATTTCACAATTTTGACAAAATGTTAAGTGCGTAGAACTGTACTTTAATACTACAACAGAGGAGAGAATCTGACAGCTAGAAAAATACAGAGTGGTCTTTTTGAGAAATTAAATTATTCTGTCTCACAGACCTCTGTTCTTTGTCGCCTCCTCTCTCTCTGCTTTTGGTTCAGAAAGTACAATGATGGCCACAAATTTTTAATTGAATGTAGAGACATTGCAGCAGCAAAAGCAAAATTTTGTGTAAAATACACTTACTGTGTGCTGAGGGTAAATAGTCTTGTAGTATACTGCAGTTAAATTTGGGTCTCACAAAATCATACGCAAAAATATATTTTGCTCGTTTTCAATGGAAATATTGGCCTGAAAGTATCTACAATTTTTTTGTACAGCATATATCAGCAATTTAGGTGATGGGTGCAGTAAAGAAGAAGTACAATCTGCAAATACAAATTTTTTGGGAGGTAGGGAATGTTTTCGGTTGTATTAAGGTGACCTGTCGGAACTAAAATCCTGTTGATGGTGTACGTGTACTTGCGTGCTGTCGCGTATGGAGTGTCTCATAATAAAATGCATTCTTATGTGACACGATACAATAATAGTGTCACAGATGTTACCAAAATTAATTTCACAGTTTTCTTAACAACTTTCTGACTGTAAGTTTCTACTAGGTCTAACAGAACACAAATTCATCACCGACGACATTTTTCGTTACATGGGCTGAACAGTTTCACACCTGTTACAGTGTTCTATTTTAATCTCTGAATACTTTCACGTTTTCAAGATAAAATATGTACCACGTGCATCTGTAAAGTTTGAGAATGTTCATACATTATTTTCTGTTCACACATGTCAGTGATTCTGTTTTCTTCTGCAGCTTGAAGGAAAGAAATACTTTTGTTCAAAACTTATTTTAACATCAGTTTTTATTTATTTATTTTCTTTCGTAGCAGCTGGGAAGAATTTTATTTTGTGAAGAACTCCATTATATTCTAGACTAAAAATAGAGATGTCTAACATTTAAAAAGGTTTTGAAATTATCACTAACTGGCAATGCTGTAGGACGGTGAGATGACCTTGAGATGTCTATTTTAGTGACAGCCGCTATGGTAACTGGTCTCCTACTGCACTTCGAGGGAATGGCAGGGAGAGAAACTGCACAATAAACTCATTTCTGGTGCAAAATGTAGTGAGCTGTTTTTCTGGTTCCCTGTGCAAATCAAATCAATATAATCTCCAGTCTAAATCACAATTGTTTTGCAAATTATTTTGTGGCTAATTCTGGTTCCTTTCCATTGCAATGCATTTCTGAATTCCCTTACTTTCTTATACACATTTATAAAGGATACAAGAAACCTCACCTTCATTTGGGGTCAAAATGAAGACTGACTGATCTTCAAATCAAAGCATCTATGATGAAACTGTCGATGTTATCTCTAAATGCCTTAGAACTTGTGCCACTTACAATTAGATCATTGCAGAGCATGAATAATAATACTTTTGTATGAAGTTCTAAAATGCCCAGTCTACATACCTGAGTGGGTTCCTTCTAAGGTTCATGAATTTGTGATGTAAGCAGATTTTATAGGATCAGAGAATACAGTAACAGATGGGGATGAAGTATCAGCATTACACCCAAGTAAACTCTTTCCAAACTGATTAAAAAAGTAAAAATATTGAAGTTGTGAATGAAGCCACATACACTGTTTTTAGCTTTACACAGAATTCCCACGTAAAACAAATGCAATATCATTTGTTACAATAGAAATTCATGATTTTACTATGTCTGTAAAATTATGTTTTACTTAGCATGTAGTTTTATATGGAAATTATTTTAAAGTGACAAACCTGCCGATGGCATATTCTTGTAATATTGATCTGAATCTTGGCCATCCAAATTCTGCAACAGAAAATGGAAACAGCAATAATAAGTTAATGTTCAACTACTGTATATGTGTTCTTTTACCAAAAAATTTGAACAATGTGTTGTAGATTGATATTAATAAATTACTCCTTATATGCAGCTACTCAAAATGGTTAAAAACTGCAGTACAGTGAAGCGAATTTTCATCTACCTCTTGATAACATAATTTATGCTCAAATGAGTCTAATATTCCTATCTGATGTGTCATTGATACATTAAGATACAATGTCCATTTTAAATTAAATGAAAAATGGGAATCACACAATTAATGAAAAATGATATCATCTGTTGCTTGGCTTATTTGAAATTGCATGTGTATTACACACATACAGTTGATGAATATAATGAAAATCTCAAATGACAACAAAAGTAACCCCCAAAAATATCAGCAAACACAATAATTAAAAGTTATTATGCATGATCGTATCGTTAACCACAACAGCAATCAGTTACAATGCTGCTCCAAGCATTGGCTAATAAAGAAATTTTTTGGTGTCTACCTGTCTGCAGACATCATTACTTTGGAAAATGCGTCTTTCATGTCATTCTTGTGGAAACTGTTGAATACAATGATCTACACCACCACTTCTGAGCAGTCATGTTTCTGCACAAGAGTGAACAGGATTCAAGGGGGGTACCACCATAAACCAAAAATCCTGCATCTCCATACTGATACTTTTCAGACTTGAATTAATAAGAAAGTGTTTTTGGCTCCCTCCACACAGTAGCATATTGAGAATCACTGTGTAAATGCAAATCACACTCAAATGTGAAGTTACAACTTATTGGTTCAATTTCTATGTTCTACGAACCGCTGTAAACATTATTTTTAATGAAACAATGAATAAGGAATTTGAAAGTTAAGTATTATGGCCAACTCTTAAAAAATCACTGAGAAACCAGTTAAATAAAGATGTAGATTAATCAGTGACAATTCCAAACAGTTTGGAATTACAATTTCGTCACAAAAGGAAACTCAGTAGCTGGTAATACTTTACAGGAAGCTGGGCAAAGTTTTAACGACTTTATTAACATGCAAAAAAAAAAAAAAAAAAAAAAGAGACTTTTTAAGTTTGTGCCAATTTTCCACATGTGTTAAGTCAGGGCATCAAAAAATTATTTTGGGCTATTTAGAAAGTTTTGGAGTTATTCAAAGACTCTGCACCCCACACAGTTAATTTTATAGCAAATTTAGCTCATCAAATACTGAAGTGAATCAGTCACTGATACATCAAATTAGGCTTGGTAGTACAGGAAACATATGGGCTTTTGGGGGCGGGTGGGGGGTATCTCATTTCTTTATAAAAGTTTTGTCCTATTTCATAATTTAACGCAGTATACAGAAAAGCTTCAATAGAATGAAAGTTGTAAAGCATCAAATTTTATATTTAAGGACAATGGAAAGAGTTGCATTATTGTGCAAATTGCATGAATTATAGTGTACGACTTAAAAATCACATTGTTTAACAGAAAAGTTCCTGGCAGAAATACAGTAATGCAACACAGCCAAAGAAAATAAACACCTACATTGGAGTTTCATATGAAGTTTGCACATTCTTTACTTCAGCATTATTTAGGTCTTTTCCATTCAGAAATTGTAAGCAGAAATAAGTAATAAGTTTGGAGAAGCAATGGCATTATTACACACAGAGAGAGAAAATCGGAGCTATATCGTAATACAGACAGTCACAGCCCATTTACAGAACATTATTACAGGCAAAACTGTAAATTACTTAAGAATATAATTGAACATGCTAAAATAATGTATTATATGAAGAGGACAGACAGGTCTCAGAATGGAATTAAAACTGTAAGACCCGTAGTTACCGAAGTAGCAGGGCAGAATGTAGTGTTGTGTAACCTATTTACTAATTATTTCCTGTCAATAGTTGGCAAGTTGAATCAAAATTTTATTGGAACAGACAAGTGCGCAAGGCTTTAGAAAGCAGGCATTCTCTGATGATTATGTCACATATAATCAATTAGCAAGGAGTAAGTTGAATCAATGAATGAATTACTGAAGAGTAAAAACTCACAAATGTGTAACAAAGTATCAGAGGATAAGACACTCACTCATTTTGAGTATGAGCACTTGTACCTGCTCATGCTCTTAATCATGAACAGACCAGTTCTGGTGTGGTGGGGATTGAGGGAAATGTGCACACACCATGTGGTAGTGACAACACAGGAGAAGCACGAGTGGTGAAATGGGGGAGGATGATTTCTGACAGCAGTACGTTCACAGCAGTATTGACAACGGTCATCATAGGCCATCAACAGAGATCGCCCAATAACGTTGGCCGACTGCTTGGTCACAGTGCATCCAATCTTCTTCGTCAGTTTTTGACAGGATCAAGAAGGTTAGGTTAGATTAGAATCTATTCTATTTATGAAGTAGGTTATACTTTAACCTCCTAGGTTGGGATGGATACACCACCACCTCTGTGCTTGGAGATAAGTGCTACCATGTGGCTTTAGCTATTAAAAGGATGCCAAAGGCATGTGAATGAGCTATACATGTATTAAAAAGAAAGTGGTGAGTACTTTACACTTCGTCCTCAGTTACTGGAATTACCAAACAAGTTTTACGAATATTTGAGATGAAGGGAAAAACATTCTGGTACATATTCAACACGATCTGCGACGACTCTGAAAAGTGAAGTTACCAACACTGTTGGAAGTTGTGCAGACATACGTCAATTAACCTTCAATGACTATCATTAAGCATACATGTGAAAGACAAACAAAGTTTAGAATAAGATACTCTGAATACATAAATCAATGAAAGCAGAAAAATACACACACACACACACACACACACACACACACACACACACACACACACACACACACACACAAACACACAAACACACCACGTTTGCAAACCACTTCATGTAACAGAATCACCGGTCTACTGGCGTAAAAATGCCAGTAAACAGTAATAATAATTTGTAGACAGCTAATGTCCTTCTGCCACAAAACAAAAAAGATCCACTACAGTTGCATAGGATACGCCACTCTTTTCACTCGAACAAATTATTTTTTGAGGTTATAATTTACGCCTCAAATGTCCGATAAAGATTTTGCCTACTTGTAGGTAAAAGCAGACATACACAATGACAAGTGCAATTCAATTAGTAGTAATGATGACGTAACAGTAGTGATGATGAATTTATAATCCCTTTGCAACATATGAATAAAGAAGCCTATAATTAGTGGATATTAGTGACAGTGAGGAGGAGTACATATCAAGTGGTAGGGAAACAGCTTTGCCTGAAAATACAATACAGTATCAATGTGGATTCAAAATGATGAAGATGTGTAAAATTCAGACCAATTTTTAATAGAAGAGAAACATTTCAAGAAAAAGACACACAAACTGAAAGAATTATTAGTGTTGTTATGTCACAATGTGAATAAAGAAGCCAACCATTAGTGATAGCAAACTAGATACTAGGGAAAAAAGAGGAGGAATGTGTATTCAGTGCAGACGGAACATCTTTACATTAAGATATGTTTGCAAAGGTTACAGTAGCTCACGAAAAAAATTAGTAACACAAGTCAATGTTGTAGAAAATTAAATTAAAGAGACAGCATGTGTTCAGCAGAGATAAAAAGCTGTTGAAGACGTAGAGGTTAGGAGGAGGAAAAAACCTTCTGATAAAGAACAAGCTGTAAAAGCAAGTCGGAATTTCCAGAATGATGTTACAGTACAGAAGCGCACGCTATGAGAAAATAATGGGAAGAGACACGTTGAGTATGTATTTTTTGTAAATGTGGGGAAACCTAAAAGCTTACTGTTTGATAATTGCTCCCAGCTCTGCTCAAAACTATACAGAGAAGAAATGATGAAATCCAAGTCAACGGTTACTCCTTTAAATGCATGTATAACATAACAACTCTACTGAAAGTAATGTAACTATGAAAAATTAAAATTTTTTGATGAAACTGTGTATAGAAAAATATCGATATTGTCATGACGGAAAAAACATTACTTTCTTTAGACCTACTTAAACAAATGTTATTAGTAAGTATTAAATAGAAATTAGAATATGATACTATGTAAAAATGTAAATGACTGTAACACTCACACAGAACAGTATTTCGTTCATAGTCAATTTTCAAATATTCATCCTTGACCTTGGAGCACCAAGTGGCGAGTGCAGTGGTGAAAAGGAAGCAGAAGGAAGGAAGCCAAGAGTGTGGAAGTGTTTTCGATGCCCAGAAATAAAAATTTAAAATCGTGCCTAATTGTGTGTCAAATCATTTATATAAAGTGATGTGTCTATTGGTTAAACATTTCCGGACATATAGTATCAAAGTTTTGAGCCACTGCAGCAGTTGGAATAAAGTATCTGGGAAGGTGTGATGGTGAACCATACTAAATCGCATTGCCAGATTCACGAAGAAAATCTGCAGAATTGGTTGACACCGCTAATTACAATGAAACATTAACAACAAAGCAATAAGTCTATTATACTTTTTAATTAGGCATGGAGTGTAGGTCAGCTTAGTGCAAATGCTGAACATTGTTTTCTTGGAACAGTATAAATTTTGTATTCACAGTTGTACTAAATTTCCTTTTTTCCTACACCTGCACGACTCATGCCTTCCTATGGAAATTGACATCAGGATGAAGAGACAGGGATTTCTGCTACCCACACTTCATGCCTAATTAAAAAGTATAATAGGCTTATTGCTTTGTTGTTAATGTTCCATTGTAATTAGAGACTGTGTGTGTGTGTGTGTGCGCGTGCGTGCGTGCGCGCGTGTGTGTGGGGTTGGGGGGGGGGGGGGGGGGTTTGCACATCATAACTTTCATTATATTGATTTCCTATTCAATGTGTATGTAATTAATAAAATAGCGTGTATTCACTAATAGATTTTTATGAACGAATGTAAGAAAATTAATTTTTTGCACTTAATGTTGTTTGTTGTTTTAATCATCAGTATGTAGACTGGTTCCGTGCAGCTCACCTCTCCTTCATGTTACCTCGAACATGAACCAGGATGTTTACTTCAATACTCTCGGTGGCCAAGTGTTACCCTGTCTTCGTGATGTCATGCTGTGAACACTTCCATCTTCCAAAATGACAACAACTGTGTTCCCAGGGTTGCTTGCAAACATTCCTGGTTCGATGAACACTCATGCATATTACTGCACCCCAACTAGTCTAATTGCAATCCAATAGAAATGTTGGGACTATTCTGAACAACAGGCAAAATGTAGCAATCAACATCTACACAATTCTGTATCTCCATGGCACCTAATCGTCAATGAGTTTGCTTTAGCAGACACACCTGAAGAAGTTCGTAGATCCTCTTCCTTGACAAACTAGTGCTTTGTCTTCCTTGATAAACTAAGGTTATTACGAGGTGCTATCCAAAATTTCGGGTCTGGTGCTGCCATCTGTTGAAAACCTTACCTTTGGAATAATGGTCACCACCACCCTCGAAGTAGTTTCCATCAGCACGTACACACCAATCCCAGTAATTCTGCCACTGGTCAAACGTTTTCTGGAAGTTCTGTTCTTTGAGGGTGTTTATCACTGCCAGCGATGCTTCTTGAATCCTCTCTAGAGTGTTGAACCGACGGCCTTTCAACTTGAGTTTCAGTTTTGGGAATAGCGCGCAAAGTCATGCCAAATCAGGCGAGTACGGTGGATAGGGCAGTGTCGCCATGTCGTTTTTTGCCGAAAAGGTCCTGGTGAGCAAGGATGCACGACAGGGTGTGTTGTCATGATGCAGGAGTCAGTTCCCTTGACACCAAAGTTCGGGCCACTATCGCCGCACATTTTCACGGAGCAATCGCAAAACATCACAGTAGTACAAGGAATTCACTGTTTGGTTGGATTGGACAAATTCTTTGTGTTCAGTTCCCTTGGTATCAAAGAAAACGATGATCATGCTCTTCACTTTGCTCTTCATCTGTCTTGCTTTTTTGGGTCTTGGAGAGCCCAGGCTCTTCCACTGGGGCAATTGTTGCTTTGTCTCTGGGTCGTAACTGTAAATCCAGCTGTTATCATTAGTGATAACCCATGACAAAAAGGTTGGATCATCAGATGCGGTCTGACAAAGGTCCATGCACACTTCAGCACACTGTGCCTTCTGATCAGCAGTCAAAATCTTTGGCACAAATTTTGTGGCGACACGATGCATACCCAACTCATCAGTCAACATTCATTTACATGTCCCATAACCAATACCCACTTCATTCACAAAGTCTTGAATGGTTCGACATCGATCCGCACAAACCAGTTGTTGAAGTTTGGCAACAATGTCTGGCATTGTGCGACTAATGGGCCTTCCAGTGTGAGCATCATCTTCGACGTCTGTACAGCTGGCCCTGAACTGAGCATGCCACTCAAACACGTGTGTATGGCTCATGCTCTGTCCCCCAAACACCTGTTGAATCATTCCAAGGGTCTCCGAAGCACTTTTCCTGAGATTCGCACAGAATTTGATACACACGCACTGTTCTGTTCGCGGATCCATTGTAAAATCATCACACACCGAACACAGAGAATTACGGAAATCACTTGGACATGCAACACATCCTCCCAGCTGAATGCCACCCTGCACACTGACTCATCAGATACACAGCTCTAGCCACCTAGTGGGGCAAAGATCTACTCTTCTACTTTCCAGATGGTGACAATAGTCCCGAAAATTTTAGATTCCAGCTCATATGATGGTTAGAGACAGTGTTACATGGCATTAGTGTGATGTCTCCTGAGGTTTACAAATTTTTTGACTGGTACTCCAAAAACTTGAAATACAAGGGTAGCTTGAAAAGTTCTTGGAATGGGATTGAAAGAAATGACTTATCTCACTTTTTTATTTTTCAATATAGTCTCTGTTTACACTACTGTACTTGACCCAGCAACAGTCAGTGCCTTGATCTCAGCTCTGCAAAATATCCATCAACTTCAACTGTCAGTCCTTTGTTTGAAGAGAATGTCTGTCCACTGAGGAAAGTTTTCAGCTTGAGGAAGAGAAGAAGACTGACAGAGCCAAATCCAGCAAATAAGGTGGGTTTAGCAGCAATTTGTATTTTAGTATTTTAGTTTGTGTATTTTTGCCATTTCAATGGTACTTGTGTTGATGAAAGATGATGTTCTTCCTTGCCAAACTTGGACTTCTCTCATGGATATTTTACTGTAGTTAGTCCAGGTCAGCATAATACTGTTCCATAATTGTTTGACCAGTTGGAAAATAAACTATCAGCAGAATCCCTTTTGGATCGTAGAAAACTGACAACATGACCGTACCACCCAACTGTATTGCTTTTGCTTTCTTCGGTGGTGGTGAATCAACAAGTCTCTACTGCTTTGATGGTTGTCTCGTCTCTGGGGTTTAGTAGTGCTATGAACAGGGTCAAACAACATTTAGACATTTTCATTCTAATACATTTCTGAACCTGCATTACAAGCCAAGGCACTCGTCCAGCAGATCATTTTCATATATCCAATTCCACTGTTAAAATGTGATGTGCCCATTCAGATAACATCCTTAAAGCTTCAGCAATTTCTTGCATTTTCAATCCATGATCCTCCATGAGCATTCTACGCACTATTGCTGTAACTTCTGAAACGGTGGCACATCTGAAACAGTGGATCATCATCATCTAAGCTGTCTTGACCAAACTTAAACTCATTTCTTCACTTGGCAATAGTTGAAAATTAAGATGCACAGTCTCCCTGTGTGTTCTGAAAATTGGCATGAATTTCCTTTGCTTTCATACCTACCTTTACGAAGTACTTAATAACAAATCAAAATTTTGTTTTTTCTATCCTCACATTTTACTACATGGGAACAACAACAAAGAGACGCCACATCACAGATTTCTACCCAGAGTACAGACATCTCGTTGTGATTGTGTGAACTAACTACCCTTGTAAGGAAAAAATTAATGTTAATATGATACTCTAGCATAGGCAAATGTGGAAAACTGGTGTCAACTTCAAAACCTTCTACTTATAAGTAAACAAAGCAATCATTTGTAAATACAACAATTATTTCCAAAAAAAGCGTTACTTTAGCCTAACTTTTGTTTCATGTGTCCCCATAACTGTCTATTTAATACCAATTACCATTTTCAAAGACTCAAGTAACTGAGGAGAATTTCTATTAAGACCTCTTCCATATCATATAATGAATTTCTTTATTACGAAAAATATGAATGTTTTTACAGAACAGAAAAAGTATTTTTTAATATTCAAATGTATCTAAGTACTGCATCTGATGTAATAAATGATGGATATTTCAGAAGGAACTATAAATATTTGGGACAGTGTTAAAAGAAATAATTTAGAGTATAAAAGAACAATATTCTTGCACAAAAATGGTTTTGTGGCTATATGAAAATCTAAGTGGAGTACATCCACGATGGAAGTGCAACTAGTTGGTTATAACCTGATGTGTGTAGCCTCCTACCTATAACAATCCTTTGAGTATTGCAATGGAATTCTTCAGAGGTGTGGAAATATTTTGAGACTGTTGTTTCTTGAAGATTAACATTTTATGTAATGATACAGATCAACTTTCATGTGACAACAAACATATTTGTTCAAAGGTGCTAGTCGACTGTTGAGAGTCAGGAAAAAAGGATAATGTCAAGGAAGGTCATGCTGATAATTGGCAGCCAACAGTGATATGGAAGCTCATTTTCAAGGGATTAAGTTTAACTTATTACACTCATTGAAGCACAGCAGTAGATATCTTGTAGTCACTTGTTTAGGCAGTTACACCCATATCTACTGAAGGCACTGCATGATTGAGTAGACGCAACACACTGGATGCAGATAATTGGCAGTGGTGGTGTTGGCAGATAGTAATGGTCCTTTCCATGTTGTTTGTGACAATGGAAAATTTGAGACGTACATGAAAATATAAATGAGGAGGGGTATTGACTGGCATCTTAAAACACTGACATTAGTTGTCCATAAAACACCTGAATTGGATCACTGCATATAAAGGAACTTGCCCTTAGGAACTTGCACTCTCAGCAATCAATAGCATGCCACTGCAAGTGTACTCTTGATTTATGTAGTTGTATTTCATAGTGTTACATTAGGTCTACAAGCATTTTAGATTGATCTTTGAAAGGTGACTGCTAATATCCCATTACTATTTTGCAACCATAAGAGTCATAGCAGAAGCTCTTTTTATTAATGACATTTTTATTCACATCAGTGGTCACACTGTCAAACCACAAAACATTGCTTTACCTATACACATGTTTAATGAAATAATTTCCTTCACTTAGCAGCATTAGAGAGCCAAAATCAGAGAAATGTTGCAAATACCACAGCTCATTTGTGGGCAGGAAAGAGGGAAAAATTCGTTAAAGCTCTTACTTTTTATTCTGCATGTTAGAAATTGCTACATATTCTTTGCCTGCAGTCTGAAAAGAAGTGTCAATGAAATTGATATGGACATTAATAAGGTATTTCTAACCTGGCACTGTAAACGATATTCTTTGCCAAATATACAATGGTCCTCTGTCTTTTGCTGGTAGCCACTTTTTAAAAAGCCATTCACTCCCAATGAAGTTCCCAATAGAAAAACACCTTTTTTCCATAAAATGTGTGTCAAAACATTGTTTTTGCATACCATCAGGCCAGCAAAGGACGGCCACCATAACTGAGAGGTTGTCAGCATTCAATAATAATTCAGGCCTATTTCTCATGATATGTGGTATCAAACAGAAGGCATGGAAGTATCATACACATACATGCAAGTTTTTTCTTATAAAAGTGGTTTGCGTGTGTGTGTGTGTGTGTGTGTGTGTGTGTGTGTGTGTGTGTGTGTGTGTGTGTGTGTAAGCAGCCGTGCACGCACGTGCCTGCTCATATACGAAAATGATACAACTATGACAACTGCATATTTCGAGCAGCTGTTCACCTGGACGGTGGCATGCTAGAATACAACCTTTGACCTGGTGTAACGAGAAATGTGATTCATCTAATCAGCTGACACACTTGCAATGATCTACGGTCCAAACTTGATGATCTCGTGGAGTCAACATGGGGTCATCAAAGGTGTGCTCCAAAACACACATATCTACAGAAGCATTGTACTCTGTAGTCAGATTTGCATGTATCACTGTCTACCCTGGTTTACAAAGTGGGCAAGCCTCCAACCTCTATGTTCTGCGATGAGGCTTGTCGCCTACTCATGGTTTCACTATCCTTCAACCACCTTCCATACATACTCATGGTAGCAGCACATGAACAGCCAACGAACTTCACTGTGAAAGTCGTTAATGTTGGTGGATTTCCCAATTTGCAGATAATATTGTCACTAAAATGCTTCCCCTTTCACCTCTGCTCTCCACTGATATACTTTCCTTACTGTATCACATGCCTACACCACAAGCAGGTGTCATTCAGTCTCATGGTGGGCAGTGATCCTAATGTTTTGTGTCGTCAGTGTATACGGAGTATGTCTTAAGAGACATCAGATGCCTTTCCTCCATAGTTTTTAAAGATATTTTCAGTTCTGCCTTTGTGATATGTAGGCTGCAGTAGTGTTTCTTAGTGCAGATCAAAATCCATATTAGGACTGGTTATACTAATCTAGTTTGACTGTTAATAGCTCATCACCCTGGGATTTAGGTTTTCAGATTCATTGCAGGATATGTTCCAAGTAGGAACCACAAAAAACTCTAATAAAGATGCATCACGAAGGAATTCAGTGAAATGATCTGTACTCACATATTCACAACTACAACAACACCAACCACTAACACTAACACTAACACTAACACTACTACTACTACTACTACTACTATGTTCGTATTCACAGTGTTTGGAGATAAACAATCCTAGATGTTCTCATGCTAATTCAATGAGCTGTGAATAATTCATTTTGAGCTGCCACAGACTAAGACAAGCTGCAATGACAGTACTTCCAACTGCACACAGCTGTTTCAAATGAACTGCTTTGCAGAGCAGGAAAATTGCATGGCTATAGCTGCCTCCATGGGAGTTGCCGCTGCTGTGCGCCTGCACTACCAGAAAGGATCCCACTGAGTTACTAACAGAAGTCCCATTTGATAGTAAAGTGACTACAACTGTGCAACTTAAGTCATTTCACACACCAAACTGGAATTGTATCTTAAAGTTTCCTGATAAGGTATGCTATTCCACACAATATGCTTCACAGACTGGGATATTTCTTGTTTCCATTGTGTATTGTGTGTCACTGGTTCTAATAATGTGGCTGAACCAAATTTTCTATTTATCCATCCAGTCATCGAACAATATCTCTAATAAAGCTCAGAACTTTGAGTTAGTTATTAAATACTTACTGTAGGTTCTCTACTAAATGACAGAAGATGTTCCATTTGTTCTTCTAATTTCTCCATACCGCAAGACATCTGACTGATGCCAGAATCGTGTGAAGTAGTTCGTTCCTTATCCAGCATTTTCACAGAACTGAGGCCACCATCAAAACTATAATTCTGTATTTCTGTGGTTGTTCTGTGGAGTGACCTGCAAAACACAAAGATTCCTAATTAACAGAAAGTTAGAAAATAAATTTGAAAGGTAGAAACCCTGCAGTATATTGATTTAAAAAAAAAAATTACATACTGACCTGCTATTTATGTAAATCGTTACTTGCAGACCACTCATGTAGGAGGGTTGGAGTTTAAGAGGGATACTAAACCAGCTAGAAGAGGATGAAAAGGAAAGTAGCCATTGACTATTTTAAGGAACCATTCTGACTTTTATCTGCAATTATTTAAAAAACCAATGAAAAATGCAAATCAAGTTTGTGGGATAGGAACACAAAGCCCACTCCTGAAGGTGAGGTGAACACCTCAACCACTTTCCTTTGTTTCTTACAGAGACCTAATACATGGCATACAGACCACCTTAGTCTTTATTCTACAAATTTTACTTGCCTTCTACATCTACCTCTACATATGCACTCGGCAAGCCACCAAACAGTGCTTGACAGAGGATTCCCTGTACCACTAATAGTCACTTCCTTTTCTGTTCCACTAGCAAACAGAGTGCTACAACAAGTATTTATATGACTCCACACGAGTCTTAACCTCTTGCATCTTCTCTTCATGGTCCTTGCATGCAGTGTATGTTGGCGGCAGTAAACTCATTCTACAGTTTGCTTCCAACACCAGTTCTCTAGATTTTCTCAATGGTGTTCCTTGAAAACAATGTTGTCTTCCCTGCATGTACCCACATTTGAGTTCCCAAAGTGTGTCCATAATACTTGAGTGTTGTTCGAACCTACCGGTAACTAGCAGCTTGACTTTGAATTGCTTCAAAGTTTTCCTTTAATGCAACCTGCTGCGGACCTCAAATACTCAAGCAGTTCCATTTGTTCTTCTAATTTCTCCATACCGCACGACATCTGACTGATGCCAGAATCATGTGATGTAGTTTCTCGTTCTTTATCCAGCATTTTCACAGAACTGAGGCCATCAACAAAACTATAATTCTGTATTTCTGTGGTTGTTCTGTGGAGTCACATTTGTGTCCTATATGTGGTCTGTTTTACAGGTGAACCACACTTTCCTAATATTCTCCCAATAAATTCAAGTCACTCACTCGCCTTTCCTACTACTGCCCTTATGCGCTCGTTACATTTTACATCACTTTGCACCGTTGCGCCTAGACATTTAATCAATGTGACTTGTGTCAAGTAGCACACTACTTATGCTATATTAGAACATTAAGGGTTTCTTTCTCCTACTCATCTGCATTAACTTAAATTTTTCTACATTTAGAGCAAGCTGCTATTATCACACCAACTAGAAATTTTGTCTAAGCCAACTTGTATCCTTCCCATACATCACAGTGTCATTAGCAAACAGTCCTAAATTTCCACTCACCATGTCCACAGATCATGTCCACAGATCATTTGTCTATATAGAAAATAAAAGCGGTCCAGCACAATTCCCTGGGGCACTCCTGGCAATAACCTTTCCTCTGATGAATACTCGCCAACGAGGACAACACACTGGCTTCTGTTATTTAAGAAGTGTTCATGCCACCCACATATTTGGAAACCTATTCAGTATGCTCATACCTTCGTTAATAGTCTGTAGTGGTGCACTGCGTCAAATGCTTTTCAGAAATCTGGGACTATGGAATCTGCTTGTTGCCCTTCATCCATAGTTTGCAGGCTATCACATGAGAAAAGGGCAAGCTGAGCTCTCATGAGGGATGCTTCCTAAAACCATGCTGATTTGTGGACAAAATCTCTTCAGTCTGGAGGAAATTTATTATATTTGAAATAAGAATATGTTCAAGAATTCTGCAGCACACTGATGTTAAGGATATTGGTCTGTAAGTTTTTCAGTATGTTTTTTTACCCTTCTCATATACAGGAGTCACTTGCACAAATTCCAGCCACTTGGGACTTCGTGCGAACAAGAGATTCACTATAAATACACCAGACTTATGATGAGTGCCTAGATAGAAGCCTTAGATCTGCTACATGATTTTATGCAGGACCAGAATTTTTGGCGTTCTCGTCAAGATCTTTTGCTAAGGTATGGAGGTGGTAGACTTCGTATGGCACGCACATCAATCCTTTTATAGCTGCACAAATTTCTACTAACTTTTGCCTGTCATCATTTGCACGGCCTCTTTTGAATCAAGAGTGCAATAGCCTTTGCTTCCTCAGACTTTTCTGAATTTCGTTGCTAAATGAAGGTGGGTCTTTTGCTTGCTTAATCCATTTACTCGGCACACATTTCTCCACAGTGTAATTTATAATCCGTTTAAACTTTGCCCATAAATCTTCTATGTTCATCATACTGGAACTAAATGATGTCACCTCACTGTCTAAAAAGGATGATATTGACTGCTTATCTGTTCTTCCTGGTTCTAGTAACTGCCAGTATTAGTGTCCACCCCATATCCATGATGATGTTAGGTTTGTGGGGCGCTCAACTGCGTGGTTATCAGCGCCCGGCCCCCTTATCCATGAAAACTGCTTTCAGTCTTGGTAGGAACACAACACATAGTACTTTCAAACCATTGCATCCCCAGTGTGTGCCGTTTCCAACTGATGCAAATGTGTGGAAACTAACCTACAGGGTCAATTAGGTGATACTATTGCCATCACCCACATCAGTGGTTTGAGTCAATGAAGAACACACAAATTTTCACATGGACATGTACACTCCGGAGCAGTGACACCTGTGCCAAACTGGTTCTCTTTTTAGTTAATCTATACAAAATGGTCAACACTTGTGAAACACGGCTAGTTTTAGCTCTTATCTTCCTGCATGTATGTAAGTACTACCTTCCAATTTCTATGGAAAATGTTCTGTAGACATTGCATAACCATCTAGGGATTTCAAAAGCTACACTTAAAGATTCTCTGGAAGAGCGGAAAACCACCTCAATGCATGTCAGTAAATAACTGTAACAAACATCCCACACAGAAGGTAAAACACGTCTGCTTCGTAAGAAGACTGAAGACACAACAGAAGAAATAAATTTTAATATATGGTTGTCAATATTCATACTAATGATAACACACGGTAAAAAATTGGATCTTTTGAATAGTGACAAAAAGAGAGTAATAAACTTGTTTTCACTGATATGATCACAACAATCAGCTTGTGCAATGCACTTTAGTTAGTAAATATCACACATATAAATGTATCTGGGAAAAATACAGCTATTTCCAGCACTTTTTTGACAAGCTCACCCAGTTGAAAACTCTGGAACTTGATATTAAACTGAGGTGACAAAAGTAATGGGATACTTCCTAATATCGTATTGGGCCTTTCTTTTTTTGCCTGGTGTAGTGCAGCAACTCGACCTGCAGGATGTTGGAAATCCCCTGCAGAAATACTGAGCCATGCTGCCTCTATAGCCATTTATAATTGTGAAAGTGTCGCCACTGCAGGATTCTGCGCATGAACTGATTTCCTGATTATGTTCCATAAATGTTCAATGGGATTCATGTCAGGCTATCTGGTTGGCCGAATCATTCGCTCAAATTTTCCAGACTGTTCTTCTAACCAAGCGCAAACAACTGTGGCCTGGTGTCATGGCGCATTGTCAACCATGAAAATTTCATTGTTGTTTCGGAGCATCAAGCCCATGGGCGACTGCAAATAGTCTCCTAACACAACCATTTCCTGTCAATTATTGGTTCAGTTGGACTGGAGGACCCAGTCCATTCCATGTATGCATAGCCCACCTCATTACAAAGCAACCTTGTAGAGCCTTGTTGACAATCCAGGTCCATAGCTTTGCTGCGTCTCTGCCACACTCAAACCCTACAATCGGCTCTCATCAGCTGAAATTGAGACTCATCTAATCAGGCCACTGTTTTCCAATAATCTAGGGCCCAACTGAAATGGTCACGAGCCCAGGAGACACGATGATTGTGATGACGTGCTGCTAGCAAAGGCACTTAATCAGTTGTCTGCCGCCCTAGCCCATTAACGCCAAATTTTGTTCTGTTGCCTTAATAGATATGTTCATCGTACGTCCCACATTGATTTCTGTGGTTATTTCTTGCAGTGTTGCTTGTCTGTCAGCACTGACAACTTTACGCAAACACTGCTGCTCAGCACCCTCTTGGCACTGTGGATCTTATAATAGTGAATTTGCTAATGATTTCCAAAATGGAATGCCCCAGGCGTCTAACTCCAACTACCATTTGGCGTTCAAAGTCTGTCAATGCCCATCATGAGGCCACAGTCACATTCAGAAACATTTCCACATACATCATACGGATGCAAAAGACACCTCTGTCAATACACAGCCCTTTTCTACCCTGTGGACCCAATACTACTGCCATACCTCCGTACCTTGTGGACCCGACACTACTGCCATGTATATATATGTGCATATCGCTATCCCATGACTTCTGTCACCTCAGAGTACACCATTATAGTTTGATTTTCACTTTGGGCTGAAACATAGCTGCTGAATGCTTCATTTTTAAAATAATGTTTTTCCTCTGCTCACAAAAATTTGCAAAATGTGCCTAATTCATCAACAGAACTGCTGAATGACAGTTCTGCTTTCCAATATCTTTTGGACGGATTGTATCAGTTCTATGATTCAGGGACATTCATGCAATGCAGAATTACAATTCTTCTTTGGGTTGTCACAAAATGTATTTAAAAGATACTGTAATACTTTAAACAGAACTTTCATAATGACTAACTATTATATTCACCAACATTGGGATGACTGTAAGGGGGGGGGGGGGGGGGTGTTTGAATAAAAATAAAATACTCGGAACACGTAGCCATTTCAAGCATCACATAATGCTCTGTTAAGCTCTGTTCTGAAAACAGACATGATCATCTGTAAGTTTGAATTTAGCTTCACAATAATTTCAAATTGTTAACACCAATTCATTCTGGTTACCTGTAAGAACCAATGTCAAAGTGAAAAGCTTGTAACACTGTTTATACTTGACCTCTGAACTCTAAAAATATTTGTATGTAACTCCAATGACAAGTAACAGAGAAAGCCAAAAGGCAATAAATTTATTTTGAAATGTTCATAAACTGTGATCTTCAGCTCTGAAGACATTCAGATACAGATTCCTAGAAAAATAGGAAATGAAAAATTTGATTTTGTGAATCGTTTTGAATATGTAGTCTTAAATGTATTTTACACTGACATGTGATACTGCACTGCATTTTAAATAGGGTTACAAAATTTCAAACCCCTCCAGGTGTAGGTGGGAAAGAGCAGGACTAATTAGGTTAAAATCCTCTGCCGCAAGAGATTTATGAGAAATCCAAATCAGAATAACCAAAAATGAGTTTGAACTACATTCCACTCAAATGTTTTAAACACAACTGCACCACCTCACACAATATGTGACTTAGAGGAAAATCTAATGCAAGCTTCTCTAATCTAACTTGTGCTACATGTAACGGAAATTCCTTGATGCACTATAAATAATTAAATGGGTAAAGGTAACATCTCACCGTATAGTTCTGGTGTCGAGTGATTGAAGGCACAAAAACAAGACTAACAATGTTGCTGAGCTTGGACGATGTCTGTCTACAGAGCTAACTAGTGCAGAATACACATATACATACACCTGCAGGTGTATATTGTACTGCCCAACTACATGTACCAGTACTGCAGCTAGACTTGGGCAAGGGTTGTATCAGGTCTAGTAAGGAAAGGGAAAAAGAAGGTGGAGAGGGGGAAGGGTTGGTGGGGAAGGGGAGGAAGTATTGGTGGTGAGGGTGGCTGACAGCTGGGAGGAAGGTGCAGCAACACGACAGGATAAGCCAAGAGGACTGAAGGATAGAAGGATGTATAAGGGCAATGTTCATCTATGCAGTACAGAGAAGCTGACATTGGGGGAGGAGGGACATGGGGACATGGATTGTTCAGCAGCCACTGACATCGAGTATGTTGTGCTCAGTAGTGTGTTCCACAACTGGGTGGTTAACTCTGCTCTTGGATACATTTTCACAGTGGCCATTCATTCGGGTAGATAACTGGTAGGTAATCATGTCCACATAAAAGTTACAATGGAGCAGTAAATAACATGACTGCTTTCACAGGTGATAGGTCTTGAATATGATGTGCTGCGGTGCACTGTGCATATTTAGAAATTTTGTTTTCCACAAGAGTATGACACATGTGGCCAGGGTTAAGAGTAGCTGTGTCATAAGAATGGGCTAGAGTATTTTGTACATTGGGTGGTGAGTGGTGAATTATCACTTTGGGAACTACGGGAAGTACATGTTTTGCCTGCAACAATCTTACTGTTGCATGTACTTCAACTTTGGAGGACGTCTCCAGTTACCGTGCTATTTCCCTCACACACTATGTTACATCTGTTATTCGTAATGTAGCACAACTGAGTCTGAAGGAAAACTGGGACCTGAATTCTGTTCTGACAATGTGCCACTCTTGTTTCACAATGGTCGTAGTGTGGGATAACATGTTTAACAAACTTTCCAAAGTTCTTACATATCAACGTGTAACAACAACAACGCTGTACTATTGTACATATAATAATTTTTTTCTGATTTTTCGATAAATTAGTGTAATCGATGTTCTGATTTCATTTCTTTTTTTTTTCATGCCATTATGATAAAGAAACTGTAAACAATTTTCGATGTGAATATTAATGTTTATGTCAAATTTCAAGCAATATTATAATAGAATTGAAGTGTAACAAATGTTGTAACTGTTGTAAGATGTTAAAGTTGTAATTGTGCGTCTGGTCCATACGTAGGCAATGTATTAGGATACGTAGAATGCAAAACCTCGGGTGAATACCCGGCTTGTAAGGGAGCGGTAAAAGGTGGATGGCAGGCGAGCGCGGGAAAATGCACACGGGCGCTGCATGGCATAACGGGCTCAGCAGTAGTAGTTGGAGTTTGGCATTGGTCTGAGCAACCCGGTCCGGATCGAGGAGGCTCTCCTGGAAGACATAGTTTCATTGAGCCTCGGATATGCCATTCCGACGCCTATACAGCATGGCAAAATTCCATAGGCACTAAATGGAAAAGCATTGCGACGCTATGAAGAAGTAAAGTGCCGATACATCACGAGCCATTGCTGTGGTTGTATGTGTGCTCTGTGCCTCGCCATCTCGCTGCCCGCCAACCGCCGCATCGATACGAACAGGTTGAAACTTTTAGTACTGTATTCGTGTGGACCAGTGTTACTTTTGTTCCATACTGTTCAATAACAACTTAAATTTTACCAGAACTGTCCTATCATTTAATTATCCTCACAACTAACCTAGCCAGGGTCCTTTCCAAATGTTGTGCAATCCGAGCGTCCCGAAATGAAGAATTAAAGTTTATGTTAATAATAATTACCTGCAGACCTAGCTATGTTAGAGTGATGTTTAAGGAACTGTCTTGTTAATGAACCATTAGATAGATAACGAAGGTCTGACAAAGTTGGAAGATAATTTTGAAATTGGTTTAGTAATGAAGTTTAATTATGTCAAGACAGATATAATGGTATTTAAATGAGCAGGAAATAAGATAAAAAGAGTAGTAACTCATATAGTGGAAATTTTGAGCACGCAATGATTTCAGTAATTAAATTTTTTGTATACAGAGATCATAACAGTTTCAGGGTCCCCCCCTTTTTTATTCATTTGAGTTCTGAAGTGTTCTAAACTGATTTGATCAGTAAAGTTAAAGTCAATATCAAAAAACCAAAATTTATCAGTGTTTTACCTTTATCAAAATTGACATTGTGTTTGTGTTTCCAAAGTGCTATTTCTAGGGTAACCTATGCCCGATTTTAATCAGATCAATAGACAGTACGAAGTTTTGTAGTAAACATTATAGTGTAATGTTGTGTATTTATGGTTTATCCATATTAGTACAGAAAGTGAAATTATCAGTTCGGTAGATTTTCTGGTTCTAAAATTTACCATATTATGCAGTGTTATTACGTGTTGTTTTGTATGAACGTACATCAACTTGTACAGGAAAGAAACTCAGTTAATGCCTAATTAGGCTGGCGACCGTATTATTAGCAAATTGGTAGCATATTCTGTGTTGTTTCTTGTCCATCCTGACGTGTAGTTGCATTTCGGACTTGCAAGACGTATCATTGTTATTACAGAGTGGGTGTAAGTCTGATTGGCCTCCATTCAGGTACACACGGTCAATTTCTATACAAAAATCCTTTCTCATAAGGTGAAGCCCGTCAACTTACCATAGTACAGGCTTTAAGGAGTATTGTGTGCCCCACGCACACGTTACAAACGCAACATCTTGTGTAGTAGTGCTGCATTATGTGAAATGTGGAAATTTATTTCTAGCCCAGAAAACAGTTTTAATTTACACAATGCTTCATCTCAATGGACACTCACCACAGAGACTTGTTATTACTAGTATCATAAAAATATATTCTGAAGACTACAGGTAAAATTGAAAAATTTGCTTATTTCTGTTAAGCACTATGAATATCACAGAAGAAACAAAACCAGTGGTTATTATTCACACATTAAAAATGAAATTCAATGAAGAGGAGTAAAGACGAAGAGGGAGTACTGAAATGAATGAGAAAATAAAGGAATAAATCAAAAGCGCCGGCCGGTGTGGCCGTGCGGTTCTCGGCGCTACAGTTTGGAACCGCGTGGCCGCTACGGTCGCAGGTTCGAATCCTGCCTCGGGCATGGATGTGTGTGATGTCCTTAGGTTAGTTAGGTTTAAGAAGTTCTAGGGGACTGATGACCTCAGAAGTTAAGTCCCATAGTACTCAGAGCCATAAATCAAAAGCAAGTATTGTTGAAAGTTCTTGCCAAAAGTTTGGTGGTTTTTCAGTCATTTACCACCATACTGGGTTGTGTACTTTTCTGTGGTTCTCTCATAGTACTTCTCAAAATCTTGTTCATTTCTAATGCAAAGCACACAAGCTGCTTTACATGGTACTGGTCAATCAATACACAATGTTTTCAATCAAATGGCTCTGAGCACTATGCGACTTAACTTCTGAGGTCATCAGTCGCCTAGAACTTCGAACTAATTAAACCTAACTAACCCAAGGACAGCACACACATCCATGCCCCGAGGCAGGATTCGAACCTGCGACCATAGCGGTTGCTCGGTTCCAGACTGTAGCGCCTAGAACTGCAAGGCCACTCCGGCCGGCAACGTTTTCAGTCCAAATTAGGCATTTATAGCTACGAATGGTGGGCTAGCCATGCACCATCTTTTTCCTTTACTACCTTTTGCAATTACCACAGAACTTGGAGCATCTACTGGATTACCTACTGTGGTCTGCACCTTGCATGGAAGAAGATCTATTTGTGAGTCTGAGTGAAATTAAAGAGCAGTTATTCTTTCATTTGTTTTTAATGGTAATAACCATGTATGGTTTTGTTTCTGATTTGAATAAATAAATAATAATTAAGGCTCCATAAACTAAGAATAAAGAAATATCAACAAAAGAGGTTCTAGTTACCTGTACACTTCTTCTGGATTGAGACTTCCCTCATCCATCTCCAGAGAAGGCCTAGACTGTGGAGTTGCTGGAGACTGAACATGTGGTGATGGTGATGGGGGCGAACTTCCCGTGCTACTGCGCCTTACATGGCTATTTACAAGGCTTGCTGCTGTTTCCTGTACAATTAAATGACTTCATATAAACCTGCATTTGATTTTGCTATTGTCGAAGTGTACTTACATTAACATTTCTCACATGATTCAAATTTCATCTCTCTAGTTCTACAACTCTATTTATCCTCCTCCAACTACAACCAGAACCACCACCACCACTACAACTAAAAGTTCTACTACTACTGATAACAACAGTGATGATACTGTTAGTGACTGAGTTTTACTCCTATTACACATTTCATGTGATGGACTTGAATGAACTGTCTACTAGTTCATAGCTCACTCGCATGACAATTGATACACTAGCAAACCATTTAATTGTACACTGTATTCTAATCTGAACAAAGTTCAAAGACCTCATTAAGGTGTGAGGCCAGAAATATGAGGATATAAAACTGACCAACTGTTGAAGCACATACTGGCCACTGTTTAATTTATATGTATTATATTTTCAGGCAGGAGTGTACAACATAGAATTCAACGGCAGTTAAGGACAGTTGATTACAAACTAGATTGAACATTTCAGCAATATTTCACTATTTAATGGGAAAAAATACAATTATTTGGCAGAGGGAGGGGGAAATGAAAAGAAACAAAAGAGTGAGAGATGAGCAAAAAATGTTAAAGTTTTGCATAAAACACAACACTGTTCTTCTCAGGTATAAATTGTGTACATGTGTGATATCATTACGAAATAGATGGCATAATTTTGGTTTAATTTCTTAGGACTGCGTTTGATCAAGAGTAATGAACTTAGAGATTACTGCCTTTAGTAAAGAACTTGTCTCCATAAAAGATATACAGATTTCATAGCTGCCATGCTACAATAAGACTGAGTGCGACAGCAACAAACTACAACCAACAGCTTACCCTACTGAATCACCCCAATCACAAAAAAAAAATTTATCCTGTCCGTTACTTTCTTGTTCACCTCAGCAATTTATAAAAAACTTTTCTACATCTTTCTGAACCCCTTTAACTACAGAACAAAATAATTTTGTGTAATGTGTTTTTCTAGAAAATTCTCACAACATACTACTATAAACTGTGTTGATCATATTGCCCTGGTGTCTATCTCGATAGCTCTGGCTGCTATGTGGACAACTTGGGTTCAATTTCTGGTACTGCTGGGATTTTTCCTTAGTATGAGGACTGAAATGGGGAGCACTCAGCTTCATGATACCAACTGAGGAGCTACAGGAGTGAGAAGTAGTGGCTCCAAGGTCAGGAAAGCTGACAAAAAAGGCCGGGAGAGCAGAACACTGAGCTTTGACTTCAACATTGCCACTGGAGTCAGGAACAAACAATTACTGGAGGTAACAGACAAGTGGTGGGGGTCTCATTCTTCTCCCACATCATATTACACTTGATTGTGAACAAGGTGGGGCAGGCAGAAGTGATACTAGTGATAAGTAAAACCTGCCATGCATGATTTGTGGCTTGCCAAATATAAATGTAATGGTAAAAAAGATTTCTACATTGTTGCTTGAATCACTACAGGAATCAAGATGTTTAATACAACACAAAATTACAGAAAGTACAATAACTGGCAATGTCCGCGCCCGGTAGCTGAGCGGTCAGCGCGACAGAATGTCAATCCAAAGGGTCCGGGTTTGATTCCCGGCTGGGTCGGAGGTTTTCTCCGCTCAGGGACTGGGTGTTCTGTTGTCCTAATCATCATCATTATTTCATCTGCATCGACACGCAAGTCGCCGAAGTGGCGCCAACTTGAAAGACTTGCACCAGGCGAACAGTCTACCCGACGGGAGGCCCTCGTCACATGACATTATTATACTGGCAATGTGTTAATACAATGTTCACTGATGGTTTTCACAAAAATAGTCATCTCAGTGATAAAAAAAGTCAAACAAAGCTCACAGCATAGCAGAAATAGTGTGCATCAAGTATAAATGTTTGTCATAATGCTATACATACAGAGGCAGAATTTGAACAGAATTGCAGTAATAATCACTTCCATATCGAGTGTCCTAAATCTTAACATTATCACTATTAATTACCACACAAGCTAATCTACATGAAGTTTCAAGCTACACATAATTAAACAATGTATAAGTGAAAGTGTTTCCTGATAATGTATGCTTACCTGGTAATCTGGAGACAGTGATGACAAAATCATTGTCACCTGAGGTGTATTCAGGTTGAATAATGCAATTAGAGCGTTCTGAGCGGCTTTTCTGATTTCAGCTGATTTCTGATCATTTGTCCAACTGATTACTTTGGCTAAAGCTGCAGCTGCTTCTCGGGCACCTGGGTTAAAGGATGAGGCATCCATATAGGATGCAAGCTGGGCCAAGTATTGAAGAACAGCTACTTTAACTTTAGAAATGGGTGTTTGAGTCTGATCAACCAGGAACCTTATAATTGCATTCATTTGGAGTTCCAGTGGAAATGATTCCCTGCAGGATAAAGCAAGAAAATATAAAAACAATATTATTAGAAATATTAAGCAAACTTAGAAAACAGCAGCACACACAGCCAAATGAGATTTAAAACTTTCACACCACTTTGGCAAGTTGCATGTGCATCTTAAAAATATTATAATGGAAAAGAGGATTATGGAGGGAGGGAGGGAGGGAGGGAGAGAACGCATGACTAAAAACACAGATAAAACATTTAATAAAAATGTGTACTGCTACGGGTGGGGGGCGGGGGGACCATAAATATAAAGCTCCCTTTCATAATTCAAATGAATAGTTGCACCTCTTTCTTGTTTTCTGCTGCTAAGATTCCCCAGCTGGCTCTGAATATGAAAGCGCAAAATTATGAAAGCTACTATTGTCTTACATCAACAGAATTTGTTAATTTGTGTAGTAATGTAAAACTCAAATCCGAATACCTACTTCAACACAGAACAGATAACACATTTTGCAAATTTAAAATATATAACACTTACCTTACAATAGATAATGACTTGTGTATTTTATTTTGGATTGAACCCAGCAAATCTCCACCAAGTTTATTCATGAGACGTGTAAGCTGAATGTATATCCAATCATGTAAATCATCTTTATGTGCTAGAATTAGTTCATTTAGAGTATCCAGAAACATACTGAAGACCTGCAAAATTCAAAGCACAGTTTGAGAATATCAGTACAAAAGATTATACGCAGAACAGAAACAAATAATTGATAAAATGAAAACTGTCAACAGAGTGATAAGAAAAAGTCAATAAGCTAGTAAATAAATGACAAAGGAGTGTGTGTGGTGATCATTTTGTGGTGGAATCTCTTTCTTTGTCTGCACTTGCTTCCTAATATATAATGAGAGAAATTTGGTTCTGCCTTCAGCAAACACAATTTTTCTTGTTTTACTACCACGTTTCAGTGAAGTTTCTCCATCTTCAGTTAGACATCCTGCAGAAGCACGAAAACACAAAATCTACAAAAAATGACATAACAGATGGCAATAATCATAGCTGTACTACAAATACCAAAGAGACTTGTGAATACAAATATGTAATAATAAGATAATAAATAAAACCAACTGAAGATAGGAAAACTCCAAAACACGCTTGGCTAGTAAGACAAGAGAAACTGTGTTTGTCCAAGGTGGAACCACGTTTTCCTTATTGCATATTTGTTGTGGTAGGTAGTTGTGGGTACAAAAGAGGTGCGGAGCAGTAAGTGTGTGTGTGTGTGTGTGTGTGTGGGGGGGGGGGGGGGGGGGGGGGATAGCACGTTACATATTGAGGAAGGTGCTAGTCCTGCCTGTGGCAGCGTGTAGGGACAGGATAGTGGGCTACTAGGTGCCGCATCAGGAAATTTTGCTTGAGGAGGGAAAGGGGGGGAGGGGGGGGAGTGAAAAGCAGAGAAGGGGAAAGGTCTATACAGACGTTCTGCAAGGATGTAAGGTGTGTGCAGGGCTGGAGTGGGAGCTGGGAAGAGGATAGACAGGTGCAGGGAAAGGGATTAGTGAAGGTCAACGGCACGACGGAGGATATGCTGCACGGAGAGTTCTCACGTGTGCTATTCACAAAAGCTGGTGTTGGTGGGAAGAATCCACAAGTCAGAGACTGCAAAGCAGTTGCTGAGGTCAAGCACATAGTGTTGGACAGCATGCTCAGCAACTAGGTGGTCCAGCTGTCTCTAGACCACAGTTTCGCAGTGGCCATTCAATTAGACAGACAGCTAGTTGGTGATCATGCCCACATAGAATGTGACACAGTGGTTCCAGCTAAGTTCATAGATCATACAGCTGCTTCCAAAAGTGGCCCTGATGCTGATGGGGTAGGAGATGCCTGTGACAGGACTGGAATAGGTGGTGGGAGGAGGATGTAAGGAATAGGTTTTGGATGCAAGTTTATTGAAAGGACATGAGCCTGATACAGAGGGATTGGGAACAAGATTGGAGTTGGGAAGAAAAGGATGTCGTGTCCATTGTGTGCATGTTGGAATATCAGACAGTGGTAGGGGTTATTACTTCAGAGTGTGACAAGAAGTATGCAAAATCTTGGTGGAGAACAGATTCATTAGCTCCAGTTCTGGGTGGAACCCAGTAGTAGGGAAGGGTGAGAGTGTTCATTTGTTTGTTTCTCTGTAATGATGAGCAGTCCCCCTCCATATACACCACTAATTCCTTCGTTCCCTGGACTCAGCCTTAATTAGTCCTTGTTGTCCACCTGACTATCCCCTTCCTTATTCCCAAAGAAGCCTTCTATCCACCAGATCACCTACATAATCCTTTCTCCTTTTCTGCCCCCCCCCCCCCTCCTTCCCCCAGCACAAACTTCTTTTCTTTTCTTCTCTCTCTCTCTCTCTCTCTCTCTCTCTCTCTCTCTCTCTCTCTCTCTCACACACACACACACACACACACAAACAAACACACACACACACACACACACACACACACACACCGCAAAATGACTGTGCCAGGAATGGCGGAGAAATGCAAACTCATACAGAGGCTTACCAATAATCATCCATTTGTGCATAATTTGCAAATGGAACATGAAAGTATGCAAATTATAGTGATACCAAAGTACTCTCCACCATAAATTGAGGTAAGACTGCTTGGGAACTGTAGAGGTATAACTGGGTCACTGAAAGAAAATCTGTGACAGCCAACGGAAATGTTGCCAATGCTATTATGCGGCTGTTTGTTGTTACACCATGTCAGTCGTCTGACTGAATATCACACCAGATAATTGTAGGTTTGTTACAATACGATACTAGTGAAGTGTGGAAAAAAAAAAAAAAAAAAAAAAAAAAAAAAAAATGCTAATAACCTCAGAGGATCAAAACATACTCTCTTTGTTGTTATAAAGAGAAAGTTTGGAAATATATGCTGTGGAAAAGTAAAGATTACAATGTTTCAGTATTTGAATGCATAGATTCATCTCTTACCCGCAGCTATGTAAAAGGGCACTCTCCACAGTCTTCAAAGAGTGTCATCATTATCCACATCTCCTATGTCATTGTCCCCATCTTCACTGCTGCTGCTATCATCCCCTAATCTTATTATAACCTCTTCCACTCTTTGTTACAGAGCACCTTCTTGTTGTCATGCCTCTTCCCAGATGTACCACATACGTTAGACAGTATTGTTTCACTTTATGATCGTGATACTGCCCAATACTTCACACGCAGAAAATTCGACATCTTTTAATTTTAAGAGTTTTATTTTAGTCTGCAACATATGATTTCAACTGAGGTGACACAAGTTCTATTTGCATTGAAACGGCAGTACTAAGATGGAAGTTGGAACATATGACCATTGTATTCAGTAATTTCGTCAATTTCATAAACGGTATTACGTGATTTATGCTCTTTCAAGAATGACAGCAGTTCTGACTTCTTCATTTCCCTATCAAGTGAATCTTTGCAGTTCTTCCTAGCCCATCCATAATGTCATTCTTCCTGATGCTGCAGCATGTAGGGGCTCTACTTAACTGCACTAAGTGGTATGGTGCATTATATTACAGGAAGTTCTTATTTTTGGAAGAACCACTCTTTAAATTTTTTTGCCGACATTTATATGCGATAGTCCCCCCCGATTTCTTTGATGTAAAAAACTGTGGAGGATAATAAAAGCATTTGGAACAAACCCACCAATTGCTCCAGCATGTAAAAGATTGAGCTGACTGCCTTTTCCAACTGGAGCTTTCATCGTTCCTCATGTGATGTCATAATTCCACAGAGTCAGTAGGGAACGACCAGCACTTACCAACATTTTGTCCAATCAAATGATTTTTTAATGTCTGCACTACTTTTTTAGTATCACTAAAAGGCTGAGTTTTTTCTCTGGAAAACAACTCAACTCGCTGCCTTGTAGTGAGAGAAGCAGCTTCTTCTGGGTAGGATATTCTTTCTGCATGTAATAGTCTCACAGGTCCCTGAAGTGCACCCTCCTTAACATTATCCAGTTCTACTGTTTTAGCAGCATGCACTACCATGGAGTCAAAATAGCAGCAGTTGGTTCCTCCAGATCTCCAGTACTCTCTCCCTCATTTTTATCCTTACAGAGGTCGCTTCAGTTTTCAGAGCAGCAGCTACTCATTCTATGACTTCTGAAGACAGTGTAAATGGTCCATCATTATCCCTTTCTTCCTCGAAATAGCATTGTACATTATATAAGAGTTAATGAGATTGGATCCTCATGGTAGATGAGATTGGATCTTTATGGTAGTGCCCTATGGCAATATTTACAAATTCCTAGGCTCCCCCCACACGATGCGCTCCAAGTGTGGGTAGTGTCAAGGGACATTATTCCTGTCACCTGACTATACACACAAGATGCAATCTAACTCAGTTCATAAATATAACTTAAAAGAAAGCAGTTAGTATAAACAAAGTGTTTTGAATTGAACATGGATACAACAAAAATACAATTGTTCAAAACATCAATTCTAAGTCTAAATAAAATAAAATTTAAATCAACCTTTATTGTTGAAAAGAAAGACAAAGTTAAATATTAATATGTCTAAACTTACTTTTGTATAGGAGTCCATGAACATTTTGGTAAAAATTTCAGTTACTCATTGGAGTTCAACGCGTCTTAGTCTGTTTTCATTTTGGAAATATGCTTGCAATGAGACCAGCCCATCCTTACGCTCATTCCAGTGTGTGCTGGCACAGTTGTTTATGATGTCCGATATGTTCTACAGGGAAAAGAAACAAAAAAGTGTACCAACTGTAACATGTTAAAACACATTATAATATTTTGTCTCCATGTCCCAGTGAGAAACACATTTAAGTTCATGTTTATTTTGAGACAATTAATTACACAAGTATACTCAAATGGGTCTTTTTTATTATTTCTGTCAAAATTTAAAATTGTGACACTTAAAGTTGTGGCATCATCAATGGATTTAAAAAAACTGTGTGCCATGGAAGATGGTTCTACAGACATGTTCTCAGAATGTTACTTGTAAAACAATACATATGGTAATAATGTAAAAATATTAATGATGATGACAGTTAACGGAGACAAATTCCTGGACACTATTTATTGAGCTGCATGAAAATTGATCTGCAGGGTGAAATTCTCAATATGTGTATAAATACATGTAAAATACATTAAATATATGTTAAACATATTTAATATTTGCATATGTGGGCAATGCTACAGGTAAAAGGCTCATCCTAAACCCCTGGAACAATTTCAACCAAATTTGGTACACACATTAATTACGATCTAGAAAGAGATACTGCGGGAGTAAAATCCACCAGCCTACTATTGAGAAGAGGGTGATACCATGGAGGGATATGAGGAGTGGAGGAGATGGACAGAGATAAGGGAACGTAAAAAATGGAAAGCGGAGGGGGGGGGGGGGGATTGACAGAGAAAGGAAAGATGAGGAGAGGGACAGAAACAGAGGGAGGAAGATATAGGTATAGAGAGAGGGAGGAGGAAATGAAGAGAGAGAGGGGGAGGAAGAAGAAATGAACAGAAAGAGGGCAGACGAGGAGATGAACAGGGAAAGGATAGCGGAGGTAGTGGACAGATATTGAGTAGGAGATACGGGGGAGGGAGGGGGGGGGGAACCAGACAGACAAACACAGGAAGAAGAGGAAATGGAATGAAATGGGAGAGAAGCAGACAGACGGGGGGAGGAGCAGACCGACAGTGGAGGGGGGGGGAGCAGACCGACAGTGGGGGGGAGGAGCAGACCGACAGAGGGGGGAGGGAGCAGACCGCCAGTGGGGGGGGGGGAGCAGACCGACAGTGGGGGGAGGGGAGGAGCAGACCGACAGAGGGGGGAGGGGAGGGGCGCACAGTCAGAGGGGGGAGGGGAGGGGCGCACAGACAGAGGGGCGAGGGGAGGAGCGCACAGACAGAGGGGGGAGGGGAGGAGCGCACAGACAGAGGGGGGAGGGGAGGAGCGCACAGACACAGGGGGGAGGGGAGGAGCGCACAGACAGAGGGAGGGAGGGGAGGAGCGCACAGACAGAGGGGGGAGGGGAGGAGCGCACAGACAGAGGGGGGAGGGGAGGAGCGCACAGACAGAGGGGGGAGGGGAGGAGCGCACAGACAGAGGGGTGAGGGGGGAGCGCACAGACAGAGGGGGGAGGGGAGGAGCGCACAGACAGAGGGGGGAGGGGAGGAGTGCACAGACAGAGGGGGGAGGGGAGGAGCGCACAGACAGAGGGGGGAGGGGAGGAGCGCACAGACAGGGGGGGGGAGGAGCGCACAGACTGAGGGGGGGAGCGCACAGACAGAGGGGGGGGGAGCGCACAGACAGAGGGGGGAGGAGCGCACAGACAGGGGGAGAGGAGCACACAGACAGGGGGAGAGGAGCACACAGACAGGGGGGGAGCACACAGAAAGAGGGGTGGAGCACACAGACAGAGGGGTGGAGCACACAGACAGAGGGGTGGAGCACACAGCCAGAGGGGGGGGGAGGAGCACACAGACAGAGCGGGGGAGGAGCACACACACAGAGGGGGGGAAGAGCACACAGACAGAGGTGGGAGGAGACGGACAGAAGAGGTGGGGAGGAGACGGACAGAAGAGGTGGGGAGGAGACGGACAGAAGAGGTGGGGAGGAGACGGACAGAAGAGGTGGGGAGGAGACGGACAGAAGAGGTGGGGAGGAGACGGACAGAAGAGGTGGGGAGGAGACGGACAGAAGAGGTGGGGAGGAGACGGACAGAAGAGGTGGGGAGGAGACGGACAGAAGAGGTGGGGAGGAGACGGACAGAAGAGGTGGGGAGGAGACGGACAGAAGAGGTGGGGAGGAGACGGACAGAAGAGGTGGGGAGGAGACGGACAGAAGAGAGGGGTAGCAGATGGACAGAGATAGAAGGAAGGAGTAGATAGGCAGAGACGGGTGTAGGAGGAGATGGATAGAGAGATGGAGTATGCAGGCAATGCCAAGTATTCAGATAGTTGAATTACAAACACTGGTAAGGCAAGCTTAGAAACATTGAAGGCAGAGGTGGCTAAGACACGAATTACTGATGAAATATAGGCACTCATCAATGAAATAAGGAAATATATGGAATCAAAGGACATGATTGCTAAACAACAGTACTAGATGCTTAATACGAAATCAAAATGAGAAATAAACAAAATCAAGGTAAATGAGAAAGAACTTGTAGGGCAACAGGAAACACTTGTTCACAAGAAAAGAGTCACCACATATAAAAATTTCAAACATAATATTTGGGAAACCACTTATAAAGTACATTTGTGGGGACATGATTATGTGCAAAGAATGAGCAAATATATGGCAGGAGAATATAAAAAGTCTTTATTACGCAGAAGAGCAGTTACACAGTGAGAAGAAGAGACTGATGTGGGAGAAGAGAGATATTACAGGCATAAACACCCATCAAAGGGAATGTCAACTACTCACATGACAGCACAGCAAATGTTTGGGACAACAGTTCCACAAGTACTATTCAAAAGTGTGATGATCAACAAATTTAAATTAATTCAATTGTGTTCAATGTTATAAATCTGATCATTACAAATACCTTCAAAGCAGTAATGATTAATGGCAGTGACACTGCTGGTGGTGTAGTGGTAGTGTGTTATGATGAAAGTTACAAACCTGTTAAGTGTCTCGTGACACTGAGTACCAAAAGGTGATACTATAAACAAAAAATAATAAAAAAAAGTAGTGTCAAAATGATGATAAAACTACAATGTTAACAAACTGTTTATGGTGGTAAAAACTGGATCTCCATCACACCTCGAAGCTCGCTTCGACCCAAATACTCCAAAAACAAAAACAAATTAGATTTCTGTAGAGAGCACAATTAAACCCTGCTGTCATCATAAAAAGAACAGAAAACAAGTAAAAAAATCAATCTAATTATTGTAACCCTTACTTGATACGCTTTTATGGAGCAACATGCTTGACACATTGGGGCATGGAAGTAGTGGGTGGGGGGATCGCACTCCAATGACAAAAACTGTTATAACAAATAATCTACTGAACAACTTCACTTGAAAACTTTTATAGCTGCTCAAAAAACTCACTTTTTGAAGTTATATGGGTTATATAATCAAAAAATAAGAAAAAAAACAACAAAAAATTGAAAACATTAAAGGTTCTTTAAAAGAAATCATGTAAATGGCCAAAAATTTAACTGAGTTTCCTGAAGTTAGAGATATACAGGGTGGTCCACTGATCATGACCGGGCCAAATATATCATGAAATAAGCGTCAAATGAAAAAACTACAAAGAACAAAACTGAATGGGGAAACCAGATGGCGCTATGGTTGGCCCGCTAGATGGCGCTGCCATTGGTCAAATGGATATCAAACTGCATTTTTTTAAATAGGAAACCCCATTTTTTATCACATATTCGTGTAGTACGTAAGGAAATATGAATGTTTTAGTTGGACCACTTTTTCGCTTTGTGATAGATGGCGCTGTAATAATCACAAACATATGGCTCACAATTTTAGACAAACAGTTGGTAACAGGTAGGTTTTTGAAATTAAAATACAGAACATAGGTACATTTGAACATTTTATTTCGGTTGTTCCAATGTGATACATGTACCTTTGTGAACTTATCATTTCTGAGAACGCATGCTGTTACAGCGTGATTACCTGTACATACCACATTAATGCAATAAATGCTCAAAATGATGTCTGTCAACCTCAATGCATTTGGCAATACGTGTAACGACATTCCTCTCAACAGCGAGTAGTACGCCTTCCGTACTGTTCGCACATGCATTGACAATGCGCTGATGCATGTTGTCAGGCACTGTCGGTGGATCACGATAGCAAATATCCTTCAACTTTCGCCACAGAAAGAAATCTGGGGACGTCAGATCTGGTAATTGTGCGGGCCATGGTATGGTGCTTCGACGACCAATCCACCTGTCATGAAATATGCTATTCAGTACCACTTCAACTGCACATGGGCTATCTATTCAGTACCACTTCAACTGCACATGGGCTATGTGCTGGACATACATCATGTTGGAAGTACATCGCCAATCTGTCATGCAGTGAAACATCTTGTAGAAACACCGGTAGAACATTACGTAGGAAATCAGCATACATTGCACTATTTAGATTGCCATCGATAAAATGGGGGCCAATTATCCTTCCTCCAATAATGCCGCACCATACACTAATCCGCCAAGATCGCTGATGTTCCACTTGTCGTACCCATCGTGGATTTTCCGTTGCTCAGTAGTGCATATTATGCCGGTTTACATTACCGCTGTTGGTGAATGATGCTTCGTCGCTAAATAGAACGCGTGCAAAAAATCTGTCATCATCCCGTAATTTCTCTTGTGGCCAGTGGAAGAACTGTACACAACGTTCAAAGTCATCACCATGCAATGCCTGGTGTATAGAAATATAGTATGGGTGCAATCAATGTTGATGTAGCATTCTCAACACCGATGTTTTTGAGATTCCCGATTCTCGCGCAATTTGTCTGCTACTGATGTATGGATTAGCTGTGACAGCAGCTAAAACACCTATTTGAGCATCATCATTTGTTGCAGGTCGTGGTTGATGTTTCACATGTGGCTAAACACTTCCAGTTTCCTTAAATAACGTAACTATCCAGCGAACAGTCAGGACACTTCGATGATGTTGTCCAGGATACCGAGCAGCATACATAGCACACGCCCGTTGGGCATTTTGATCACAATAACCATACATCAACACAATATTGACGTTTTCCGCAATTGGTAAACAGTCCATTTTAACACGGGTAATGTATCATGAAGCAAATGCCGTCCGCATTGGCGGAATGTTACGTGGTACCACGTACTTATAGGTTTGTGACTATTACAGCGCTATCTATCACAAAGCGAAAAAAGTGGTTCAACTAAAACATTCATATTTCTTTACGTATTACACGAATATGTAATAAAAAATGGGGGCTCCTATTGAAAAAAACGCAGTTGATATCCGTTTTACCTATGGCAGCACCATCTAACGGGCCAACCATAGTGCCATCTGGTTTCCCCCTTCAAGCTAGACGAGTTTCATTCTTTGTAGTTTTTTTCGTTTGATGCTTATTTCGTGAGATGTTTGGCCAAGTCACTATCAACTACATAAAGAAGCATATTTATTCTGAAAAATGAAAGGTATGCCTATCGTGAAGAAGTGAAAAAGCTGTTACCATCAAAATAAGCAAAGTTTTTATTGTTTAAGAACAATATTCAAGTGATTTTGATTAGAAAATAGAAGAACCCTGTTCATTATAATGAAATGAAAGAATTTCAGTCAAATTTGCATAGCTTTAACATGCACACTCATCACAGATTAATGTAAGTCCCATAGTGCTTAGAGCTGTCACAGATTAATGATTTTTGTACACTTCAAGTAACCTATCACATATACGTCGAGTTTGCAAATTACACACCATCTCATTATTAGAACAGAACATCTATTGTAAAGAAAAGAAGGGGAGAAGACATGATAAAACAAAGTGCACATACTTGAAATAAAATGCATTTAAATTTCGCAGACTCGATCTAACTTGACACCCTTGGGTGTAGGCAACCCCAGTCAACTTAGGATAGTTGCCATAGACAAACGGCCACTTTCAGAGTGAAGCAACTGACTCTAGGGTGTAGTGGTACTATAAAAATCATAATAGATAGTGCTATAAGCCCAAGTTTCTACGTTTTACATAGTTAAAGTACAGTCTCCTGCAGATGGGTGGTTTACTTGCTTCTGCAATTCCTTCTAATTGGTCCCCAGAACCATTAAATTTTCAGCAAACAATTTTGTTGTTATTCTCTCACCTATCCCTATTGTCACTTGTGACATTACATATATTATCCATC
This sequence comes from Schistocerca serialis cubense, assembly GCF_023864345.2. Classification (NCBI taxonomy): domain Eukaryota; kingdom Metazoa; phylum Arthropoda; class Insecta; order Orthoptera; family Acrididae; genus Schistocerca; species Schistocerca serialis. Next base: position 716,938,237 of record NC_064640.1, read on the forward strand.
ATCACAATGAAAAGCAATGGAGATACTCCACTTCCTAGTTTTAGATCATTTTTCTGTGTTAGTCATCCTGTTCTCCCTTTTCCCACTCTCACTGAACTCTCATACAATAATTAAGTACAGAATATTTTGAATATATTTTGTAAATACTGGTACTACTAAAAGGTTACTCTTAATAATTCTTTAAAGCTGACAATTGAAACAGACATTTTCCTTCAAATGCTACGAAAGACGAGCAGAAAAATATAAAACTTACAAATATAAAACTTACATCACCAGACCTCCTGTAGCAATCAAGAGATCGCTCTGAATACACACTGGATGTCTCACTGTCATCTGAATGATCATCAAACGATCTGTATGCCTTGCGGCTGAGTGGTACTCGGCTGCCAACTTCATTTCCGTCAACTGAGTCGAATGTCTGTTTGGAAGTAAGAAAGTTGCTGATGTAAGAATAGCCGTATAAAGTATTTTAACACTTATATGTACAACAATTAAAACAACAATTACAATGAATGTTCTGAGAAAGTAACGCAAATTACTGGTTCTCCAAAACCTTAACAGCAAACCATTAAGTCCTCTCCTTCACATATGTTTACTGGTCCTCTCAAAATCACAATATACCTTCCTAAGATATTAACCTAGATATTTTTATCCAAGCAAACACCATCACTTTTGAGAGGGTCAAAACCATGTCGGCTGAACATTTTGTTTACTTTTGTAAAGAGAAAGGAATCGCACAAGACTAGATAAGGGCTGTAAGATGACAACAACTCATTTTAGGAGTGTCACAAAATATTTAGGTTTGGTTGCCCTGATGACAGACACACACATTGTCTGACGTAGGTGTATCTCTTTCCTCATTATGTGGATTCTTTCCAAAACCTCATTAGGTTGTTGCAGTAAATAAATTTACAGTCACCACTTTATCTTCTTCAATATACTTAAATCCACTTCCAGTTTTTCTTTGTGATGAGATCACGTGTGGCAGATAAGTTTGCTTCGAATATCAAGAGCCTAACATTTTTTATGTACAAACTGAACATGGTGTTAATGCCTTAACCACACTAACTATAACTGTTTATATCAGAATATGTAATTCATCGGTTGTAAACCACACTTTAAGCATTCTATAAACTTTGGTAGTAGCATCCTAACTTGAACAATCATAATTTCAGTTTACATCTACTTTAATTAAAGAACCTGTTTTGAGGAATTTTAGAAGTTTGAGTGAGGTGTACAACATATTTCATAGTATATCAATAGCTGCAAGCTACAGTTGTGCATTCTACAGATTTTATCAGAAGCACTTGGAGTGTAGGTACTTACATAATTTGAATATGTTTATACTTTTTTTCTGCTACTATAAATATCAAATTGCATTCCATTCATTTTTCCTCTCAATAACAGTACATACTGCCTGTAGCAGTCATAAAGGTCTGCTTTTTTCAAACCTTGTTATATGGGTCGATTAGTGAGCATAATTATGACAAAACAGAAGTTTGAGACAGAAAGTTCCAACAGCTTGAAAGAATCAGAAAATTTGATTACAATTTCTATATCATCATAAAACAAATCAAATACCGGCTGAAAACACTTCAGTTCTTAAACAGAACTTCTAATTTTTGAAGTGCAACAGATCCAAAAGTTAAAAGTGAAGCTGCACCCCTAATTTTAAGTAATTTATTTGCTAAACAGAAAAAAAATATTGCAAGAGAGACACTGCAGCCCCATAGTAAACGCTATTAACAGGCCCAGACTCAGCCAGTTAATATTTCTAAACATATGGAAATTGTTCTAACTGCTGTCAGTTGACTGGAAGCTGCTTTAAGGGGTTTTCTGGGTTGGCTTTTGACAGAGAGAGAAACATACAAGATTCACCAAAGTGCCTTATGCACTATCCTCTCCCAGGGATACTGACTCCTTTCCAGGAAATACTGAATCTATCATTACTTGTCAATTCCAAGGTTGTACTTTGGTCATTCTAGCGACCAGCAGATAGAAGTGAGAAGACACATCCTGTTCATGGAACTGCAATGACAATATGCAGCGCTGCCCTCAGAACTGATTGCTGCCATCTGATTCTTAGCTGAGTGCTAGGTTTGAACCAGAGATTTCAATGGTTATGCAACAAGTTAGGCTGAGACTTCCAACACTTGGGCCAGCAGATTGAGAACTGTAGAGTTTTCCTAAATTGATAAGGGGTGTGCTACACATCAGAGGCTGCTACACAAGTTGCTGATTGGATGCAGGGTGCACACAAGCTATTGTTAACTACTATTATTATTATTATTATTATTATTATTATTTCAATTTGATTACTGATCCAGTTTAAGATAATGATAGCTATAGGAGGCCTTGAAGTTTTAGTCTAAGATCTGAAGAAATGTCCCCCTCAGAAAAAGACAATTACAATCTTAGTGATCAGCTGTTAATGCACAGCAGTATGAGTTTCAGGGTAAATCAAAGTGTATATCGAAAGGATAGGTTAGTGGTAAATTGAGGTGGTGTATTCATCACAGTAGGCAAGAAATTTCACTGAGATAAAAACTGATGCTGCATTCTAGATGGCGTGGGCAAGAGTCAGATTCAAGGGTGAGTGTAAGCTTAGGAGTTGCTCTGTTGCCCACCAGAACCATCCCCTCACCTCAGTATTACATACATTTCCCAGTCATACTGTAATCATAGCAGGAGACTTTAATCATCCAGCAATCAGTTGGGAAAATTACAATTTTGTAAGGAGTTGACATGACAGAAAAACTTTGAAACAATACTAATTGCTTTCTCCGAAAATTATTTGGAACAAGTACTACAGAAGCCCGCTCAATGAGGGAAGTATATTACATCTCATGGCAACAAATAGTACAACAGCATGTGATGGAGGAGATCCTTCATGGTATACAATTTATGTAAACCTAAAGAAACATATGCTACTTGGCTCATAGATAGTCGTTTTTCCCTCGCTCTATTTGCGAGTGGAATGGAAAGTACATCATACAGTATCATGCAGATTATGATCGTAGATGTAGATCTATATTTGTTGAACAGCAGATGTAAAACAGAATGTTAGGCTACAGACAGACGGATGCTGAATAACGCACATTTCCTTGTTAACGGGGCTACGAGGGAAAACTTCCATGACTATCGCTACAGAATCTTGAAAAATCCAATGCAATTCTGGTCATATGTAAAGGTTGTAAGCAGCACCATAGATAGTGTCCAGGAACTCATGGATGATACAGGAATTGAAATAGAGGGTAGTAAACCAAAAGCATAAATGTGGAACTCTTGTTTCCAAATGTTTCTTAACTATTGAATGAAGTTCCAGGACCCAATAGACCCCTTATAAAATTATATGAAGAATTCTGTGGCTGAGTCAGTCTCTCTTTTAAGCATAATGTATCACGAATCTGCAGGAAGGGGGATGATGACTGTCCCCAGTGGCTGGAAGAAAACACACGTCATGCACATCGACAAGATGAGCGGCAGAAGTGATGCACAAAACTATTGTTCAGTTTCATTGACATCCATCTGCTGTAGGACAGTCTGAACTTAAACATAATGAGGTACTTCAAAGAGAATGACCTCGTCTGCCAACCAGCGTACATTCTGAAAACATTGGTCATGTAAAACTAACTAACATATTTTGCACATGACATACTTAAAGCGAAGGACCAAAGTAGTTTGGTACACACAGTATTTATTGACTTTGACTGTATTGAGAATTTCTTTGAAGTATTGATTAGGATGTCAATGAGGCAGTCTTTCTGTTCTCGCAGCAGGACAGACGAGTACATCCTTCATTTATGAATTATTTTTATGAGCTTAAAACAGGAGTGATTTATTTTCAGTTATCTGGGTGGTTACTAGATTAATTTTTAAATTTGAACCATGGACCTTGCCGTTGGTGGGGAGGCTTGCGTGCCTCAGCGACACAGATAGCCGTACCGTAGGTGCAACCACAACGGAGGGGTATCTGTTGAGAGGCCAGACAAACGTGTGGTTCCTGAAGAGGGGCAGCAGCCTTTTCAGTAGTTGCAAGGGCAACAGTCTGGATGATTGACTGAGCTGGCCTTGTAAGAATAACCAAAACGGCATTGCCGTGTCGGTACTGCGAACGGCTGAAAGCAAGGGGAAACTACAGCCGTAATTTTTCCCGAGGGCATGCAGCTTTACTGTATGATTACATGATGATGGCGTCCTCTTGGGTAAAATATTCCGGAGGTAAAATAGTCCCCCATTCGGATCTCCGGGCGGGGACTATTCAAGAGGATGTTGTTATCAGGAGAAAGAAAACTGGCGTTCTACGGATCGGAGCGTGGAATGTCAGATCCCTTAATCGGGCAGGTAGGTTAGAAAATTTAAAAAGGGAAATGGATAGGTTGAAGTTAGATATAGTGGGAATTAGTGAAGTTCGGTGGCAGGAGGAACAAGACTTCTGGTCAGGTGACTACAGGGTTATAAACACATAATCAAATAGGGGTAATGCAGGAGTAGGTTTAATAATGAATAGGAAAATAGGAATGCGGGTAAGCTACTACAAACAGCATAGTGAACGCATTATTGTGGCCAAGATAGATACGAAGCCCACACCTACTACAGTAGTACAAGTTTATATGCCAACTAGCTCTGCAGATGACGAAGAAATTGAAGAAATGTATGATGAAATAAAAGAAATTATTCAGATTGTGAAGGGAGACGAAAATTTAATAGTCATGGGTGACTGGAATTCGAGTGTAGGAAAAGGGAGAGAAGGAAACATAGTAGGTGAATATGGATTGGGGGACAGAAATGAAAGAGGAAGCCGCCTCGTAGAATTTTGCACAGAGCATAATATAATCATAACTAACACTTGGTTTAAGAATCATGAAAGAAGGTTGTATACATGGAAGAACCCTGGAGATACTAAAAGGTATCAGATAGATTATATAATGGTAAGACAGAGATTTAGGAACCAGGTTTTAAATTGTAAGACATTTCCAGGGGCAGATGTGGACTCTGACCACAGTCTATTGGTTATGACCTGTAGACTAAAACTGAAGAAACTGCAAAAAGGTGGGAATTTAAGGAGATGGGACCTGGATAAACTAAAAGAACCAGAGGTTGTACAGAGATTCAGGGAGAGCATAAGGGAGCAATTGACAGGAATGGGGGAAATAAATACAGTAGAAGAAGAATGGGTAGCTTTGAGGGATGAAGTAGTGAAGGCAGCAGAGGATCAAGTAGGTAAAAAGACGAGGGCTAGTAGAAATCCTTGGGTAACAGAAAAAATATTGAATTTAATTGATGAAAGGAGAAAATATAAAAATGCAGTAAGTGAAACAGGCAAAAAGGAATACAAACGTCTCAAAAATGAGATCGACAGGAAGTGCAAAATGGCTAAGCAGGGATGGCTAGAGGACAAATGTAAGGATGTAGAGGTCTATCTCACTAGGGGTAAGATAGATACCGCCTACAGGAAAATTAAAGAGACCTTTGGAGATAAGAGAACGACTTGTATGAATATCAAGAGCTCAGATGGAAACACAGTTCTAAGCAAAGAAGGGAAAGCAGAAAGGTGGAAGGAGTATATAGAGGGTCTATACAAGGGCGATGTACTTGAGGACAATATTATGGAAATGGAAGAGGATGTAGATGAAGATGAAATGGGAGATATGATACTGCGTGAAGAGTTTGACAGAGCACTGAAAGACCTGAGTCGAAACAAAGCCCCCGGAGTAGACAATATTCCATTGGAACTACTGACGGCCGTGGGAGAGCCAGTCCTGACAAAACTCTACCATCTGGTGAGGAAGATGTATGAGACAGGCGAAATACCCTCAGACTTCAAGAAGAATATAATAATTCCAATCCCAAAGAAAGCAGGTGTTGACAGATGTGAAAATTACCGAACTATCAGCTTAATAAGTCACAGCTGCAAAATACTAACACGAATTCTTTACAGACGAATGGAAAAACTAGTAGAAGCCAACCTCGGGGAAGATCAGTTTGGATTCCGTAGAAACATTGGAACACGTGAGGCAATACTGACCTTACGACTTATCTTGGAAGAAAGATTAAGGAAAGGCAAACCTACGTTTCTAGCATTTGTAGACTTAGAGAAAGCTTTTGACAATGTTGACTGGAATACTCTCTTTCAAATTCTAAAGGTGGCAGGGGTAAAATACAGGGAGCGAAAGGCTATTTACAATTTGTACAGAAACCAGATGGCAGTTATAAGAGTCGAGGGACATGAAAGGGAAGCAGTGGTTGGGAAGGGAGTAAGACAGGGTTGTAGCCTCTCCCCGATGTTGTTCAATCTGTATATTGAGCAAGCAGTAAAGGAAACAAAAGAAAAATTCGGAGTAGGTATTAAAATTCATGGAGAAGAAATAAAAACTTTGAGGTTCGCCGATGACATTGTAATTCTGTCAGAGACAGCAAAGGACTTGGAAGAGCAGTTGAATGGAATGGACAGTGTCTTGAAAGGAAGATATATGATGAACATCAACAAAAGCAAAACAAGGATAATGGAATGTAGTCTAATTAAGTCGGGTGATGCTGAGGGAATTAGATTAGGAAATGAGGCACTTAAAGTAGTAAAGGAGTTTTGCTATTTGGGGAGCAAAATAACTGATGATGGTCGAAGTAGAGAGGATATAAAATGTAGGCTGGCAATGGCAAGGAAAGCGTTTCTGAAGAAGAGAAATTTGTTAACATCCAGTATTGATTTAAGTGTCAGGAAGTCATTTCTGAAAGTATTTGTATGGAGTGTAGCCATGTATGGAAGTGAAACATGGACGATAAATAGTTTGGACAAGAAGAGAATAGAAGCTTTCGAAATGTGGTGCTACAGAAGAATGCTGAAGATTAGATGGGTAGATCACATAACTAATGAGGAAGTATTGAATAGTATTGGGGAGAAGAGAAGTTTGTGGCGCAACTTGACCAGAAGAAGGGATCGGTTGGTAGGACATGTTCTGAGGCATCAAGGGATCACCAATTTAGTATTGGAGGGCAGCGTGGAGGGTAAAAATCGTAGAGGGAGACCAAGAGATGAATACACTAAGCAGATTCAGAAGGATGTAGGTTGCAGTAGGTACTGGGAGATGAAAAAGCTTGCACAGGATAGAGTAGCATGGAGAGCTGCATCAAACCAGTCTCAGGACTGAAGACCACAACAACAACAACAACATTGCATATTTGGGTACTTACTATACACAGTATAGCATTTTAATACCTGGGTAGTGTAGTGTGAATAGGGACTATGTAATGTAGTCCAGTGTGGATATGAACTGGGACTGCTGTATTCGTATGCAAGTTGAATTGGTGAACCTTCACTCAAAGCTCAATGCGGTGCTGTCTTCAGTCACTCAGCTTGAGGCTGCTGCCGATGGGCGTCACTGCGGAGGGCTGAGAGTGGGGATCTATAGTATGTCCAGCACATTCCATGTGTCCCTCGACTGGTCCACTACTGTTGATGTCCCTGTTATTGCCCACACTGAGGTTGACCCCTCACCAGTGGCTGAATGGGAGGTCATCCCAAGGTGTGACAGGCAATGAAAGACTTTCTGAGATGGGAGGGGAGACTGATCAAAATACCTCTCTGCTTTGTCTGGCAAACAGGATCATGGTACTATCTACAGCTGATACACATCCTGAGCCACACGTAGTTGCTTGCCCTGTTCTAGAGGAAGCCTCTCAACCTGCAAGGTTGCAGAGGGTAGGATCAACAGCCGTTGGAAGCTCTAATGTTAGGCACGTAATGGCACCAATTAGGGACATGGCTACCATGGATGGGAAGAAATCCAGTGGGCACTCTGTGTGCATACCTGGCGGAGTCACCCAAGAGGTGGCATGGGTCCTTCTGAATGCCACAAAAAGTAAAGGATGTAGGTGGTGGCTCATGTACGTACCAACAATAAATGTTGCTTTGGATCAGAAGAGATTCTCTCTGGTTTCAGGTGGCTAGAAGAAATGGTACAGACTGCCGGTCTTACTTGCAAGATGATGGCAGAGATCACCATTTGTAGCATCATCTACAGGGTTGATTGTTGACCTTCAATTATAGACCTTTGATACAGAGCTGAGTGAAGGGTCTGAATCAGAGGCTCCGACAGTTCTGTAACCATGTAGACTGGAGGAGCCTCGAGTTGCGCCACAGGGTGGTGGGCAGGTCAGAGGTCCACTGAACACAGAAAGTGTTGAGTGGGGAGGAAGGGGGGTGCACGCGTGTGGATTGGACTGGGTGATTTTTTAGGTTAGAGGGCCTCAGGGAAAGACAAAATAAGTTTCAATTTTGAAGAGTGATGGCCAGGCACAGAACAAGGGTTGACATAGGAACCGTAGGTATTATATTAGTAAATTGTCATAGTTGTGTTGGGAAAGAACAAAAGAACCAGGGGCTAGAAAGCACTGAAGCACAATTCGTTCTAGGTAAACAACAGAAAAATTGAGCCAAAATTATTACAAAAGACCTGACGTTGTTCAGAGAGGATACATTTAAATACAGTTGGTGGTTACTGTTAGAAGTAGTCTAACGAAGTTTGGACAAGAAGAGAATAGAAGCTTTCGAAATGTGGTGCTACAGAAGAATGCTGAAGATTATATGGTTAGATCACATAACTAATGAGGAGGTATTGAATAGAATTGGGGAGAAGAGGAGTTTGTGGCACAACTTGACCAGAAGAAGGGATCGGTTGGTAGGACATGTTTTGAGGCATCAAGGGATCACCATTTAGTAATGGAGGGCAGCGTGGAGGGTAAAAATCATAGAGAGAGACCAAGAGATGAATTCACTAAGCAGATTCAGAAGGATGTAGGCTGCAGTAGGTACTGGGAGATGAAGAAGCTTGCACAGGATAAAGTAGCATGGAGAGCTGCATCAAACCAGTCTCCGGACTGAAGACCACAACAACAACAACAACAACAACAACGAAGTAGATAGTTCCTGTGAGTTAGTATATGTAGAGGTTATACTCAACAACTAGAATAAATTAATAATTGGTTCCTTTACTGACCTCCAAAGTCAGATGATACAGCTGCTGAACAGTTCAAAGCAGTCTTCTTTCGAACAGGTACCCCACTCATACAATTATACTTGTTGGTGACTTCTGTCTAGCCTCAATATGTTAGCAAAATAACATATTTGAAGTCAGTGGCAGATACAAAACATTGGCCAAAACTGTACTAAATTGTTTGTTCGAAAATTATTTTAAACAATTAGGTCAGGAGCCCACTAAAAGTGTGAATGGAGGTGAAAACACACTTGACATCTTAGCAACAAATAACCCTGATCAAATTGGGAGCATTGTGATGAATTCAGGGTACAGTGAATGCAAGGTCGTTGTAGCGAGACTGAATACCGCAACACCCAAACCTAACAAGAATAAACACAAAATATACCTATTTAAAAAGCGGAAAAAATTCGCCCGACGCTTTCTTAAGGGACAGCCTCCATTCCCGATGAACTAACTATAAAAGTGTAGACCACATGTAGCTTATATTCGAAGGAATGGTATCAAAGCAACAGAGAGATTTATACCAAACAAATTAATAGCAGATGGAAATAAACTCCAATAATACAAAAAACAGGTCAGAACACTGTCGCACAAGCAACAAAAAAGCATCCCAAATTTAAAAGAATGCAAAATCTCCAAGGTTGGTGATGTTTTACAGAAGCTTGAAATTTAGGGTGAGCTTCAATGCAAGGTGATTTTAATAGTTTTCACAACAAAACTCTGTTTTGACATGTGGTAGAAAATCCAGAGAGACTCTGGTCATACTGGCAAGACACTATCAACACCTTCAATGCACGATAGTGAAGGTCATGTTGTCAATGACAGTGCCAGTAAGATGGAGTTAAAATACAGTTTTCTGAAATTCCTTTACCAAAGAAGATAACATAAGTTTTCCAGAATTCGAATCAAGAGCTCCTGCCAACATGAGTAACTTAGATGTCGATATCATCAGTGTAGCAAAAAAAGCTAAATCACTTAATAAAGTCCTCCACTCCAGATTGTATACCAATTAGAGTATGCTGATATAATAGCTCCATGCTTAACAATCATATACAACCACTCACTTGCCAAAATATCCTAACCTACAGACTGGAAAGTTGCAAAGGTCACACCAATACTGGAGTAAGAGTATGAGTAATCCAGTGAATTACAGACCCATACCACTAATGTTGATTTGCAGCAGGATTTTGGAACACATACTACGTTTGAACCTTACGATTCTTAAACCAAGTGTTAAGAATGTTTAAATTATGCTGTGTCCAAAATTTTACCAGGTGCCTTACTCTTTCATTCCTTTTCCCAGTACATATTCATCTTTTTTTTCTTCTTTCTTTCTTTCTATTTTTCCTTCTCTTCTTTTTACTACTGTCAAATTCCAGTCCCCCTTCAAAATTAGGTTTTCCTTTCCCCTTAACTACCTGAACAACATTATATTTCTTATTTCCCATTTCAACTGCACAGCTCTCACCACATCTCTCTGGCCTCCATTCTCCTGGACCCTGTCAAATCATTTAGTTTAGTCTCATCAACATGACATTCTCACTACATCGCTCTGCCCTCTATTCTTCTGGACCCTGTCAAATTATTTATAGAATTTTAGTCTCATCAACATTACATTCTCAGAGTGTTTTCCAGTCACATTTATTTTAGAGGTACACACACACACACACACACACACACACACACACACACACACACACACACACACACAAATTCTCTCTTTTCTGCAGTTTAGTAATGTTCTCTAACTTCTCAGGTTCACCACTATGTTCACTGCTTTAGAGGACTAACTGTCAAACTTTGTATCTGCCAGCACCTCCTATATACATTTTTCTGTACTACTGCATGTCTCAATCTTTCACTTTTGACCTTCCTTCACCCTGAAGATATGCAAAACGACATATAACTGTCATAGTGTGTGATGAGTTAAGATATATGAGGGTTCTACTGTAACGCTCTTAGAATGCATGAAAGACAATTAACGCTTCTACTATTTGGTGAGTTGTTACCTCTACATTTTCATTAGTTATTCTAGAAATTTGGTAAAACAATAATACTAAGTTACCTTATCTGCAAAATGTCAATTTCAAAAATAATGTTTTTGTAAATTTTTGACTTACAAGAATACAAACAGTAAGAGTGAAACTGAAGAGAATGAATTGCTTTTATTTCTGTGTATTCCATGCCAGTTTTCATAATGCTGAAAACTTTATGTTCAGTTTCCTCGTAGTTACGTGTGTTGCCAAAAAAAATATATGTAGCCTTAAGGCTTATAAAAAATATTCAGTTCCTTTTTTAAGTGAGTGCAAAATTATGCTTTGATTTTTACTCAGCATGTTTCAAAAAGGGAATTTTTATACCAACAAGTAAACATAGTATTTAGATCACAAGTAGTCATCTGAGTGTTCTGGCCCTTCTCCATTTCTATAAATGTAATCTAAAGAAAGAATTGCATGTCTATGAACTACTGTCAGACTTAGCACATATATTTATGTTACACAGGTGTACACACAAAAAAGAAAAAAAATAGTGACACAATACACTCAAAATAACAATGGGACACTTACCAAGGCATCAGCTAGTGCAGACTCAGCTTCCCGACTCTGTTGTAATATTTTTTGGGCCATCACTGGTCGGGACTGTCCTTGGCGATCACTCACATTGCCAATATGTCCAGACCTCCCTCTGTAGAAAATACAAATTCCAAGTTCAGAACAAATTCTGTTACGAGTATAATTTAAATAAATACTGAAAAATGCAACATCACAGAGTGTTAAGTCACATTCGTATAAAATACTCTTAAATCACATCACATATTTCAAGAATATTACAGTTAAATTTATTTTTCCCATTCAGTCATTCCCTTTTTTAAAGCTCTGTACTTCTTATTCCTGAAAACAATACTAAGTCTGGTTTGTTGTTACTAAAATTCAACTGTACTTTTCATATCACCAAGTACTGTTCATAAAAAATGTAATAGGGAGACAATTTCTAATGAATCATAATGGATAGCAAAGCGCTGTAATATTCATACCAACCTTTGGGTTATCATTAGTTTTACTTAAAAAAAAAAAAAAAAAAAAAAAACGAGTTATGGTGGACATAGGATATATTACACAAATTAAATAATAATGTCTGTAATAAAGAAAGAAAATTAAACATACATTCACATGCTCAAATAATGTCTTAACTGGTACATCAATATCCTTTAAACATGGACCTGAAAAATTCACATTTGTGATAAATGCTAATATCTGTGCAAATTCCAGCTCAAAATGCAAACTACCTAATAAATGCTACTTTGTAAAATGTACCTAAGTGAACAGGATGGGAGTAACTGAAAACTGATAAAAATTGTAACATGTTGACCAGTACGGCCTATCAGTTTGCAGTTGCTACTGTTCAGCCATAAGACAACACAATTAAACGTATCAAATACATCAACAAATAAGTTGATTTCAAACTCAATTACACTCAACATTTCAGCTATCATTAATTCACCCTTTTGCCTTTGGTTTTGTAGAGATAGTGGCCTTAAACATAATGTTACTGGCCTTAAACATAATGTTATTTTTAGCGAGGCCTTAAACATAATGTTATTGTTAGCGACTAGCAAGCGATCACTGCATGTCAACATCATTCGATTTCTATCGATTCACCTATTTCAGTCAGCTACCCAACCAGAAGTCTTCCTGGAATGCATGCATATATTTCAGTTCTGCTTCTACTATCTTGTTGGTTCTATCTGCATTCTGTAGTGTTACCAAATATGGATGTACATCTACATACCTACTCCATACGGTGAGTAGCTACTAGTCATTTCCTTAGCTGTTCCATTATTAAATGTGGTGAGGGAAAAACGACTATCTATAAGCCTCTGAACGAGCCCTAATTTCTCTTACTTGATCTTTATGGTCCTTATACGAAATGTACGTCAGCGGCAGTTGAATCAATCTGCAGTCAGGTCCAAATGCTGATTCTCTACATTTTGTTGATAGTATTCTGTGAAAAGAACATAGTCTTCCCACCAGGGACACGCTGTGATATTCACATGCTGATCGAACCTACCAGTAACAAATCTAACATCCTGGTCTGAATTGCTTTGATGCCTTCCTTTAATCTGACCTACTGGGTATCCCAAAGATTCGAGTAGTAGCCAAGTATGGGTCATACTTCTGTTCTATATGCAGTCTTCTTTACAGATGAACCACACTTTTCTAAAATTCTTCTACTAAATCATAATCGACCATTGCCTTCTACTGCAGTCCTTATGTCCGCATTGCATCTCGTATCACTTTGCAACATTACAGATAAATATTTAATTGAAGTGACCACATTAGCAGCACAGTGCTAATGCTGTATCTGAACAATACTGGAGTATTTCTCTTACTCATCTACATTAACTTACATTTTCCTACATTTGGAACTAGCTGCCATTCATCACACCAACTATAAATTTTCTCAAAATCATCTTATATCCTCCTACAATTACTCAACAATGACATCTTCCCATACTCCACAGTGTCATCAGCAAACAGCAGACTGATGCTCACCTTGTCTGCCAAATCATTTATGCATATAGAAAATAAGAGCGGTCCTATCACATTTCCCTGTGGCACTACTGTCCCACCCCCAAACTAACCAACCAGTATGCCCAGCCTACGAAGTCTGACATCTGTAATAAAGGGTGGCCGCCAAACCCTATGACGCCTGGACGTGTTTTCACCTTGGTTTCGCCACATGTTTAAGAAACTTACCACAGCATTCCTTGAACATTCAACAAGTCGTGCAGTTTTCAAAATGCTTGTACCAAGCCTCCAGGCCATCACAAGCTGCCCTGGATATAACTTGGATAGATCACGTGCATTCCCATTCTACACATAGACAGTACGATCACTGACAATATTTGTACCGTGCAAGTGTCTGACTATCAGTCATTCTGCGCCAGGTGATGCTGCTATCGCCTGGATGAGTTTATATCGACAGTAGGTCGGCGGTCATAATGTTCTGGCTGATCAGTGTACATAGGTAAGATGATGCATACTGCTGAACATGCTTGATGAGAACACTAATAGAACACCACACTGCAGCAGCATAACAAGTCAGCAGTTGCAGAACATTGCCTATCGGAATCGTATGGAATGTATTATGATCATACTACACAGACTTCTAACTTAGGGAACTGTGTCATTAAAGGATTATTGAGATTGGGTATGGGAACTGCTGACCAGTCTTTAGTAAGAGCTGAGAATCCACTGATTAAGAAGAGGAAGGAGATATCTCACAATTAACTGATTTTGGTGGAAAGTGGAGCAACAGCAGAGATTCCACCAGGATGCATCCCTGGTCACGAACTGTGGCTAGAGCAATGTGTCAACACGATGTGGAAGAGCACCGCACCAGTCCCTAAGCATTCAGTTCACCATCAGCACACCCAACAATGGCAATGTGGCTGATTGTCGAAATACTGTGCCCATTGCACATTCACATCTGGCTGTTCACCCGTGAACTATTTCACCATGAATTATGCTTGAAGAATCAGTTACCCATTGTTGAAAGCTTACATTGTGCTTAATGACAGAAACAATACAAAGACAGTTTCAGGAAAAGTAATGTTCAAGTTTTTGTAAAAGCCAATATTTCATTAGATATGCTGCAAAATCACGAAATACCAATTCTCGAAAGAAGATGAACCATGCATGAGGACTTTATGTGAGAAATATTTACCAGTTAAGTTATTTATATTTCAGATTTGAGACTTTTGTCAATTTTGAAAATAAAAGGCAAAGCAGACCTCAGATTTAGTACACTAATTTAGAGAATATGCGTTTTTTGTGCGCACACACAAAAGACTATCAGCTTATCTGCACTCATTTAGTGGTGAATAGAAGTGCTGTCTCAAGTCTGCTGTTCACTGTTGCTACTAAACCTTAAATGTCACATCGGAATTACCAAAGTCACACACGGACACATAGAATATTAATTTTTTGTTATAAGGGTACCATTCCCCCCCCCCCCCCCCCCCTCCCCCGCACCAGAAATGTATTAAATAGCAGTAAATGATTTTCTGTGTATTGCTATGCCACATAATTAAAAATTTAGAAACCAACTGCATACAATCATAGTATATTGCATAAACAGGTAGTGTTTTCTACGTTGCTTTTCAGATTTTTTATCCAGTACTTGTCACACACTGCAGCGCTATTCACCAGATTTATTTCATTTGTCATATGCACAATGTGTTTCGGTAAACAAGTCCCATTGTAAAGTGGGTTATATTACATTTTAGGTATGAAACTTGATGCATTGTATGTGAGTTGCTATGTTGCAGCGGTGACTTAAACTGTAACATAAACACATGAAAACTGTTATGTATTTGTCTTTTATATGCAAGCAAGTGGTAAAGTGATTGCAGTTACAAAATTCTGAATGTTCTCTTATGAAGAAAATCATCTGCTACTCATCACTTACAAGTTCACTTCAAAGTTTCGTCAATATAATTACTTTCACACTTGGCACCAGGTAATATACAGGGTGTACATAAAGTCCGGGAACGCTTTCAGTTATTTACTGCATAAGAACCAAACATTGTACAGATGTCATACACGTCATTTTGAAGAGAAACTTTTATTTTTCTTTTCCTTCACGTATACCGCCACAGCGTAGTTTGGTAATTTGCTGATAGTCAGTGCTAGTCACGAACATGGTGAGTTCAGGTGCAGAGCGAGCTTTCTGTGTACGCCTCCCTGATCACCAGATCTCACTTCGTGCGGCTTTTTTTTCTGTGGGTCACATTAAAGATCTGGTGTATGTACCGCCTCTACCACATGATGTAGCACAGCTCCGGGAGAGAATATGGGAAGTGACTGCCATGGTCGACAATGTCATGCTGAGATGGATATGGCAAGAATTCAATTACCAAATTGACGTCTGCCGGGTCACTCATGGTTCGCATATCGAATGTTTCTAAAAAAAACTTTCATAGTTTCAGTTCAAAATGCAATATGTATGGCATCTGTACAATGTTTAGTACTTGTGCAATAAATAATTGAAAGTGTTCCCAGACTTTATGGACACCCTGTACAATGGTAAAATGTGTGTGTGTGTGTGTGTGTGTGTGTGTGTGTGTGTGTGTGTGTGTGTGTGTGACAGGGGGGGGGGGGGGGGGGGACCATCCTACTATGGCTAAGAGCAAAGTGGACAACCCAGTGGCATGACATGCAGCTGAACAAAACATGTTTGATTTCAATGGCTGCTTCAAAACCGGGACCAAGTGGATTGTCTCCTCCACCACAAGCTTTTCTATCCCTCCCCCTTCCCCGCCCCACTCCAAATTATAGCTTTCATTCACTGTGACACGTGCATTCTGTCTGCAGCAGCTGGAGATAGAGGTTATGTGTGCATGAGGTGTGTCTGCTTGTTTGAATGTGTGTGTGCGTATTTATGTTTTCTTTTCTTAAGAAGGCTTTGAGCCGAAGCTGAATGTGTAAAAGTCTTTTTGTTGTGCCTATCAGTACATCATCTGTATGGCCAGCAGCAATCTATCATTTTCATAATACTGTCGATATTCCAACCTGGACTCTCCATTAAGGAAATTTAATTCATCTATGAAAGAAATGGTTTATAAAACACTTGCAAGGACAATTCCTGAGCATTGCTCATCAACCTAGGGTCCTTACCAGGTTGGATTAGAAGAAGAGAGAGTGAAGAGCCAATGAAGTGTGCCACGTTACATCACAAGATCACTTAGGAATCAGAGGATCATTACAGAGATGCTCAACAAGCTCCAGTGGCAGACAGTACAAGAGAGGCAATAAGAAGAGAGGTTTACAAATGAAATTAAAGGTCGTACATTTCAAGAAGGGTACGGCAACATATCACTTCCTCTAACAGACGTCTCCTGAAATATTAGTGTTGAGAAAACTGCAGAAGCAGAGCTCATACTGAGATTTATTATCAGTTGTTCTTCACATCATGACTCACAAATGGAACAAGGACGGGAGAAAAATGATAGTGGAACCAGAAATACCCTCTGCCACATATAATAAGGCAGCTTGTGGAGTAGAGATGCCGAGGGAGATCTATTGGTGTGTATGGCTACATGTTCGTCATTCACAAATTACTAAATAGTACAATGCCTTGAATATTAAAAAATCAGCATATTAGCCTTCAATACTACTCATGTTAATAATGATACATACTTATTATACTAACTGATAACATTTTAATACTTGTTTACAGTTCTTCACAACATTTGACAACCATAACCCTACTGGAGTCACCGTTTAACATTCCAAATTCTGAAGGATTAAACACACATTAGAATTATTCTGTATCCAAATGTATCAATTGAGAAATCAAACATTGAATGTTAATCATTTGCCCTGTCAAAAATCAAGAATTCCTCACATTCAAAACAAAACCACCATCATGATTCACAGAATTTGCATGAAAACATAAGTCTACTTACAGAAATTCTTATGTTACAAAAATTACCTCTATTTACCTCTAACACATCATCCTGACCTTTTAAACTAACGTAGGTGGGAGACTTGATTAACTCCACAAGACTGCACGTCCACTTCTTACAAACAAGTATAGGATAATTTGTTGCACAAGGTGCCATGGCCAGTAAACCAGGTTTACGAAAGAACAGAGCTGTGTTGAGGAAATGGTGGAGCAATGCTTCAGTGATGTCAAAGTGTCTAGCCTTGCAATTCTTGGCATGTGCTGCACCACACACAGCTTTATGTGAGATAAGAAACAAACTAAGCTACACTTAACTTGTTGATTCAGAAGTTTGTTAGTCAAATGGCAACAACAGTGTGTATTATGCTGGGTAGTAAACTAGTTCGATATATAGCTAGAAAGAGCAGACCAATCCAACAGGTCAGAAATGTAGATTATGAGAAATTTTGTTTTCTAAGAATAGATTCAGTTAAGCAACAAGTTTGGCACCTTGGAAAATAATGTTATACAGTCATGGACAAAAGGGGGCAATGATTTAGCAAAGACATTTACGCAATCAGTAACAGATGTCACACATATGGAGAACAGAAATGAAAAGAAAATTTCAATTAGAACTACTAACAAGAAACCAAGAATTTTAAGCAAATAATGAAAGAAGCATGATAAAACATACCGAATTAAACAAGAGGTAAAATATTTATATTCAAGAGTATGTGAGGTCACACAATGTATAATTTGTGTTGAACAATTGCAAACAATATAGGAATTTAGAAAACAAAGTAGGAATTATTATTTGGTAGACACATTTCATAAGTTAAAGATGACAGATCATAAGTAAGTAACAGCGAAGATGAAAAGTATTCAAAGACTTTTAAAATTTTTGTATAGAGAGAGATCACACATGGTCTTCAGAGCCTGATCACACAGTGCACGTTTTTAATTTTTATTATGTTTTTAGATTAATCAGAAACAAACAGTTGATAATGAAAATGTACATAAAGACATTTAAACTATGATGAAAGCAAAGGTGTCTGGTGATTACGGTGCTTTAAAAGAAATTATTAAAGCTGGATAAAAACTAATATAAAACAAAAATTGCAGAGTGTTTGCAAAAGAAGACAATTCCTCCTAGCTGGAACAATGCTGCAACTGTTCCGCATTCACAAGCAAGACAAAAGAAAAAGATAACTGTAGACCTATCAGCCCATTTCTTTAATGTACAAGGTATTCATCAAAATTATCACCAATCACATAGGATAGAGGAAAAAATGATAGATTTTAACCAAGCGAAGGAGCAAAATGGCTGGATATAGCGATGTAGATCATTTGTGAGTCGTAAACAAAATTACAGCGCAGGCAATAATTTTGAACTGCACAAATTTGTTTTAGATTCATGTATTATTAAAGTACCACTGCATACACTTCACAGATTTTGATGAAGTTTTAGACTCAGTTTCAGTCAAATCTGCACAAACAGCCTTTGAAAATCAGTGAACTGAAATATGGAAAGGGTTGTTGCTATTCACCATATAGCAGAGATAATGTGTCAAAAAAAAAAAAAAAAAAAAAAAAAAAAAAAAAAAAAAAAGCCCACGACACACGCAAATCTCATACACAACCACCACAGTCTTTGTCTGCTGATGCCAGGCTCGGTGAAAGGTGAAAATCAACTGAAATTGGCTCAAAGACATAATGAGATTAAAGAAAAAATAAACAAAGAGACTGTAGTGTGGCTTGCGGGTCTGTGGGTGGATAAGTGTAAAGGAGGGAGACGGAAGATGCGAATAGATTAGGTGAAGTTGGTACTGGAACAGAGAGGAGAAGGCGTTAGGGGTGGGGAGGGGTTGGTAGGATAAGATACAAGTTCACGTGGCACAGGACGGTACAGGAAATAACACTCAAAAATGTGCAAAAGTGATGCAGAAAGAGAGATCAATTTGAAGGTATAGGATTAATATCAGTGGGAGTAATGTGGGACATGAGATGCTGCACCAACAATTGACGCAGTCTTGTAGCTGTCTGTTGTGCGCGGTGGAGACAGTTGACACAGTAGAGAGTCAGTGTGGTTGGTAAGGTGACAAGAGAAACACAGGAAAAGAAGAGAAAGGAGGACTGGCCTCAGCAGCCAGTGACTGTGGTCGTGTGTGTGTGTGTGTGTGTGTGTGTGTGTGTACGTGTGGGCGCGCGAGCGCGTGTAGGTTTTTACATAACTGAGGAGGCCCAGTACCTGATAACCTCAGACAGATGAATACAGTGCAGGAGATGCAAGACAACACATATCCAAACACCACCCAAACTACTTCTGTAAATATTTGCGCTCAACAAAAGTAAAAATTTCTCGAAATGCATTGAGCTAAGCATGAAAAAAATACATAACTGGAGCAGCGATTCATTATTTAAATAATAAATAACTGCTGCAGGCTTTCCAAAAATATTGATTATGACGTATGAAATTGAATCAAATGTTTCTCCTTCCCAGACAGTTATTGGTTCAGGTTACATCAGCATTTTTATCGGACAGTAAATTTTTATTAGATAATAAAAAGTCCCTGAGAAGCATTTTCATGACTATTATATAGATATATATAAAGCGTGAAGATTCAAGAGGGGGTATCCTATATGTAACTTTTACAGCTTAAAAATTATTTCCCACATTTTACACTTTCCCGTATTTTACATAATTTTTTTGAAGTCCCTTGAAAAGTGGGATTTCATTCTACTTCATACTAGGCCATTCTCTTCCTTGTCCCAGCCCCTTCTCTTCAAGAATATTAATTATGAAGATTTTGTGTCTGATGGCATACCCAATAAATTTTCTTTTTCTTTTCTACATTTTCTTTAGTAATCTTCCCTCTTCATTTGCTTCCTTTAAGACTTCCTGGTTGGTTTTCCTTTCTGTCCAATTGTTGTAGCCTTTTCTGCCATATCCACATTTCAGCAGTTTCCTTTCCAGTTTATCCAGAGTCCAACTTTCACTTCCATAAAGCCGAGTACTCCCTAAAATAATTTTGCAATGGATTTTCTGCCATTTACATTCATATTTTTTCTGGTTCAAATGTTTTTCTTAGTCATAAATGGCTGTTTTGCCAATGCAATCCTCCTCTTCATTGCCATTAATCATCTATTGTCCTCTGCAATCATACTATGAAGACGACAAAATTGTTTCACCTAATCAATTTTGACGTCACCAATATTTACATCGGTTCTAGTTCCTAATGTACTTTTTCTGCACTAGCATTACTTTTGTTTTAAATTGGTTCACTTTTAATTTCCACAGTTTAAGTGTGCCTGAGTGGACTTGTAGCATTCTATTCAAAATTTTTTCAGAGTCTGCAGCTGTCATGATGTATTCAACAAATCTGATCCAATGTATCCTTTCACCTTTGTCTTCTCCTTCTTGATATGAATAACTTTTTCAACAAACATAATAAATAAATATGGGGATAGGGGACATACTCGTCTAATTCCTTTTCTAATCCTGAACTCTTCCTCTACCTTCCTGATGTTTACTTTTTGTGCTTTGGTTCTGATGCAGTTGATTATTCTTCTAGCATTCCAGTCAAGTTCCATTTTTGTCATAACTGTAAAGAGTGGCTTCTAGTTCACATTGTCAAAAGCATTTTCTAAGTAAATAAACGTAAGGTAGTCTGGCCAGAATTGCCAAATGTGTGCATGAGGTGTACCTGGCTTATGTGTGAATGTGTGTGTTTTCCTTTCTTTTCTAAAGAAGGCTTTGGCCAACCGCTAAGTGTGTAACAGTCTTTTTGTTGTGCCTGTTTGCAATTCAACATGTCACCTTCACAGTGAGTAGCAATCTATACTTTTCATAACACCATTGACATTCCAACCGGGACTTACCATTGTAAGGAATGTTGTTCTATTCATACCCATCCTTCTCTCCAATACAATGCACATGGCCAAAATTGCTTCCCTTGTTTCTCTGCCTTCTCTAAATCCAAATTAGCCTTCTCCAAATACTGATCTCCTTTCCCTTTTATCGTGCTCTATCTACATTAATGAGTAATTTGGATGCACGATATAACACACATATTGTTCTATAATTGTTATATGCCAATGCTACAACTCCATTAAACTTTACCAAGATAATCAGAAATTCAAAATGAAAGGGAAGTTGGAAAAGCAGATTCCATGACACTAACATTATTCTCAGTAGCCCCATGCAAAAACAAAGATGTGAATACATGTTAATGGAATGTTATCTGGAAAACCTCCATTTAACTGATAACAACATACTGATTGATTTTTTAAAAATCTGCTTTAGTTGCACTGCTATAGCTGAACTTTTATTTTGTCAAATGAACATGTTTCAGTACCATCACTGGGCCATTCCCTAGTGCACAGTCAGCAAAGTCACTTACCCCTATCAAAAATATGTCTGGAATTTGTAATTTACTGTTTACCTCTAGTGTGGATAAACTTCCACAGCAAGTAGGAAAATGTAATATAGTAATTTTGAAAGTAGGACTTAAAATCATCTATAACACTATTTCACAAGGGTTCTATTTTTGATATTAAAGTGGGTGCTTCTAAACCAGTTTACCATGAGAAATTCAAATATGTAAACAAAATATTGTTGTCAGGTATACTTTTGCATCCAGTAGTGATGGAACGTGACAATTTCTTGCTCAACAGCAGGTGGGAAGAATAAGAAGTCAATGGGTTATCCCCCGCCACACCTATGCAATTAAGACCACCTGCAATACCTCATTAACTTGAACGATGACAGACAGTTGCTGCCTCGGCAGTAAACTTTCACGCTTCCCAGAGGCAGTTGCATTGAGTTTACAACAGTGGTGTGAGCCGTAATTTGTGTCAGTCTTAATGAGTGAGTGTTTTGGGTGCCAAGTAACCATCTCTGTCATATTTCTGAGTGAAGTTGAACCTCCTGTGTTTAAATTGATGTAGCCTGGTGCTGAAGGTAGACTGACTGACTAACTGTTTTTACATATCAGCATTTCTCTAGTTCTCTAGTATTAATGTATTACAGGCGTACTGCTGAAGAGGTATTTTTAAATTTTCAGAAATGCGGATGTCGATATAAGCCAGATAACTTCTGCTATATCTGAGGGAAGTTCACCTTTGTCAGAAGTAGGAAAAAATTTCAACAGTCATAAAGAAAGCATATAAACATTACTTTAATAGCGGTAGGAGACCAAGATAAAGAATGGGCACCACATTTCTGTTGTGCTACATGTTATTGCAAACTAATTCAGTGGTGGAAAGGTAAAGAGAATTTGGCATTTTTCGCTGTGCCCATGGTGTGGAGAGAGCCAAGGACAGCGTTACTGATTGTTATTTCTGTCCAACAAAAATTCAGGGTTTTACAAACTAAAAATTGAAGGGGCACATTGTTTACCCAGATCTGCCTTCAGCAAGAATGCCAGTGTAGCACACTGACAGCCTTCCAGTACCTTCAAGAGCTTCAGGTCAAATTCGGAGTGACAGTGAAGTTAGTAGTACTGAAGAAATCGCAGATGATCCTTTATATCACTGCACAAGTGAGTCATCACCACATTTTTTAACATAAGCAGATTTAAATGATTTAGTATGTGATCTAGGACTAAGTAAACAAAAGGCACAGCTGCTTGGTTCAAGATTAAAAGAGTACAATCTACTCCACCAAAGTACTAAAATCAGTGTGTTCAGGCACAGAGAACATGCCTTTATTTCCTATTTTGCAACAAACGGAGCACTGACATTTTGCAATGACATTGCTCGCCTAACGAAAGTGCTGAATTTCACCTATATTTCACAAGAGTGGAGACTTTTCACGGATGTGTTGAAACAAGTTTCGAGGGTGTTTTGTTCCATTACGGAAATAAGATACCTTCTACACAAGTAGCTTACGCCAGCTTGACCAAAGAGAATTACGAATTCGTACAAAGGATGCTAAATTCATTACAATGCAATGAATACAAATGGCAAATTATGCAGATTTCAAAGTAATTACTATGGTACTGGGAATGCAACAATGCTACACAAAGTATGCCTGTTTTCTTTGCGAATGGGATAGTCAAGGCAGAAATTCTCACTATGTGAAAAAGAAATGACCTAGGCGAAGATGGAAAGTGAGCGAAAAGAATGTACAACATTAAAGTCTTGTAGCTCCTGAAGATATACTATTTCCACTGTTTCACATCAAACTTGGCCTAATGAAACAACTCGTAAAGGCCACGAATCCAACAGGTAGTGGGTTTGAATATCTAGCTACCAGCATTTTTCAGCTGCAAAGGTGTATTTGCGGCCCCACAAATCAAGGAGCTGCAGAAAGATGCAAATTTTGAAGCACATTTAACTGACAGAGAATAGACAGCATGGGACTGTTTCGAGATGGTGTCAGAAAAATTCCTTAGAAGAAGAGCTACTAACTACAAAGCAATAGTAAACGACATGATCAAAACATATTAAGATCTGTGGTGCAATATGTCTATGAAGGTAGATATCACGGTCTCTCATCTAAACTGCTTCACAGAGAGTTGTTATCCAGAATGAGATTTTCACTCTGCAGCGGAGTGTGCGCTGATATGAAAAGACAAAGGTCCCGAGTTCGAGTCTCGATCCGGCACACTGTTTTAACCTGCCAGGAACTTTCATATCAGCACACACACCACTGCAGAGTGAAAATCTCATTTTGGAAACATCCCCCAGGCTGTGGCTAAGCCATGTATCCGCAATATCCTTTTTTTCCAGGAGAGCTAGTTCTGCAAGGTTCGCAGGAGAGCTTCCGTGACGTTTGGAAGGTAGGAGACGAGATATTGGCAGAAGTAAAGGTGTGAGGACGGGGCGTGAGTCATGCTTGGCTAACTCAGATGGTAGAGCACTTGCCCGCAAAAGGCAAGGCTCCTGAGTTCGAGTCTCGGTCCAGCACACAGTTTTAATCTGCCAAGAAGTTTCATATCAGCGGACACTCCACTGCAGAGTGAAAATCTCATTCTGGAAACATCCCCCAGGCTGTAGCTAAGCCATGTCACCGCAGTATCCTTTCTTTCAGGAGTGCTAATTCTGTAAGGTTCGTAGGAGAGCTTCTGTAAAGTTTGGAAGGTAGGAGACGAGGTACTGGCAGAAGTAAAGCTGTAAAGACGGGGCGCGAGTCGTGCTTGGGTAGCTCAGATGGTAGAGCACTTTCCCACGAAAAGCAAAGGCCCCGAGTTCGAGTCTCGGTCCGGCACACTATTTAATCTGCCAGGAAGTTTCAGTTGTAGTGATGTATCAGATGAACATGCCAAAAGATTCCATGAAGACTTTTCTACTATAGAAAGGTGTTATGAAGGGAAGTGGGTACCATCTATGATAGGAGATTATTGCTAGCATATCATTCGAGAGAAGAAAGATTCACAATACAAGAGAAAAAATTGATGTGCATTACAATACAATGGATTTTTTTTTTTTGTCAATTTTCTGTAATTTCTCATGTCAAATAAAAGCTACAAAGCTTATACACAAAGATTACAGTGTTATATGTTAGATCTCACCCTCCGTTAATGTGATGAGCTTATATCATCATAAAACGTGAATTTGTTTATCGAATTTCTCCTCATGTTTGCTGCGCTATATCAGAAACAGAAAAGAGAAATGAAATTGTGAAACTATACCTGACAGAAAAACCTAAAAAAAAAAGTTTTGAATTCAACACTCAAAGTACAACTAGGATTACAATGTATTTTTTCAGAAATAGAAAAAAAGTATTTTTTGTAGAACAGTGTAATGAGACTAAAATAATGTAAAAAGAACACACCAAAAAAGGAACTGTACAAATGAAGTTGAAAAATAGTTGGTAAGTTTTTAAATTGAGGGCAGTTCAAGACAAGGACTGCATGAGCAGAAAACATCTGAGCAGAAGAGCAAAGACAATCTGTAGTGTTTTGTCTAACTATAACTTTCAAAGCAAAACATATGGTGTCCAAGGAAACAAAAATTAACTATTTGTCTGTATTAGTAGCTTCAACTTATAACAGCAAAACATGGATTTTTTTTTAAATTGACTAAACAACCCTAAAACTGAAGGGTGGACAGCAAGCAATTGGGAGGTGCTTATTTAATAATAACAAGCAAAGGTCTGTGCTCCCACCCACACAGGCCAATTGGGACTGACTGACTGACTGCCATACCATCCTCTGCCAATGGCATCATTCAGATGCGTGATGGAGGTGCATAGCATCAGCACTGCTCTCTGGCAGTTGTTAGTGTTCTTAAGTTGTGTGTTCACTGTCAAGTTAACTTAAATGCTAGTCTCTTGCAGAAGCTACTTTTGTCAACTTGCAGAGCTTCCACAAGTTAGTGGAAACACTTTATAGCAGATACTTGTCGAACTTGCCGGCTGCTGGAAGTTTTTCTCAAACTTGCAGAAGTTTTGTGTGTTGAATCCAGGTACAAAAATCATGGTGTCCAAAACGAGAATGGTGCAACCCCTAAACATAAATAACTGGCCACAGTCAGCCAAGAAAATGTGAAATGAATATACAGATTAATTTGTTTCACCAAAAGGGGAAATAGAATGACAGTAGTGTCATCTTTAAATTCTACAGTAAACAAAAATGTTTGTAATAAATACTGCTTGCAAAAATCGAAGAGCAATTAATAGCGATCTCTTGGTTTTATAACCTGCAGTATTTTTGTATCTTGTTTTAGAATTTATTATTTTTGTAATAAAAGTAATAAATATTGTTTATTAAATTTGAAGATTAATTAAAGGTGATCTCTTGGTGATACAAGTTGTAGCATTCTTGTGTCCTGTTTTCGAATATGTTATTGTACAATAGACGAGATATTTTTTAAACTTGCATACAAAATTCTCAAATAGTTTTTAATCTGAGTGAAGTTCTTTGATTCTTGTTTATTCAATAGTGTTTCTTGATAATTTAAATATGTACACCTCTGTATCCAAACTGTTTTCCCTTTTCTCTGCTTTTTGTTTTTCTTGATAATTTTTCTGCAATAGCAATAATAATAATAATAATAATAATGCAACAATGATGGTGGCTGGGCTGATTTTTATACATGACACTGTAAATTCCCACTTGGCTATCTCATGATGAAACTCATGTGGAAACACTTCTGCAAGTACTTGCAGGAAGTTCCTGAAATAAATTTGCCCAAGTGACTTGCGAAAGCAAACTTGTGCACGTTTTTGTTGTAATGTAAACACCTCAGCAAGTATTTGTATAAGTTACTTGCTAATAGACAACCGCCTTTAACCTTGGAGCCACTGCTTCTCACTCAAGTAGCTCCTCAACTGGCATCATGAGGCCGAGTGCATTATGTTCTAGTTCCACAAATAAGGAAAAATCCCTGCGGTACTGGGAATTGACCACAGGTACTTCATATAGCAGCTGGAAGTGCTTATCATTGAGCTATGGAGGCAGACAGGAATTATTAAAAGGGAGACAGGAAAACTAACAAATGTATGAGGATATACACTGGAGTTCAATATGTAATTATGGTGATAATGTGGGAATGATATGGAAGTGGGTGAGACACTTAGTCAGGTGACTGAATAGTGGATGGTACAAGAAACTTCTTTGTAGCATTCAAAGAGAGATGAGGACGAGGAGATTAGTGTTTTAACATGCCATCAACAATCAGTTCACTAGAGATGGGGCAAAGCTCCAATTAGGAAAAGATGAGTAAGCAAATCGGCCGTGCCCTTTGTCAGAGGAACCGGCATTTGCCTGAAGCGATTTAGTGAAATCACAGAAAATGTAATTCAGGATGGCCAGACATTGGCATGACCCTCTAAGAGAGAACAGAGCAAGATGATCACTGGAAGACAACATTAGAAACGTGTATGTATCGCTGAAAAACAATTTTCTTGGAAAAGGCTAGAACAGGCTTCCATACAAAAGTATAAGGTATTGCAACAAATGTATTCAGTGATCTGACATTACGAAACTGACACAACAATAACAATCACAGGCAAGAGAATAAAAGAAATGAACCTGCTGTACAGATTTAAATGAACTCAGAGATTTTTTTCTTTTCTTTTCTTTTCATTTTAATTTTAATTTTTCATTTGTCTCATGCAGTCAGCAGTATTTTCTTTCTCTGAAGACAATTAAGTTTCCCCCCACAACTGTCTCAAGCACAAAAAACTGTGCCTTACTGTTGAAAATTAAGCAGACAGAGC
Source organism: Schistocerca serialis cubense (assembly GCF_023864345.2). Taxonomy (NCBI): domain Eukaryota; kingdom Metazoa; phylum Arthropoda; class Insecta; order Orthoptera; family Acrididae; genus Schistocerca; species Schistocerca serialis. Next base: position 716,965,846 of record NC_064640.1, read on the forward strand.
ATGACCGATTCACTGGCAGGAACATAAAATTTTCAGATTTAGGATATAGCTCAAATTAGATTGCTGAATTAAATCAGAGGTAGGCTGAGCTTCACATGAACCAATTTAGAGAAATCACAGAAAACTAAAATCTAGATGGCTGGACAAAGACAGTACAGTGTATTAACCATTGCATTATCTGACTTGGTTTTTACAATATGGAGCTTTTTTTTCTATTCATATTGCTTGAAAGCCTGTCTCTATTAAGTGATGAGCAGCCGAGGTCACACAAATGCACAAAATATGTTGCTAACACAAATCAAGAGTTACTAAAAATCTATTTTGAGTAACGGCAAGTATGCTAATTATATAACTGCTTAACTTATAAACACATTGATAAGTACAGAAAAACAATATACATTTTTTATAACAGAAATTCAATGATACCTCAATTTTGAGCCAAATGAGCGATCAAGTAGATTTAAAGAGTAACGACTTGGCGAAGTCTCTCTGCTAGCTTCACGACTAGGTCCTGTCGAGAGAGGGATGCCGGATGGTCTACGTTGTCTGCCATCATGTCCTGTTTCTCTGTTTGTAGTTGAAAAGGTAGCATAACTTAGTCTGGAAGACGGAGACCCTGAGCGGCTTGTAGCTATGAACAAAATAACAACAATAATAAAGAAAAAGATCATCTTTCAATAATGTTACAAGTAATTTACAGAATAAAAGACAAACTATATCAGTATATGGGAAAAATATAAGCATCATCACAGAACTAAATAAAATGTGAAAGGTACATATGCACCAGAGTTTTATTTAACAAAACATCATTTTCACTTAAACAAATCATCCATTTGGCACTCAAAACTGTGGTTTTTAATTATTTAAATGAAAAGAGTCATAAATTTCTAAAACCTTGCAATGTCTTGCATTCTAACAGCTTGATATCTCAATCACTAAACATCTAGGTATTTTATGATTGTTACTGTAGAGTCTCATAAGAAAGTAACAGCTTGATATCTCAATCACTAAACATCTAGGTTTTTTATGATTGTTACTGTAGAGTCTCATAAGAAAGAAGTCTACATGCAAGTGCACCAGACACTGCAACTCTTGATGCCTTGTAGTGTCCAACATACCATTCTTAATGTTTACTTGTAAAATGTTATCCTCAACATCAACTAAATGACAATGTTTTGTATGGAAAATAAACTGTATTTATCGATCAATGAATGTTGATGAAAGTCTATTTCATTTGGTTTAGGAAATATTAGATCAAATATATGTTTTCATGTTTGTAAAAATGATTTCACAATTATTCCCTAAATGAAAACTCACTCTGAAGGTGCTTTCTTGTATCTAACATGGCACGAAAATCGGTAATGTTATTAAGTAGACCATTTATCTTGGAAAACTGCACAACCACCTCATAACTTCATATACTGTTGCCTGCTTGTCATCCAGTCAGAGATAGGGCTTGTAAAGTGTGGGCTACATTGATGACTACATAACAAGAACAATTTTACATTATACTTTATCAGCTAGAGAAATGTACTTGTGCCTGAACTAAAGTCTCAATGAATGTAAAACTTGCAAGAATAATTCACAGGCACACACTCAGCTGCCCCATCATCAAATATGCTGATGAAATGACTGCTGACAGACTACCAATAGCTTTTATATCCATGGCCCCTTCCACTTGTTTCCCATGGTTTTTAGCATGCTGGTTACTGCACCATCCAAGGTTTACAGCCACGAAAATTATCAATACATAATGTATTTCATTGAAACCCTGGCTGCATCATAAGTCATTTTGTTGTTGTTGAACGATAGCTCTTTACAGCAAAGTGCGAGTTCCCAGACCTTGTTACAGTTGAAACCATAGTCACAATTAATTAATTTTTAGATTTTTGGGTTGAAAATGTCAAAAAGTTGACTTACTTTTCCTATTTTCATTCACTGATGTCTTACAGCAACAAACTTTGCATGACTCATCATTGATGAAATAAGTATTTGCTGCTCAGAAGTGTGTAATAAGGGTCACACGTAACTGTCGTGTCTTTATAGTCTGTAGAAAATGCTTAATTCGGTGTTTCTGCAGGACTCACTTGATTTTTTTCCAGATAATACACTATCATGTGGAAGACACACATTAGCTGTGGTCTTCTCAGGTTCTTCTATGAGGGCCGTTCAGAAAGTAACCTCCGGTTGATTTAAAAAAAAACACCAAGTTAAATAAAAATATTTTAATATATACATCATACAACTACATCTTTGCACTATTTTTCTACATAGTCTCCATAGCGATTGAGGCACTTATCGTATCTCTTCTCAAGCTTTGAAATTCCTTCTGCATAAAAATCACCCGCTTGTGCCTGGAGCCAGCCTGTGACCGCATCTTTGAGCTCTTCGTCGTCATCAAACTGCTGTGACCCAAGCCATTTCTTCAAATGCATGAAGAGGTGATAATCACTTGGCGCCAGGTCTGGGCTGTAAGGTGGATGGTTGATAATGTCCCACTTGAAGGACTCAAGAAGGGCCGTTGTTCTGCGAGCAGAGTGAGGACGGGCGTTATCGTGCAAAAAAACAATACTGGAAGTCAGCATACCACGGCGTTTGTTCTGTATAGCCTGTCGTAACTTTTTTATTGTTTCACAGTACACGTCTTGATTAATGGTCGTACCACGTTCCATGAATTCAACCAACAACACCCCTTTGGCATCCCAAAACACCATTGCCATCAGTTTTCTGGCAGAAAAATCTTGCGAGGCTTTTCTTGGTTTGGTAGGCGAATTTGAATGTGCCCACATCTTTGATTGTTCTTTGTCTCAGGGTTCACGTACTTAATCCAGGTTTTGTCACCGGTCACGATTCTGTTTAACAATGGTTCTCCTTCGTCCTCATAACGTGACAGAAAGTCTAATGCAGAGGCCATTCTTTGAGTTTTGTGGTGATCGGTAAGAATTTTGGGCACCCATCATGCACAGAACTTGCGGTAACCCAATCTTGCTGTCACTATCTCGTACAAGAGAGTCTTAGAAATCTGTGGAAAACCAGTAGACAACTCCGACATTGAGAAACGTCGATTTTCACGAACTTTTGCATCAACTGTCTGAACGAGTTCGTCAGTCACCAATGATGGTCTACCACTCCTCTCTTCATCATGAACGTTTTCTCGTCCACTTTTAAATAAACGTACCCATTCACGGACAACTCCTTCACTCATAACTCTTGGTCCGTACACGGCACAAAGCTCACGATGAATAGCTGCTGCAGAATATCCTTTGGCTGTAAAAAACCTTATGACAGCACGCACTTCACATTTGGCGGGGTTTTCTATTGCAGCACACATTTCAAACTGCCACAAAAACTAAACTAGCGCATATGCGACGTTGACTCGACCACGGCTTGATGCCGACTGACCTGTTGAGTGCGTGAACGCACAGATGGCGTCGCTACTCCCCCCACAACCCGCACTGTGACCAATCGGAGGTTACTTTCTGAACCGCCCTCGTAGTTCCACTGTCATTATAAGTTGTAGGGCAGAAGAGTATGTATCTGTGTAACCACTCACAGAGTACACAGTCTTCAGCTGCTCAAAAATTTCTTTGTGAGACATTCCATGCCATAGAGGATGCAAGCACTAGTAACAGGAATGAACTCTAAAGGGTAAGGTGGAAGAGTAATGAGATATGGGAAATAGGGAAGGAAGATTAGGGTTGACAATTAGAGACAAAGCACAAGCTCAGATGGAGTATGGAGGGAAATGAAACTGGCCATATCCTTTCAAAGGAACCATCCCAGCATTTGTCTTATGTGGTTTAGGACAATTGAAGAATGGAACTCAGCTCCTTCTGCATACAGAAATGTATGTAAATGGGGGTATGTAAATTTCCATTACTTTTTTAGTCAATACCCATGTTTATATCTGAACTATTGTGACCACATATAAGTAATTATTCCATCCAGCATGGGCTGTAACTAATAAAAGTGTTTCTTTCTGAGATATAGTCAAGTGTAACACTTATGCTTAACATAGAGTAATAAAAGTTTGTCACCACATCATTTATTTTACAATAAGTAAGTAATTAAAAATAAAAGGAGGAACTAATAATCCAAACAACACTTTACATTTTTTTCTATTGTGTATTAAATTGTAATGGTTAATCAATATGTTCCACATACTGTCAATAAATTATATTATTCAGTATTTAGCTACCATTTTCCTGAATGTAACAGTCTAGTTAATTTTATTAAAAAATGTTTATTTAACAAAATATGACCAAGTTACGATACATACAAAATATGTACTACCTAAAATTTCTACACAGGTGAAAGTTATTCGTATTAGCCTTGACATACCTCAACTGAAAACACCTTTTCTCAATTTTTTTCCAAAAATAATGTCTTTGAATAGTTGCTGATAATAAAGACTTTCACGTTCCTGAATATTCTTTTGTAAAATTGAACAAGATTTTAATTGCCAATACTATATATTTGTAACCCTAATTCTCAGGTCTCACTTTGTCAAAATTAATGTTAAAATTAAAAAGTTTTCATTTCAAGAAAATTCTTGTGGGAAAGGTGGTGGTGGTGGTGGTTGTCGTCGTGGTGATCGCTTTGCAGGGCACTCAACTGTGCGGTCATCAGCCCCCATAAAAAATCAGAATTTTTACACAGTCCACTCTAGCCAGTCATGAATGATGAAATGATGAGGGCAACACAACCAACCAGCTCCCTGGCAGAGAAATGTGGGAAAGGTGAGACTAAAAATACAGCTACTGCGCACCAATTCAGTGAGTAAGTGGGTTTCATTGGCCAGTTCAGTGAATCTTTGTTTCACTTTCAATCTGTAAAGGAACTACGCCAATCAGTCTGATTAACCGATTACTTGAAGTATATGCCACTTGTCTGAAAACATCTGTCATTTTGTCTGAGCTGTCTGTAGAAGCTGTGCTACAAACAGGTGATTTGATGTAAACAAATGAAGAAGAAGATGATGAAATATGTTTCAATTGCCCCATGAAGCTCTCCTGGGCTATTAAACGTGAAGTTTTGTTGGCCTATTTAACCAAACGGGGGGGGGGGAGGGGGGGGGGGGAAGGGGGGAGGGGGTGAGAGGGGGAGAGAGAGAGAGAGAGGAGAAAATGGTGGTTTTCATGGATTTAAACTTAGACTTTCTTAAAAACTCTTCTAGTAAGAATTTATTAGTCACTAACATTAGTGGTTTTTGGGGACTTTAATGTAGATTTTCTTAAATACTCTTTCAGTAAGAATTTATTAGTCAGTAACATCAATCAACTTAATTCCTACTTTAAACTTCCCAACTAGGGTAGCTTACTGCTTCAAAATAACCCTTGATTACATCTTTATACGAAGGTCTAATTAACAAAATTATGTTACAAAATCAATAGTCAAAGGCCTCTCAGACCATGACATGCAGTTCCGTTTGTTAAATGTTACTACTGAACAGGATATAAAATCCACTAAATCTGAGTTCAACAGGGTAGCCAGTCAGCCAGAAACTGATTATTTTAGGAAACTCCTCAAAGACATGAACTGGTGTGATGTATACAGTGCTTAAGGCAGGTATTAAAAAATGCAACACTTTATTAATAATGTCCTGACCCTATTTGATATCTGTGTTCCCCGAAAACTAGTACAGATTAAACATAAGTCTACAAAGAACATAAGGTTTACTCAAGGAATAAAGGTGCCTTGTACAACAAAAAGGAAACTATACCCGTCAATCGGAAAAACAGCTCTGATGCTGATGCTATAGTTCATTACAAGACATGCTGCAAAATATTAAAGATAGTAATACAACCGTGAAACAAAATGCATTATGAGAAAAAGATAGGAGGAGACTGCTAGGATGAGAGGTGAAGAGGAGCAGATAGCATTAATACAAATTATACACAGGTAACAAGATGTGTGCAGCGTTGCACAACTTTTTAACAAGGATTTCATAAACGTTACTGAAAAGAAGGGTTGTCATGTTCAGAATACGCTACCATGGAATATCTCAGTCCAGTCTTTACAAATAACTTCAGTAAAGGCTACACTGGGAAAGCCAACATTAGAAATCAAGTAATAAGGAAAGAATTAGGATTCAACCAATAACCCAAAATGCAATCCTATACACAGAAAAATGGAGAGAACGTGTACTTCATATGTCACCAAAAACATTTCCCAAATCGGATGGGGCAACGATAGTGAGACTGGAACAGGTCGTATGTCCAACCCTGGAGTGATAGAAGAGAAGAATATTAATATGATCCTTATTACACCTACATAAGTAAGGTCCACCATAAAACCATTAAAAATAAAAAATCTCACAGTTATGATAAAATATTTACAAAGTTAATTAAACAGTGTGCTTCTGATTTTAGTAACTGTTAAGTTACTGTTCAGCAGAACATTTCCTGAGTGGTTGAAATATTCTGAAGTTAAGCTCTTGTTTCAGAAAGGAGATAAAGAAATACAGATAAATTTGCATCTTATTTCTCTTTTACCAGGATTCGTAAAAATTTTAGAAAAGTTAATATAAAATTGGGTTCTTAACCATCCTACAACAAATAACATTTGTCAAAGTCACAGTTCAGATTTCTAACGAGTTCTGATATTGAGAAGCCTATCTACACACACAGCAAGAATGTACTTAATTCATTAGACAATAAATTACAGGCTACTGGCATATTTTGTGATCAGTCAAAGGCATTTGACTCTGTAAATCACAACATTCTTTTCAGTAAATTAGAATATTATGGTCAAAAGGAAATGTTGCAAAATGGTTCAAATTCTACCCGGACAGGACACAAAGGATGTCAGTAGGAAAGAGATTGTATTAAGCTATTAGCTATCATTCAACTGGGAATTAATTACACGTGCTGTCACACCAAATTCCATCTTAGATCCCTTATTTTTCCTTGTGGATATCAATGACCTTTCATCAGTAACATTTCGAAATGGCAAGTCAGTATGCAGATGATAGTTAAAAGTTTAATTATGAATAAAGTTCAGTTTAAGATGAGCCTCAAGGATCTATTGGCAGCCAACTTCTTCTACTCCACTGATGAATTTTTCAGTAGAACTAACTGACATGTATATGTTACTAATAATCTCAAATAATGTTAAGTATTACATACAACCTGACTCCTGTATAAATTTAGTGACAAGTTTGTTATTGCATTTTAAATGAAAATATGTTCATGATTTTTTTGCTTATACCACATCCATGAGGACCATTTCACTTGGGATCTGTGAAAGGTACATTAGCATACCTGTTGTTCTTTGTAAATATTTACTGTGTATTTTTGTTTTCCGACATGTTCTACATCCTTGTGGATCTCCTCACTACGGCTCTATTGGAATGAAAAGTACATGTAATCTAATTTAACCATACCAAACCCAACCTCAGACAACAGGCAGAAGCAAAAGATAAAGATACACAAAACACAGTTTGTTTGTAATTTTTTCTCCCAATGATAATTAAGTAGTGCACAAATGGTGAACACTTACACCTACAATGCACTTACTTTGATCAATGATCAACTCTGCTGCATACTGACTTGGCTGGAATATTACAACATGAACACTGGGGTGGCTATAAAGTCATCACTGCACGAGATCATAGATACTTAATACACTAATTTGAGTTGTAATTGCTGAGGTCCACCTTCCCATTTTCTTAATGGGATCTGTGTGAATCTTACAATTGATATCAAATTTTATCAGCTGTTCTGACAACACTGAACAATGTTGATGCAAAAATGTTGCCTACAATGACTGCCCTAAAAATCTGCCACTTAAGGTACACAGAGAACTGTGCTACGTAGCCAGAACTGAAATCCCAGTTACAAGCCTTCACTTTATTGGAAGGAAGTGACCCCTGCCCATATTACTCGTATACTGGAGCAATATTTACATTATTTATTAACTACACTTTTACAGGGTATGTACTAAGAACAGGAACGGCAACATTACAGTTTCATATTTTCTCATAAGAACTTGTAATTATCACAGTTACCTTAAAACTCATTTGACCAACTGTCTACCATTTACAAGGCTATCTTTTCTCTGTTGTTTCATTTACTATACTTACAAACTTGAACACAATCCTTATATGCATTCTTGTTTCAGCTGAAGCTAAGTATTAACAAATAATAAATTCTATAAATTACTTCCATCCTGGCTCCTCCATAAAAATTTGATCTATGATAAGCAACAACTTCAGAAAATAAAACCTTACTTGTTACAGAAATATATACCCACTACTTTACAGTTAACGTCTATTAAAATTTGTTTTATTATATGCCTTGACTTTTAATGAGATTTTGGGTCTCTCTCATACCAAGAATTGCATGATCATCATCATCAACAACAACACCACACACACACACACACACACACACACACACACACACACACACACACACAATGACAAATATATTAATAGTAATAAAATGAGAGAAACTGAAGAAAATTAGTAGAAAGAACGAACTGAAGATACTTACGTTGGGACTGAGATACATTTGACATCCGACTCCTTGTTCTGCCCAATCTTTCTGGAGATGTTATAACACTTGTGGACATGCCAGATGAGTCTGCAGCTTTCTTTCCTGGCCGAGCTGTGAACAACAATTATTTTCCAGAATCTTCCTATCAGTGTTCATCTTAATAACAGTAAAAATGGAATTATTCAAATCACACAGCAACTTGGGTAAATGAGCAAAAATTTATCCATTCCGTACAAGATACCAGAGAGAACAGCAAAGGAGGAAGGCAAGGTGAGGACAACTCAAACAAGAACCATGTTGCTGAGAGTTGTTTTTATAAGTCCATGTTTAATGAGTTCCGAAAGCAGACAGAATGATGCTAGATTGGGTAGTACACTTTTTCATATTTGGTGAGTATGTCCAAATATTTATTGCAGTATAAACAAAATTAGTGAATTTAAGTTATAAAATTCTCTTCTAATTAAAACTAGGGAAAATAATATAATAATACACTAAATTTCTGATACACAACCTTGGGCACCTTAGCTAAGATGAAATATTAATGATGCATGCAACAGTGTAATGTACATTGCCATGATCAGCTGGCCATTGATATATTTCATTATGGATTCAAATGCCTAGTTGCAACAATGTCAGTGAACTAGCATAAAATTATATGAACGGATCAAATCATGAGGAAGGTAGCGAGAACAAATGGACCACAGCAGCAGACTCAGATTGTTCTACTGTATGTTTCTTACTGTGTGTGTGCATGTATGTGAAGAGGGCACTTGTATAACATTGCAGGCCTTGGAAAATTTTTAATTAGCCAGGATTTTTATTGAACAGAAATATTACCAAACATTTGTGTAGGCTTCATTTACACATCAGCATATGATATCGAATTATGACTGTAGTAACACAGATTTGTCACGAGTTTACTACTTTGCTAAAACAGAATGTACAAGAAATATAAAACATACAAAACTTTTCAGCAAGAAGATGCCTCTGATTATGCAAATGTGGTTGAAGATCAAACATGAAGTCAAATAGTTTCTCAAAACCTTCCATCATAGTAAAAACTAAAAAAGAATTGAATTCAGCTATAGTAACCAGCTTACTTACATTGCCTATGGTCATCTTATATCCAAGCAGCAAAAAAACAAACAGAAACACAGATTGATTATAAGGACTAGTAGGCACATACGTAAGCAAGCGTTAATGATAGCGGAGGAAAACAGAATCTCTCCTTTCACCTTGATTCAAATTAAGAATAGTGGGGGCGAGGACAGAGAGGAAGAAAGAAACACACACACACACACACACACACACACACACACACACACACACACACACACACACAAACACACACACACAGTGGCAGGGGGCTGAGATGGGGGTAGGGAAGAGGACAGAAGGGTGAGACACACTAAAGGTGAAGTGAGGGTGGAGATATCAAGTAGTGTATATGAGAGAGAGAGACAAATGTAACAGCAGAGCCCTTTTCTGTTCCCTCTAATGTCATAGAAGTACATGTAGAAAACTACTGGAAAAATTTCATGAACCCATTACTGATACTGATTTACTACAATGACATAGTACGATAATGGCAAAGGTCATAGACAGCTTCAACTTTATAAAGTCATTGTATATAGTACAAATCTAAAAAAAAAAAAAAACTACCAGATCTTTCAAAAATTGTAAAAATAATAGATACAAAAAATAATGGTAATGTGTAACAGTCACCTTCCCCAAAAACAGAGGGAGGGAGACAATTTGTACCACCAGTTCCTCCGTTTATTCCATTATCAATGAGGCTTTGTAAGCAGGCGCCTTGTCCTAAAGAATGTTGTTTTTATTTTTTTCATTTGTATCCATTTTCATTTATTCAGACACCTTTTTTTTCCAAATTTTTCCAACAATTGTGAGATTTCTGTGGTATTCACCAGATTTTGTTTCACCCCTGGTAAGGTACTCAATAAGAAGAATGAATTTTGCAACCTAAACAACACTGGTCATAGCTTCTGCTACAAGTTAAGTTAGATTTATCTTTTCTGTGATGTTGCATATGAGGACAATACACTGACTAAAAAGCAATGGCAGCAGCCAGACTGAGCAATTTATGCTTGCAGAATACATAGCAAATTCCACCACAAGGGTGCCAGCTGGTTGGGGCCGAATTTAACATGCGACATCCCGTGAGACCATGCTGCTCTGTCCGGCTGAGCATGTGGACGTGGCCACAGCCACAAGGGCTAAAGGAGGCCACACATCATCCAGGAGAGTTTGTCAGTTGCGTACAATCATAACAGATGGATCCCATGTTAAATCAGGCCTCAGGTCTGGACTTAGAATAAGTTCTGGTGCCGCTCCTCCATACTTAGCATGTTGCTTCTACTTGGGAAATTTACAAACTGTACAAAGGTCAGTACAGTAAACATTGTTCTCGAGTATTGCCTCCATATGTTCATATTTCCTCAACAGAGTGCCATAATTTTCAAAATATTTGATTAGCCGTAGCCATAGACTGCTAACTGAACAGATCTACCTCTGCATAATGTCAATCAGCATAGAGACCATTTGCTGGACGCAACATATATACACTCCTGGAAATTGAAATAAGAACACCGTGAATTCATTGTCCCAGGAAGGGGAAACTTTATTGACACATTCCTGGGGTCAGATACATCACATGATCACACTGACAGAACCACAGGCACATAGACACAGGCAACAGAGCATGCACAATGTCGGCACTAGTACAGTGTATATCCACCTTTCGCAGCAATGCAGGCTGCTATTCTCCCATGGAGACGATCGTAGAGATGCTGGATGTAGTCCTGTGGAACGGCTTGCCATGCCATTTCCACCTGGCGCCTCAGTTGGACCAGCGTTCGTGCTGGACGTGCAGACCGCGTGAGACGACGCTTCATCCAGTCCCAAACATGCTCAATGGGGGACAGATCCGGAGATCTTGCTGGCCAGGGTAGTTGACTTACACCTTCTAGAGCACGTTGGGTGGCAAGGGATACATGCGGACGTGCATTGTCCTGTTGGAACAGCAAGTTCCCTTGCCGGTCTAGGAATGGTAGAACGATGGGTTCGATGACGGTTTGGATGTACCGTACACTATTCAGTGTCCCCTCGACGATCACCAGTGGTGTACGGCCAGTGTAGGAGATCGCTCCCCACACCATGATGCCGGGTGTTGGCCCTGTGTGCCTCGGTCGTATGCAGTCCTGATTGTGGCGCTCACCTGCACGGCGCCAAACATGCATACGACCATCATTGGCACCAAGGCAGAAGAGACTCTCATCGCTGAAGACGACACGTCTCCATTCGTCCCTCCATTCACGCCTGTCGCGACACCACTGGAGGCGGGCTGCACGATGTTGGGGCGTGAGCGGAAGACGGCCTAACGGTGTGCGGGACCGTAGCCCAGCTTCATGGAGACGGTTGCGAATGGTCCTCGCCGATACCCCACGAGCAACAGTGTCCCTAATTTGCTGGGAAGTGGCGGTGCGGTCCCCTACGGCACTGCGTAGGATCCTACGGTCTTGGCGTGCATCCGTGCGTCGCTGCGGTCCGGTCCCAGGTCGACGGGCACGTGGACCTTCCGCCGACCACTGGCGACAACATCGATGTACTGTGGAGACCTCACGCCCCACGTGTTGAGCAATTCGGCGGTACGTCCACCCGGCCTCCCGCATGCCCACTATATGCCCTCGCTCAAAGTCCGTCAACTGCACATACGGTTCACGTCCACGCTGTCGTGGCATGCTACCAGTGTTAAAGACTACGATGGAGCTCCGTATGCCACGGCAAACTGGCTGACACTGACGGCGGCGATGCACAAATGCTGCGCAGCTAGCGCCATTCGACGGCCAACACCGCGGTTCCTGGTGTATCCGCTGTGCCGTGCGTGTGATCATTGCTTGTACAGCCCTCTTGCAGTGTCCGGAGCAAGTATGGTGGGTCTGACACACCGGTGTCAATGTGTTCTTTTTTCCATTTCCAGGAGTGTAGATTACTTTAAGGTGCAGGGTTTGTCACTGATTAGGAAGGATTGTTTGCTGTTTTCTTATTCGGCAACAGCATGCTACATATTAATGGAATGGGTCGCCCTCCCTTTTGTAACTGAACCCACTCAGCCAAATGTCAAGCAAAAATATGAAACAGTTCTGGGGGTCCTTTTCTTTACTTGAACAATCAGTATGCTGGCTAGTGGCATGGAGGGAAGAGCAACAGAGAAGAAGAAGAAGAAGAAGAAGAAGAAGAAGAAGAAGCTGGAACGAGACCACCAGACAGGTGATGCCAAGAGAAGACAGAAGAAACTGGAACAAGCCGCTGCATACAGACGATGCCTGAAGTTAAAGCAGCAATCCCAGAAGGCAATCAGGAGTGGTGCAGCAGCAGCCGACGCTGGTGTGAGTACACACAGAACACACAGTGTTGGCCTAGCAGAAGCAACAACAGCGAATGGTGGTACAAGGATTCAGACAACACTTCATAGTGGAATGTGCACAGCAGCAACACTTCACTCAGTGAGGGACACAGCTTAGCAACTATGTCACGTAACAAAGATGTACATGCAATGATAGTGACATGCAAGAGTCATCATATTCTAATTAGGTTTTCCGACAACTGCGATATAGCATTTAAGGGAGTTCGAACGCCCTATCCCGACAATGTTAAATTTAGTGACTTGGCTTCCCCTGTATTTCAGAAACTACTGTAGCCATTGACATGAAACTGTTACAGGACATTAAATTGTATTTTCTGAGTCTACTAAACAACAATAATTGCATTTCAGCCACTGCTTTCAGAAATACAATTTTTTAATCATGCAGTTAAAATTTTGTATACTTTTTTGTACTTTATCCTAAATAATTTTAATTATACATAACATCATGTTCTTCTTTTAGTTCAGTAGACACAGGATGTGTATGTTATTACTTGTTGAAAACATGAATGCTTACGCAAAGTGGTTTCCAAGATTTAGGAAAAAGGAAACAGAAAATGTGAATGTAAAGTTCCAAAAGACTGTAACCCATTTAATATATGCTTAATATTTTTATTTTTAGTCACTCAGAAACACCATGAACTACACTGTATATCATCATCTTGATCTTATTCCAAGTTTTTTCTTCTTTTCTTCCTTCTGGACTCCTTCGTGGCCAACTGTGCTGCACACTCTGCTTTATCAATGTGAACCTTGTCCATTCATTCAAGTTCCCTGATGCAGTTTGCTCCAGGATTAATTCTCATATGCTGTAGCAGTTTCACACTACCAATGTTGCCATCATTAAAAACAATAACAGCATCACTGAACCCCCACTTTAGCGTCTTCATACAAAGAAAAACATTTTTTGGTAAGCGAGTCCATATAAGGTTACTGAATGAAACATTGGGAATTTGAGTCTGACCATCCAGACACTTCTCCAGTAATTCATGTTTGTCAGGTCTCTGTAAATAGGTCTTATGATATCCATGACTGCTGCTGGGATGGAACGTTTACGGTTGCATGAACTGTTTGAGTATTGCGCATTGCAGTAATTGCACCATGAATCAGGTCCAGGAGGGCAAAGATGGTGCACTGGTTTTTCATCAGTTGACAGTCTGTGGAAGAAGGTAGCCCTTATTGCCTGCTTCATTTTCAACAAACCCTCAGTATTATTTCTAATGGCCATCCCATAATACTGCTGTAGTTCATCAATCATTTTGTCTGTTAGCCTGCCTCTTATGGTTTTACCATCAGAAAATTTCTTGTCTGCAAACTTTGTTTCAACTTCCTCAACCTGGTCCTCTTCTACCACCACTTGTGCCTTCATAATTTCTGTCACAGACATGCCCTTCTTCATTCCCTGATTTACACTTATAACAATGTTTGGTTAAAATCTGGAAATCTATTACCTTTCTTTCCAGTATACACACTGGTCACCGTAGCAAAAGAATTCTTAGAACTGTAGCCGCACTTCTGCCAAGTGCCATCGAAAGCTACTGGTATGTCAGTCATACTATCATTTATTTCAACAGCTTTGTTTGCAGCACCCTTCATTGACTCACATGCAACAGATTCCACAGCAGCTCCAATAAATCCTGCATACTTGTCGATTTTACGAGGTGGGTTTGGCATATTCATCACAAGGTATCATGAGAGTCCCTTCTCTGGGGACACCACCCCATAGTTGAAATACTGATCATGCAGATAGAAAGGCTTCTGTGTATGCATGAAGCTGAGGGCTATGGCAGCTGTAGTGTAGCTAATGGCAGAATCTCCTATGCTGGATGAACCAGATGAGCAGAGTGCCTCACAAAACTCCACTACAATTCATGCTGAGGGGTGTGGGGCATGTAGCAAAATGTGTCATGAATGTAGTCTCAGGGCTACTGGTCAACTGATCCAAGTAACCATGCTGAGCACCATGGTATCAACCAAATAAATGGCTAAATCTCATGGTACCAAAATGGAGAAACAAAAACTGTGGGATTTGATGAGACTTAAAACACCCAAGCATTGAGGTTCGAACTAATGGAAGCTGTTTCTGGAATTGGATCAGTTGATAGACCAATCCAAGAAGAGGAAATCATCACTGAGAAGTTGGACTGTATCGAGGTCAAATCATTGTCTGGGGCTGAAAGGAGAAAACTTCACAAACAACAAAACGAAAAGGAAGACAAAAGGTCCCAAACTTAAGACCTCTACAAAGGTGGTCTCAGAGTGAAGGGGAAAAACAGATCCCTTCTACTTCCAAGACAGGAACAAGAGACAAGTCAAGACAAGGAACAGGAGAGGAGTCTAATATTCCCTTTTATCACAATAATTGGATCCAGAAATAGCCGAGGTAAGAAATAAGCCCCTGTGATGGAAGTCAGTGAGGAATCCTTGAGGGCAATGGGAAGAAAGGGTTCTTGCAGGCTATCGTCAGAGTAATCTCACACACTGGAAATGACCATGGTGTGGAGTTAGTGGCTGCAAGGGTTGCAGATAAATCTGCAACACAGTAAGGGGGCAACTGCCACCCCGAGTCGTCTTCTGGGAAGACAAGAGGTGGACGTTGTTCTGATCCAGGAACCCTATGTATATAAATGAGGCGTTTCAGGTCTTGGGGAAACTGGACGATGATGCTGGAGGCAAAATGCCAGAGGTAACGTACTAGAAATTTAAAGAACACCAGAATATGCATTTAAGTTGAGTGCGGAATTTCATTCCTGCCCATGGCGGACTTTCGTTTCAGGGACGTAGTGAATGAAGTTGCAAAATTAATGTACCATGTAGACAGGTGTTCATAGCTGAATGAACAACTGTTGGTTGGTTGTGATGCCAATGCCCACAACCTGTTGAGGGGAAGCAGCGACACCAACAGCAGAGGAAAATTTAATTGAGAGTAGCCTGGAGATCCTAAATAGGGCATCAAATCGACCTTCAGGAACATAAGAAAGGAAGAAATAATGGGCATAACCTTTGGGTTCACCTTAACGGGTAGTTACGTCAAACAATGGCATGCGGTGTTGGAGCCATCCTTATCAGAACACACATATAACAAGTTTGAGGCTGAAATGAATGCTAAACAGACCATGGCCTATAGGAATCCTAGGAACACAACATAAGAGTCTTATAGGAAAGACCTAAACTCATCCATATCTGAATTTGTAATTTTAGTACGGACTCCAGTAGTACTCGAGGAAATGGCAGATGAAGTGACATCTGCCATTATGACCTGGTACTTAGAAAATAACAACAACCTGGAATTGCAAAGGAAGCCAGTAAGAAAACTGTTAAACAATGCAAGAAGTAAAGGAAAATGGGCAAAACAGCTGAAGGCATTTGCCAAACACAGCCTTGTCATTAATCAAGCAAAACTATCTGAAGCCAGAGAGAAATCTACATCTACATCGATACCCTGAAAGCCACCGTAAGGTGCATAGCAGAGAGCACCCTGTACCACTACTTGTCATTTCCCCTCATGTTCCACTCGCAAATAGAGTGAGGAAAAAACTACTGTCTAATCACCTTCGTATGAGCCCTAATTTCTCATGTCTTATCTTCGTAGTCCTTACGCACGATATGTTTGTGGCACGCCCGATGTATGTTGGCGGCAGTAGAATCGTTCAGCAGTCAGTTTCAAATGCCAGTTTTCTAAATTTTATCAAAAGTGATTCCTGAAAAGAATGCCGCCTTCCCTCCAGGGTTTCCCCTTTGAGTTCCTGAAGCATCTCTGTAACACTTATGTGTTGTTTGAATCTACCAGTAACAAATCTAGCAGCCCTCCTCTGAATTGCTTTGATACCTTCCTTCAATCTGACCTGGTACAGATCCCAAACAGTCGAGCAGTACTCAAGAATAAATAGTACCAGATCCTACATGCAGTTTCGTTTACAGGTGAACCACTCTTTTCTAAAATTCTCACAATAAACCAAAGTCAACCATTTGCCTTACTTACCACAGTTTTCACATGCCGATTCCACCTCATATCACTTTGCAGTGTTATGCCCAGATATTTAAACGACTTGATTGTGTCAAGCTGGACACTAGTGATACTGTATCCGAACATTACAAGTTTGTTCTTCCTACTGATGCACATTAACTTACATTTTTCCACATTTTGGGCTAGCTGTCATTCATCACACCAACTGAAAATTTGGTCTAAGTCGTCTTGTATCTTCCTAGTCACTCAACTTCGACACTTTACCATACACCACAGCATCATCAGCAAACAACCATAGACTGCTGCCCAACCTCCCCACCAAATCATTTATGTATATAGAGAACAGCAGCAGTCCTGTCACATTTCCCTGGGGCACTCCTGATGGTACCCTTTCCTCTGATAAACACGTGCCACCGAGGACAACATACTGGGTTCTATTATTTAAGATGTCTTCAAAACACATATCTGTGAACTTATTCCATATGGTCATACCTTTGTTAACAGTCTGCAATGGGGCACTGTATCAAATGCTTTCCAGAAATCTACAAATATGGAATCTGCCTGGTGCCCTGCATCCATAGTTCTCAGTATATCATGTGAGAAAATGGCAAGCTTAGTTTCGCATGAGCAATGCTTTCTAAAACCATGCTGATTCATGGACACAACTTCTTAGCTTAAAGATAGTTTATTATATTCAAACTGAGAATGTGTTCAAGGATTCTGCAGCAAACAGAAGTTAGGAATATTGGGCTGCAATTTTGCAGGTCCATTCTTTTACCTTTCTTATATACTGGAGTCACCTGTAATTTTTTTTCAGTCGCTTGGGACTTTGTGGTGGGCGAGAGATTTATGATAAATGCAAGCTAGGTAAGGGGCCAATGCCGTAGAGTAAGTACTCTTTCTAAAATCAAGCTGGGATTTGTTTTCAAATCTTTCAGTTGCTTCTCTACGCCAGGTATGCGAATTTCTATGTTGTCCGTACAGGAGTCTGTCCGATGGCCAAATGATGGAATGTTTGTATGTTTCTCCTGCATAAACAATTTCTTGAACATGAAATTTGAGACTTCGGTTTTTGTTTTGCTATCTTCAACTGCCACATCAAACTGGTCAACAAGGGACTGAATGGAAGCATTAGAGCCACTTAGCAATTTTACATATGACCGTAATTTTCACAGGTTCTCTGTCACATCTTTTGCTAAGGTGTGATGGTGGTAGCTGTTGTATGCTTCACACATCGATCTTTTCACAGACACACGAATCTCTACTAACCTTCACTTGCCATTGTTTGTGTGTCCCTTTTTGACCTAGAGTGCAACAGCCTCTGTTTCCTCAGCACCTTGCGAATTTCGTTATTAAACCTTGGTGGGTCTTGATCATCCTTAATCCATTTACTAGGCACATAACTCTCTAGACCATGAATTACAATCTGCTTAAACGTTGCCCGTAATTCCTGTGCGTCCATCTTACTGGTACCAAGTGATGCCAATTCACTGTATAAGTGAACTCCTTATCTGATCTGTCTAGCAGGAACAATCTCCTAGCCTTCTTGACTGATTTATTAACTCTCATAATCATGGTTGCTATAATGACATCATGATCGCTAATCCCCACTTCTATACTGACATGTCAATAAGGTCTGGCCTATTTGTAGCTACAAGGTCTAAGATATTTTCATTGTGAGTGGGCTGCTAAGCTAGCTGCTCAATACTATTTTCAGAAAACGTGTTCAAAAGTAGTTCGCATGACTGTCTGTCTGTATCCCCCCCCCCCCCAATGAATCTGTAGACATCCCAGTCTATATGCAACAGGTTAAAGTCACCTCCAACTATTATTGCATGATCTGAGTATTTAAGTGCTATTGACCATAGACTTCCTTTGAATGACTCTAGAACTGTCACAGCGCAATCGGGTGGCCACATCCAACAATTAACATAGTTTCACCTACACCTGTTATACGTGACCAGACGACTTCACTGTCACACTCAATTTCAACATCAATAGAGACAATATTTTTGTCAACTGCAATGAACACTTCCCCTCCTATGGCCTGTAATCTGTCTTTCCGATATACATTCCATGACTCACTAAACATCTCAGAGATTTCCACTTTGGGTTTCAACCAGCTTCTGGTCCCAAGAATAATTTGAGTGCAATAACTTTCCGGGAGGGCAGAAAATTCGGGAACTTTACTACGAATACTTAGACAGTTTACTGATTAAATTGTGACAGTCAAAGTGTCTTGATTCTGAATGCTGTTTGCCTTTCTTTACTGTGAATCGACTGGCGAATGTCCATTAGAGAACCTCAAACTAAAAAACCCTCATGTGCACTCCACAAGTACTCTGCTACGCACCCCTGACCTATCAAGGGAAGTCGCCACCGGAAAGGCAGCCTCCACATCTCAGATGAGGGTTCCTGACAGACATACCAGGTGCACATTGGCTTTCTTTCCAGCCCAGAATGCTATCTGCCTAGGGGCTCCATAATGCGCCAAACATTGGAGCTGCCAATAACAAGTAAACCCTTGCCCCCCACGTCGCTGCTCGGACCCTGGTGAAGCAGCAGCCACCTGTCCACTCGTAGGGTGAATGGACGAGGCCAGGCAGCCAGTTTCCACATTGGCTGTCCGCCTTGAGCAACGCGAACATGTTACCATCCAACAGTCAGCCTGCTGTGAGGGCAGATCCATCATGTCATATGCGCTAAAAGGTGCCTCGGAAGCAGAGCCCATGGGCAAAACAACTGACTCCTGAGGTGTCCCATGCAACGCGCCAGATTCTCTGGCACTGCTGTACCCTGAGGCTGCAACCTGAAGGTGACTGACCATAGCCAACAGCACATATAGCTGTTTGTGAACTCTGGTCAGCCCTTCCTGTTTCCGCACACAGCATGCACACAGCATGCACACATCATACCCATCCTAGCAAGACTAACTGAAGAAGTAAATATAAAAGCACACAATTCTAGATATGCGACTTGTTACCTTCCTGATGTGTCACCAATGGACACTAATGCGTTAAAAGAGCTACGTAGGTGGCTGTTCAGTGACTCAACTACTATTAGCCTGTCCTGCTTTTTCCTAAAGACATTAGTAAAATTGGTTAATGGGTATGCTAAGGAAGGGAGGTTAACTAAAGTTACTCTACATGTGAACTAACAAGTATATCAACTATGCAAATCATGTGAAGTAGCACTTCACCAGTTTGTTGAGAAGTTGGAAAAAGCACTATGCTTTCAGGAAATTGCTACCTGCACCCTCCTGGACATTAAAGGGGGTTTTAGCAATACAACCATGGCATTAAGACCACCATATATAAGTAGTTTAAGACTATAATGAGTAAATGAAAGGTAGAAGCCACAAAGTTGAATGAGAAAATGGTGAACACCACCACCGACGGGTGTCTGCGAGGAGGGGTTCTGTCATCTACACGAGTAAGTATATATAAACCATGTACTGGAATCTTAAGCTCATGGACAAAACTCTACTAGTAGAGGAGGCAATAAAGTAACTTTGGGTAATACTGAATGCAAAACTATATTTGACCCCACAGATAAACAATGTGTGTTCCAAGATGGAAGGTGCTCTTATGTGCATTAGAAGGGCCTGTCGTAAAAACTGGGGTCACGACCCAGAAGTACGTACTAGATATACACCAATATAATAAGGTCTATGATCAAGTTATAGGGCTACAGTATGGTGGAAGAAAGTACAACAGCAGATGGCTTCAAACGAGATTTGCAAGGTACAGAAATTGGCCTGCTTAGCAATAACACGTGGAATCAACAGCATACTCACCGCTGGGATGGAGACCATTCTGGACATGCCACCTTCATACCTTTGTGTTACAATGGACGTAGCAGCAACAATAACATACAAGAAGTAAATGGAAATCCTTAAGAAAGCCAGACTCCCATACCAACATAGTGAATATGGTAAATACAGGAAATGCTGGCTAACTATACAACTCTCAGGTACTTTAATAACCCTTTCAAGGTGACTTTGGGAACAACAGCTGACAATAATGTTAATGATAATGAAAACTACCTCAGCTGTACTACTACACATTTATTGTGTTACAAGCAGTTTTGTTTGTAAAACATCTTCAGATTGCCTGCAGTTAAACAAAACAGGAAATGAGGCTAAAGCAATGAATAAAATTGCCAACTGACTCTGATAACAGCTTT
Organism: Schistocerca serialis cubense; assembly: GCF_023864345.2. Classification (NCBI taxonomy): domain Eukaryota; kingdom Metazoa; phylum Arthropoda; class Insecta; order Orthoptera; family Acrididae; genus Schistocerca; species Schistocerca serialis. The sequence continues at coordinate 716,986,937 of NC_064640.1, forward strand.
ACACTAAATTCTCACCGGGTTGTGCTAATGTTATGACACAGACAACAACAATACCAACTGTGTCATGACTTCTGCACAACTTGGTGAGGATCTAGTGTAAGGCTGTTATCAATGTGAGTTGCCTATTTTATACGTTAAAATGCTGTAGCTTTAGCCTAATTTCCTGTTCTGTTTAACTGCTGGCAACCAGACAATGTTCTACAAACGAAACCAGTCATAGAACAATAAATGTGTAACAGTAGAGCTTAGGGGGTTTACATTAATCTTTAGCATCTGAAAGTAACAGTCAGAAGTAGGAAGCAATGGAAGAACAAACCTATCAGGAGATGCAGTGTGGTTTACTGAGAGATTGTAAACACATGAAGGTGCTGGGGCCGGGATATACAGGGTACAGCCCCAACTAAAGAAAGCAATCTCTCTCTAGGAAATCTAGCTACAGTATTCCAGGCAGAGATATGTGCTATGGAGAATCTGCATAGGTGCCACAAGGATTACGGCCTGTACATTCATCCAGACAGTCAAACAGCTCTGAAATTTTTACCAGCTCCTGCAAAGAGATAAAACATTGTTACAGAATGCCATGAAGTCCTTGTGACAATAAGGGAAAGTGACAGGGTAAACCTGCTGTGGGTCCCTGGTCACACAAGGGTCAGTGGCACTGAACAAGCTGATAGGCTGGCTACGGCAGGTGCAATGACTCCACTAGTTGGACCAGGACATCTTTTAACCATCTCTGAGGTGATACGAACAAAACAACAAGCTAGATTAGAAGGCAGCTTGCAGAATACAAGATGTGTTCAAAAAGTAACAGGAATGCTAATTTTCTGGGAATAATTTTATTTATTCATCTATGTTAATGTTATCTCCTTCAAAGAAGTCCCCATTAGATATTACACATTTATGAGATCACTTCTTCCAATCTCTGCAACACTTCTAGAATTCGATCTTTGGGAAAGCACTTAGTTCTCTCAGCGATGCACTTTTAATCTCATCTATGCCTGTAAAACAACAACTCTTTAACGTTATCTTTATTTCTGGAAACAGAGAAAAGGTACACAGGGCCGTATCAGGTGAATATGGAGGCTAGGGTATCATCACAGTGTTGTTTTTTACCAAAAATACATGAAAAAGCAATGTAGTGTGAGCAGGTGCATTTGGCAAAAATTTTGCTGTCACACAATTCATACCCAAAACACCCAAAAAGCTTTCACTGCATGAGTCAACTGATACGCCAAACAATCAGCAACTCCTCTGATTGTGATCTTGTGATCCTTCACAATAATTTCTTTCACTTTTTCCACAGTTTCATCGGTTGTTGGTGTGGTGGGATGTCCAGAATGCTTGTTAGCTTCAACATCTTCACAGCCGTCTTGGAAATACTTATACCCCTCGTAACCCCTTGTTTTACTCATAGCAGTCTCATCAAAAGCAATATTCAACATTTCTAAAACCTTGTTACATTTTATTCTGTTTTTATAGCAAAATTCTCTGAGGCCTTTTTAAACCAAACCTATAATAGTCACTCTTAAGGAAACACATGTAACCTCATTGACAACTATACTTCTGACACTGCTACCAGTGTACAGATATGTTTCACACATGTTCACCAACACAACAATGAAAAATCACACGAAATGGGCTAATACAATATGCAAAATTACAAAATACCTATTTTTTTGAACACATCTTCTATTGGACTAATATCCAAAAACAGCACATGGCAAGCTAATGATACAAAACCCATATTTCAAGAGAAGTTCTGTAACCCTCGGCTCCAAGAGACAGATTTAACTCATGGTAGGACTGGTGACAAGTCATGGGAAATTTAAGAAAAACCAAAGCATGATGAGTACAGAGAGATAAGTGCAGAATAAATGGTGAGAGAGATGAAACAGTGACACATTTAATCTTCCAATGTGAAGTGCTGGAGGCCAAAAGACATAGAATACTTCAGTCTTAACTCTTGAAGAAACTATGTCTAACTTATTTTTCTACCATATGATGAGAACAAATACATATATACAACACCTGTGGACTAATGTGCACAATCACATGCTTGTACAATCTCATATCACCAGATCTAGCTCACTGATCCATTTGATTGCTTCTCTGATACGTGGTGAATGTCCATTATTGCTCCTTTACAAGTTCAAAGAAGGTAGTCAGCAACGATATGGATGGTTAATTGTAAGAAGGCACCACAGTCACAATTTGCAGAACCTGTCCATCACCACTTGTGCAGAAAATAACCACATCTGCCCTGTCCAGTCTGAATTCAGTTCACGATCCTTTATGACATTTGAAGTGATCATATCCTTGTATCCACATGGAAGGGTTCTCCACTAGATATGTGTTAACTACAAATGTCTGCTACCACTGAATTTTCCATGTGTAGTTGACACTGTAAGAGGATCCCTTGTTGGTTGCTGCACTCCACAACAGTTTCCTTGATTTCAGTGTTAGTGCTGTTCTTGTGCAATAGCTTGATGAATGGGTAGCTGAGGATTCTTTTGAATGCTATCCAGACTTCACAAAACCTTCTAGTCTTCCTAGAGCTGGAGGTGGATGTGGAATATTGCTGAGAACAGGAAGCCATGGGGTGTCTGTACCCTGTAGAAGTGGACCATCTTTGTGCATTTGTCAACTTAATTGTGTCTAATAAAAAACTGAGTAACAGCCTCCTACTACTCTTTATAGGTACCAGCTGGCTTTACTAGAATTGCAGTGAGAGAAACTGCACAATAAAATCAGTTTCTGAGTGAGCAACAGTGGGCTAAGATAATGGTTGTTTTGTCTCCCTGTGTAAATCAATCAACGAACCAACCAACCAATCACATAAGGGTCAGAGATAGAAGGCAGCTTTGCACTCATTCGGAAGCTAAGCGAAGGTATGTTCATTCAGGGATTTATGATCATAGAATAAAGACAATAGAGTGTGCACACAGAGAACAGTTAACATTAGCAGAAACAATGGAGGTCGCTTGCCGAATGAGAGTACAATAACCTTGGCCAGAGAGAAGATGAATACTCAAAGCAGTAGTGCATCACTGTGAAACAAAAAGAGTGACAAATTGTTTCACATGTAGTAAGCCAGGCTCTATGGTGTAAGATTGTCAGACCGAGATGAGTAGGACCAGTTGTAACAGGAAACGGAGGTATGGTCACAAAAGTGGCAGTGAGGATGACCAGTATTGATCTCCAGTCTCAAACAGTTCTGCGGTAATTACAAGGAAACATAAAGATTTCGTGCAGTGAGATACTTGCAGGGCAACTTATCAAGGCACAAAGGTCTATGTGCACAATCAAAACCTCTGACGTGCTCTAAATGTAAACAAATTGCAACTTTGCAAGAAACTGCATGGAGTGTGATTGCCATGCACAGAAAGAGAGAAAAATTCAGGAAAACAAGAAACGGCACACAAAAGCTTCATCTGGAAAAATATTGATAATCAATAGAAAAAACAGAAATCTGCTTGTAGAGCTGGAATGCCAAGAAGGAGCATGAGATTTCTGGTGGACAGTGGGGTACAAATAAGCCTAGTGCGGAGAAGTAGCTTGCACGACAGCCGAAGGGGTATCCCAACTGACACTATCAGGAACTGGGGAACTGCTAATATGGGTGCAATAGCACTCAGACTATCAACACAAAGCATTGCTTCCATGATAGGGGAACATGTGCATCTTCTGGTTGACAGGCTGGTAAGCACAAATTTCTTTGATGAAGGTGGGATCATAATTAATTACACCACCAAAAACCTGTGGATCCACAGGGAACAGATCAAAATGAAGACAGAGCAAGAGTGTGAACTCTGTGCAGAGCGTAACAGGAAAGTCATACCTCTTTCGGAAGAGGCTCGGGCATGAAGCAAAATGCGCAAAGAAATACAAAGACTAGGAGGGACACAAAGCAAACTGTCAAGCTACCACAGAAGCAAGCAACAAGGATTGCCAAAGAGAAATGAAAAGTGATATCGAAAGACAAGAGCAAGTCACAAAAAGGCTAACAGTAGGGCCTCAAGAAAATATGTGCAGGCTGAGAAGAGAGGCAAGCAGAATGTGAGAGGCTATCATTCCTGAACATATGAACAATGGTGTCTATCTGCCTGAAGTGTTGGTAAAAGTGGATTCAGGGCAATGCATAACGAGTAAAGTGAATACTAAAAATGAGAGAGTATCAGCAGAATTCTCACTGCTTATAGCGGAAGCAGTACCCGAAGCATCAGCATTACGAACAAGCTACAGCTAAAAGCATGAATAATAATGCTGAAAGAGATAATCCAAGTTAGTAATTTAAATGCAAAACGAAAAGCAGCCACTACCAAGATACACACCACATATAGCAACATTTTTCATTTGCTAAGAGACAAGTTATCTTCCACAGATATCAGGAGGTACAAAATCAAACTGCTACCGGAAGCACAAAGGTAAAGTGATTTGGTCGCAGCTCTATCAGATATGACAAGCACAAAAGAAAAGTGTGTGCAGATTGTTGCATATTGAGAAAGTACAGTCTGCCAGCTACCAGTCTCAAATGAACGTAGCACTAGGAAGGTCGCTTTGTATGTTAAGAGAGAGGATGCAACATTGTGTAAATAGAGCAGAAACAGATTGGGGCAGTTAGGTTCTGAATATGGTTTCCTATTACAATATGACTATGCACACCACAACTGAATATACTCCACATGAACTGATTTTTGGAAGAGAGTTTAACATTCTGGGATACTACAAAAGGGTGAGACCAGTGGGATGTATAACTTTGATGATTATGTTGCAGAACTAAAAGAGCATATACAAGAGAGACACTGATGTGTAAGAGAACAAAATGCGCAATGCGAGATCAAGAAAAATGAGTATTACAATGAAACACAGAATCCAAAGCAATTCCATTTTGGTGATAACGTTATGTAGTTTGATAAGGGTGCACAACAAGGTACATCGCATAAATCAGATACTCGTACTCAATGGTGAGGTCCGTACACAGTGCTATGAACAAAGGGACCTAACGTAGTAATCTGTCAAAAATGAAATAGACTCTTTACCATCCATCCAACAAACTGAACAAGTTTTTCTAATATTAGTTGGAGTGGAGCAAATTGGACAACAAAATGAATGGAAATAAAAGTTCAGTTGGCACCCAGACTGTACTATGACAACATGAGCAAAGTACAAATTTATAGTGTAACTTGGAGAATAGTAAGTTATTTCACTCTGCTAGAGCCGAAAGAGTAATCTGAGCAAACTGTAGTTCTTGCAAGGCAAGCAGATGAATTCTGTAAAGAAAGATTGACAGTACTGAACAATGGCATGTGGGAAAGACTGAAAGAACACAAGGTTTAATTAAACAATTAGCACAACATGAATCACATCTCAAGAAATGAAGAATCTTGAACTTTGTGGGCAAAGTCATGTAAAATCTTGTTTGGTACGTTAGATGAAGACGATGCCACTTACTTTAAGGAGAAGGCAGATGTGCTATAAGGGGAACAAAAACAGCTGCTCAGACTTTTGAAGGAGCAAATAATGACAGTCATAGAAACTTTAACTGGTTTTAATTGAACAGTAATCTCCACAGTAAAAAATGAAGTAACTATACAGCAGGGAATGAAACAGTTAAGACAACATGTAACAAAGTACAAAAACAGAGCTGACAGAGGGTTGCAGAGAGCAATTTTGATGACTGTTAACGAATAACTTTACAGCTTACAGGTATTTTCAACGAATTAGGGTGGTAATATGGTATGTTAATATCAGCAATGGTAAACACTCATAAGGATATTCTGTAACTGCATCTGGTCAATCCAGTTCACATTGTAAAGCACTTAGAACTTATTAAGGGGTATCAATGACAAGAGGTTACCTGTCACCCTTATGTCAGATAGCAGGTATCTACTGATCAGAGCTGCTGACCTGGATGTTTACATTGCGGGAACATCTTAAGCTATTTGTTAAACATCCTATTCGCAGAAGACAATGGGTTTGAATTGTGCAGAATATGACAGATGCCATTGGAACTGGATGGAACAAAGCATTTGTTTCTGTGCGAGATGCTATACAAAATATCCGACAATTTCACTGTACTAGTCAAACCAGTATGGCATTCTGATGCTGGCTGTCCCGAGGTACATGTCTCACAAACAATCATGTTGGATGAACATCCGCAACTGAGCATTATACCAGAGGTTGAAAATGCCGCTTCAGTTGTAAAGTTCTTTCATTATCACACAACCGGTTTCGGGCTCGTATAAGCCCATCTTCAGATGTCATAACTTGGTGCTGGGGCCCCCAAGCACCGTGATGGACGTGTACTAGGTGCAGTGCGCTACCTATCAGCGTAGAACAGGGAGTAGCAGATGGGAAAGAGGAGGCAAACTGGTTCATATGTAGCACACCATGCCTAGTAAATGTCCATAGTGGCACTCGGGGGAGGGGGGGGGGGGAGGGGGGGCGCACCAACAAGTTACAACACCTGAAGATGGGCTTATAAGAGCCCAAAACCAGTTGTGTGATAATAAAAGATCTTTACAACTGAAGCAGTATTTTCACCTTCTGGTACATGTCTTAGTTACTGTGGAAAGAAAGTTGCATCATCTTTGACAGATGCAGTTGTGCATTGTAGTGGTGCATGTCAGGACATGTTTCAGTGCTTCTGCGAATTGTCAAATGAATAATGTAAAGAAGCAACAGATTTGCACCAAATTCTGTTTCAAGTGCAAGACATCTGCAGCTGAAACCCAATGCATGCTGACAGAGGCATTGGGTGAGACTGCACTGAGTCAAGCAAGAACATCTGTTTGGTTCAAGCACTTCAAGGAACACAGAATTTATGGAAGATGACAAACATTCTGGTTGACCGTCAACATGCACACTACTGGAAATAATCATGAAAGTGCATGACGTGATTCACGAAGACCGAAAGCAGACAATTCACAATGTTTATAACGGACTTGGGCTGTCGTACAGTAAATGTGAATGAATTCTAGCTGATGAGCTAATGCAAGCTGAATTGCAGTGAAGTTTGTCTCTCGTCTTCTCAGAATCAACCAATGAAACGTCAGGATTCAGACATGCACTGAGCTGCAAAAAAAAAAAAAAGAGAGTATACAAAATTCTTATCCAGAGTCATAACAGGTGATGGATTTTTTGTCTACAGTTATGAACCTGAAACAAAGCAGCAATGAACACAATGGAAAACGCCATCCCCTCCAAGGCTGAAAAAAGCTCGACAAGTTCACAGCAACATGAAGTCAATGTTGATCATCCTATAAGTATCGACATTTGAGAACTGTGCATAAGGAGTTTGTGCCACTGATCAGACTGTCAACAGGCCATTTAACTGTGAGGTTTTGAGGTGGCTGAGGGCCAATGTTCTGCACAAACAGCCAGACTTGTGGAAAAAGAAAGTCTGGATGGTGCACCATTACAATGCACCCATGCACACCTCGCCTGTTGTGAAGGAATCCCTGGTCATGGTTTGCCACCCTCCCTGCTCGCCAGACTTACCCCTGTGTGACTTCTATCTGCCCCTGAATATGAAAATTACATTGAAAAGGTGATGTTTTGACTTGAATTAAGACATCCAGGTGCAATCGCAATGGCTCCTGAACACATTTCACTCTGCGGATTTCCAAGAGTGCTTCCAAAAAAAGGGGACAATAACAGGATCATTGCATACATACCCCAAGATGACTATTCTGAAGGTGATGGAGGACATTAGGATGTAAGTATAGTTTTCTGATTTTCACAATGAAATTCTCAGATTTTTGGGTATCACCTCATACACTGCACCAGAAAAGGAGCTACTGCTAACTGATGATGCAAAATGGCAGTATGCGAAGCTGAGTAGTGAGCAGCCACATTGCAAAACAGTAGGTTAAAATCTCAAAATCAGTAAGCAAGTTGTTATACTTTTATTTACGTATGTCCACAAGTTGTGTAAGGATAAAATGTCACAACTTGTCCCAAAAATCCTGAAGTAATTAATAGTATTAAATGAAAGTCTGTGGAAGCCACCAAGTAATACAATGGCTGTTTGTTGCCCCAATGGAACTAGATATTACCGTCATCTATCATGATGGTAAGCCCACCGATACTGTAATACGAGGCATAGGAAAGTTGAAATTTCTGGGCAAACGAGATGGATGCACTGCTCAAATGATTATTCACTCTAAGTATGTAATATGAACCAATGCCACCAGTACTGACATTGTACCTAATGCATGGAAATCAACTGCTGCACTGTAAATAACAAAAATTAAAAATTACAGGAATTTACACCCCAAAATCATTAAACTCTGGCAAAGTTAAAAAATTTTAAGTTGAGTGGTTTTTTGGTTTCTATCTACTTCACAAAACTAAATTGCTTCTGAGAATAATAATAGGTGCTCTAAACGAAAATCTAAGGCTGACACTTGAAATTTACACTTTTGTAATAAATTTTGAATTCCATAGCAAGAATGACAGAGGAGATAGCGGTACTGTCTGATTAGAACTAAATACACAGTTTTTGAGAAAAATCTTAATAGGGATCAGACACAGGACCAACCAAATTAATTAAAAAATGGGACTGACTGTGTTCGTAACAGAAATGTCTCACAGTCACAACCTATAAGGAGCGATCACAAAGTTTCCGTTTGAGGGTGTTACTGCATATGAAATGTAGTGTGCCTCCAATGTGGTAGATAAGCCACGACATGTAGGCAAGGATCAGTGCGGCATTCGTATTTTTCTGACGTGCATACAGTAAATGCAGAAACTTCAACTATGGTGACATTACTACCAAATGCGTCCAAACAGGAGCAATGTGCTGTTATTCTTATCTTGGCTGGCCAAAGGACAAACACCAAACAGACCAATCGGAAAATGAAGAGCTGTATGGGACAGCATGTCAGTTGAAAACCACTGTTGTGAATAGTGTGCCAAAGGGTGCTGCTGCTTCATGATAAGTTATGGCCCAATATCGCAAATGTCGTAACACATTAGTTGTGCCAACTCAAATGGTAGCACCTGCCCTATGTCTGCCCCTGGTAGCTGAGTTGTCAGCGTGACAGAATGTCATACCTAATGGCCCGGGATTGGTTCCTGGCTGGGTCGGAGATTTTCTCCGCTCAGGTACTGGGTGTTGTGTTGTCTTTATCATCATCATTTCATCCCCATCGACACAAAATTTATTTTAACTAATCCAGTATTTTATTGACAGCCATACTTACCAGGTTGCCTTTGTATATTTATTTGATCTTTTTACCATAGATCACTCTGAATGAACACCCCAAGATGTTTAACAGTTTGACTGATTCCAGTGTTGCTCTGGTAATATCTTCACAATTGAATAATACACTATGCGATCAAAAGTATCCAGACACCCCCAAAAACATAAGTTTCTAATTTCAGGTTCATTGTTCTGCCACCTACTGCCAGGTACTCCATATCAGTGACCTCAGTAGTCATTAGACCGGGAGAGAGGAGACTGGCGCGCTCCGCGGAACCCACGGACTTCGAACGTGGTCAGGTGATTGGATGTCACTTTTGTCATAGGTCTATACGTGAGATTTCCACACTCCTAAACATCTGTAGGACCACTGTTTCCAATGTGATAGTGAAGTGGAAATGTGAAGGGACATGTACAGCATAAAAACGTACAGGCTGACCTCATCTGTTGACTGACAAGAGACCGCCGATAGTTGAAGAAGGACGTAATGTTTAATAGGCATACATCTGTCCACACCATCACACAGGAATTCCAAACTGCATCAGGAGTTACTGCAAGCACTATGACAGGCAGGAGGTGAGACAACTTGGATTTCATACTCGAGCAGCTGTTTATAAGCCACACATCACAACGGTAAATGCCAAACGATGCCTCGCTTGGTGTAAGGAGCATAAACATTGGACGATTGAAGAGTGGAAAAACGTTGCATGGAGTGATGAATCAGAGTACACAATGTAGCGATCCAATGGCAGAATGTGGGTATGGTGAATGCCCAGCGAAGGTCATCTGCCAATGTGTGTCATGCCAAGAGTAAAATTCGAAGGTGGTGGTGTAATGGTGTGGTCGTGTTTTTCATGGAGGAGGCCTGCACTCCTTGTTTTGCAAGGCAATATCACTGCACAGGCCTACATTGATGTTTTAAGCACCTTCTTGCTTCCCACAGTTGAAGAGCAATTTGGGGATGGCGAATGCATCTTTCAACATGATCGAGCACCTGTTCATAATGTACGGCCTGTGTCGGAGTGGTTACATGACAATGACAGCCCTGTGATGGACTCGCCTGCACAGAGTCCTGACCTGAATTCTATAGAACTCTTTTGCGTTGTCTTGGAATGCCGACTTCGTGCCACGCCTCACTGACCACCGACATCAATACGAATTCCAGCATTACCGATGGAGGGCATCACAAACTTTTAAGTCATTTTCAGCCAGGTGTCCGGATACTTTTGATCACATAGTGTATACAACGAGTTCTCACTGTGAACAAGTTTTCTGTCGAATAATGTACCCTGTACAAAATTCTATGAAGATATTTTTTATTTAATGGCTAGTATGAAAGGACTGCATCAAAGATTTCATTAAGTCAAGACACATGGCACCTACAGCATTCTGGATCCTGCGAATGAGATGTCTGAGATGAATTTTACACCACTAATGTTTATGGAATCAAGTGTTGATTCTCACTGAAGAGTTGCTCAATCTCTAAAAGAATCAGCACATGTTTACACAACACATGTTCCATAATTTTGTAACAAAATGATGTAAGAGATCTATAATACTTTACATCTCTTAAAAAATTGTATCAAAAACTGGAACCTTTTTTCCATCCACATAGGATATTTGACAGTACACAAACCTACAATAAACTGCTGCTTGAAAATTAGTCTCTTTCTTTTTTTGCACAACTGATTTAGTATTTAATCAATCGAGTAAATCACTGGAGTTTCCTCTCTCAAGAGATACTGATATTGCAATCATCTACCTCTGTACCTATCATTTTTGTAATAATGGGAAAGTGCAACAGTTGTGCAATCTTCTTCAATGAAGCGACTTTAGAATACAGACTTTGTCTTTTGTCAAACTCATTATCACCTTCATTACCATACCATTGCGATCAGCAAATGAGTTGAAGGATGAGTTTATTACATGACAATAAGTAAACCAAAACATCCCCACTTTTTTCCCTTGCAATTTAGCAGATAGTATTTTGCAAAACATCTACACATCTTGTGTAGCTCTTCCATGCTAATTTTGGCTTCATTTAAAATTTGTTTGTATGCAGAGCTTCAGCTGTAACTGGGCATTGCAGTAGAGGTTGAAGATATCACTATTCAGTTGTAACTTTTTTTATTTGTTTTTTATTATTTTTCAATTCTTAAAGCACGACCTATTTTGGACTCTTAAATGCCCATCATCAGGTGTGATAACTTAGTATTGTGACCTTGAGTGTCGTGATTGATGAGTACAGGATGCAGTGTACCACCAGCGAGTGCAGAGCCTGGAAGGAAACAGAACCTTACAACTGAAGCAGTATCTTTAACCTCTGCTTTTGCAGTAATTTTGTAACTTTGTTATTAGACCCTGGTGGGGACTTTCTAATATGATACATATTGCTCTAAGGCAAATAATGAAACACTTTCACATCTGAATGGCATTGTTAAATTTGGTTTCACAGCATAAACAAAAAGAAAACTTCATATAGACAGTATTACAGCAGAGAAGAAAATTAATTATAATAAGATCAAAGAGATGGATTATCTGTATGCTTACTACAGGCATGATCATTCAATTTGTGCTTAAAAGATTTTGATGACCACAACATTTGTTGGACTGGGCTGACTACACATGGTATTTCCCTCCTGTTCTTGTGTGAATCACCACAAATTTTGGAGACAAAGCCATTTACAATTGCCTGTCGTGTGATTCACAAAAAATCTTTTGCATCAATGTATACAGCCCTTCTCAGTTACTTGTGGGATTACAGTGGAAAACATACTGCTGATACTGATTTCATTCATTTGACCACACAACTAAGTCCACTTGACGACATCAGGGTGCATCTTTTTTCTTTCTATCATCTTGTCTACCGCAACAGGAGTGTGACAGTACCATTTATGTGAATTTATCGATGCAGTGAATATAAGTTACCGCAACAGGAGCGTGACAGTACCATTTATGTGAATTTATCGATGAAGTGAATATAAGGTACTTAGTAATTTTACAAAGCATCAATGAGAGAGAAGAGCGGTGGAGGAAGAGTAAATGAAGGACAACAAAAGAGGAGGGGAGGAATATTCAGATTATATAACCTGTCGATGACGAGGGCATCAGAGATCGAACACATGAAGGGACCACTGAAGGAATGAGAATGAATTTGGCAGCATTCTTTTCAAATTTAGTGATCTAGGAAACCCAAAATCTGAATGGTGAGATGAAAGTGTGTGTGTGTGTGTGTGTGTGTGTGTGTGTGTGTGTGTGTGTGTGTGTGTGTGAGTGAGTGAGTGAGTGAGTGAGTGAGAGAGAGAGAGAGAGAGAGAGAGAATGCGCACATAGCTCAAATAATTTAACTAAATCTATACAAACAATGTATACACTAAAATAAAACCAGAAACTATACTTACGAAGAGACGCCCCAGATCCTACTTTATGTCGAGCTAAAGCAGCATACTGTGCTCTTGCCTTGGCACGTTGGGCTGCCTGCAGATCAATAGCACTATTAGACCGGAGTGCTGATGGGCCAGGAGCTGAACCTCGACGTGGTGATCCATCTGCATAAACCAAGATAAATTTGTAACATTTAATACGTTACGGATGAGAGACATTGTTTTGAATGCCATGCTGACTGATACTTAACAGTGACTACGTCAAAAAGACATTCTTTCAATAGTGACATTTCCTAGAGTACATGTATCTTGAAACTTAAAGCTTTTCGAGATAAATGGAATGTTTCCTGGTTACCATCTGCAAGTATCACATTTAGTGAATCACTGCCAGTGATATACATGCAAGTTAATCATCAGAGAGAACAATCAAATACTTAAAAAATGTAGCTTCATCAGACTGTGTATACTGTTTGGTTAGGGCATTTATTTGTATGTAACACGTTGGTTTTAGCAACTTAAATGTATTTGATTTGTGCTGTGATGTCTCAAAGATTTTCAGTAATTTCTTTCCACAGCATATCTCTCCTTACACTATAGTTGATAGTTGCGTCTTTGCTGTGTGAACAAAACAAATATCTGTGCCTATAATGCTCAGCAATAAAGATTTGCAAAACATACTATATATAGAATATATGTAATTGCCAATGCCCCCCCCCCCCCCCCCACACACACACACACACACAGACAGAGAGAGTCAGTCCTGGTGCTGTGGCCTGACTCAGGTGAGACGTTCACACGAAGTGGAACAAAAAGGACAAGAGGTTTGAAAAACGGGGCAGGTAACAGCTAGGAAAGAATGGCAGCAATGGAACAAGATAGGAATGTGCCACCAGCGAATTCACCCTGAAGCAGAAAGGGGAAGTCCATATGGTACACATGATGAAATAGGAGAAGTTGGTTAAGGGGTAATGGGTGAGAGCCTAGAAAAGAGAAAGATGGAAACGACAGAGAGAAATAAGTGGGAGCAGATTATGAGATAGAAGACTCTGACTAAATTCAAGTGTTGGAGAGAGACTGAGGAGGGTTTGGGAGGGAAACCCAAGAGACAGAGTTGACGTGGTTATGAGGAATGTGTTATCTGATATTGAGACCTGAACTTTTTTGTGATCAAATATTATGTTCATCTACATATACATCTACATGGATACTCTGCAAATCACATTTAAGTGCCTGGCAGAGGGTTCATCGAACCACCTTCACAATTCTCTATTATTCCAATCTCATATAGCGTGCAGAAAGAATCTTTCATACAAGTTCTGATTTCCCTTATTTTATCGTGGTGATCGTGCCTCCTTATGTAGGTCGGTGTCAACAAAATATTTTCGCATTCGGAGGAGAAAGTTGGTGATTGGAATTTCGTGAGAAGATTCCGTCGCAAAGAAAAACGCCTTTCTTTTAATGATTTCCAGGCCAAATCCTGTATCATTTCTGTGACACTCTCTCCCATATTTTGTGATAATACAAAATGTGTACTCCATCAGTCCTATCTGGTAAGGATCCCACACCGTGCAGCAGTATTCTAAAAGAGGACGGACAAGTGTAGTGTAGGCAGTTTCCTTAGTAGGTCTGTTACATTTTCTAAGTGTCCTGCCAATAAAACGCAGTCTTTAGTTAGCCTTCCCCACAACATTTTCTGTGTGTTCCTTCCAATTTAAGTTGTTTGTAATTGTAATATCTAGATATTTAGTTGAATTTACGGCTTTTAGATTAGCCTGATTTATCATGTAACCGAAGTTTAACGAGTTCCATTTAGCACTCTAGGGACACTTCCTACCCACATAATTCAGACAAGCTGGTAGTGGGCTGAGTGGAGTGACACAGATGGTGCAGGATATGAAGCAGCCATGAAGCCAAATGTGTTTTGCTCAATATCATGCTGGCCACAATTTTGCAGTGTCATCCATTCAAGTGGGCAGCTGATGGGTTGTCAGTCCGTCATAAAAGACTCTGCAGGCATGTGATGCAGTCCAGAAATAAAGCAGAGAAGACTGGTGTATCATTCTAGTGATAAAACAGGTTGTAAATGGGGAAATCCACTGGCATAGGCAACCTTGACAAAGGGCTGAATGTTATGGCATGGCACTGGGACCAAGCATCTCGAAAACAGTGAAGCTGATTAGCAGTTTGTGTGCTACTGTTATGACCATCACTGGAAACTGGTTGGAGGATGGGGAACCTATGAGAAGACAACAAAGTATTAGGGCTGGATGGGCATACCTCATCACAAAATGTGGAGGTCGGAGGCTTGGCCAGTCTGTAAGGCAGAATAGTTCGTGTTCTGTGGAAGATCTGATTGCAGACAATAATACTGGTGCTGGTACAACTGTTTTGGAACACACTGTTCAACACACACTTCTGAACATGGAACTTCACAGCAGAAAACCCCTACTCCTTCCCATGTTGCCCCAACAACATCGTCAACAATAATTACATTGGACACAAAATCATTGAGATAGGACTGAGGATCAATGGAAGCACGTCACCTGACTGCCTTAATCATGTTTCTTGTTCCACAACGACTATATTGAGAGTCCACATACATCATCATCCTGTCCAATAGCTGATCAACAGATGCACTGTGTTCAGGACCCAGGCCCATGGGGCAGTACAGTGATATGGGGGACATTCACCTGGGCTTCTATGGGACCTGTGGTAGTAATCGAAGGGACTATGAACACTGGACTACATGAACACTTGCATCTCTCCATGCTTGATGGATCCCCTGATGGTGTCGGAAGTTCCATGCAGCTTTTCACGGATGATGCTGTAGTATACAGAGAAGTTGCAGCATTAGAAAATTGCAGCGAAATGCAGGAAGATCTGTAGCCGATAGGCACTTGGTGCAGGGAGTGGCAACTGACCCTTAACATAGACAAATGTAATGTATTGCGAATACATAGAAAGAAGGGTCCTTTATTGTATGATTATATGATAGCGAAACAAACACCAGTAGCAGTTACTTCTGTAAAATATCTGGGAGTATGCGTACGGAACGATTTGAAGTGGAATGATCATATAAAATTAATTGTTGGTAAGGGGGGTGCCAGGTTGAGAATCATTGGGCGAGTCCTTAGAAAATGCAGTCCATCAACAAAGCAGGTGGCTTACAAAACACTCGTTCGACCTATACTCGACTATTGCTCATCAGTGTGGGATCCGTATCAAGTCGGATTGACAGAGGAGATAGAGAAGATCCAAAGAAGAGCGGTGCGGTTCGTCACAGGGTTATTTGGCAATCGTGATAGCATTATGGAGATGTTTAGCAAACTCCAGTGGCAGACTCTGCAAGAGAGGCGCTCTGCATCGCGGTGTAGCTTGCTGTCCAGGTTTCGAGAGGGTGCGTTTCTGGATGAGGTATCGAATATATTGCTTCCCCTTACTTATACCTCCCGAGGAGATCACGAATGTAAAATTAGATAGATTCGAGCACGCACAGAGGCTTTCCGGCAGTCGTTCTTCCCGCGAACCATACGCGACTGGAACAGGAAAGGTAGGTAATGACAGTGCCACGTAAAGTGCCCTTTGCCACACACCGTTGGGTGGCTTGCAGAGTATAAATGTAGATGTAGATGTAGATGGTGCTGGCATCAGCAGGATAATGGTCCATGTCACAATGCCAGAAACATGATACAGTGGTTTGAGGAGCACAATAGGGCTCCCATGTAGATGTCGTGGCCACTAAATTGCTTGATCCAAATCCGACGGAACACATCTGTGATGTTATCAGGAATCAGCACTACACTTCCAAATAGCCAGCCTGTAATTATGGATATTGCATGTGTTATTTGGTGCCCCACACCTCTGGAAACTTACTGATGACTTCTCACATTCATGCCATGAGGAATTGCTGCTATGTTGTGTTTTACAGGTGGACCAAGATGCTATTAAGCAAGTGGCCCTACTGCCTTGGTTCATTTGCGTAAATGGCATAACTGCTTTGAGCAGTTGCCCTGTCTCTGATGGGGTAAGTTATGCTCATGATAGGCCTGGGATAAAATATACTGGATAGGTGTATGGAACATATTCTGCACCTGAGCCTTTCACAGGTATATAACCCAAGTAGTGTGAGTGTGCATGTGCATGTTAAGGTAACAGTCCACTGAGACAAAAGGGCAGCTCGTTTTGTATTATCACATAATATGGGAGAGAGTGTGGCAGATATGATACGCGAGTTGGGATGGAAGTCATTAAAGCAAAGACGTTTTTCGTTGCGGCGAGATCTATTTGCGAAATTTCAGTCACCAACTTTCTCTTCCGAATGCAAAAATATTTTGTTGAGACCAACCTACATAGGTAGGAATGATCATCAAAATAAAATAAGAGAAATCAGAGCTCGAACAGAAAGGTTTAGGAGTTTGTTTTTCCCGCGCGCTGTTCGGGAGTGAAATGGTATAGAGATAGTATGATTGTGGTTCGATGAACCCTCTGCCAAGCACTTAAATGTGAATTGCAGAGTAATCATGTAGATGAAGTAGGAAACACATTGAAGCACTGCTACAAGGCAACTCTCTCACTCGGTTGATATCCTAAGAGGATTTCATCAATCAATTTCACCAAGTAAAGTTCCAATATTCCATACTGAATGTGGCCTCTATCATTAAAACAAAAACTGAGTGAATGTACATTCTATCCCAGCTTTGTGTGCAGATTTGCCATATTAGCTAGCAGCTGAATGATGTTACATGGCAACATGGGTACCTGAAATGTAGACATTTGTAACAATACATAGGATTACGGATTAATGGCTTTACTTACAGCAACAAAAGACTACGTCACCTCCGGTAAAGCCCTGAATATCTGACTAAGACTAATATATATGTATATGAGGTACCGCGGTACCCCAGAGGCTGCTACCTAATGGAGATTTGTTTTGCCTCAAGAGTCACCCATGACATTAACATGTAGCACATGTTGAGTAACTTATTTTAAAATATATTTTAAACATATAAAAATATTTTAAAACAGAGTTCGATGATCTCAGTAGTTAAACTCACATTCTGTGAGAAATGACATTTTACTATCATGACACATCATGGCTCCTTATGACGTCTACAGCTTATAGTTTTAGTCCCAGTCCCAGTCTGGAACACCCAGATTCACCAAATCAACACTCAGTAAAGACTGGCTGAGTTCCCTTAGGCACTTATCATTTGGCACAGCAATGAGGACTTGTAGATTATTGAATATTGTGGACACAGTGAGCCTTCACCTCGTAAATGATATGATACCTGCTATAACCACGTACATGATATTTGGATACACAATGCAGCACCAGCTGCTGGTGCACTACACTTTGAATATTCCGCCAACAGAACAGCATCTGCGTGGACCAGCCACCAGAGGCCGCTCCAGTGGCCATATGACTTGTGCATATGACACGGCGTGTCACGCCATCTACTGGATCCCTCCTCTTTATATGCATGGAGCAGCAGACACTTGCTCTCCCACTGTGTTCTTACGTATCATTTGCAAGTGATTATATCAGTACTTGGATTGTTTCTATGTTTGTATTTATGTTCTCAACTGTTGTTCACTTGTATGCGGAAGAAGAATTAACTATGGTTCATTTTGGCTGTACTGTTGTTTGTTTCAACAATACAATACCTGTTATATTAGTTAAACGAAAACTATTCACTAATTAAAGTCACTGTCTTGAAATTAAGTATCTGTTGTACTCCCCCTCCCCAACAAAAACAAAAAAACCCCACTTGAGAGAGCTAAAACAACACAAAATAATGATGATATAAGAAAATGAATGAAGCACTAAAAACATATGCTCACAGAACAATAATTCATGAGTGTACAGATTTTCAGTTATGCACAACAGAAATAAAGCAGCAGTCACATTAGGTACATTTTGAAAGGGAGAAAGATGGAAGATATGGGTTAAGCCCATAGGTGATGAAACTGCTGGAGACTGCCCTTGAGCTATGCATGGGAAAGAGTATGTCATGAAATTGGCTATGGTGTCTTCAAAGGTACCATCACGGTTTTCACTTGCATGATTTAGGAAAGCCACTGAAAATCTTATTATCTTATTTCTAACCAACAAGACAAGAGATTTGAAGCCCACTCCTCCTAAACGGAGTACAATGCCTTGACCGCTCTGCAACCTCGGTGATGATTTTGGAACAAAAGAAATTTACAGTCAGACCTTTTACCACAACAATGAGACTCCAACAAGGAAAAATACAATATCAGAATGCACAGTACTGGAAACATACAGCTATCATTGTATGTTCAGCTACAATAAACACTGTAAAACTTAAGGGTCACAAAGGTACACCAGTAAATACTAAAGAATGAAGAGAATGTAGTAAGCCACTGAGATCTCAAAAGACCTTATATAACTAAGTGAGGTGAAAATTGAAAGGTGGCTCACACTTTAGAACACTAAGAACTATCCCGAAAAGTCTTGATAATCCTGTGCATATTTGTTGTCTACTTTCCTCAAGGGGTTTGCATTTCAGCTTTACTCACTCACTGTTTACAAACTTTACCAGAGATAAGTTTTTTTTATTTTTTTAAAGGACCTTATGGTGTGCAAGGATTATTATAGTGTTACACACTGGAGAGCCAAAGAAACTGGTATACCTGCCTAATACCAGGTACTGCCTCCATGAGCACGCAGAATTGCTGCAAGATTACATGCCATGGACTCAACTAATGTCTGAAGTAGTGCTGGAGGGAACTGACACCATGAACCCTGCAGAGCTGTCAATAATTCTATTAAGAGTATGAAGGTGTGGAGAACAGCACGTTGCAACGCATCCCAGATATGCTCAATAATGTTCATGTCTGCGGAGTTTGTTGGCCAGCACAAGTGTTACAACTCAGAAGAATGATCCTGGAGCCACTCTGTAGCAGTTCTGGACATGTTGGGTATTGCACTGTCCTGCTAGAATTGCCTACATCAAACGGAATGCACAATGGACATGAATGGATGCAGACAAGATGCTTACGTACATGTCACCTGTCAGAGTCATATCTAGACATATCAGGGCCCCATATCACTCCAACTGCACATGCCCCACATCATTACAGAGCCTCCACCAGCTTGAACAGTCCCCTTGCTGACATGCAGGGACCATGGATTCATGATTATGTCTCCAAACCTGCACATGTCCCATCAGTTCGATACAACCTGAAACGAGACTTGTCAAACCAGGCAACATGTTTCCAATCATCAACAGTCCAATGTCGGTGTTGATGGGCCCATGTGAGGCGTAAGCCTTTGTGTCATGCAGTCATCAAGGGTACACAAGTGGGCCTTCGGTTCCGATGATGTCTTATTGAATAGTTTGCATGCTGACACTTGTTGATGGCCCAGTATTGAAACCTGAAGCAATTTGTAGAAGGGTTGCACTTCTGTCACTTTGAATGATTGTCTTCAGTAATCATTGGTCCCGTTCTTGTGGGATCTTTTTCTGGTCACAGCGATGTTGCAGATTTGATGTTTTACTGGATTCCAGCTATTAATGGTACACTAGTGAAATGGTTGTACAGGAAAATCCCCACTTCATAACCACCTCTGAGATGATGTGTCCCATCACTCGTGTGCCAACTATAATATGAAAGTAACTAAATAACTCACTTAAATCTTGATAACCTGCCATTGTAGCAGCAGTAACCAATCTAGCAACTGTGCCAGACATTTGTTGTCTTATATAGTCAGTGTCGTATTCTGCCTGTTTATCTATCTCTGTATTTGAATGAGTATGCCTATACCAGTTTCTTTAGCACTTCATTGTATATCACTGGATATTGTACAGAGTGATAAAGAAGCCCACTTACTTTTGAAATTGCACTATTCATGAAATAATGTAGTTAGAGAGAGGGCAAACTGAAATGATATGCGGTTTTACTGAAACAAAACACTAGTGCAGCAACTGGCCAAAAGATGGTGCTGGACAGCAATACATCAGTAACATCGCATGACAATCATGTATAAAATGAGCTGTAGTGAGAGAGAAAGCCAGATGCACCAGCAATCACGGCATGTTGGTTTTATCAGGAATAACACTATTTGCAAAACTTTGCTATCAGAATGGAGAATCCGCTACTGCATCTTTACGATCCTATCAGCATAAGAAGGGTGTTCAAACAGTTAAAGGTCGTCTGACAAGTGTCGCTGTGAAGAAAATGATCACAAAGTTCATAGCCAAACGCTATTTAGATGATCGGTCCGGTAGTGAATGATCAGACTCCAATTGCTACTTCTGCTCAGGTAGTTCAGGAAGAAATGGAGGTATCAGCAGGTTCATCTCTGCATGGTGAAGTCAGCGCTCATGAAGTTGCATGTCGCACTGGCATTCCACGCACTATTGATTAGAGTGTACAAAGGTGTAGCCTCCAATGCTATCCGTACAAAATCCCCAATTGTCAAGAAATATTAGCCACCGATTTTGTCACACGGAGGGCATTTGTGGTGTGGGCACTTCAAAGAATGGGGGATGATGACAACTGTTTGTCTAATGTGTTGTGGAGTGACAAGTCCACTTTACACTTTAAGGGTGTGTCAACACCAACAACTCCAAAATTTTGTTTACCAAAAATCCTAGAACTGTCATGGAAATCCAACTGCATGTCGAGAAAGTCATGGTGTGGCTTGGATGTGCCACATTAATTGTGACTGGACCCTTTTACTGTGAGGAAATGTGAGCTGCTGTTTTCAAAGTGTCAGCATGACGGATTCAAGGTATGCCAATATGTTACAGAATTGCATCATCCTTAGCCTGGCTAATAAACACCTGCTAGAAGGTATGACTTTTATGCAGGTTGGCACTTCACCCCATATTGCTACATGTATAAAAGATTTCTTGTTCACATTGTTTGGCGAGGATCGCGTGCTGAGCTGCCACTTCAGTCATGCTTGGCCTCCCAGGACACCAGACCTCAATCCATTTGATTATTGGTTGTGGGGTTACCTGAAGTTGCAAGTCTACTGCAATCATCTAATCTCATTAGTTGTGCTAAAAGAGAACATCTGACGGCAATTTCTCACCAAACATACTGAGATATACAGCACTGTTCACGACACTGTCCCTGGACTGCAGGTATTGTTGATGAATGATAGCCGACATGTCAAGCATTTGTTAACATTGTCTTTGCTGAAAATAAATTGTTACGCTACTTATTGCTTTGTATCATATGAAGTGCCATCTGTTGGTCATTTTGTGCACCTTTTTTTGCTTTCAGTAGAACTCCATGTCATTTCAAGAATATATGTCAATTTTTACCTCACTACTCACATTAGTCCATGGAATGATGAATTATCGAATGTTAATAGATTTTTGGGTCACCCTGTATAAAGGCATTTAATAAGTGAACATGTGCTGAGTTTATTTTACAAATATGTCATGCATACAATTTAAAAAAAAATACTACTTCATTTGAATTATAATTTTATTGCATAAACCTAATCGGGTTTTCATTTGAACCGTTTTGAAAATAGGCGTGTCTCACTGAAGTTCCTTATTAATTTTGGATGTTCACTGTCAATTTTTTGATTCTGAATTACATCCAGCTGTAGTTTTTGTGTTCTGTAGCTTTCTAGCGTCTCCGGGATATTTAGTGTATGAAAAATGGTCAGCACTTTATTCATATCTGGTATTTGGCAACATTCCACACAGATGGGTTGTGACAACTGGCTTAACTAATTCTTTAGTTGAAGGGCTGCCATGTGTTCACAAAATCTAATGTCAAAGGCTTTCCCTGTCTTTTTAATATAGAAGGTTCTACAACTACATTATATTTTATATTCTCCATGTTTCCAAAATTTATCTCGTCTGTTTACTATATGTGGAAATGCTATTCCTTGCTTTTCTTGGTGTTGATTTTATGTTTCTCCAGGATTTCTGACTTCCAGTATAAGACAGTACCAATGAATGGTGTGTTATGGGGTGAGTGTTTTTTTATGTTCTTTAGCTTTGTCACACACTTTGTTACCGGCTATGTTCTAATCATTCTGTTACGGTTTCAACTTTGTAACCATTTTTCAGCACTAAATTGCCAACTACTTTGCAATACAGATTTTGTTACAACTGCATCTTCTGACAGGCAGTGTTAGTCCCTATGGAACATACTCTTAAAACGAAAGCAAAGCCGCCGTAAAGAGCCATAAATAAAAACTTGAAGTTTAGTGATTGGTTACATTGTATTTGTTATTTTTACTGCAATTATACTCTTACACAATGATGCAGCATATCAGAGCCCAACGTCATCTGGTAAACAGTAGAGCAACATTAATTAGCATTTAAGCATTCATCACTCTTAATGTCATCATTGTATGAAAACCTCTATTTGTGTGTGTGAAAGGAAGGAAAAATAATTACTTAAGCTGTTACACAATTTAACTCCCTCAAATGACAATCATATTTGCAGTACACACCAAGTAAGGAAGATTTCGGAAGACTACTTGATTCTGAGAATTATCATTCAGATACAACTGCTAAATTTACAGCTTGTCTGGCATACATATCTGGTAATACATATCATAATATTAATGACCAACAGAAAATGAAATGATTAAAATGCTGGAAAGTGGATCATCACTCATTTGATAAATGAAGCTGCAATAGGAGTGCAAAGTGTAATTATCCATACTTCGATTTCTTTAAACGGGAGTAGGCTATTTACCCAATGAATGAACTACACAGGACTAATTCAGTATCAACGTTATGTATGTGACAGCCAGTGTGAACAGTCTCATTAGGAAAGCATAATCATGTGGATCTCGAATACTCAGTGATATTTCAAGAATGCAGCTGACTGATGTTTTCTACCACGTACCATATCACATCTGAGTACTTATCAGACACTGTCAGATGAAATGCTGCTAGTTCACACAGAGATGTCTGAAAGGAGTCCACACGAAATACGTGTACCATGTGTGGTAGAAAACAACTGGCTGCACTTATAAAACATAACTGGGAGCTGTAATGATTATATAAGCATGAGACAGCAACTAGAGATAGTCCATTAGAGATAGTCCAGAGACAGGATTTAATGGGGTTTGGGAATACCAGTGCTTATAAAATGAACAATAGTTAACAATAATCAAACCTAAAATACACAAAATAAAGAAATACACACCAAAAATAAGGTTCGATAATGAAACTGAGATAAGATGGAATAATTGTTTTAATCCAACAACAAAGAAATGAACAGAATATACAGATAAATACTTAAAATCGAAGGGTGACAATCAACAACAAAGGTCTCTAAATTGATAGGAAATAGCGCATGCCATTATCTTCAAAGGTAACAAAGATTACAGGTATGATACAAGTGCCAAGAGATTATTCATATCTCATATGCACATGAAGTGGCGCAAAAATTCTACAGCTTGGTGACATGCCATGAATGAGATACCTATTATCATTCTGTATAACACAGTATTGGCATACAACAACAAGGAGATAAAAGGGTGGCCACTGTCTCTCCTCATCCTCACAATAGATGGGTTCATCACATTCTGATGATCTTTCTAAACTATGATTGCCTTCCACCCCCAATCCCTTGAGGTAGGTAGGTAGGTAGGTAGGTTGTGTGTGTGTGTGTGTGTGTGTGTGTGTGTGTGTGTGTGTGTGTGTGTGTGTGTGTGTAGAGGGGAGGGGGGAGGGGGAATAGAGAGATTAAATGGTGCTGTCATATACAGTCCCACATAAAGTAATAATTGGATACAAAATTTTCCAATTCTTATGCAGAATTTCAAACCTGCAAGAAGATATGGATAGCAAATTTCTAACAAGACACATGCACCTGACATCCATCATCAAGCAGACGACATGATGAAGTTCAGACGTCTTCCATTCTCAACATACATAATACTTTCTCATTTGGTAACAAAAGAGTAAAAGTCAACTGGGGTACAGCCTAAACCAGGATTACCATGATTGTAGTTCCAGTTTCAAAATGCTGTAGAAAGAAAACCACTGCTCAGAATGACATCAAATTTGAACAGCATATTAAAATGCCATTAGAAAAAAAAGAATTAGTTTGTTTCTCAGTCTGTGTCTGAGACTCCCATCACTGTCTCCATGAAGGATTGCACACTCCTGGAAAAGCTCCATCACAAGAATGGTGACTGCACCAGTAGCCCTGCAGAGAATCCGGACACTTGAAAGTATGAAAAACTGAGATCTGATGGAAAAATTGAAAAATTGTTGGAAACCAACAAAGAGTTCAATATAGTTTAGAGATAAATATTTAAAACCAAAGCGCGACAACTGACAAGAAAGGTCTCTAATTGAAAAGGAAATGGCACATGCCTTTACCTTCACAGGTAGCAGTGCACGAGTTCTGCTCAGGTTCTGGAGAAATTGGTTACACAATTCAAAAAGACAGATTCTTTTGAAGTGCAATGTGGCAGAGGGAGGAAAGCAGTTGATCCAATGTCTGTCAAAGACATAATTGCAACACAGCACAACAGATCAAGCAGTATTGTGCAAAAATGCTGCACATGGGGGAACCTCCCCAAACATTGGACATGCTTTGAGCAGAGTGTAAAATTCTACAAAACACCCTGCATTGCTCTCCATACATCATCACCCATGTTAAAGAGTTGCTTCCTGCTAACCTGCCAGCAAGACAAACCTTCAACAGTGTGGATGTGTTGGTAGGATCATTTTTATGCAAGATGGTACTCCTCTGCACATTGTAGTCAGTTAAGCAGCTGCTGCAGAGGAATTTCAGAAATGCTAGAATTATCAGCCATCATTTCCCTAGAGTCTGACCATCCCAATCTTCTGATCTTAAACCGTGCAGTTTCTGTTTGTGGGATTATCTGAGAGGTGTTGTGTTCAATGCTCGAATGTAGTTGAAACGAAGGCATGCACTGAGCAACATATTCTAAATGTCTCCCGAGACACTCCAATCTGTTGTGCAATATGCTGTTTCTCAATTTCAACTTGGGGCAGAAAACAGTAGACAGCATATTGAACATGGCTTGTTTTGGTATCATAACAATTAGAAACCAACGTCATTTTACTTTTGATGCAGTTTTTGGCCACATGACAATTAAAAACTGATTTTTTCCATCCGATGTGGTACGACTTTGATATGGTGTTTTTTGTTGAGCGCCAAACTTATGCAGTCATGCACTTTGAACAGTATGGATGGTGTGACATGCAGCTCAAACCACAGCTGTCACACTGCGATTCCATCTGTCATTTGTAGAATTTTCATGAACTATGTATGTGTGTGTGTGTGTGTGTGTAATACACAGTTCAAACTTGATATCATTCTGACCAGGGGTTCTCTTCCTACAGCATTTTGAAACTGAAACTTTAATTATGGACACCCTGTAGATTACAGTTAAAAGTAACTCAACGAAGCTTTTTTCTGCAAATAAATACAGTGTGTTTCACAGTTCTTATTACAGGCTTTTATAGGTTGCAAAAAGAACTTAGCAGATAAAGTTCTGATAAGAAGTCAATGACTGGACTGTACCATTTGAATGTCAAATAAGATTAAAGATTGAATCACTTTCAAATCTCCCAATTAGTGGTATGCACACTGCAGAGACAGTGAGTTCTGACCTACGTGCTCTATTAGAGCCCACTGCACCGGCAATGTTTCCAGTACTCATCATCAGGTTCTTGTTTATGCAATGAAGGACGTGCTCTTCAAAGTCGAGAGTGCGACACGTCCACAGAGAACCATAATTGACCCTCTTAGCAGTGACATAATAGTTTCTCACAGCCATTGTTGTAGTCAGATGAAAATGGTATGTGATGTCATAACTACAACAGGGACTGTCTTCTCAGTCTGTGTACGTGCGCACCATGAAGAAGAAAATTTAAAAGTGATGTGATATTCAAACTTATTTTATATCCAAATATTACATTTCAGGACATGGGTTCCCAATCAAAATTATATCCACCAACCACTAGAAGCTAGTAACAGAAACTGTGAAACATAGTGAATATGAAAATTGATCTATGTAACTATTCCATTCTGTGGACACCTGGTCCCATCAAGATTACAGCTAAACTCAGCTGATAAACACACAGCCATAAATAAATATCTTCTGCATGCTATAAAAATATTAATGATAGTGTAGTTGATGGTACCTGCAACAGTTCGACCTCTTGGAAAGTCACTTCCAGCTGCCAGCCTACCTCCTCTTCCTCCTTGCTGGTCTGCTATATTGTTTGAATTTGACATTCCCATTTCAAGATTAAGAGCTTTCTTATGTGTACTATCCAGTGAGTTTAATATCTGCTCAGCATTTTCATGAAAATGGAGCCGGAAATGCCAGAAAGCCCTACATACAAACAACAAAAGCAAACAATTATATACAAAGTACACAACACATGTAAAACATAAAAAGAAGATACAGAACATAGATGTGCACGTAACTTACATGTACAGATACAACACTCATTTCACAGTCTGCATCACATTCTTTATCATGCACTAATAAATGAAGTTTACGTTACTCTTTACAAAGGGAGAAAAGAAAGGAAAACAACAAAGAAAAACAGAAAATGCAGAAAGAAAGAATTAAAGCTGCCCAAAAAATAACAACAGAAACTGGGAATAATATTCTCTAATAATGAAAAACTGAAGCTGCAATGCTATAGTGAATAAATGAGTGATATTCAATAGAAAGTACTGAAAATCCTACAGATCAAGACAAAAGATATGTAACACTATGTGCAATTCAGCTGAACATATTTGGAGTGGCTCATAATTCATGTTACACACTTCTAAAGATTGTAGAGGAAGCTTAGTAGATCAAGTTTACATAGGAATCCGCATCCGGAATCATCATACAACGAAGCAACAGAGTATTTAAGTTATATGTGCCAGGGTCTTTAAATGTATGTATGTACATGGTGATTCCATGATGATGTTACAGGAGATGGATAAACACATCAATCTGAGGCAATGGTCCCTG
The DNA here is from genome assembly GCF_023864345.2 of Schistocerca serialis cubense. Lineage (NCBI taxonomy): Eukaryota > Metazoa > Arthropoda > Insecta > Orthoptera > Acrididae > Schistocerca > Schistocerca serialis. Next base: position 717,014,490 of record NC_064640.1, read on the forward strand.
TACCAAAAATGAATTAGTCGAAAGTTACAAATGAAAATTATTCTGATGCCTCTGACTGTGGTATACATGTACCAGTACTGTTGTTGCTAAGATTGTAGGGTAAGCATCTTTCAGAGGTGGTAGTATATACAAAGACAAGAAAAATTGTCTAGTCAACATGGGCTCTAATATGCGTCGCTGAGGATCTATGAGCACTTGTTCATCTTTGCTGTTGTGAAACACATCTCCTTCCCCAACATTGCAAAGGTAAAACAAATATGACAATTTGTTTCTCTCTTTCTTTATTTTTCCATCTATTTTACGTTTCCTGTGACAAAAATTTTATTGCAGAAAAACAGCCTTTTAAGAATGATGCAGAATGAAACCAGACTCAATCAAATGACTTACAAAGTAGGTGAGAGCATTATCCTCATTTATGTATTACCTCTTTTAGAAAAATATTTGAACCAATCTAGTATATTTAAAATAGTATACAATGAGTTACATGATGTTAGATGCATGCCAAATACAATCTGAGATTAATCATTAATACTCATCTTACTGTTATGACATATCTTAAGCATGATAACTTCACCTAGTGTGTCATGAAATAACTAAATTACCGTTGTTGTGCACAGTTGCAGGATGAATAAATTAAGACAGTACAAATATAGTTCATCAGGAGAGTTTAACTATCATAGTAACTTCTGCAGTTGCAGTTTAGCATTGACTACCCTTTTTCTGGATTGGTTTTGGCTGTGACATGCCATCCAAAGTGAGATATTGTTGAGTCAAGAGGCATACTAGTCAATGCATAGCTACGGTTTCAACTGAACTGCCTAATGGCAAAATTATATGTGTTACACAATGTAATATCACAGTGATTTAAGTCAAAGAGATATTTCCCATTTTAGGCCTCACGACAAAACATTAATGGAAAGGGCATAAAAATCAGATGAGAAATGTTAGTTCAGACATCCAGTGTAACTAGGAGGTTGCCCACTCTACACACAGTAGTAAGTATCTAGCAACTTTTCTGGGTGTCTTATAAACACATATCTGTTGGGTGGAACTAACTTACTAACAAGGGTGTGCTGGAAAGTAATGCCTCCAAATTTTTTATTCTGCTCTCAATACTAGATGTGGTATTACATGTCATGTATATTACTCAGTCGTTCCCGCTTCGTTGACAAAAACTGCAACCGTATGTCGCTAGAGGGCTCTGAATTGTAGTGCATAACAAAAGATTGTGTAACGTAACTGTGTACGTCAATACATGTGAAACGACGTGCTGTAATCAAGTTTCGAACTCGAAGAGTTTGTCCATACATGGAGCACCATCTCCTTCAGTATGACAATGCCAGACCACAGATGAGTGCCGAGACATCTGCAACAATTCGATACCTAGGGTTCACTATGATAAATCATCCTCCACGCACTCCCGACTTGCCTCATTCCATTTTCATGTGGTTCCAAAACATATTCGATAACTTCACTTTGATAGTGATGAAGCAGAGGCGAGATAGTGGCTCTGTCAACAAAGTCAAACATTCTCATGGTGATGTCAACAAGCTCGTCTTTCGTTGGGAGAAATGTGTTCATCACCAGGGTGGCTACGTTAAGACATAAATATATTGACGTGAAGAATAAAGGTGTAGAATGTTAATCAAATTTGTTTTATTTAAAAACCTTTAAGAGTTAACACACAAAAAAAAATCAGAGACATTACTTTTCAGCACCCCCTTGTAGTGATAATAATCAGAATACCACATCGATGTAGGCAACAATACATAGTATCTAAATGCTTAAATCAGTTATGTCCAAAATTGCGCATTAATTTCAATTGTCATGAGGACTTTTTATAAGGAAATTGAACACAAAGATTTCTTAAGGGTTTCATTAATGCTTAGATGTTGCAATACGAGAGGAAAAATTTACAGCAAACAGCTTTACAGACTGACGGACTTATTTTGGAATACATAAATTATGTGTATAAAAATACAAGTTTCATTAGAGATGTATATCAAAAACTTCTCAATAATAGCATGCTGACTATCACAGAATACAACTCCAATGAAGCATTACTTGTATAATTAACTTTCACCTAAGGGAAATATAACAATAAGCAAAGGATAAGGATAAGGACAAGTAACTATGAGATTTCACACTAAGAGATTGAGGGGGGGGGGGATTGCACAACTAACTGACATCACCCTTTATTAACACAATGCAGACAGAAAACTTTATGTTTAAATATATGGGGATAATAATGTCAATGTGAACATTTTTGTTGACAAAGTATATGAGGATAGGCTATTCTCACAAGATCAGGTTTCAGGTAAACTTAATCTTGATAGTATTTGACATGTTGACACTGTGTTCCTGACTGGGACTCATATCCGCATCTCTGCCATTCATGGGCAGCATGTTTCCAATTGCGCTACCTGAGCACACATCACACACTGGCATAAAGCGTTAATCTGCCACCATCTTCTCAGCATTCTCTTCCAAACTATGCATAGGTTCTCTCATGATCTCATAGGATTAACACGTCCAGGAGGTATGCTCAGATAGCACAAATGACAGTTCACAAAACACAGGCACTTGAGTTTGAGCCCCATTACAGCACACTATTTCGACTTAGCACATGCAATTAGAAAATTCAGTCCCAGATACATAACTCCACAGGTTAACAGGAAACAAAAATCAAAACAGTTAAACGAGTTGAAGCCTACTACCCATAAATATCAGTACCGTATCTTAATCACTGTATTACTTTGGTTTCATATTCATGGTTTGAGGGTTGTGATTTCTCTTCAGCTGCTCTATAAATACATGGCTGTGATGCAAAAATTTGATGAAAGTCTTTACAATCCTCACACCAACATGGGACATGGTGCATCACAAGAACATACGAGGCCTGAGAGTGAAGCATCAGTAGCATGTGGCACCTGATCGAACCCGTTAAGGAAACTGTCTCAGTTTTCAGAAAACAGTGAAAAGGCTCAACAGCACCCAGTTATTCCACTGACAAACCACATTGGCAACTTTCTGTTAGGCACTGTTTTTTTTGAGAGGTAGAGCCACATGGAAAAGCACTATATGAGAAAGAAGGAGCTCTGAACAATTCAATGTTTGGTGTAGATGAATACAGAAAATCTTAATATGTAACATTGATTTAAGTCTGTTAAACTTTGAAATGGCTGGAGAGTTATAAGGTACGATCAGTGAGAGCCTCTCCGTGAAGAGGTTCTTCAATCACACGGTACAAACACTACATCTCCTCTTAAATAGAATGTACACTGCCACAGCAACCAAATGTGGAGAGTGCCTGTGTCATTAGCCATGTTTCCATAACAGACCTCTTTTAAGTGATTACAGTCTTGGCATGCATTGTAACAATGCACATTATCATGTATTCACTGCTAGTAAAGCCGCAGTTTAAAGTTGTGAAATTCCCCCCCCCCCCCCCCCCCCCCCCCCCCCCAAAAAAAAAAAAATCTCTCTGCCTCCAGGAGGTTTATAGTCTGCTGAAAAGTACAGTTTCCTGTTATGGACCTGGTAGTGTATCTGTGCAAGGAGCAACTTGTCACACAGAGACCACAGCTACTGAGCGGCATTGCATGCCGGACCTTGGTGTGTACTTGGCCTGCAGGAGGGACAGCAATAATGTATGACAGACAATCCTGAGTGCGAGGAAGTTTATAACTCAACAGGACATGGAGTTAGCAAATATTGACAAACTAAGCATTACTCTACAAATTCTTTTAGAAGAAACTGTGTGTGTGTGTGTGTGTGTGTGTGTGTGTGTGTGTGTGTGTGTGGTCGTTTGGAAATAGGGGGGAGGGGTGGGGGTATATAAGAGAAATATTAAATTGGTGAGTTAAACAATAGCTGGTAAGTCAAATGTAAGGCTATATTCAGGGTAAATTTTGCAGAATGCCATGACATTGTTATATTTCTACTGGGGATACTTTGCTCCAATGCATGATTTGACTTTGCTGGAAGGTCACTCAAGACTACAGTTAAGTGTGTAAGCAGTGTCTATGAGTCAGAGCTATTGCCACTAATGTCTGGCCCAGTCGAACTATTGACTTCAAGTAATGTAACTCCCTCCCATCACAAATATTGACATTTCATCTCATACATGTGTGAGTCTCCTGATGCCAATGCATCATCCATGCACTGTCTGGTGATGGAAAGTACAACAGTGCTACTACAAAATCTGCCTTCCCATGTTCAGTTTGTTTCAAATTAATATAAAATTACTGTTTAATGAAGTAGGAAAACAACAAATATAAAATGTGTGTACCACATCTCCAGGATGGTTGTTCCTGAAAAGGCACACAATCAGATCTTTGGGTGGTCACTTACCCAAGAGAACTACACAATCAATCAAATCAAGATAGGAGGATGAAAATGGGAAGCATTTTTATTGAGGATTGCTGCAGGTAATGTGAAAACGATGAATAAGAAAGTTGGACAACATGAAGAGAGAAATAGAGAGACATTTTGTAAGTCTTGTAGGGTTTAGTGAGGTTCAATGGGAAGGAGAATCTGAATGTTGAGAAGACAATTTATGAAGGATCGGAAAGGAAGGCAAATGGAGTTGGAGTTACATCAAAGAAACAGTTAAACATGAACGTAGTTAGGGGTATTCAAATTAGTGACAGAGTGTTAACAGAGAAATTAAACAGTAACTTTGTGAATACATTGATTATTAAAGTCTTCATGCCAACAAGAAATGCAAATGAAGAGGAAGTGGAAAAAGTATGTGAGCAGACTGGGGAAGTCTGTGAAGAAAATTGGAAAAGACAATTAACAACTGTAATGATGGGAGATTGGAATAGTATAGTGGAAAGATGAGGAGTAATATAGTTGGAGACAATGGACTGGAAAAGACCAATGAAAGGAGTGGAAACCTAATAGGTTTAAGTAACATCAACAGATAGCATCTGAAGAAGGCAACGAGTTACATGGCCGAAATATTGTGCCAGAGCGACACAAACATCCGGCAGTAGACCCGATTATTCCACATGTCAAGATCTCGCCGGGAAAGCCTGAAGAGTTACATATGAAGACTCTACGGGGAGGAGATGTACCTTAATATTAAGAAGATGGATAAGCTTCGACAGAGGAAGGGGAGGATGCTGAGTTCTCTGTTTCCTTCTGAGATGCCGAGAGGGGGATGTAGTTCCTGTCTTCGCCAGGTTGAAGCATCATGTCAACACCAGAACGGCAAACAGAATGGAACACCGTGCCAGCCTCGCACTGGTAAGAGAAAGAGTGCGTGACATGCACCACTGCCTAGATGTAATGTCCAGGGAGTTGCTGTATCTCCACCTTTCCATAGCAGCTACCCTGACCCGAGAAGACTGGGACCAGGTTGATGGTGCCTCTTGGTCCTTGGCTGAATGCACCACGAGGAAATCAACAGCATGTCAACAGGCCAAGTTTGAGCGCCTTAACAAGAAGGTACAACAGGATGGGTACGCACGGACTGTGGTCAACCTGAGCGACAAACAGCCCGATGAGGCCACCTCAAAAGCACTCAGCAAGGGCCTCAACTTTGCAGTGACTCCCAGAAGCATACCTGTTGCAGCCTTCATCAGTTCGGTTGAGCAGGTCGTCCATACACTACCTTCCAACGTGTCTGAAGAGATCCGCAGGGAGACCTGCAGGGCACTCACCAAGACGTAGCCCCCCAAATCCAACATCTTGAGCGAGGAGAGGGTGGCCCTCAGGCAGCTATGGGAGGATGACAGCATTGTAGTTCTGCCAGCTGATAAGGGTAACTCCACGGTCATCTTAAACAAGTTGGAGTATGATAGGAAGGTGCAACAACTTCTGGAAGGCACTGCTTACAAACCACTAGATGGCGACCCCACTGACAAGGTGGACAAGACGACCTATTGTCAGTAACATCAGTGCAGCGACATACCCCACTGCGCAATACCTGCAGAAGATATTGGCACCATATGTGGGCAAATATGCACACCACATTCGGAACTCTGAGGACTTCCTACAACCGCTAAGGCAGCTACACACCGTGGACTCTGACATCATGGTCAGTTTCGATGTGGTGTCGCTCTTCACATGAGTGCCACTCACCGATTCACTCAAGACCATTGGAGAGAAGTTTGATGGTGCCCTGCTCTACCTGTTCAAGCATGTACCGACCTCAACATATTTTCTTTATGGGGGTCAATTTTATGAGCAAACGGAAGGAGTGGCAATGGGCAGCCCTTTATCACCAGTGGTAGCCAACCTTTTCATGGAAAGGTACGAAGAGGAGGCACTTGCATCAGCCACTTACCAACCCAAATGCTTTCTTAGGTATGTCGATGACACTTTTGTCACTTGGCCCCATGGCAGGGAGAAGCTAGATGACTTTTGGAACATCTAAATTCATGCCACCCAAGTATAAAATTTACTATGGATCTAGAGAAGGATGGACAGCTCCCATTCTTGGATGTCCTGGTCAAGAGGAAGGCAGATGGCACTCTGGCGCACAGTGTGTATCGTAAGCCCACCTACACTGACTTATACCTTCAAGCCAATAACACCACCCCGCACAGAAAAACGGAGTCTTGAAAACATTAGTTCACAGGGCTTGGGCTCTGTCAGATACAGAAAGTCTGGCCACAGAGATAGAACATCTACAGCTGGTGTTCAGCAGAAATGGATACTCCTCCACAGACATCCAAAGGGCACTTCGTGCTACCAGCCAACCACAGAGTACAGAAGAGGAGCCAGAGGAGGCGAAGAAGGTGACATACCTGCCATATGCTGGACCTATTTCTGCGAAGATCAGCAGAATTATCTCAAAATACGATATAAAGAGTATCTTCTGCCCACCCTCCAAAATTGGGACAATGCTAGGGAGTGTGAAGGACAACCTGGGGCTACGTAAACCAGGCATTTATAACTTCCCGTGCCAGTGTGGAAAATCATACATTGGCCAGACAACCAGGACAGTGGACGTCAGGTGCAAAGAACACCAGAGGCACACCAGACTCGGACAGGCAACCAAATCTGCCATAGCAGAGCATTGTCTGGAGCTCGGTCACTCGATGGACTATAACAACACCAAAATTGTGACACAGACTCCAAGATTTTGGGACAGTGTCATAAAGGAGGCCATCGAGATGAAGGTCACAGACAACCTAAAAACCGAGACAGCGGTTACCAGCTCAGCTCGGCACGGAGTCCGGCTCTGGAGCTTATCAGGGACCAACGAAAGGAACCAAGAAACTCCTCAAGAAGTAGTAACACCGCAACAGGAGCAGCGCCAGGCGGGTGCGGACCGCGAACGGAATGCCTGACAAACGACGGGCCTCAGACAGCTGCCACAGATGGAGACCAAGTCGGGCGCGGACATCTGAGGGAGCACCAGGGAAGAGACAACACCTTACAAGCAGCGCCAGGCGGGCGCGGACCGCGAACAGAGCGCCCGACAGGAGATGGCCTCAGACAGCTACCACAACTGCAGATGGTGGATGAGGCGGGCGCGTACGTCTGTGGGAGCACCAGGGAAGTGCCAGCACCAGGGAAGTGCCAGCACCTCAGGAGCAGCGCCTAGCGGGCGCAGACCACGAACGGAACGCCAAACACGGGTCCGGCCCCAGACAGCTGCCACGACCACAGATGGTGGACGAGCAGGGCGCGGACATCCGTGAGAGCACCAGGGAAGGGCCAAAACCTCAGGAGCAGCACCAGGCGGGCGCGGCCCGCAAACAGAACACCCGTCACAGGACGGGACTCAGACAGCTGCCACAGATGGCGACCAAGTCGGGCGCGGATGTCCAAGGGAGCACCGGGGAAGAGACAACACATTACAGGCAGCACCAGGTGGGCGCGGATGGCAGAGAGAGCACCCAGCGCCCTCTGGGCATAAACACTGGACAAGATCCTCCAATACGGCAGTCTCAGGTAGCACCTGAAGAAGGCAACAAGTTATGTGGCCGAAATATTGTGCCAGAGCGACACAAACATCCAGCAGTAGACCCAATTATTCCACATGTCAACATCAACAAAGATTACACACATTAAACGCTCCAGGTGATACTGCTAAATATAAAATAAACTTTGTCATTAACACAGATTCAAAGACAAACATGGCAAAAACCTTTCCAGGTGCTGATGCTGATATGGGACATAATTTACTTGTAGCAGATATTATGACAAGATTAAAGCAAATTAAAAAAGACTACAGATAAAGAAATGAGATGTTGAGAAACAAAAATGTTAACTTTTAAGAAATAGTATTCTGTACGTCAAAAATAAATAGGAACATGTAAGGAAACCTGCAGAAGCCACTGAAGAGTGAAACATCATTAGAAATACATATTGGAAGGAACAGAGAAAGATACTGGAGAGGAGAAAAGAGCAAGAATTAAGAAAGAGTGGATAACAGTGAGTATGCTGCATATAATGGATAAGTGCAAGAACTGTTAAGATGACAATTTAGAAAGGCAGCAGGCAGTACAGAAAACTGAACAATGAAGTAAGAAAGTGAACTGAGTAGGCTACAGAAGACTGGATGGGGAAACACTAGAGGAAATAGAAGAATAAGAAAGGAAAGTAAACTGGAAGGAATGTAGAAAACAGTAAAATTCTTACCAAGAAGATAAGTAAGGAAAAAAGGCAAACAAGGAATGTTAAATAAACATAGGAAGAAGACAGTATGCACAGAAGGGGATAAGGAAGTTTGGATTAATTATGTGGCGGAGTTACATGGCGTGCAGGCTGATTACACAATACTGGTTTTGGAAGATGAATGGAAACAAAATGAAGGAGACCGTGGTCCTAAGATATTGAAACTGGAATTGGAGACAGAAATTCAGAAGGTCTGAGAAAACAAAGAATTGGGCTGTGAACAATACCATCTGAGGAAATGAAGTGTTTGGTCCAACTTCAATAACCAGATAGACTGTGGTAGTAAACAGAATTTAGGAATTTGGCATCAAGACATACTTAAGATCGTTCTAGTACATTTATCTAAAAATGTGTAATGCAAAACAATGCAAGTAAGGACTATAGGACAACTAATTTTATCAGTCACGTTACAAAGCCTATAAAAAGAGTTATACTGAGGAGAACTGAAAACAAAATTGAGAAAAATATTGTGGAAGACCAGACTGGGTTCAGAAAGGATAAACGAAGAAGAGATGTTATAGGCTGTCTGAGAATGATTGGAGAACGAATAATGGAAATCAACCAGGAGGTGGGTATTTGGCTCACCGAGTGGGAAGAGGCTTTCAATAGAGTAATTGGAGAATTATGCTGAGAGTTTTAAAAGATGTCCCTGGTAAGATAGAAAGTTAATAAAGTAGATGTATAGAAAGCAAAAAGTAACAGAGACAGAAGAGACAAGCACTGCAAGGATCCTCACTAACACCAATGCTATTCAACATACATATATGGAGAAAATTGATAGTTAAGTCCACAGAGGAGGCAAAAAGCATTGTAGTTGGAGGAGAAATGATAAATGTTATAAAATACGTGTCTAATCAAGCAGTACTGGCAGAAACAGAAAAGAAGCTACAGAAGAAGTTGAAGAGTATTCCTAGAAGTGGCAAGGAATATGAAATGAGGATAAATAAAGGAAAGACAAAGTGATGACAATAAGCAAGAAGGGAGCTCCAGTTAACATATTCCTAGACAGAAAAAAGATAGAACAAGTAAAATCCTGGGAAGTTTAATGACATGCAATGGAAACCGTACAGAAGAAATGAGGAGAAGGATACCTATGGGAAAGAGAACATCTAAAACATGAACACTATCATCATCTAACAGAATTCCAGTGTAGCTGAGGAAAAGATTTGCTAGATATTATGTCTGTATCGCAGTGATATACAGCAGTGAATCACGTACAGTTAAAAAGAAAAGATACTGAAAAAGTTTTGAAATGTTGCCACAGAGAAGAACGCTGAAAGTGAAGTGGACCGACGGACTTAAGAATGAAGAAGTAATGAAGAAAACATGGAATGGAAGAAGATTATCAAAAGTGATCAAAAAAGAGAGAAAAGTCTTGGCTGGAGCATGTACTGCTTAGGAATTGTGTGCAACAAAGACTTACAGAGGGAAAAAAATGGAAGAATTGAGAGGAAGAGGTTGGAAGAGAATGAGCCTAATGTTTGACATCAGAAGAGGATGAACACACAAACAGTTGAAGGAAGATGCTCAGAACAGGACACGATGATGAGTCTCCAGTTGATTGGTTGGTTTGTTGGGGGAAGCAGACCAGACAGCGAGGTCATCGGTCTCATCAGATTAGGGAACGACGGGGAAGGAAGTCGGCCGTGCCCTTTGAAAGGAACCATCCCGGCATTTGCCTGGAGCGATTTAGGGAAATCACGGAAAACCTAAATCAGGATGGCCGGACACGGGATTGAACCGTCGTCCTCCCGAATGCGAGTCCAGTGTCTAACCACTGCGCCACCTCGCTCGGTGTCTCCAGTTGAGAACTGCTGTGAGATTGACACAAAGAAGAAGAAGAAGAAGAAGACCATGTCCAAGCGCAGCAGAGCCGTATTAAGGGTGTTCTAGGTTGTAACAAGGTGGAATAGCCATGGGTGGAGAGTAGAAGTGGATGAAGATCATGCACTTTCCTCCATCACTGGTCTGCAAACTCAAGAGTGAACAGGTGTTTCCCCACTCCTCTACCCCACATCATCACAAGAAGCAATTGCAGGGTGTTTCAAAAAGTTATACCAATCCTCCACAGCACGCCTTATGAATCACTGGTGGTGCATTGTGCCAACAAGTCTGGTGATGTTCATGCCTAATTTGTCATAGCAAGGAGAAGAAGTGCAGCTTCAAGTCTCTTTGTACTAGGAGAATCTCCTATTTTCCAAAAAAGGGTAAGATGATGACATCGTTGAATGTGTGCATTTCAAAGAGGAAGTAGATGAAGGTGAAGCACCAAAACCCATTACAATCCTAGATTGTAATGCAACTAAATCAGATGTAGACACAGTGGACAAATTAGGCAGGACCTACATTACAACCTTTATGACAAGAAAATGAGCCATTGTAATTTTTTTTACATTATTTTGTACATTAGTGTCCTCAACAGCTTCATAATTTGGTTGTACTTAAAACATGATTGGGAGAAAGGAACCAACTACGAAAGAAGAATTTCTTCTCGGTCAGGGAACATCTCTAGTACAGAAAACAGAAGTTAGTAGGGTGTTCCAACTCCCTTTAAATACCTCCACCCTCAGCCTTCTTACACCCCCAGAACGCAATTTATCTCTTGATATGGTTCTAATGCACTTAGAAATGGTTCACATTTTAACATTTGTTCTTAATCCATTTTGTTTAAAAGTAAACAGTATTTTTATAACATTAAAACACTATTTTTAGTAATCTGCAGTTTTTCCATCCCAGCCAATGTAGTAACCATTAGCCCTAGAGAAACAACTGTATAGGATCTTTTTTTTAATTTTGAACTGGAACACGTTTTCACTAGAAGCACCAGTTCTCAAGAAAAATGAAAACAAGTAACCTTTATTCCCCCCACCCACCTGCCCAATCATACTCCACCAGTGAAGATTTTCAGTGTGTGTTCATGACACTCCCTCCAATCACTGTAAAAATATTTGCAACTATATCATTTTTGCCACTATTTGGTCTTCATTACTTGGGCTATAGTATAGGGAAGTGGGAAAGGAAATTGGCTGTATCTCTTTCAAACAGACCGCAATCCGTAATTGATTTATGGAAACTATGGAAAATATACACCTGGGATGCAAATTCCATGCCATAACCATTGTGCTCCAAATATTGACAGATAATTTGTATGTCTTTTCCTTACAAGATTACACATACTCCATAAAAAGTAAATGAAACCTGTTACTGCAAAATCTGTTCAGACCACGGGGGAAAGATTCTAGTAACCATGTATGAAAAAAGAGTAGATGATGATTATGATGATGATGTAAGGCATTCAGGGTCTGTCTTTTTGTACCACTGTTTACTTTTTGGCCTTTATTTTCATGATCTGAGACCAAATACCACTAATTCAGCTGAACTACAAAGAAACTCTTTATAATGTTCACCATTGTTTCTTGTAAGAAGGTTGTCAATAATGTATGTTACACCTAATAAAAATAAATACATCTTCCCGAAACACATTTATTTTTCTCTTTGAAATGTTGGGGGAAAAAAGAAAGAAGAGGAAGAAGAAGAATGAGGAGGAAAGGGGGGGGGGGGACCATACTCCATCCTTTCATTTTATAATTTTGTTTCATAACAATTCCACATTATGCCAGTCTCAGACCTATGTATCATATGGAAACAGGAACACTGCTGAAAGTTTTAATGTATTCAATACATTCCTTACTTTGGGGAACTGTTGACTAAAAGACAAACAGATGCATGTCCTATTTTAGTCTAAGCTTTGGCTTTATTTCCTGACGACTTTGATTCGCCTGTTGACTTCAGGTGGTTTCAAAAGCATTAAAATGAATGAATATAGTTCCATTTTTACTTTGTAATAAGCCTTCCCCATCAAGAGTGGGAGAATTGTTAACACAACACAGGTGAAATATTTTCAAATATGAAAAGTACAATAGCTTTTAATTGCTTTTTATATGTCCAAGTCCTCAATAATCTTAATTTCTGGTACTTGACAACATTGATCAATTAATTTAAAAATAATGTTGCAGCTCATTAGCTATGTGTTTTCCAAAGTTAGTGTCTGAGCTCTTTGAGTACACAATTGTTGATCTGGCATGACTGGTATTATAGTAATTGGCATACGGCAATGCATCAGAGAACCTTTTGGAACACAGCATATAAAATGCATTAATGAAAAATTTTTAACACTGCTGTACAATTGGTATATGAGGCACAAATGAAAGTTTTACTATGAGAAGAATAGTCTGACATCTAATCTCTGACTGAGAAGTACTAAATGATATTTACCAGTGACTGAACATAATGCATGAACACTGCTCCTACATCATGGAGTTGTAGAAAGCAAAATGCTCTCCTTCCTGGTAAGTCTAACCAACCAGTATCACAATAAAATTACCCCAGAGTATGTGTATCTATAATTAAATATAGTATTCACAATACTATAGAAATCCTAAATAGTTTCCCTTTGTAATATATTGTTTCTAATCCCAAATGGAAAAGGTTTTAATAGTTTTATTTAGCACATATTGTTATTGTTATCATCATCATCATCATCATCATCATCATCATCATAACAACAATATATTAACATTATGACAATATCTTTGTGAGTAGGCTCCACCCGAAGGTCAGAAAGGGGAACTACAGAGTAATTATAATTAAAGTTAAACTTTCAAATGGCTGTGGAAATAACACCACTGGTCAGAATGATGTCAAATTGCAAACAGAATGTTATCAGAGAAGGGGGGAAATGTATGGCCGAAGAAAAATAAATAGTTACAAAATTTACAAAAGATGGCGCTGTAAGCATCATAATTTAATAATGAGCGACTAAAAACGACAAATGAATCATACAACAACGCCTGAGGCATACGTTTGACATTGAACAAAGTGAACTGTTCAATGTGCATGGGTGCACAGGTGTGATATTGTTAGTTATGTAAGCCCATCCAACACAGCAAGGTCATATCACATTGGATGAGAAAAATCAGTTTTTAATTGTCCTGAGGCCAAAAACCACATAAAGCATTAATCAAAATCAAATTCGATTATTAATTTCCATGTGACTGGTGCAAAACATGTTCAGTATGTCCACTATTTTCTGCAACAAGTTGAAATTGAGAAACAGCATGTTCCACAACTGATCAAAGTGTTTCCGGGGTCACGTTCAGAATGTGTTGCGCAATGTGTGACTTCAATGCAGCTAAGAATTCAATGCAGCAATCAGAACACTAAACACAACATGTTTCAGATAGCATCACAGCCAGGAGTCACATGGATTAAGCTTAACTGGATTTGCAATGTGTGGAGGTGCGCCATCTTGCATAAAAATGATCCCATCCACACATCCACGCTGTTGGAGAGCTGGAATTATGTAGTTGCACAAAAGACACTCATAGAACTTACCAGTGATGGTACAGGTAACAGGACCGGAAGCACCTGTCTCTTCGAAAAAATATGGCCCCATGATAAATGATGCCGTAAACCTGCACCACACAGTGACCTTTCAGGATGAAGTGGTACTGGTTGATTAGTGTGTGGATTTCCCGATGCCCATATTCGACAGTTCTGTGTATTGACATGTCCTGTCAGATGGAAGTGGGCTTCGTCTGTCCACAAAATCTTCCACGGCCAATCATTGTCCACTTCAATGCGAGCAAGAAATTCTAAAGCAAAGGTGTGCATGGGTGATTTTGAAAGGATAGCAAAGAAGGATTTTACACACAGTACTCACAGGTATTTCCAATGTACGGGCAGTTCTCCGTGCACTACATGTTTGCACACCACCACTAGTCTCCTCCTGCATTGCTGTGGCCACTGCTTTCACTCATATTGAACCAATTCATTTCCTCCCTCTACCAAGGTGCACACCAAAAGAACCCAAATTTTGAATTCATTTTCTCCAGGCCCACGGCAGTCATCGGACCAACGACTTTTTTCAAACCCTTCTGTGCCAGTAACTTCTGCAGAGCAACGTGTGCACAGTCATCATTCTTGTAATACAGCTTTACAAGCAGAGCGTGATCCTGCACTGAGACAGTCATGGCGCATGTCGCAGATGCGCAAGGAGGAAAAGCCGTGTACCCGGCGTGTTCAGACCAACTTTAATGGGTCGTGCACATGACAGGTGTTTCCATTTATGTATTCTGACACATACAGTGCCATCTATTGATCAATTTTCACACTCTTTTTTTTCTTCTGCCATTCGTTTTCCTCCTCCTCCGATAACATTCCATTGCAATTTGATATGATTCTGACCAGAGGGTGTTATTTCTACAGTGTTTGGAAGTTTAATTTAAATTATAATTACCCTGTATTTTCCCTACAAGGATGTCATTTTCATTACACCAAACAGAGGAGCTGCATGCCCACAGGAAAAAGAGTTGCTGTAGTTTCCCCCTGCTTCCAAGCATTCACAGAGCAACAGGAAAACTTCTGTGAAGTTTGGAAGGTAGGAGACACGAGATACTGGCTGAAGTATAGCTGTAAGGATGGATTGTGAGTTGTGCTTGGATAGCTCAGTTAGAAGAGCACTTGCCCACAAAAGGCAAAGGTCCCAAATTCGAGTCTTGGTCCAGCAAACAGTTTTAATCCGCCAGAAAGTTTCGTATCAGTGGACACTTCTGCCAACATTTATGTCCCAACTATTCTTGTGGTTAGATCAGAACCTTTGTCTACTTTAAATGCAGCAATTAACACCTGTACTTTATCACATTTTCCAAACTAGCAAGCTGCCGTCTCCCCCCCCCCCCCCCCCCTCCCCCAATCCAAATTATGCATGCAGTTCTTGTCCGATATGGTGATTCTTGTCCAATATGGTGAAAGCCTTCCCAAATATTACACCCGTAAAATGGATTTGCCCTATCTGCTATACAAACAATTCTCCTGTACCATGAACTGCCATTTCCCAGCTGTTTTCTACATCACTGTCAACAACCAAGAAAGATTTCTCCTCATTCTGTGCCATCTCACTGACTTTAATAGCTCAATCAATACTCCACTGGGATTTAGACTAATTCTTTGTCCTCTAAAGGGATCGGTATTCTGATACAAATCTTTCCTACAGGTTACAAAGTGCTATTCAGTCATCTATCCAATCTCAAATATTCATTCATCCTAAACTATACCTGATATGAGTATCATGCTCCGTAAGTCATACCTCTCTGCCAATAAAACATGCAACCAATGCATACTTCTGTATCCATCTTGTGAACGTCAAGTATTACCTCACGATTAGTACAGGAACTAGCAAAACAGTCACCTGTCTGCACTGTGGTGAATACTCAGTTGCAAAGCACAGTGGTGTTGACGTAACAGTTGTTTGCAGTAACTACTATATAACTCACACCATACAGCTGTAACAGCCCCATTGCTAAGCTGTCATGCATTTTTTTGTCATTTTATATATGCAGTAATGTAAATGCAGTTCTGGAACACTGAGCACTACCCATCACTCAATTACCAACACAGCCAAAGACTTTTAGTTCTTCAAGTTTAACCTGGGAGATTTTCTGTACCATTTTGTATTGAACTTAAGGTAAATTGCATCAATTGTTATGCAAAACTGCAAGAGATGTTCTTGTTCTGCTATTATTTTGTGAACTTATGAACAATTAACGCTGTCACCCGTGGTGTCAACTGCACAGTAAATACACCTGCTGCATGATTTTGCAAACTGTTTTCTGGCACAGTGGCGGTATATAAAACAGACAACAATCACTAGAGCTTTATACAAGATAACAGTTGACAGCTGTTGTCTCACTACTTCTAATAACCACCTGTGTACTGCCTAAACATCAGGGCAAGTGAAATTGGGCATCTCGCCATGAGACAACATGTAGCTGAATCGGCCACAAATGGCAGCTCACTGCAGCTGTTGCCAAATAAAAAGGGAAACAGAGGGGGGGGGGGGGGGGGGGGGGGGGCAGATGGAGTACCAAGTAAGAATTTTCATACAACTATTTAGAACTACTAACATCCGTGCCAGGCTAAGTATAGTCATGGTACCACCATACTACTGAAAGTCATAACTGCTCAAACTTTAAGCAAAAGAACAACAACTACCTCATGGGGACTAGTTTTTAGGGAAAGAAGTAAACTTAATAGTACATTTTTGTGTTCAAGCTACCCCCCCCCCCCCCCCCCCCCCCCCCCCGAGTTTCTTATTTATATCGCAAATTTCCCAAAGATGTCCTCTACATCCTCTACAGATTCCATGGGGAAAATTATAATTTCAGGGGAGACCAGGAGATTTGGGAAATCAAAGATAACCTAAATCTGGATATACACACAGGTATTTGGAACACTTTGCTGTCGAGAAGGAAATCAATAATAGAACCGTCCACACCAACCATTTCCTAAATACAAATACGTGGCTTGTGAAAATAGACAAAGCCCAGAACAAGTCAGTCAGTTAATAAACAGCAGCTTTGCTGTTAAGATCAATTTTCTTCAGTATTTAGGAACTGCAATATGTGACATACCGAAAATATTCATACTTTATCAAGTGCAATGCCTTATTCAGTAGACGAGATTACTTAATTTCCGAAAACAAGTGATTCCATTTCAATGAGACAACTGTTATGCTGTATCAACATAGACAGCATGTGTAACTCTGAAGAGTTTCACCTTCTTCCAGAATATCAAGAGATGTTAACATACAGATGTAGGGACTCATTGTTTAAGACAAATTTATTTTCTGGTTTCATTCAGTCAACTAAAATTGAGAATTAACACAAAATGTTTATAAATAATTGACATGTTAGTATGCAACAGGTATAAATCAGTGCGGCTGGTACTCAGATGCTGTGAAATCTATGATAGTCACTGATGGAACAATGTAAGATGAACGGAATGTGCCTTCAACTGAGGGATGTTCTTAATTCTGATTGCACACACAAACCTCTCATTAAGTACAGACGCTTGTCTCATACTGTACACCATATTTACTCAATTATGAGAGTTTCTTCCCCCCCCCCCCCCCCCCCCCCATCAAATTTGGCAATTGAAAAATATGTGGCTGTCTTATATTTGCTGATTAAAATATTGCTGCAGTGTTCAACGTTTTTACATTGTTTAACAGATTAACATAGGGGCTGTCTTACATTTACAGATGAAGCTTTGGCTACTAATGTTTTGTACAAATTTATTTACAATGATTTCACTTGAATAGTCTCAAGATTTCCCAATACACCGAAACACTCCACACAGTATCGACATTGCTTGAACAATCACGTGACATTTGACGCGTGGCACTAGTGCAAGGGATATGCAAGAAACTATGAACTAGCCACTACAACAATCTAATGTTCTGCTTAAAAAGTGACAATTTTGTGACACACAGGAGGAAATATCATTAAATTCTGTCAACTTGGAAACTTTTGGGGTATCTGAACAGATTTGCAATAAAAGTTCTTGTACATAAAGGGATACCATACACAAACATTTATGGTGCTTTTTAAGTAAAGGTTACATTCAAAGGCAAAAAGCTTGTCCTTCAAAACACATTACTTGATTCTGAACCCAAATATAAATTCTGTTTGGTTATGGGAAACAGTTATGATTCACCAAATGGGTTACAAATGAGAAATTTAGTTGCTGTTCACTTATTACAATACTGGTGAAAAATATCACCAATTTTTAATCAGCTTCAGAACACGATTGCGACATTAATATCAAACAAGAATGAAAATTAAATGAGAATTAAAGGTCTAACAAATAAAATATATCACATTAAATTGACTGCAATTGTTATCATAAGAATAAATTACAGGGAAAAATAGTCATAGTGGAAGTGGCACCAACAGATGTCACTAGATAGCAGGAAAAGTAGAAGTTCGAGAACTGGACTGAACCATGACTGCAATCTTTTATTCATATATATTAGTTGCTGTTGTTACATATGACCTGCACCCTGGAAGATATTGCTGTCCGTGTTTCACTTCTGCTCAAGTACAGCATTACAGAAGGTTGGAGGGAGAACAGTGACATCAGCTTGGCTGAGAACTTCACTGAGTGCAAGTAGGAGTGGTGAGTGGGCAGCAAATTTTGTTCTGCTGCTAATCATGGTTATATGTTTCTGCAGAAGATCACAAAAGTCTAAATTGGGGCCAGTTGCATAGTAATGTATGCTCAACAGCAATGCTGTCAATGCCTACCGTGAGGTATGACGCGAACAACGGGGTGTGTCAGTTGCTGGTTCTACATAGCCAATGAGAGAGCAGTGGGCAGACGATATATTTGGAAGCAAGAGACATTGTAACATTCTCACATCAGTATAGAAGAGAAATCTGCTGTGTGTTCAGAGCAAAATAACTGTTTTCTCAAGTTCCGCCATAACGATGACCTCAGAAATTGCAACATATTCTTGGAGATATACCCAAATATTTGGGCCAACAAAGATATAATTTTCACAGCTGTCTTGTTATGATTATAATGATGATGATTAAAAATACAGATACCACACAACTGTCTTAAGTATTGTAAAAAAGGTAGTGAAAATATAAATTAATGTAAACAATTTCTTTTTGTTTATTTTATTTCTCCCTGTGCTATCAAAATGTTGACAATGAATAAATGGCGCAAGTGTAGAACAGATGCAATGTTATCTTTTTAGGTAGATACCTTATATCAATAAAAGTTTGGAATTTTGACCAACAGAATATGTTAAGAAATAAATTTTTCCTCAAAGAGCCACATAAAACAAAAAAAGTGGGAGGAAACTGGGGGGGGGGGGGGGTCTCATGTTCAGGTAAATACAGTACTGTATGTTCTAAACACCGTTTTGAAGACAACATGTTACTTCCATACATTAAGTAGTGCACAAGTTGGACACAATGGACCAAGGTGTTGTATCTGTACCCTATGTAATATGTATATATCCAGAACATACAACATGTAAAATGCATCCATTACATACAAAAAAATTTCTATTTTTAGTTCAGTTTAGTGAAACTGAATTATGTTTCACATAATGACCATAATTCCACTTACCTACGGGAACACTGCCGAGCTTCACTGTCTGCATCATACATTCCTTTCCTCAGAGCTTGTTGCAGGTTTGCAACCTGTTTTTCAAGTGTGTGAGCGGGCCAAAGACGAAGAATTAATTCAAGAAACTCACAACATGCTCGTCGGATTTCCCTCGATTTTGATTCCATATTTGATATTATCGCTGGTATCAGTCTGTTTGAGTGAGTGTACCTTATGAGAAAGCGTACTGTTACTAAGCCAGCAGTTGCTATTACCTGTGAATGAATAAATGAAATATAATTGTTAGGTACTCGGAAAATAATAAAATGGATGCTTAGGAACACTCTAGTGAGAAGAAGACTTCTTTGTAAGTTCTACTGATGAGTACATGCTGTCTCCCCTTGCAATTTCATACTATCAGCACAGATTTAATTTTTAATAAAGTATCCAGTCCCGCCCTATTAATGTTATCCAAAATTATAGGCTGTTAATATCTTCTATCAAAATCTCAACCCTTACTCAATGTGTACTTTTAATGCTTCGATTTGTAGTAACTGTACTAAAAAGATGAGTTGCAAATGTCTTTTTTGGAAATAGCTCTTCCATAGTTACATTGTTTATTTTGACAGCAATAGTTTCAAGCCCACTAGCCATTATTTAGCACTCATGCACATTGCCGCCAGTCTAGCTGCCATCGTACTGTTCAGCGCATGCCCACGCGCCCGTGTGGCCCCCCCCCCCCCTCTCTCTCTCTCTCTCACACACACACACACACACACACACACACACACACACACACAGAGAGAGAGGGGGGGGGGGACTGATGAGTCTCCTAAGTAATATGATTAAAGCTTGTCTGGCTTCAATGAGCAAGAATACTTAACAACAGGGTTGCAGCCTTCAAACTAGTAGTTACGAAATAACATCAATTCCAATAAGGCAGTAGCTTTGATAAACATTAAGGTGAGTTTGAGAAAGATAGGAAACAAGGATGGGTCACAAAGAATCCAGTTTAAGAGAGACTATAAGGACCGTGCACTAACCAACTGCATCACTGGGACATGGACTGGCCAGTTTTTATCACCCCCCCCTCCCCCCGCCCTTCCACATTTCTGTAAATCATTTGACTATTACTTCAACTCTCATCCTAAAAGAATGCTAAAACATAGTCTTTCCACAAAAGTATTGTGTGTATTTCTATTAATACGACTAGGTGCAGCATCTCTTGAAGAGTTCAACTGGTCATAATTATTTCTGTAATTTATTTTTTAATATACTGGATTAAAAACGAAGCAACTTCTCCAAACCGCATATTCCAAAAACACACAACTGGAAACAACAACAACATCCATAATGTTACATATTCTTACACAACACTACATTACATTACTGCTACAAATATAAACGATACACCCTAAACAAAGTTTCATTTACCATCATTTAACATTGCCTCCAAATAAAAAAGGTAACAATACAACAAATATATTATGAAATCATAGTGATGTGACTGACGGCCTTCTCTTACTGATTTCTCCTTTTGTAGTGAGAAATCTACTACTATATGGACAGAAGGCGAGCATGGTAAATCATTATCCTTATGTGAATCACATGGAATGATTCATGTGATATCACATACTGATACCACCCAAGGGTGTCGCGAAGTTGGCAACAGAATTGCAAATTTCCGTTAGACGCCGACAGTGGTCACACAAAATCTGGTGGAACCAATGGTGTGCACCCACTGAGATCATGCCGCCAGCAACTCTGCACCACTTGTGACCTCTGTTGCCACAAAATATGACAGGTGGCAGCAGCCACTGAACCCACTTGCTCTTGGAGCCTCATTGTTATGACACCATCAATCATTTTGAGTACAGTGAGCCTCATCCTAGTTGTTATTGTATGAGATGGACCTCTTAATTCTTGCTGCCTTATTTGTAATGAGTCTATGTACACTTGGAGAAATACAAGTTAAGTAAATCTTCTGATTACTGTGTTAACTTGTTTGCTAATCATTTATGTTCCTGTCCAGCTTTCCTATGATGACAGTTGCCGTAACACACTGTAGTCCACATCTCCTTACCATTATGTATGAACTTGTGCACAACAATACAAAATCAGAAAAGGTATGGGGCATGGGTACTAATTGTCATCACTGATATTTAATTTGTAAACTGAAGCTGCTAGTAAGGAAGCAAAGGACCATCTCAGCTTACAAGTTGTTTGTTGGGGAGGGGGGGGGGGAAATCAGCTCCTTTGGATTTTCGGGACAGCTATAATATCCACACAAACAAAATCAAAACTACTTGGACATACTAGGTAGCTAAATGTTAAACACAGGAAACTCCAAAGAAGAAGTTGGTTTATGAAATTTCTACTTATTGTACATCCTTTTCTTGTTATACTTGTCAAGAATCTTAATATTTAAATAGTTATCTACATGAGGTCAACATACCTTGGCTGAATTTGGAATCAGATTAATTAGATTGCCAAGAATAATTTCTGCAAAGTGGTCAAACTTCGAGCCTAGGTGTTGAGACATAAAAGCTATTGTGCAGCATGCTTCTCTCACAACCTGTGACCTGTAACATTCAGAATGATGTTATAGTAAGATATCATTTCTAACACATAATTAAAGCATTTGCAAGATCTCAAACCTGTAGTAGCAATGTTTAAATATTGAAATGTGTGATATATTTCTACCGACATGTAATAACAGACTGTGTATTGTACCAAAAACACATTGGTATAACAAACTAGGACTGCAGAGTCTGTGACATAATTCCTAAATACATGTGAAGGATTGAGTTCCTCTTGACACAAATGGCGACTTGTACACCAAAAAAATTTCTGAATCTATGCCGAACACAGACTGTACAGATACTTAACAGTTCCTATCTTGTTAATAAAAATTCATGAAATTTAGAAAACTGTAACTGCCTTTTTTTTACTATGACCTCTTTCTCTGACATTCCCTGAAGCAGGCCAAATACAACGTACAGGTTTCAAACAATACCAGTCCATATTATCATGCCAGTAATGCTACTGCACATTCGCACAAGTAGGGAAGCCATGTAATTAACACATTTACCGTAGCACTTATATTTTAAAATATTGAAGGAAGAGAATACTTAAATAAATCAATTATGTGCAATTTTTAATAATAATAATAATAACTGTCTTCATGTAAATCATTTAAGTCATTTGTATTTAAAATTAAATTACTAGAAAGAATGTGCTGAACACATGTTGATTAACTATAAATCTGTCATTTCTCACCCATCAGCACCTGGGTATAATCATGACATACAGGATATACAATTTGTCAATTTTACCGGGTATGCTAATTGTTAATTTTACCGGATCTACTATTTGTCAATTTTGCATGCATAATACATCTACAATCCATTTCAGTGCATAAGGAACTATACATCTTAGATCCATTCTTCTAATTTCTAATAGTGTTCTTATTTCATCTCACTTGGTTTTCATGCAGTGCATAAACCGAGAGAGTGCACTCTAATGTGTCAACTACCAAGGCCTAGCTCTAATTTCTTCATTTTCTTGAAACAAATAGATGCTGACGTCCTTCAGAGATTTTAGTATGCTTTAACCAAAACACTTCCCTAGTACTTATTAGGAACATTGTCTCCAAAATGCCAATTTTTTCAACATTATTATTATTATTTCATTTTTTTTTTTTTTTTTTTTTTTTCATTCAGGCCCACACGGAGACATGTCGGATGGCACCTAAGAGCCGGCGCTCAGCAGATGCTACCAACTGGCAGCTGCACCAGATGCAAAAATCATCAACGTACAACGCCAAGCAGAGGCCCATCAGAGATTACAAGTGCACTGATGACTATGAGGAAGAGTGTGACGCTTAGCACAGAACCCTGTGGGATAACATTCTCCAGACTGTGAGTGGCACTGTGTAAAGTGCCAACTCGAACTCTGAAGAGCTGGTGAGATAAAAATTCACAAATAAAAATCAGAAGGGGCCCACGGAAGCCACAGTCATGGAGGGTAACTAAAATGTGATGGCACCAAGCCATGTTGTATGCCTTATATAGGCCAAAGTAACCGCGACAAGGTGCTGGGGGTTAGTAAAAGCCTGTCGGATGGTTCTTTCCAATCTGAGTAAATGGTCAGTTGGAGATCGTCCTGCACGAAAGCCACACTGATATGGGAACAAAAGGCCCTGAGATTTGAGTACCCAATATAATCTGAAGCTAACTATCCTCTCAAGCCATTTACATTTGTCAGACGTTGGCTTCTTCCTGGGCTTAAGGACAGGGATAACAGTACAGTCTCGTCATTGTGACGGAAAAACACCCGTGAGCCAAATGCGGTTGAAGATCTTCAGGAGATGTTGCCTCTGGGGAGTGTCCAAGTGTTGGATCATCTGGTTGTGGATGGAATCCGGCCCTGGGGCCATGTCTTGTGAAGAGGTAAGAGCCTGCAAGAATACCCATTCAGTGAAGTGTTCATTATAGGGCTCAGCGTAGTGCGGGATGGAACATAGGCATAAAACTCTGAATTTCTGCCGGAGAGAGGTAGCAGGATAGGAAGAGGACACCGGTGCCATCGCAAAGTGTGTCGCGAGCTGTTCTGCAAGGAACAATGGATCAGTGCACAGAACACCTTGGAGGTTAAGACCCTGGACAGCTGACTGTTGTTAGCCGCCCTGAAGGCTACGGAGCTTTGACCAAACCTGTGATGAAGAGGCATACATCCCCAAGGAGGAAACACAGCGCTCCCAGCATTCCTTTTCACTCTGCTTAATAAGGTAACGAGCCTTAGCATGGAGACACTTAAAAGTGAGAAGGTCGGTCTGTGAAAGGTGTCGTCATAATTGCTGCAGCGCCCATCGGTGGTCCTGGACAGCGACTGCGACATTCTTAGTCCACCACGGTACCGGTCGACAATGAGTGGGACCTGTGGACAGGGTGACAGCAGTGCCAGTAGCACATAGATAATGGCAGAGATGCCTTGCACGACTGCACCAATGGAATTCAAGAGGGAGGTGTCGAAGTGCACAGCAGACATACACTCCTGGAAATTGAAAAAAGAACACCATGAATTCATTGTCCCAGGAAGGGGAAACTTTATTGACACATTCCTGGGGTCAGATACATCACATGATCACACTGACAGAACCACAGGCACATAGACACAGGCAACAGAGCATGCACAATGTCGGCACTAGTACAGTGTATATCCACCTTTCGCAGCAATGCAGGCTGCTATTCTCCCATGGAGACGATCGTAGAGATGCTGGATGTAGTCCTGTGGAACGGCTTGCCATGCCATTTCCACCTGGCGCCTCAGTTGGACCAGCGTTCGTGCTGGACGTGCAGACCGCGTGAGACGACGCTTCATCCAGTCCCAAACATGCTCAATGGGGGACAGATCCGGAGATCTTGCTGGCCAGGGTAGTTGACTTACACCTTCTAGAACACGTTGGGTGGCACGGGATACATGCGGACGTGCATTGTCCTGTTGGAACAGCAAGTTCCCTTGCCGGTCTAGGAATGGTAGAACGATGGGTTCGATGACGGTTTGGATGTACCGTGCACTATTCAGTGTCCCCTTGACGATCACCAGTGGTGTACGGCCAGTGTAGGAGATCGCTCCCCACACCATGATGCCGGGTGTTGGTCCTGTGTGCCTCGGTCGTATGCAGTCCTGATTGTGGCGCTCACCTGCACGGCGCCAAACACGCATACGACCATCATTGGCACCAAGGCAGAAGCGACTCTCATTGCTGAAGACGACACGTCTCCATTCGTCCCTCCATTCACGCCTGTCGCGACACCACTGGAGGCGGGCTGCACGATGTTGGGGCGTGAGCGGAAGACGGCCTAACGGTGTGCGGGACCGTAGCCCAGCTTCATGGAGACGGTTGCGAATGGTCCTCGCCGATACCCCACGAGCAACAGTGTCCCTAATTTGCTGGGAAGTGGCGGTGCGGTCCCCTACGGCACTGCGTAGGATCCTACGGTCTTGGCGTGCATCCGTGCGTCGCTGCGGTCCGGTCCCAGGTCGACGGGCACGTGCACCTTCCGCCGACCACTGGCGACAACATCGATGTACTGTGGAGACCTCACGCCCCACGTGTTGAGCAATTCGGCGGTACGTCCACCCGGCCTCCCACATGCCCACTATACGCCCTCGCTCAAAGTCCGTCAACTGCACATACGGTTCACGTCCACGCTGTCGCGGCATGCTACCAGTGTTAAAGACTGCGATGGAGCTCCGTATGCCACGGCAAACTGGCTGACACTGACGGCGGCGGTGCACAAATGCTGCGCAGCTAGCGCCATTCGACGGCCAACACCGCGGTTCCTGGTGTGTCCGCTGTGCCGTGCGTGTGATCATTGCTTGTACAGCCCTCTCGCAGTGTCCGGAGCAAGTATGGTGGGTCTGACACACCGGTGTCAATGTGTTCTTTTTTCCATTTCCAGGAGTGTATATAAAAGCCAACTGGCCCTGTAGAATGCCCAACGTTGGGGCCTGGCGGCAGCAGGGGAACAATAGAATCACCAGAAAAAGTGGTCACTGTCACAAAGATCACCATGGGATGACCTGTGTAGGGAAGCCACGAGAGCATAGGAGGAGACGATGAGATTGATAGCAATAAAGGTGCCATGAGCTGCACTGAAGGGGAACTGACATTGAGGGGACACAAATCGAGGTCCATAATAAGCTGGTCAATTAAGAGACCCTACCCATTGAAGTGGCACCACCCACCCACAGTGGGTGGTGAACACTGAAGTCGAAGAGGAGAAACAGAGGCAGTTGCTGGAGTAAGGTAGACAGTTCAATGTAAGGAAGTGATCTACCTGGAGGGGGGTCCGGTCCGGCACACAGTTTTAACCTGCCAGGAAGTTTCATATCAGCGCACACTCTGCTGTAAAGTGAAAATCTCATTCTGGCATTCTTTATAGTCATTTTTTTTCCTTTCTCACTGGACCACACAACATCCATGAAGACTCTTTCAGTGCCAAAGGCACACTTTATTTTTCTGCTTTCTTAACTGTTAATATTGAATGTATATCTAGTTACTGCAATATTTACACTAGCAGTATTATCACTGTTACTGCGTATCATCACAAGCTTTTCTACATTTTTATTTCATCATATACACTTTGTCTACTTTGTTTCCCAAAGAAGATTAGGGTTCAACATCCTATCAGTGGCAAGGTTAGTAAAAATGGTGCACAACTCTGGATAGGGTTTAGACAGCAAAAGAAATCAGAAGTGTCCATTTCAAAATACCCAGTTCGGCATGTGCCTCAAGAAATTAGTAGTGCCCATATCAAAAGACCCATTCTGGCATTTGCATTAAGTGATTTTGGGAAATTTGCCATGGCTGTTTCAATAAAATTATTCCAGTACTCAAATGATTCAGGAACCAAGAACAACCTAAATCTGAATGGTTGGTTGGGGATTTGAATCCTGCTCTTTCCACATGCAAGTTCTATGCCTTAAGGACCGAGTCCTGTGGCTCAGTGTGTTTCAATGTTTGTGCTTTACATTCCCCTATCTACTCTTCCTATTCAATAAACTCCAACATTTCATTAACAATCCAATACCTCTCAATAATTCATTCACATGTTCAGTAATACGGCCGAAAGGCCCAAATACACTAACAAAATTATCACAGCAATAAGGTAGCCATGAACAGCTTCATTCATGAAATGTGTGTGTCACATGATTTCTGATACACAATTTTGTTGAACCACTGATTAACTGAGCAACCAAAAACTATTAATATCACTCTCACAATTCCACGCAGAATCATTAACAATTCTCTTGTTTATCAAAAAAAAAGACCTCAGAGCTTGAGAGAAACTTGCACTACAGAGAGAAATTTAAAAAGAGCAAAGTTTAAGTACTAACCTCAGATCTTTCAAAACTCCTAAAAATGGTGTCTCCATTAAACGTAAGTGTTTGAAAAATTCCTCATGCTTAGCAGCTCCAGCCATTACAACAGATCGTAGTTTTTTCAACTGAAATACACAAAAGTTTTTACTTATTTTAAGAAATAAATTTTATTAACACTTATAATCCTAATCATCACATTACTAACCGCCTCAACACGTTTTGACCAATCATTATTTGGATCATTAATTATGTCAGTTATTTTGGTCAGCTCTTCTTCCAATTCTCGCGCAGTGAAAATTGTGGCTGGTTGAACTTCCTCAAAAACTTTCACAAAATGCTCCTCATCCACTGCTCCCGCTGATGCTGTAATTGTGTAAAAAAGATTTAGTTAGTATCTCTAATCCATCTAAATTTTGAATAGGGCCTGTGCCACAGGTATACCCTCTGATAAATATCACTGCTGATTTCAAACACTGGAAAATCCAGGGTCGAATATTAACAATATAAGGAACAGATAGATTGCTACTCACTATAAACATGACATGTTGAGTAGTTACACACAGGCATGACAAACAGACCCTTACACATTAGCTTTTGGCTAAAGCCTTCTTCAGATAAGGAACACACACACACACACACACTCGATAACCAGTACGGGCTGGTCCCTGCATGCCATAGATGGTGGCCATGTATGCTTGTGTGAATAAATGTGTGTGTGTGTGTGTGTGTGTGTGTGTGTGTGTGTGTGTGTGTGTGTTTTTCCTATTCTGATGACGGCTTTGGCCAAAAGCTAATGCGTAAGAGTCCTTTCATTGTGCCTGTCTAACTCAATGCATCATCTTTACGGCCAGTAGCAATCTATCTTTTCCTTATACCACTGCTCATTTTTCTCTTTATCATAATTATTGTGAGCCATATAATTACAAAACTGCATGAATATCTTCTCATTTGCTCTCTCTTCAGTAATGTATATAACTTCCATCATCAAACTACATGACTAAATTGGACTAAAAGCTTAAGTTTAAAGCTATGTGATATGTGAACTCTGTGGAAGTAGCTTTCTTTTATAAGCTGCCAATTTTGTTATATCATGGATCCCTAAGCATGAAGAGTTTATTTGTCTTCAACTGTGTGTGTGTGTGTGTGTGTGTGTGTGTGTGCTACTCTTGATGTTCACAAAAATCTGTGCTGGATAACTGTCTCTAATCAAAACTGGTCGCACCATCAAAAAATTGAAAATCAACTTGAAGTGTTACATGATGTCATTTTTACCACTGCTGTGGAACACAGTCAACATAAAATACCACAAATAACTGTTGTATTGTCCAATAATGACAGATACAGTATTCCCAAACTCTTGTGTTGTCATTGCTCAAGGTATGACCCAAGCCATGAGGGAGTCACATAAAAAGTATTATAATAAATAAAGAGATACCTGTAAGACATATTACTGAAAAATATGAGCTAAATCACATACCTTTTTTATTGCCTTGAGTTCCTGATGAAGAAAATCGGGACATATTTCTTGAAGCATTTGTTAACATGCAATGCAGAACAAAAACTGTGTTAAGGATGTGAGTAATGGACACAACATACATGCAAAATTGTGAAAGGGATTAATTACTGTGCAGTCATTTTACAAATATTGAAGATACGTACAAAGCATTCATGAGACAAGCACACAAGCAAGTACACAGACATAGGAAGTGGATAATATATCCTCTATTATTTGGCAGGTCTATCCATAAGTGGCAGTCAAATGAAAATGAGACAGATGGAAAGTAGTAAGTAATTTCTTTATTATTTCGAAAGTAATCACAGTAACATTTAATACTTTTATCCCACTGTCAGACAAGATGGTCAATGCTTTTGTGGAAAAATGCAGTTTCCCACGGAACAATTTTTGTA
This sequence comes from Schistocerca serialis cubense, assembly GCF_023864345.2. Classification (NCBI taxonomy): domain Eukaryota; kingdom Metazoa; phylum Arthropoda; class Insecta; order Orthoptera; family Acrididae; genus Schistocerca; species Schistocerca serialis. Next base: position 717,043,884 of record NC_064640.1, read on the forward strand.
CCCAGGCATTGCACTGTTACGTCTGAAGCAACTTGATAGCCACGAATGTCTTCTTCATGGTTTCAAAAGTATGGAAATTGGTTGGGGAGACGTTGGGACTGTATGGAGGATGTGTACGAACTTCCCAGTGAAATTTCTGCAGTATAGTCAAAACAAACCTGGAAAAACATTGGTGGACATTACCCTGCAACACAGCCATGCCCTCCATCAACATTCTTAGGCATTTGGACTCGATAGCCTGATTCACGTTTTTGCAAAGTGTCCATTTACCACGGTAGGAGGGCATTCACATGTTTCCACTGTTGGTTCTGACACACTCTAACTCAAAATAATGACGTTTCACCACCTCTGACAGTCTGGGACAGGACACAATATTCTTCACTGTGATACTGTTCCAAGTGCTGCAGTGATATAGACATTCTGTTCAACTTCTGCTACTCTGTTAGGCTGTGGGGAACCAGCTGCACACAGATTTTCCAGAACTTCAGATGCTCTGTCATGATGGTGTGAGCAGTACTGTGACTGATGCCCAACACGAGGCAAATATCTAACACCCTCTGGCATTGGTCATTTGTGACGGAACACCCACTGCAGTAATGATATGACACCCAACCTCCTCAAAAGTGTTTATTCAATGCAATCACACGTGCACATGACGTGCTGTGTTTGTCATATACAGCACTCATTCAGGCATGAACTTCCCTTCCTGACAATCCTTCTGCAGTAAAAAACTGCTCCTTGCTGTTCCTCTCTCCCAGAATCCATAGTAAAGTCAAACACACATTCAATTCATTGGCCTCACGTCAACCATGTTTAACAGACAAATGGCACAGAGGTGAGCATCACCCTGTTCTTTCCTGACTGCCAATGGAGGGCACTTCAACGCACACAGCCACCTGCACTACCAACGTGCACACTTGCTCATTTTGATTTGACTTCCCCTTATATATGAAGCAATAATGAGTAATCAGCAATGTGAAACAGATGGATTGTCGGGTAGTCTTCAAGGGTATAATGTCTGTAGACTTAAAGGCAGGAAAGAATGGTTGATTACATTAGAAGTAATAGCCCTTTAAATTGTTACTAGCCATTATGAATGTGTTCAAGATTTTTGCAGGGATCTATGGTTAAGCAAAGGATCTTTGTACTTGTCAGCACCACCCACATTCCAATGCATAAGAGTGATTTCAGTAAAACCATACCATGATACTCAAAAAAATAAATAATTTTTGCCTACATGTCATGTTCTGCATGAATGCAGAAAAAATAATATGAACTGATGATTTATTTAACTAATATTTTATATTTACAAGGGTAAGACTGCTTTTATAACTATAATATGCACAGAAATGCATTATAAACAAATACAGAAGCAGGCCACATTTAAATATGAGTATTAGTCTTCAGAAAGATGACAATGTTTGCAGGCTGTTATTAATAAGCTAATTAATGACCCACTGAAGACTTGAAAAAAAAAAACAACGTCAGAGATCAAACTAAATAGCAAACATAAAATAGTTAAAGCAATATTCAGTATCTTGCATTCTGCAGTATAAACTGCCCTCAAGTACTTATTTTATCTGTATTGCCACAAAACAATATTTTTCCTCATCTGTTATTGGAACAGACACATACTCAAAACTAAAGGTATGAACATACCTTTTAAAAGGGCTAACAAACCAACATTTTTCAGTTAAGTTTACCAGAGCATGAGCAGAGTACGCTTTTGGCTGCTGTTAATCAGTGGTAACAGATTACACTGATATTTATTGAACCTGTGCCAGTTTCTAGAATAAACAACACAGTAAAGACAGCAACCAATCAGTAGATAATGATAATTTTACTTTGAAAAACCAGTTTCAAATGCTTCACTTATCTTCAGTAGCTTATACGGTTTATCTCACATTTGTAGCAACTTTGGAAAGCACTGAAATGGTCTGGGGAGACATGCTTCCAAGGCAAAGTACATAAAATTGAAGCACATGTTTAAGGCAAAATCTTGGCTCCACTAAATCTACATCTGTACTCTGCAAGCCACCATATGGTGCAGGGTGCATGGTGAAGCATACCTTGTATCACTGCTAGGCATTTCCCTTTCTGTTCCACTCACAACAGAGCAACAGAAAAACGGCTGTCTACATGCCCCCATATGAGCCCCTATGTGAAATGTATGCTGTCAGCAGTACACTCATTCTGCTGTCAGCCACAAATGCCAGTTACCTGAATTTTGTCAACAGTGTCTCACAAAAAGTGTGTTGTTCTCCCTCCAGTGATCACCATTTGAATTCACAGAGTATTTCTGTAACACTCAGATGCTGAGTGAACCAGCTGATAACACTATCTAGTAGCATGCCTCTAATAACTTTAATGTCTTTCTTTAATCCTACCTGGTAGCAGCTCCCAAACACCTGACTACTATTCCAGAAAGAACTGCATAAGTGTTCTGCATGCTCTCTCTTCCACAGATAAGCTACACTTTCCTAAATTCTCCAAATAAACTAAAGTCAGCCATTCACCTTCTCTACAACTGACCTTACATGATACATCCATTTCAAGCTGCTTTGCAACATTACATCTACATATTTAAACAACATGACTGTGTCAAGCAACACACAATTAATACTGTATTCTAACATTACAGGATATTTTTCTTACTCATCTGCACTCATTTACAGTCTTCCATGTGTCAAGCAAGCTACCATACATTACACTAAACAGAAATTCTGTCTCTCGCTACAGCCACTCAATAATGATCCTTTCCCATATGCTACAATGCCATTAGCAGTCACAGACTGTTGCTCACCCTATCAATTGTAGTGTGTGTGTGTGTGTGTGTGTGTGTGTGTGTGTGTGTGTGTGTGCGCGCGTGTGTCCGTGTCCTTGGAGATCTTGAGGGCGAAGGGTTGAGGGCATTCTCACTGTCCCTGGCAGCATGATGTCAAAATGAACATAAAAATGATGCTGAAACTGATATAAAATATGATGTTGAAACTGACATAAAATATGATGATGAAACTGCTGACACAAAAAGATTTCATGTCATCAACATCTTGTACCCCACAACTTATTCAAGTATTCAAGGAAGTATAACACACATCATCATTATGCACACCTTTGGACAGCGTATTATGGACAGATGAACAGTGAAGCACTGAGACATCTACTAGGCAGACCTCAAAAGCCAACTTTTCAAGAGACATAAATTTTATAAATATGTTGCAATAGTTCATGTACTGTAATGTGTTAATATTAACAGGGGAATGATAAGGACAAAAGTTCAAGACAGGCAGCAGTTTAAGCAAGCTACGAGGGTGGTTTGAAATGTTCTCGGAACAAAATAGAAAAAAAGTACTTTTATCACTGAAACTTTTTTTTTATTTTTGAATGTAGTCTCCTTGTACATTAATGCACTTGGTCCAATGATGTTCCAGAGCCTTAATCCCATAACGAAAATTTGTTTCCTTCAGGCCTGCGAAATAGTTGTCAACTACGGCTATCAATTCTTCACTTGAAGTTAATCTTCATCTACCAAAAAAAATTTCAGTTTTGGGAAGAGATGGAAGTCTGATGGAGTGATATCAGGTGAATAAGGTAGGTGTGGCAACAATTCATACCTTAGTTCGTGTAATTCTGCCATGGCGACAACACATGTACAGGCGCGCTTTGTCTTGATGGAAGATAACTCTCTTCCTTACTAAACCAGGTCTTTTTTTGCATATACTTTGTTGCAATTTGTGCAGTAGGTTAACATAATATTCTCCAGTAATTGTTTGCCCAGTAAGGAGATAATCTACAAACAGAATCCCCTTAGCATCCCAGGACACTGACACCATGTTCTTTCCTGCTGAAGGAATTGTCTTTGCTTTCTTTGGTAGCGGAGGAACGGCAGGTTTCCACTGCTTTGACTGTTGTTTTGTGTCTGGGGTATAGTAGTGCACCCAAGCTTCATCTGTGATCACAAACTGGCACAAAAATTCTTGTTTGTTTATCCTAAAATGGGCCAAACATTGTTCTGATATGTCCATTCTCATGATTTTTTGATCCAGCGTCAATAGTCATGGCACCAATCTTCCAGATAATTTTTTTTCATTTCTAATTCTTCAGTTAAAATGTGATATACCCCTTCAGATGACATCTGGAAAGCATGAACAATATCATGCACTTTCAATTGACAATCCTCCATGACCATTTTATGCACTTTTGCAATAACTTGTGGAGTAGTGACACATCTCGCTGACCACTGCACAGATCATCATCTAAGCTCTCCCGACCAAATTTAAATTCATTTGTTAACATGGTAACAGTTGAATATGAAGGAGCCGAGTCCCCCTGTGTATTCTGGAAATCAGCATGACTGTCCTTTGCTTTCATGCCTTTCTTTACGAAGTACTTAATCACTGCTCGAATCTCGATTTTTTCCATCTTCGCAAATCACTACGCGGGAACAACAACAGAGGCACGTCACCACCACAGCGCTCTTCCAAGAGCACTGACGTGGCACATGTTTACAGGCAACAGACCAATGAATATCATGTGAACAACTCGTCGTGCTAACGCTGACCTCTCGTGGTGATTCTGAGAACTTTTCAAACCACCCTTGTGTATTATAGCAACAAGTGACAATATTATAGCAACAAGTGACAAGGGCACTTCACCAAGCAAAGATATACCTGATTGGGTTAAGCTTACAATATTAATGTGTGATGTCAGTATAAAGCTAGTATCTTAGTGACTGCTGGGTAAGAAGAATTTTTTTTTTTTATGTATAGCTGCATGCAGTTAAAAATAGTAAGAACTGTGGCTGTTGCACATGGAAGCTGATGGAACTGGCCAGCACCTGGAAATGGTTGGAAACTACATTGGTCACAGTCTAAAGACTTTTGGCTGCTGCCCTGAACTGCAGTAGCATTGAAGCATCAGCAGAGAAAGATGTGTTGCCTTTGGCGTCTCTAGCAACACCTGGGATCTTTGATGTTGTAATGCCTTCCAATACACCTGACCTGATTGGTTCACACTCACCTAAGTGTGAATGGCAAATAGTGGCAAGGCTGCGTATTCCTGGACAGAAGGCAAAAGTGGGTAGTAGCAATACGGTTGTCTCCTTATGCCTTTAAAAACAGATGTGAAGCCTCGCTCACTAGTGAGAGAACACTTGGGACTGGGTCTGCTCTCTCTGAAGATTCTAGACAGGTACAGAGGATGAATTTGCCAGGTATTGGGGACTCAAACATTAAGCATTACCCTAAGGATACAGTTATAGGAGTTTGAACCCACTAATGTCATTAAATGGGCAGACACAAGCACTTCAATTGAATTTCACATATTGTAAAACCAAGCAACAAAATAAAATGCGAAAATACTCACCACCCTTGCATAATGAAATTGCACAGAAACTGTAATAATTTAAATCCATAGTTTACATTCTTTCATGCAGTCTGAATTTCATAAACTTAATGAGAATTAATATAATTACATAATACTGTACTGCGTTATGCAGCTGTAAGCAGCTTAAATTCCTGACCTGCCAGGAAAACCTACAATAAGTTCTTCCTGGAGCAGTCAACACACGTCAAAACATGCAACATAACATTCTTATTGTTTAAGTATCAAATTTATGCTGCATAATTTTTAAGCTACTTTTTTTTTAAAGCCAAACTCATGTATTTCTTTTTTATCCAATAACTTGTCCCACTTCTGTAGCATTAATTTATTTTGACTGCTGTTTTCTGTGATACTCATGCAGCAAACATTTTCCCTTCCCTCACTAACCTGGCTTGTGTATTTGTTGCAGTATAAAGTCTTAAGTCATAAACCTAACATCAGTATGAGCCATGTAACAACTACTTGGCGGACAATGATGTCTACTGGACTTTTGCATACACTACGGTCTTACGTAATAATCATGCTCATGCATGTTTTCTAACGATATTCGCACACCTTCCATTTGGTCATTGCCTCAGTCATTTTCTTACTACTTGTAAATCTTCAAATAGTTTTCTCGCTAAATATGTTTGCCTGGATACATGTCCCATCCAATCCCATTTCAATTTCATTACTGTCATTATCACATCTTTCACTTCCCTCTGGCCTCTGATAAATTTTGTTTCTCTCTCTCTTCCAGTAGTCCCCGAAAAGCATATCTCCATTATTTGTCAAGCAACCCTCAATTTTTGAATTTTTTTCATTTAAAGTGCTTTTCTCTCTACTGAAGTCGCAACTGGTAATATTATATTATGAACTTTCAATATTGAATAAACCAGAAACTTTATTTTGAAAACTGTTTATTTACCAAAAGCACTCACGGCCAGTTCTACTCTTCTGCTTTAATTCTACTGCTGTCTGTTCAGTCACCATCTTTAAGTGCTCTAATTACAACTATTCATCAACTGGTTCTGTGACTCCACTGTTTGTGTGCACATTTTTCTTCTTGATTTGATGACTATACTTCATTGTAGTCTTATAAAAACAGACCAATTAGACTGACTTTCGGACTTGTTCTATTCACTGATGAATCTTATATGCATTAGAGGCAAACAGCATAAAGTCATCAGTGGAAAAAAAATGAGGAGGAGGAGGAGGAGGAGGAGGAGGAGGAAGAGGAGGAGGTGGTGGTGGTGGTGGTGGTGGTGGTGGTGGTGGTGGTTCATGGACCTTCCATTCACATGCAGTCCTTAACCTCAACTATATATATAACTAAAATAGTTAATATAGATAGTAGTTATTATCATAGAGGAAGGTGGAAGCAACTGCTGACAAATGAAAGTTGAGACAACAATGTGTAAATTACAGGATAAGGGACATGATGCTGAATCAGGCAGGATTTAAGTATCTACCGCAACGCAGAACAAATTAAATGCACCCAACAAATATTTAACTGGTGATACAGACCAGCACCACCAAGAGTTAGGCCTTTTACCCTATTTTGTCTCAGAATTGTTCATGCCACCATCTTTGGGGACATTTAACGTTCCTCTTGCCAGTTGGGTTATACTGCATTGCAGCTTCAGTTAGCCTATCATTAAACATATGTTGGACATGGTCATTCCGTCTTCTTTCTTTCTTTTTTTCCCATGTGTTCAATATTTAGTTCTTGTCTAATATCGGTATTTATTTTATGGTCCAACAATGAATATACCACTACAAAGTGAAGGACCTTCCTGTCTGATGATTCGTTTCAATGTAATTGATCATATGTTAGGATCCAACATTCACTACCATACAGCAGCAAAGGCAACACTATTACTTTGTATGGTTTAATTAGTGTTTCTTTCCGTATGTTATGTTGTAATGTAGATTGTATAGTTCCAAAGAATTGTCTGAATCTGGCCAATTTTAGCTCTGCATCATCTGGATACAACAACATGGTACAGATAAACATCAAGTGGTAATAAGTACAGCAATCAGTCGCAAATAATATTTATTGCAAATCCAGATTTTGATCACTGTGTGGCCATCTTCCGTGTTTAAACACATACAAAAAAACCATTACAATAAGGTGACAAGCATCCTTTAATATATGTTCAGTTGTATAAGTTTTACTTGTGAGTTAATAATAAAATACATAACAGCAGATACCACTTAAAACATTACAACCATTTATACATAAACACAGTCCCAACTGGACTATCAATGTCAGAGACTGAGTTCACACTGAGGCTGCTGGCTTCCATGTATGTCATATCAGTTTACAGTGTCCTCTACATACATGATGGATTGCCAAAATATATTAACTAAAAAAAGTCTCTAATGTTTTAAAGTTACACATACATGATAGTGACTGTGTGAGGTGACAAGTGGCATCAGTTACTGCTGTATATTTTTAGTTACATACAGTTTAAAAATACAGTAAGTCCTATCCAAAAGATCTATATTAATAAATTTATTTAAACAGTGTTAAATCCAAAGTGTTAATAACTTACCCATATAATTACATTAACAACATAGTGAACAAATGGCAAAAAGAAAATAGTTTCAATGTAGTGGACAACAGTAATAATAAGTGTATTTGTTTACCATACTAAGATAAAATTAGCGACAGGATAATCGCGTTTTTAGAAAAAGAAAAGTAAATGTGGAATTTTGTACCACAAGTAAACTGGGTAGTATTTTAAAAACAGTATGGAAAAAAGAACTGTTTTCCATAGATCAGAAACCTACAGAAGTGGATGTCCCAACTGCGATGTTTGCTATGTGGGACAAAATGATAAGCAGCTTGAAGCCAGCTTTGGCAAACATGTCACATTTTTTTCAAAAGAGGTGGCAGAAAAATCTAATCTCTCCACAAGTTTGAAATTTTTAATATCAGGCACTATCTTGTGGGACACTGCTTAACCCTTTAACTGCTCTAGATGTGTTAACGCGCACACCTTTGTACCTGTCCCTGTGTGCTCTGAACGTGTTTACATGCGCCACCAGTCCTTCTACCTGGCACATGTCCAGAGCACACAGGGACAGGTACAAAGGCGTGCACGTTAAAAGGACCAGTGCAGTTAAATGGTTAATTAGCAGGGGGCCACAAAACGTTTCCATTTTTGGAAATTATTTAAAAATCGTGGGATTCAGATACTATGAGAGACTTCCAATAGACACATTGATCTGGCAGTAACAAACTATTTATGATTAAACTAATCCTAGATTGCACATGAGTACATAGTTTTGGTGGCAAATATATTACCCACAATTATACATGGTGTATCTGGAAGTTTATTAGTTTTAACACCAAACTGCATAAATTATAATGTATTTTTATGTGAAAACTGTGTGAAAGGACATTATAAAACAGAAAAATGTTGGGTCCGTTTGAAATAAAGCTGCTAGTCCAATAGCTTATAACACCATTTTTGTCTAATCTAATTCCTGTAGCTGCACTTAAAATCTGACAAATAAATTTATTAGTGTGTGTCTTCTGGATAAGATTTGCTGTAATTTTAAACTATAAGTAATTGTAAAAATGTACAATGATAACTGATGCCACTGGTTAGTACACACTGTCACCACCATATATGTATAACTGCAAAACATTACACACTGTCAGTACACACACAAAAAAAAAAAAAAACACCCAAAGTTGCAAATTTCACATTTTTTATTCACTCAATGACTAGTTTAAGGCCGGGATCCATTTTCGAATCATCATAACATAGTCAAAAATGGTGTTTCCATAAATGCAAAAACTATGTAAAAAATGTGCAAACACACTGCTCATTTGCATATTTTTGACATAGTTTTTGCATTTTCGGAAGTACCATTTTTGACTATGTTATGATGATTTGAAAGAGAGTTCTGGCCAGAAACTAGTTATCGAGTTATTAAAAAAATTGAGATTTGCAACTTTGGCTGGTTTTTTGTTGCACCAATTAACAGAAGTTGCTGGCCTACAATTATTACAGCATGCTGAAAGTTCGTAAATTGGACACTATTGTTAGTTACAACTGTCAGTTTGTTTTATGTATGTGCATGAGTTTTTTAAAAAAAAAAAAAACAAGAAATAAAATAACAAAACATGTGATTGGAAATAAAGTACATATAGTTTAGCAATGCCATGTAGTGGGCGCTGTAAACTGGTACGAAATAAGAAGCAGCCAATGGCCTCAGTGTGAATTCAACCTTTGACATGGATGGACCAGTTGGGACTAACGTAATATTTTAACTTACATCTGCTAATACAAACTTTATTACTGACTCACTTATATAACTGTACACATAATAAGGTATACACATTACCTTATTTTAACTTGTTCCTTATATGTTCTTTAGCATTGAAGATGGCCACACACTGACTAAAATCTGAATTTGCAACAAACATTATTTGCAACTGATTGCTGTACTTTTTACCAGCACTGCAGTCAGCAATCCATAAAACAGCACTAAGTACCCGTGTCCTCTGGCTACCCACAACAGCATAATGGAAACATAGATCATGCATGTATTTGTTTGTACTTATTTAAAATGGTTCAGTTAGCTGAAAAACCTGTCAGGTGGGAAATATATGCCATGATTCCTTTCCTGCCTTTGAAAGACAGGTAAGTTGTCAAAATGAATTAGTTTATTAATAATGTTTATGGAGGAAACTTACAGAGTGATTGGCTTGTAAGAAAAGAGGATAAATCATTCAAAGATGGCCATACTAATGGTCGGTCATGTTGAGGTGAAAAGTGGGTAACTATCTGTTGCTGCTGAAGACTTGGTACAGAATGTTGACGCATAAGTTCTAGAAAACAGAAAATTAATATTTTCATCCTTTTCTAATGAGCTTCCTCAAGTTTCAAAAAGAGATATTTACGAAATTCTTACAAAACACTTAAACTACTAGTTGTGTTCCTGCATAGATCCCGAAAATGCTGAGTGAGGTGTATAAATCCATTTGAGCAGCCTGTGCTTTAAATTTCCCTGTGCAAACTGTAACAATGATGGTGAATGTTTAGGATGAGTTGTCACTGAAGCGTTTGTGTGGTCTGCGGTTCTCACCCCTATTTCATAATAGGAGTAATCTGCTTCTATCAACAGCAGAATTCAAAAACATCAAATAATGTTAAGAGTGTCTTTGAGTGTGTTTTTCTCACTCAGTAACAACCAGAAATACTTACAGCGACAATAATATTTCAACATGCACTTAATTTTAATTGACTGGTGAGTTTGGCCATGAGCTAAAGATGTCTGCCACTTACACCAAGAGCAGAATGGTATGTTGCGTGGCCACTGCAGGATTAGTAGAAGGGAGGGGGGAATATTTCATTGTTTGGCTCCAAGTGCTGACAACTCACAAGTGTGCACAACTAGCACTGATCAGCAGCTATCGTATAAATTCCAAACTGAAGGAACACAGATTCATGAACATGGATTATATACACAGTCATCTTCAAATGTAATACATGATTGTAGCAAGTAATATGAAATCAAATTAAGGATGATGCAATACAATGTAATGGGTAAAAGAAACATGACATTCCAAACGTTCAGTAAACATTTGCGATCGTGTCTCATATTGCAATTACTGTTATTAATTAAGGTAACATACTAATTTATGTAGGTTAGCAACTAACAGTAAGATTGGTAGGGGAAAGTTTGGTAAAGTGGCCAGAACAGGAAAAGTGGCCATTGGATATTTACGCTCTGAACAGCACTGCTGCCTGACGAGAACTGGTCACATTAGTTCAAAAATACACTGCCATTGTTGTCAGTGAGATTGGCAGAGGAAGTGTGATCCATTATTTCTCAGTAATTCATTTTATCATTCTTACTAATAATAATTTTTAACACTATCAATGTTTAAACAACACCTTTTTGCCTGCAAACATAGTTCCTTGTTATTTATTTCAGTTTGATAAGTTTTCTACCCCAATAGGAGTTGGTTACTCCCAACAAAACACACATAATACAAACGATAAAACCTGAATCCTTTTATATACGAAGCTCTCAGCCAACATGTCTGTTCTGTTGTATTTGGCCTAACACAAAGTGCGACTGAAGACAGTCTGCTGCACCCAACTGGTTTTCTTTCGTACACTAGGGCATGGAGATGCCTACAATATGCACCAAAAAATCAGAACAACACCTCGGACTCTGTTGCAATGGCACTGTCCACGATACCCGTTTAGGTATGGAAAACTGGCCACGTGTAATACATGTAGTTCCAACATATTATTTTCTTTTTCACTTGAAAATATTTGGTGCGATACCTTATAATACATAGAGTCAAAATGGGTAGATGGTTAGCTATTAATAACTATGGTTTGGTGAAAATTGAAATTGTCTTTACGTGGCCATTTTACCCCCCTCCCCCATGCAGCCCATGGTGTAGTCCTACGATGTCAATAATGGCTCTTAAGCAAAGCCATTTGACGCCTACTGATAGAGAGGATCTGATACTTTACCTGATAAGACATTTACAGGATAGGCAATTCTGCAAAAATACATCAACCAATGTTTCACATGTAGTGTTACTTCTGACACTATAAATGCTGAGTAACATCAAGACAAATGGCAACTACGGGAGCACTGTAGACTAAATCCACTCCACAGCTGGTTTGGCCAATGAGTGTGAGGGTACAATGTCAGTACTTGAGTCAAATGTATATTGTAATGCGAGGCCAAGAAACACACTCTAAAACAAAAACTACGCAGCATGAAGCAATTATCCAAATGGGACAGAAATCGTTAGGTGTGATGCACATGTACAGACACAAACAATTACAATTTCAGAAAAATTGGGAGAGTTAATCAAGATAAAGAGCTACACAAACTGAGCAAGTTGATAGCTTGTTGGTCCACTTCTGGCCCTTATGCAAGCTGTTATTCAGCTTGGCACTGATTGATAGAGTTGTTGGATGTCGTTCTGAGGAATATTGTGCCTAATTCTCTCCAATTGGCACATTAGATTGTCAAAACTACAAGATGGTTGAAGAGCCCTGTCCATAATGCTCCCAATGTTCTGAACTGAGAAGAGATCCAGTGACCTTGCTAGCCAAGGTAGGGTTAGGTAAGCATGAAGACAAGCAGTATAGAAACTCTCTTCAAGTGTGAGTGGGCATTATCTTGCTAAAATGTAAACCTGTCTTACCATGAAAGGCAAATAAACAGGGCATAGAATGTAGTCAACGTACCACTGTGCTGTATGGGTGCCATGGATGACAACCGAAGGGGACCTGCTATGAAGAGAAATTGTACTCCAGGCCATCACTCCTGGTTGTCAGATTGCATAGTGGGTGACAGGTTAGTTTCCTACCACTTTCAGGGGTGTCTCCAAGACATGTCTTTGATGATCATTGGGGCTAATTCGAGGTAAGACTCATCACTGAAGACAATTCTACTACAGTCACTGAAATTCCAGGTTGAAGATGTGTCTGGAGATGTCCCAGACAGCAGTGGGATACCTATCCGACTGCACATGGCCTGTCAACCACATTTTGTTGTCCTTCATACAAGCCATTCTGGGGTTACATTTCGGGGAGATAATGCCTGCCTGCAAACAGTGAGAGTTTCTATGGCTCATCTTCATGTTTAACACACCCTTCCTTGGTCAGCAAGCCCGCCGGATCTCTCCCAACTGAGAATCCTTGGAGCATTGTAGGCAGGAACCTCCAACCAGCTCAAGACTTTAGCAATCTAACGTGTCAATTGCAATGTATACGGTCCAGTCACATTAATGTGAGCACCGACTGAGTTCTACATCACAATGCCATAAACACTAACACACAACTGGTGACAGCACTGGAAGTGGACGGTACATAAAGTGTGTCTGGGGATGCAAAAAACAGCGCACTTTTTCTTGTAATGTGAAAACTGAGTGCTTTATTTGATGTGCAAAAGGGCATGATCATTGGCTTTCATGCTAGGGATGGAAGCATTTCCAAAATGGCACTGGATGAACCAAAGGAGTCATTATTGGTTATAAGGGTACATGCTTACTGTGGGTCATTTGCTTGCGATCCGTGATGGAACTAGAAATTCTGTATTATACTTTTGCTGGCCTAGTATATCTCAATAAAACTCAATAGTAAGTACACAAAATCCTTCCCCCTTAAACTGGTGCACAGTGGCAGAACTGGTACAAGTAGCAAAGGATTATGAGTACCCTTAATATTGCCTCAAGGTGACAGCAGGGGAAGTCCGGTACTCAGGAACAATGGATATTGGGGCCAAACGTTTGGTGGCAATGGGTGGCAAGAGCTGATGCAACAACTGTTGGGGGAAATGATTGACCTCCACTGGTTCATCACTTATCACTGCTGGTTGTGACCTCAACTAGGTGGATCTACAGCACAGGCACTGAGATAGTACATATGACAAGCTAATGGATTAGTTGAGATACCTTGGCCAGGTTGGTATTGCATGTAACTAGAATGTGGTAGTATAGACTTACGCCAGCTGTAGTGCTGGTCTACTGTAGCTACTTGTTTGGGCCTGACATGGTCGTATCAGGGGTATGTAATCCCTTACTTGTCATAGCTCCAACTGATTTTAGTGTCGCACAAGTCGCTCCTGTCAGGCCACCACCTTGAACATAGGAAACCCTTATAGCCAATAATGACTCCTTTGGTCCATCCAGTGTATAGCCAAATGTGCAAACCAAGTGCAGTGAGGTAGTACAGTCATATAAGTATGGATATTAGCTCTATGTTTGCTGACTAAGGTGTCTGACAGCTGTGCCAGGGTAAAATCGCAGCTGTGCGGTGAGGTGTAATGATGAGAAGCAGGTATGCGTGTCATAGCTTCCTTGGAGGCTACTGTCGTTGTCATCAATTTATTAGTGTGGGCTGTAAATATTCAGACCAGTCACTCCACCCTAGAGATAGACACTGATTGAAAAGTGATGATCTGAGGTGTATTGCTGTTACTTTAACAAAAGGGCATAATTTACCAGATGAACTGCAGGTCATTATCTGATACTACGCTGTGCGTCATCCTCTCAACAGTGAACACGGTTGGCAATGCCCCAATTGTAACTACGGCTTCCTTTGATTACATTCCAGGCAATATATGGAAAATTAAAGAGCATGTCCCCAACAAATAATCACAAAACCAATTTGTACCTGCTCTCATGAATGATTTGGAGTAGAACTGGTGGGAGGAAATTGCCTTGCTGGTGCTGACCAGTTTTTTGTGCATAGTTTGCAGGGCCAGACTGCATGTTCAATATCAACATCAATGTCTGGTCAACATCAATCATGCTTTTCCAATGACTTCATTCTATATATCCCATGGTGCACCTCATCTAGTATTAGGAGTTTGGTTTGAACCACAACCCAGAATTAGGGTTGTTTGTAATCCAGTGAGGGAAACAAAGTAGTCTGTTGTACAAGATTCATAACTTTACAAAGGTGCTTCACCCAACTACGGTACACATCATTAGCTACTTTTCTTAGAAGTAGGTCCTGATCTGTCAAATTTGGCACTTGCTGGGCTATTGCCAGAAATTTTTCTAGTGGGTCTCAGATGTTTTCGTTAAACTGAAAACAAAGTCATAATCAGGACTAGTGGAAAATGTGATAAGTTGTCAGTATTGGCATATAGAAAAGTACGCCTGTAGTGGGCCTCACAGTAGTGACTGCTTAAACCAAGGCCATCAATTAAGTTATTGTGCTGGTATGTCTGCATCTGGGCCTTACAGCAAAATTAATGTAATAAGGAGTAATTTGGTCCAGTAAAAAAAAAGCATTAAGTTTTTTTTGCAGGAGAGCAGTCTTCAAACACTTCTGTAATTTTGAAAAAGCTGCCAGGCGATTAGTATACTACATAAATTGAAGCCAATAGGAAGAGTACAAAATGTGTGTGGCCCATGGAATGAATTTGCCGTAGTTGTTTATTTTACCCAATACCAACTGGAGTTCTTCAAAATTTGAAGGAGTAGAGAGATCATTTACTTAATCAACAAGGGCTGATATAGGTCAGAGACCGTCTCTGCTTAGTATGTAGCCATAATGGACACGTTAGAAAAAAGTTACACTCTCTCTTTTTGCATCTGAATTTAATCTCTGTAAGTTCACAAAATAGTTGTAAATTTTTGAGATGTTGCTTGCAAATAGCCCCTGTGTGGATGATGTAGTCAACATAATTCGCGGCTTGTGGCACCAACATATCATATCATAGCTGCTGCAAGTATCTCCGGAATATCACGATAGCATTTGCAGACGCAAATGGAAACCTATTTAAGTGTATATTCAACATGGTCAAATCAATCCGAACACTTAATGATTCCACATAACTGTTTTTAGTAAATGTTTTGCAGGAAAAAGGTTACTTAGAGAGCTCAAACCAAGAACTGCTGATAAATCAACAAATGAAACAGCTTTTTCCTTCATGGAAATTCCAAATTCAATTGTACAGTTAGGTACAAACTGTGACTTGGTCAACTTTGAATTTCGTCTAGCTGTAGAGAAAATATTAAATGAAGTGCCTTGTGAACATTAAAATGTCACATATCAACATGTGAGATTTAACGTGACAGAATGAAAAGTTCCTAGGAGAGGATTTTGTGATGTCATTTTGGCCTGTACAGGAAAATGTGTGCTACGGCACTGGTAGGTGTGTGGAATCAGTGCATATAAGAAGGTGATCCTTTGTGTACTTGCATACAAATTGCATAGAAGAAGATTCCAGCAGGAACACATTCAGACACTTCTTCATTCCATGCCACAACATGCAGTGCATGCAGTTTCTGCAGCAAACTAGAATCTAAAACTCGAGAGATCATGAATAGTTACTTAATCCCAATCATTTTTCTATTTTCATAGCCATAATTTTTGGTAAACTAATTCCAGTATAATCATCCTTCACAGTGTTGGAATTTTCAGAAACATTATTATATATGTTAATTACACTAAGTTTGATTTGTCTTTGAAGGTGGTTCAGTACTGTTCTGTCTAAAATTCATTTGTACTCTACAATGTTTGCAACATTTCACTAAAATGAAGACTGACACAACATTCCAATGCTGAAATGGTTCACAGCTACAAAAAATGGCTGGGCCCATTCCTTTCCAGCTCAATCAAAATACATAATTCAGAAAACATCAATTAGTAATAGTAAATAAGTATATATACTTTCTCTGATAAAGTTGTCAACAGATGTAATAAGCCACAAAGTTTTAAGTCCACAACACTAAAAGTTCTAATTCAGCTATAAGAATGTTTTTCATAGATATTTCAGACCATAATTTAAAGTATGCCTATTCGTTGACTACAAATACAGATAACTCTGACCATTGACTTTTTAAATATTTATTTATTTCCTCAAACTACTTTTTGAGACTAATGAGGAATGCACAAGTTGTGTATCTATTTTCGTAGCATGATGCTGGATACTGGCTTGCGGCAGTATGGGCAGTGATGTACTTAATATCGACCTGGAAGTTTCCATTTTAATTACATACTGACCACACAATTAACTTTATACGGCAAACAGCAGCTGTCATATAAATCTACCAGTATCGGTTGTACAACTACTATACGGAAATGAACATATATATTAAAAGACACTGGTCACAGTTACCTGTATTTATTTTAAAATAACACAGTAATTTTTTCTAAAATGTCCATAAATGACAAATGTAATCTTAATATGCCTCATAAATGTTTCTACACTTGCAATTGGGTAAAATCACTGTCGTTTTAATATGAAATAACTTGTACGATTTCAAAATAATGGAAATGATGCACACTACTTTACATTTAATATCTTGTACAGTTATTCACATTTGTTACACCTTGCATACATCCACAGACAGTAAACAGTACACAGTACACAACAGTGATGAGAAATTTGAATAACATTAATTCTACACTAATCAAGCCTACTCACTTGAGACTACATGAACTACATACATTGTGGCAAAGGTGTTCACAATGGGAGGGGGGGGGGGGGGGGGGGGGGGAAATCGTACCTGGTGCAGATGACGCAGTAACCAATTGACGTTTAAAGGAGGCCGAACGCCTGGTTTTAGATCCCGGCCCTTTCGTTAACATGCAAAGCAGAACAGACACCATATTAAGGAAGTGAGTATGGGTCACATCAACAATTGCAAGACAATAATTCAGAAGATGATACATTATACAGCTCAAAAAGGAAAGTTTATTCAGAATTGCGATTAGCCTACATACGAAGATAAGTAAAGCTAATGATGATGGTTAAGCAAGCAAACATGCAGACAGATATACAAGCAAGCAGCAATGTCACTGGATGATAGAGTGTAAAATATCCACATCAAACCACACACAGCAGAATTTGAAATATCTGTGAGTTTCACATAAAAATATGTTAGAAAGCATTTAGGATACAGAATCCATTTTGTAAATTATTGTGATACACCAGTAACAATACATTACCTGGAAACTTCACCACCATCCAATCTTAAACCAGTTTAATGTTCTTTTTAATATTTAAATTGTATTAATGTGAACACATTAAGCTAGACTGTGTTACAAGGATAATCTCCCCCCCCCCTCTCCACCCCCCCCCCCCCCCACACACACACACACACACACACACACTTCACCTTTTAGACACATGTATATTCAGTGAGCAGTACATACAGTGCACTCACATAAATACGTTTAAATTATCAGGACAACAGTACATTAGTTTTTACACGTGGTAACAGAAAATATCTGCAATGACAACGGCATTTAATCATAAATGTCAGCTTTTTATAAAAAGTTCAAGTTATTTCATCAATTTCACTAGCATGAAAACTGTCTCTGAAGAAAGTATTCCGTACGGATCCTAAAAGCTCAGTGACATTAGTGTTGGAAAATAGTAGACACACCAAACCAAAATGTAATGTCATATCTGCAACAGAATAAAGAACTCAACTCCATTAAATGACGTCCATTTCTTCTCAATATTATCAATCCTGCAAATCTAAGGCAAAGCATTCATTCCATTCCCTCAAAGTATTTTCTTTTATATATACTATTTAAATGCAAGGACTGATTTCTTTCATTACTGTGAGCTTCACACTGTAAAGGAGAAATAGCATGCTGTCCTTGTAATCAACAAATTTAAAAAAATGCCCAAACTGAAAATTATGAGTGAGCCAAAATCTCAGCATCTATCTAATATAGAACCAGAAAAATCCAGTAAACATTAAATATAAATTACTCATGAAATAACATGCACCTGTTTGCTCATTCACAATACCTATTCAAGTAACGTGTCATCCAGGTACAGCCTCGCAAAAGATGAGTAATATAGGAACATAAATTTATTATTGATGACAGAAAAGGTAGTTGAGGCAAGATCCATTTCCTGCAGTGTAGTCTTTTTGTCTACAGACAAAACATATCGGTGCTCATATTACAGATCATCATAAAAAATATAGTAGATAAAATATTTTTTCCCACACGAAGGAAATGAACATGCCAGCAATGAATTAGTAACAAATTTGTTTCTTACCTGGTGAAGTTGCTTTGCCTACTCCAGAGTTCTTCCTCGAAAAACTTGCAGATCGTTGTCTTCCAGATTTCGGCTGAAAATCACACACATTACCAATGAAATGATTGCATTCAACTAAAACACGTATTATATAACAGTAACATCAATTTTCATTCATGTGTCAGATGACATGTTCAAAATAACACCATTAACTGGAGGTCCAGAAATACAGTTCAAAAGTAGAGATAAAAATTGCTCAGCAATTTAAAACTGTTCTTCTCTTACTATCAGCAAAATGCTCATGAAATTTGTAAATTTTTCCCACAGTCAACAGCACTTGTGTGTTCTACGGGTTGCTTCCAAAAGTTGTGGATTCTACTGATGACAATGACAATTAATAACACTACAAAAGTATAACAGAGAAAAAATAGTCACCCTCAAGTGATATTACACTTATACCGTGTAATGTGATGTCTAAACTCACAATGGTCTCAATTCAGCAATGAAGAAAGTCCACAGTTTCTTCAGGAATGTCATAACCAGCTGAAGCCACTCAATGATTAGATTCTGTAGAGAAACCAAATTCAGGAGATATTGATAGCTATGTCTGACATGATGTTCCAGATGGTTCCAGCATTTCATGGGTCAGCTGAGGTGCAAGAGGGTGCCTGAGTGAGCAATACAAATTTGTGGGCTCTGGTCACCGTATGAGTAACACCAAAACATCACTGAACCATTTTCAGCCTGAACTACAGCCTCAGCACACTGCGAGTTAAACATACCAATGGGCCATTCGTGTTCCCAATGTCCTGAATGATCCGAAGAGAGAAAAATCATGTCTCGTCAGACCACAGTACGTGCCTCAGCCAGATACTATGCAGTTTCTGTGTTGTTTGGCCATCTGAAGAAGTGATGTTTCATGAGCTACTGTGAGCAATGGCCTTTTGTGAGATGTCTGATACCAAAGTGCCCACTGCATTTTATTCCTCTCCCAATGTTTGCTAGGAAATGGCTGACATTGACCTACACTTAGTGACAGTAACAATACCAGGTGTTAAAAATCAATAAAAACAGTCTCGATCACATTTTCGGATTTTTTATTTGTTGGAAAGTGGTTTCGACTTTTTCCTCACACCATCTTCATGCTTACACCTCCTTTATGGCTGCTGGTGGCAGCGGTCACTGCAGTGACAACAATACTTCTACGGATCTTGCTCTGTCTGCTGCCACCAGCAGCCATAATGGCGGTGGAAGCCAGAAGATGGTCCAAGGAAAGGGCCAAAACAGGTTGGCAACAAATAAAAAATAAGAAAATGTGATCGAGACTGTTTTTATCGATTTTTAACATTTCATACTGATCACTGTGCTCCAGTCAAGAACCATTTCTACAATTGTAAATGCCAGATGTGTATGAAACAGATTATTGTTGACAATGCATGACACTCATCTTCAGTCCTGTCCATTATGTCAGTGATGGATGGTTACGCAACTGCCTGGCACCATTTCTACAACATTTACAGCACTCCAAAGAGCTCTAACATGTCATTTTAAGAGGGTGATTAACATTTAGTGAGTTTATTAACAATATTATTATTATTATTTTAATAACATGTTTTGGGTTATTACATGAGTTAAAAATCCATTTTTCTACACAGTATTTCTGGACAAGTCTTTACCTTCAAGTGTTACAAATCAGTGCTTTTGTGTGTGCTCACTGTTGTTTGTTGTGGTCTTCAGTCCTGAGACTGGTTTGATGCAGCTCTCCATGCTACTCTATCCTGTGCAAGCTTTTTCATCTCCCAGTACCTACTGCAACCTACATCCTTCTGAATCTGCTTAGTGTATTCATCTCTTGGTCACCCTCTACGATTTTTACCCTCCACGCTGCCCTCCAATACTAAATTGGTGATCCCTTGATGCCTCAGAACATGTCCTACCAACCGATCCCTTCTTCTGGTCAAGTTGTGGTGTGCTCACTATTTGATCTCATAGACTGAGTTTTTGATAGTGACCGCCCCCCCACCCCCACACTTATAGCAGAATTTGACTCCTCAATGCCTGTCTACACTCTTTTACACCATTTTTTTATCATATTACCTCCCACTACTGCATGAAATGTATATGTCCTACATGTCCTCTGGCTCTGATGAATGAGTGCTAAACCCCAAGCCTTGCTTGCACTGAAATCCCATTTGTGTTTTTCTATGTCCTTGTATCAGCAGACTCCTTACTTCCACTGTCCTGTAAACTTCAAGCTTGCTTCACGATGTTTGTCCTGCCCTATTTTGTTTCATTATGATACACTAGCAGCATTTAGTGACACCTTCATTACTTCCCAGTTTCAGTCAAGTATGTCAATGATTTTCTTGTAAACCACCTTAACTCTTTTGATTGTTTCAGATACGGCATCCCACATCAGTGTGGAATGATGCATACACCCAGTTTTCAGAGGCCTCAATTATATTTAACATTACTAAGCAGTCATTTTATGGTCATTGGTTGGGACTGAATACAATGCATGCAGTGTTTCCAGAGAAGACAACAGAACCTTTTTTTTTTTTTTTTTTTTTTTTTTGGGACAACATCAAGTGGATAACAGATTCATTCTTTTTCATCATATTTCTCAGTATTTTTTCATAGGTTCAGTTCATTTTGGCTGCAACATTCACTTGATTTGTTGATCTAAATAACCATTACATTAGAAAATTACTTGAAAGTATTGTAGTGTTTCGACAAGGCTCTTTTCAGAATTAATTTTCACTCTGCAGTAGTGTGTATGCTGATTTGAAACTTCCTCACTGTGCCTGACCGGAACTTGAAACTGGGACCTTCGCCTTTCACAGGCAACTGCTCTACCAGTTGAGCACAACTCACAACCTGCCCTCACACCCTTACTTCTGCCAGTAGCTTATCACCTACCCTCAAAACTTCACTTAAGACTCTCCATGTATAACTGTAAGCAAGTACCCTGGATGAGAGTGCACAGCAGGTCATTTCTTTGTGACGGGTCATTACAGTTCAAATTGTGGAGTAGGGGTTGGAGAGTGTGGATTTTCTATACACATTGCTAAATCTACCCTTTACACCCCTTATCTGTTATGCATTCAAGGAAGTCGGCTCTTTAAGTACTCATATTCTGAACCATGTTATAGAAATTATACTCTCTACGATCCTGTAATATTATTTTAAATATTTCGCATTCTCCTAACATC
Organism: Schistocerca serialis cubense; assembly: GCF_023864345.2. Lineage (NCBI taxonomy): Eukaryota > Metazoa > Arthropoda > Insecta > Orthoptera > Acrididae > Schistocerca > Schistocerca serialis. The sequence continues at coordinate 717,065,966 of NC_064640.1, forward strand.
AGATGGTTTGTACTACCGTACACTTCTGGTAATTAGCTATGTTTACTATGTTCCTAAAGATCTCAGAAAAACTGTCATATCTGCTTGTCAAAACTGCATGATAAGACAATGCATAACAATTCTGTGATCATCATTTGGTCTAGTAAAGTTGTTGTTCAATGGTTGTGTTATTTATGAAGAATTATTGAGACATTCGGAGATTTTTCAATGACTTTTCTCCTCATTAAAATCCGTTCTACTTTGGAAAAAGGTTCCTTCTAACTTATTACATTTTATCCAACACCATACTATCTTATCATAGTGCTCAAAAATTTTAAACAATTCAGGCATTCATCTTGTGGAAGAGTATCATTTTCTGCACCACATGGGGTATACTTTGCTCAATCTCTTAGAAAATTTATCTAATAAAGAACTGTAATATGGGCCTGTAATCAATTTTTCCCCTTTCCAAAAATAGTTCAAATGGGTCTGAGCACTATGGGACTCAACATCTGAGGTCATCAGTCCCCTAGAACTTAGAACTACTTAAACCTAACTAACCTGACATCACACACATCCATTCCCAAGGCAGGATTCAAACCTGCGACCGTAGCAGTCACGCGGTTCCGGACTGAAGTGCCTAGAACCGCACGGCCACCGCGGCCGGCTTCCCCTTTCCAGAGAGCTGATAAATATGCTATGCAACTCTCAAAAAGGCATCATCATTACTTTTCACATCATACAACAGAACTACCAACAGTAAGTGGGAATTCACTACAGGAACTCTACTGCAATAACTGTTACTAGCACTCAAATTACAATTAAATTCCCTACATATCATAAACCAAAATGAAGGCTGAAGCTGTTCTCTATTTGACAGTTAGTTTCCTCATCACAGTGTTTAATTATGAATAGTCCTATTGGAGTTGGTTGCCTTCTTCCAACCAGTGAAGTGACTTATCCAACTAGTTATAAAGAGACATGCAGTTTAAGTGGACTCCAAACCAGAGTGCAACTTAGTGTTTTGCACATACATAAAGCATTGATAAAGGTGAAATGTAACACTAAATTACTGTAATAGTATCAAAACCAACCAGGGATTGCATTCCTAACCTTTGGATTTGCAATGTTTCACTCACCCATCTATTCACATGTCAACCATTATACAACATCATAAAAATTCACAAAAATTAGCCTTGAGTTTATCTATACAATGGCGATACATGGTCACACTTCTAATAAACTGTGAGCATCAACAGGCCCAACATATTGCCAGTTTTATTATGCCCAATGGTTTGTTTTCCCCATGGACCATCTGCTGAAAGAATAAGAAAATAAAATATGATATTTGTGCAATATGTGTAAAAATGATGATGTAGATGTCCACGTAATGTATGTGCTACACATATACTGCAGCACAGTGATTTAAAAAGAGCTTTGGGCAATCCACAGTTCACTGGTTCCTCCCCCCCTTGACCCCAACACATATTGTATACCACTACTATCCTATCTATAGAATATTTAATGCATTTTCATTGTTTTACCTAACTTGCCTTGGAATCAAAATAAGTCATTGTCAATGAATTTCAATAAAGAGCCCCGACTTGAGAAAAAATTAACAACAACATATAATACAGCATAGTGCCATCTTCAACATCCAAGGAAAGGATGGATCCTATTTGAGATTCATTCAAATAAATCTAAAATTGGTGGCCGATGGGATTTTATACAAATCATTGTGAAATGCCAGAGGAGGTGGTATTGGGTCCCTAACTAGTTCGAGTACAGCCATATCTTTCAATTGTGGGGAGGGAAAACGTGTTATTTTACCCCCAAGCTACTCTGGCTAATTTGAACATATCCAGCAGTGTAAGTGGTATCTTTTTGGAAGGTATAATCCCCTTCTGGGAATCATTTCTGTGCCTCTGAATGAACAAAGTCACCACAGAATTTATGAGACACCTTTTCCGAAAGTGAAGCACTGAAACAATATTTTGTGGCTAATTCAATGTTACTGAGAGTGTGGTCCATGTCTAACCCACTTCAAGCTGTTCAAAGATTCTGCCCGGAAAAACAAGAGTCCAAATGGTGTCTTTGTGACATTACATTACTTGACACAAAAGATTATACTCTTCTCACAATGAATAGCAAGTGCAACTGAGATAATACGAATCTAACGCACTGTTTCTCATTATCCCTGAATTGTGTAGCTATTCAGAATTGCCAGTACTCTGTTACTACATAGGTAATACAACTGTTGTTTATCGGGAAACCTTCAGTCATTTACAGTAGGTGCTACAACATTCTCTGTCCATTGTCTTCTTTTCCCGAAATATATTTAATTTTTGGACACTAGTGTAATACAAAGAAAGTATGAAGAAAAATACATACATGTTAGCAAGCACTGGACATAATTCATGTGACTTGTGGCTACATCTATACCATATGTAGCTCAGGTGCAGTGACTCACTGGGGAAACTACAAGAAACAAAAGTGAATTTTTCATGAAAGAGTTCTTCTTCACACACACCATACTTCATCACATGAATGCAGTATACACTGAGGTGACAAAAGTCCTGGGACAGTTATAAGTGCTAGGGAGTTCAATATTCCAAGACCTACAATGTCAAGAGTGTAACGAGAATATCAAATTTCAGGCATTACCTCTCACCATAGACAATGTAGTGGCTGCCAGCATTCACTTAATGACCGAGAGCAGCTGCGTCTGCATGCAGTTGTCAGTGCTAACAAACAAGCAACACTGTGTGAAACAACCATGGAAATCAACGTGGGATGTATGATGAACGTTAGGACAGTGCGGTAAGATGTGGCATTAATGGGCTATGGCAGCAGATGACTGACATGTGTGCCTTTGCTAGCAGCACATCAAGCTACAGCACTTTTCCTGGGCTTGTGACCTATCAGTTGGACCCCAGACGACTTGAAAACCATGGCCTGGTCAGATGAGTCCCAATTTCAGTTGGTAAGAGTTGATGGTAGCGTCTGAGTGTGATGCAGAGTCTGTGAAGCCATGGACCCATGTTGTCAACAAGGCACTGTGCAAGCTACTGTTGGCTCCATAACGGTGTGGGCTGTGTTTACAGGGAACAGACTGGGCCCTCTGGTCCTACTGAACCAATCATTCAATGGAAATGCTATGTTCGGCTACTTGGAGACTATTTGCAGCCATTCTTGGATTTCTTGTTCCGAAACAGCAATGCACAATGTCACCGGGCCACTATTGTTCGTAACTGATTTGAAGAACATTCTGGACAATTCAAACGAATAATTTGGCCACACAGATCGCCCACCATGAATTCCATCAAACATTTACAGGCCATAATCAAAAGGTTGGTACACAAAATTCTATACTGGCAACATTTTCGCAGTTATGGACAGCTATGGGGGGCAGCGTGGCTCAATATTTCTGCAGGGGCTTCCAATGGTTTGTTGAGTCCATGTCATGTCAAGTTTCTGCACTACACCAGGCAAAAGCAGGTCTGCCATGATATTAGGAGATATCCCATGACTTTTGTCACCTCAGTATATTACCAACAACTGAGGTGGTGTGAAGAAGAAACAATTGTGCTGACAGATTAATCAGTGTTACCAAAGGAAAGGATTATTGGTCAGAAGAGTTGTGTAAATTTTTAAATCAATGATCACTGAAGACTGTGCACACTGAGAATAGCACAATAAAACACAATACTACAATTAAAGGCAGTGTAGGCACGTATGTCACATAGGTAGCACAAACCACCTGAGAACACTGAAGTGTGTCAGAACAACTGATACAGTTACAGGCACTGCTTGGTGTCCTTTTCTGCGAAGAGACTGGTCTATTCGCCACCTAATTTTTCCGGCTTCCTTTGTCCTAGATAGTAAAGTTCTAATTCAAATTGTTAAACCATAAAAGACACATATTTATTCCAAGCTTTGTGGTTGGCAACTCCAATAGATGTGCGTTCAGCACCCAATGCCCAGTTACGCAGTTTGTTGTCCATTTACAATGCTGCATTCTATTCCATTTCATCATTACAGAGCCTTTGTACTGACAATGGTAGTGTCACTCCTCCTAGAGTGCTCTGGTATTATGTTCCAGCAGAATAATGACTGATATCATGTCACTCCAACTGTCTAAGACAGACTTTTTGATCAGCAGATGCCGCTCCTTCCTTATTGATGACATTCACTTGATAGATGTCCCCCATATGACAGAATCAGTCTCCACACATGACCTATGGAATCACATCATAGCAACTTGGAAGTCACAGGACAACAAGGGAGCATACATATTTTAAAATCCCATGATACCCTATGAAAAACTTCTTGTTGCTACAACAGGTTCAATAACAACCAGTTCTCTTGGTAAAAATTTGTGAAGTAGTAATGAAAATAAATGTCTTGTCATTAACAATCTGTATATTAAGTGATTTTTTACTGGTTCCATTATTCTAAAGCAACACTTTTCTTTAACAGCTGTGGAATTTATAAGTGAACTAGTTATCCAGCACAGGTTGGGGCGCAGGGTACCCAAGTAATGAAAATTTAGAATGAGATAATTTTTCCCACGGGATTTGCAGTTCAACCGGCAATCGAATAGTTTTGCATACAAATGAACACAGACTTTAAAACATGACCAAATAAAGTTATCAGCAGGCAGATAGAAACATCAGGTTAAATCCACTCAATCCTTAACTGAGCAACTTCAGTGTAAATCACTGACAAAAAAGCACATGAGTTGGAACATTTCAGGAGAGAGGAAAAATACCTTGTTAACATTATTAGATTACTAAATGTTGGAAGTTGGGAGTGAAACTTTTTGTAAAAAAATTGTTATACTTACGATAGCACCAGCATCTCCATCAGGTTCATCAAAGGACCTTGCAGAATCTGAAAAATGAATTTATTATCAGTCTAACAGCTGCAAAATTGTCAGCAGACTATCCCCCCAATTTCTTTATTGTTAATAGCATTGTTTCTCATCACAAGCACGTGCTAAGGATCTAAGATACAGTCAAGTCCTCATTCAGCCTGTAGCTGAATCTACAACAGCAAATATTGTAAAATGCAATCCTCTAAACAGCAGCATAACAAGTTCAGTTGCAAACAAGCACCAATAAGAATCCCCCACCTAGAACAGAAAGCCTAACATCAGCAGGTCAGAGCATCTTCCTTGCAGCAGTACGTACAATATAAGCACACTGTGAATTTCATCTGATGCTACTTTATCTTTCACAAAGAGTCACATCCTCCTATTGGCAATATTTTTTTCCAGACCAACAATGAGCTAATCATATTTAACACAGATGCCATACTGTGTCCATAAAACATTTCAACATTCACACATGGCCCAATAGGCATCTCAATGAAATCATTTGCTTGTCCTTTTGTGAATGGAGACTCCTCATAATACTCTGGACCATTTTATTTCCAGGGAACAACTGATGAATGGTCACTCACAACACTAATGGAATCAATGGAGAAATTCCACCACTAGTAATTCAATACACCCCAGAGTCCCCAGGATTATATTATGTTCTGCACTGGACATAGTAAGCTTATTTTCAATATGATCAGTGCTTTCATTTTAAAGTGCTCATATACACACATCAAAAAAAGTTTTTAATGGGCTCGGTTCTGAGAGTTCCAGAACCTGTACAGAAAATTGGAATAGAGATCAACAGAAACATCATTTCCGCCATTTTTAGTGCTCATGAGAACCACACGTTGCATGTTGTACCACCATACAGGAAGACCTTCAGAGGAGATGGTCCAGATTGCTGTACACACTGGCACCTGTAATACCCAGCATCAAATCCTTTTGCATTGATGCATGTCTGTATTCATCATGGTATACTATCCACTAGTTCATAAAGGCACTGTTCATCCAGATTGTCCCACTCCTCAACAGCGATTCAGCATAGATCCCTCAGAGTTGTTGTTTGGTCATGTCGTCCATAAACAGCCCTTTTCAATCTATCACAGGCATGTTTGATAGGGTTCATGTCTGGAGAACATGCCGGCCACTCTAGTGAAGCGATGTCGTTATCCTGAAGGAAGTCATTCACAAGATGTGTATGATGGGGGCGCAAATTATCGTCCATGAAGACGAATGCCTCGCCAATATGCTGCCGATACAGTTGCACTGTCGGTTGAAGGATGGCACACACATATCGTACAACTATTATGGCGCCTTCCATGACCACCAGCAGCGTATGTCAGCCCCACATAATGCCATCCCGAAAAAGCAGGGAACCTCCATCTTGCTGCACTCGCTGGACAGTGTGCCTAAGGCGTTCAGCCTGACCGGGTTGCCTCCAAACACGTCTCTGATGATTTGATGATTGTCTGGTTGAAGGCATATGCGATACTCATTTGTGAAGAGAATGTGATGCCAATCCTGATCGGTCCATTCGGCATGTTGTTGGGCCCATCTGTACTGTGCTGCATGGGGTCATGGTTGCAAAGATGGACCTCACAATGGACGTCAGGAGTGAAGTTGCGCATCATGCAGCCTATCGCATACAGTTTCAGTCATAACACAATGTACTGTGGCTGCAAGAAAGCATTATTCAACATGGCGGCGTTGCTGTCACGGCTCCTCTGAGCCATCATCTGTAGGTAGTGGTCATCCACTGCAGTAGTAGCCCTTGGGCGGCCTGAGCAAGGCATGTCATCGACAGTTTCTGTCTCTCTGTATCTCCTCCACGTCCAAACAACACCGCTTTTATTCACTCCGGGATGCCTGAACACTTCCCTTGTCGAGAGCCCTTCCTGGCACAAAGTAACGATGTGAACACGATCATCCTGCAGTATTGACCGTCTAGGCTTGGTTGAACTGCAGACAACACGAGCCGTGCACCTCCTTCCTGGTGGACTGACTGGAACTGATCGACTGTCTGACCCCCTCAGTCTAATAGGCACTGCTCATGCAAGGTTGTTTACATCTTTGGACAGGTTTAGTGACATCTCTGAACAGTCAAAGCGACTTTGTCTGTGATACGATATCCACAGTCAATGTCTATCTTCAGGAGTTCTGGGAACTGGTGTGATGCAAAACTTTCTTTGATGTGTGTATAACATAACACAAATAAGTATATAACACAAATAAGTTTAAGAAAGACATCTGCCATTGATAATTTACCGCTTGCCAGTAAATTGGTAAATGCTGTCAGTCTCCTCGATAACCAGTTACTCACATTGTGAGTTACCTGCATATAAATCCAAAACTGCTTTGGTCAAATTGCAAGAGATCTCACTGTTCTTGAATATTACAATATTATGAAACGGAAAGTTTCTACTCATGTAGCAATTTTCCTTTTCATAATATTATTACACTCCATCCTGGATTTTCCATTGTTTGTTCTTGAATATTCGTGCATAAACACTCTAAAGGGCAGAATACAGATTCAACACTACACATAGAGCCGAAAGAATGCAGCTAGCATTTTGTGTCATGAAGAATTGCTATTGCATGGTTAATGGCTAATGGCTCACACCATCTTGGCTAAGATACAAACAGGACTTCTCCGGAAAGTGAATGAACTCATATTCAATTGAGAATATTGGACCTATCAACCTAATGAAATACATGTGTCATCTTTAGATTATAGCAGTATATTCATGTTCTGTCTAATCTATTCCCAACCTGTCACTCAGTCACTCATGAACCATACCTCAGTCTTCATAGTCCTTGCAAGCACAGAAGGTCTCTCACTAAACCCGGGACCAAAAAAACTAGCAAAACATCAAAAGTGAAGGGGTCAGCTGTTTTCATCATCACATTAATATGTGAGAATAAGGCAACTGAAACTGATGTTAAGTCTCTTCTAAAGAAAATTACAAATAATAATACCTAGTCATATCTCCAGTCAGGTAAACTGACAAGCAATAGCAGTATGGTAGAATGTTGAAAAATCACCAGCAAACAAGGCTTATTCCAAAGCACTCCTCACCTACAAGAATATGATATGGTGTGATGGCAAAATAGATAATCAAAAAATTATTTCACTGAGTAAACTGTTGTCCTGAGTAAAATGTACACCTCCAACTTTATATGGGGTGGTGGTGGTGGTGGTGACTAACCTATGGAAATCATATACTTTTTCTCTCAATCAAAGACAAAACACTCATACAGTGTCAGTGCAGGAAAGCTTCCGATATACTCTCCTCCCACGCAATATTATTATGATAGGTAATTACATAATCCAAAGAAATATCTGCAAAGATTAATGGTGTTCCTTGGTGGCACTCTGCAATGCACCTGATTCTCTTTATTCACATAGCCATACCTACTTGAAGACATTTAATCTTATGATGGCTTCAGAGGGAAACTTTAAATGTGCTAAGACAGGAAAGCTGTAATGTCCCTTGAGGACATAGGTAAAACGTTGATTTCTACAACATCTTAGGCACCTGAGCCATATCTGCTGGTAAGGCAGATTATAACCCTGAACAGAAAACATTTAGTTGTATACCTCGAAGGTGTTTAATGCGAAGTGTATAACTGTAACAATTCAAATGTACCAGCTGTTGGTACAACTATTAATACATTTGTATTTCTTGCCTCAGCAGCTTTCAGGTACATTTTCATTAAGGATATTCACTATTTTCTCAGTCACTGTAATTGTCAGTGTTTACTTTTTATGATATTATGTGTGTGTGTGTGTGTGTGTGTGTGTGTGTGTGTGTGTGTGTGTGAGAGAGAGAGAGAGAGAGAGAGAGAGAGAGAGAGAGAGAGAGAATGTGCTAACTGCTCAGTCCTGTTTAAATGCCTTTTGACGACTCACTGCCTCTACAGTCAGTGAGCTGTTACTTTTGCTCCTTAAATTATTTACATTCTACTAGAGATTTTCATTGTCATATATATTTTTCTTCTTTCCAGACCAAAATGTTATTCTGTTGCCTGTGGACAGACCACTACATTACAGGACAGGCTACATGTGAAAGTTTGTATGTGAAGACTTTGTTGAAGGATGCAATCTGAAACTTATGAGAATTTTTACATTCTTGATCACACACTTCCGTGATATACATTATAGCTGTGTCTATCATCTACTGCTGCAACTTTCAACATTAAGCAACTATCAGGAACTGTGTAAGGGCTTCGGTTTCCAATTATAAATTTAATTACCCTCAAAGATGCTAGTTAACAAAAATAAAGAGAGCAATGTAGATAATGAACAATCGTGTGCACTGTTTACACTGTGTGGCACATTATCACTGCCACTTTCATCAGACTGTAGCAGAGATGCAAGGGTTCTTACACAGCAGAATACAGTCATAAGCTTTAAGGGTGTAAATTCCAAAATAGGTTGCAAACGATGCAACAGAAAGGTATCCTTTCCCACAACAGCAGCAACTTGAATGTCAACAGGGTGCTAAAACACAAGAACTTCTTGCAAAACTGAGAATTAAGTTTGGCCTTACCCAATTTATTTCTCTTCTGAAATGTTGAAGAAATCAAACAAAGGCATTTTTTGTTCTTTGATTTAGCAGGGAGAATCTATACAATGTTTCTAAACAACCTTGACAAAGAGGAATATTGTGGTCACTATGTGATTTAAGAATGTGCCTCACTTTCTCAGTCTTTCCCTCACATTAATGCACAGACAACATTGGAGTCCTTTCATTCATTTATAACAAAACAGTCTTCAAACACAGTGAGCCGATTATGTAGTAGTTATTTTTTGTGGCTCACTTCTGGGACCTAGTCTGAGACAGTATATAGAGTCAAATAACACATCTATCAATATTCACATCTCACAGATGTGGTATGATTGAGAGGAGGAGCAGTGATCCCAAGAGGAACAGCAGAAGAATAGATTTATATGGAGAACGTAACATGGTTAACCTTGTCATTCAATATGTAATGAAGTGATACACAGGGTTAGTCTAAACTCTACCATGGTTGTCTGCTGAGTGTTTTTATATACGGAACCTTGTTAGAGAGTAATGAGCTATGCCTGTCATCCTAAAATCCTTAGTGACACCACTGTGTGCAGAATGCCTGCACACCAGTGCAAACACATTTAAAATAGAATGTATATTGTGTTGGTAAAATACAAAATGTTTCCTTTGACTCGGGGTTCATTCTGTTCACAAAACATGTTGTACAGCAAGTTACTGTCTTACATGGTTAAGACTCCCACGAGACTGAAAAAAGCCAGCTCTGCATACGTAAACCAATCCATCTTGTATCACTACATATACACAACTAAAACTAATTAATAAACAAAACCCAAAACAACACTGATCAGTTCAAATTGAAATTTGGTGGTGAGGTGGAAATAACTGTTTTGTAAATAGCAAGTACCAAGAATCAATGGAAATATTTTCTTTACAAACCAATACACATTCTACATCACATGTATCATTCTAAATCACATAAACTGTGTTCTGATAATCTCAGTATTTTATAAAGTTCTGACAGCTATGTGGCACATGATGTTATTTTTTAGCAATACAATAACCAACAAAAACAACATAAGCTGTCCTAAAGCAACTGATTGGATGAAGAGTGATGAGTATCATTACCGCCTTACGTGCCTTGCATCTCATTCTTACCAGTGGACTATTCTCACACAACTGGGATATAAGGTACAAACACAAAAGCACAAGTATGTATTTTGCATTAACTGTCTCATTTCCTTCAAGCACATCCATCATACATTCCTATGATGTTTATATCAAAATTTTAAAGGATGAACCAAAACAGGAAAGCTGGAGATAAGATTTTTGAAAGTTGGGAACAGTAGGCCTTTCATTCTATGGAACAGCTAACAAATGGCAGTATGAGGTGTAAATGTAATACACACAAGAGGAGTTGTGAAGATGGCTGCTCCATTGACGCTATGTGTAATGGAGACATTTTGTGCAGTTAAGGCATAAACCTGCTGAAACACATCACAGGATGTAATTGCCGCAACGTGATTCATGCATGGTACACTCAATCTACAAGCTGCAACACTTCTGTGGCAGAAATACCAGATACCGGAAGTGATCCAGACAGTAGTGAACATACAAATAAAAAAGTCAGAATGTAGTAGCAAAGGAAATCATCACACATGGTGACAGTACAGTCCAAAAGCATGCTGCAATCTGAAGAAAGTATTGTATTAAATTCTTAAAAATCAAGTTTGGGTTGAAAAAAGTAAAACCTAAATTGTAACTATTTTCCCTAGTTTCTTGTATTTTCTAGTTATCTACAATGTGCAGGGCATTTTGAACTCAAAATAATCATGTGACAATCTAACATTTATTGACAACAATTTCTAATAAAATCTTATGTTCCTCAAATTTAGACATGTGCAATTGTTCCCTATGGTCTATGCCCCATTAGTGAGATACACCTCCATTGCCCAGAAACTCATCACAGGCAAAAGGAAAAAGCTTCTAAACTAGATGAGTGCTTAAATTGTTGGCCACATCAGTACTTATTCCAAAACTGTATTTCACAATGAAGAGATTGTTTCTAAATGCCTTCACTTTTCTGAACAAATAAACTGCAGTATCAATTAATGTACTGATATACTTTTCAGTAAAATGTTTCATGCACTGCTGTTTCACTTTTTCTCGGTCATTTAATAAACACAAAATGTTGATATTCTCATAAACACGATATGTTGCTATTCTCATAAATAGGATGTGTTGCTATTCTCATAAACACTAAATGTTGCTTTTCTCAGTCCCGATTTCAGCTCTTTTCTTGTCTCATATATTCCTGGTTACTATGTTTTGAGTTATGCTGTTCATAACTACTATAAATGTTGCACAGATTTGGTCCACTAACAATGTCACTAGATACTGAACAGATTATTTGATTTCTTTGTTCATAGCAAATATACTCCAACCCCCATTAATCTTGGAAATAGTGATGTTAGTCACCAATTCTGTGAGGCCACAGAACAAGACTGTTGATGCAACCCCTCTCCCCGCAGTTTCTCTCATACAATGTTCCACTTATTAACCACAGTCAAGTCCAAATCCAAAAGCAGGATCATCAATGAAGTACAACACTTCACACTGAAAGCACATTGATTAGACACCAACACAAAGACAGATCAGAACTGCCTCCAGCATGTAGTATGTTCTTAGTTACATGAACATCAAATATTGTAGAATATGCATGGATTAAAAACATAAAAATTTTCAAGAACCTACTAGACATGATAAACAAATATTTGATAGTGATTGGAATTGAATTAGTGACCCACAGGACATCAGCTGGCAATGTTAACGTCTACTCCACGCAGGATGCAGCACAGTTCATGGCATTGCTCCCTCTGCTGGAGAAACGGTGATCTGCTGTTTCAGAAGTTCTCACTGGAGCCAATAACAGCACCCTAGATCTAGATCTTATCACTAGTCCTCTGTATGGCAGCTCTGGAGGATCCTCAGTTTCAGATCACATTGTCACATCCTCTCCACTACGATAAGTGTCGAAGGTAATCTCTCCCATTGTCACTTTGTGATCTTTGAGTAGGCTTTCAGTTTCCTTAAACAATGAGCAACCATTGTTGATCTGTGCCTCAGAACTGTAGCAGCACTTCATACAAAAATATGGAGATGTCTCTGTACTTTTGTCTTCTTGGTGAACGGTCATAACCCTGAACTTCGTACATGACATCTGGCAAGGGACGAAGGATATGATACCATACAAAGCAGCATTTTAGTAACATTTCCGACAGTCCCACTTTCCACACTAGCCTAAAAGTACATAGCAAGTTTCCCAGGCTATACATCATGGCTGTTGCATGGTGTTATAGCTCTCTTCATCATTCCACAGGGCATCCAAGGACTGTATGGGAGCAAGCTGCCTTGCTCCTTTGGTCCTGGTAATGAAGCATTTCACAAAGTCATCCCGAGTATCACTGGTTAAAACAAGAACAGTATATCACTTGTCACTTAGGCTTCACAAGTATGGAGCAGAAAGAATGGTGGGAAGCCTGTAGTGTCTTGCCTTGCTGTTTTATGTGCAAATGTCGTTATGAGCAGTATCCTTATCTCAAGCTCTCTATTCATTGAGAACATATTTGCCAATGTCTTATTAAAGCATTTCCTGAGGACATTTGGCTGTAAGTGGTAGGTAGTTCTCATCCTGTGATTCATGTTACAACACGAAATTATTTCTTATACTAGTCTCGAGTGGAAAACTTTCCCATGATCAGAGATCAAATCTGTGCTTTAAAATGATGTCTTTTACAAGGAACCTTGCAATTCCATGAGCTCTGGCAGTCAGCACAGCTTTCGTGACAGTATAGATGGTGAGGCAGTCAGTGCAAGACTATTATTTGTCATTTCCCCTTAAAAGACTTGGGGAACCTCCCTAAGAGGTCGCTTCCAATCTGGTTGACAGAAATGATACCAGATTCCCTGGAGGTAACTGCAGCATTTGCTTCTGATGTTGGCATTCATGGAGTGGCTCACATAGTGCCTAATGGATCAGTAGAGAGCTGGCCAGTGATATCAGTATCTGATTCTGTTTAGAGTCTTCACGAATCCCTGGTGAATGGATGTTGGCATGTCATGCAAATACTTCAAGCTAGCTGTCCATATATGAACTGGGATGAGAAGCAACAATTTCTGCTCCACTGGATCACAGTTCCTCTTATACAATGTTTCATTTACTAATTTGTGTCTCCTTTGGTACAGTCCTCTACCTTTGAGGTTTCTATAGTTAGCAAAGCTGGATCTTCCCCCTGTTCAACAGCAACATCACTTAATAGTAGTGATGACTGATATTTATCCGTGCTGCTGCGTTGCTTCACAGGATTCCTTGACAGGCAGTTGGTGGACTCGTGTTTGCATCTGATTTTGTATACCACTGTGACATTACACTCCTGAAATAGTGCCCATCTCACCTGCTGACCCAATAAATCCTTCACACTCGTCAGCCAGCATAGAGAATGCTGGTTCGTCACAATGATGAATTGTTTGTAAAATATATATGGCCGGAACTTGCTGATGGTCCAAACAACTGCACAACACTCTTTATCAGTTGTAGAGCAGTTCCTTTTGGTCTTGGAGAGTACTCCATATGCATAGTCTATCATCTTTTCAGCACCTTACTGCATTTACACTAGAACTGTACCTATTCCATTAATGCTAGTGTTGGTGTGAAGTTATTCAGCCGGCGACACCCTATACAAGCACTGGCTAATTTGTTTCTGATCCCTGGTCTTGATGTAGTATTTTGCCATGTGCCATATGGTATTTCTTTTCTCCACTCTAGATCAGAAAACATCCAAACTTGACACACAATGGCTAACATTTGTCAACGTTGTTCCTCTGTTAGGCCAGATCCTATTGGTAGTTCAACAGCAGTGTCCTCCACTGCATAGTTTGTTAATAGCAGCAAAGCATGATTCTTTGTCAATGGTGCAGAGCTGAATATCGTTGACTGGTTTGGCTGTTTCTTCGCACATACCTTTAGGGATGAGTTGTCACTACTTGTGACAATCAATGATCCACCAACATCGTTCTTAACCACAGGCAAGGTTTATGACTGCCGCTGGAATATAGGTTTCTTCTGTGAATCTGAGCAGCTGCTTGCAATCAACAAAAGCTTCACTGTTTAACTGAGGATATAGATTCACGACTGGAATTTATCCATTAATGATGGTGAGATAACAATGTCTTCGATGGCGAACAACCACCCAAGCAATCTTTGTTGTAGTTTCATCAATCTGGAGCTCTACGTCTTTCAGAGTTAATGGCTGCTTGTGATGTCTGCAAGAAGTCTGATCCAGAGTAACATTATGAGGAGATTCTATTAAAACAACACTCAAAGGGTTGTGTTCCATTATTACATTACTAACAGTTATTATAGCAACAGAGGTTCCTGTCAGTTGGATGTATTTCCCATTTGTGGCCCTCAGCACAGTCACTTATGTATTAAGAAATACAATCATCTTGAGCTGTCAATTATAAGCAGTCACCATTATGAAAAAATAAGCCTGAGTCGACTAGTACCCAGATAGGCTGGCCGTTAATGACACCAATGAGATTTCCTGTCATCTTGGTAACGGTCAATCACAGAGAGTTTTCTCCGAGGTGGCCTCACCTCTGTAAGTGGTAGCCTTGCTTAAGTTTTCCTGAGGTCAGTGGCAAGACAAGCAGATGCCATCTCTGTACAGTGATGGGGAATGGCTATGACATGTTAAGGAGCAACCTCATCCAGGGTGTGATGAAAAGGCTTCATCCCACAGGATGACTATAATCATCTGCAGCTGACTGGTGTGAATACGACTGTTGAGATGGTTGACGTCTTGTGACACAATGGTCATTGAACACTCATCATCTTTTCTCTGCAGTAGTGTACAAGTCTGTGGCATCCACAGTGGAAATACACTGGTCAGGAGTTTGTTGTACCTGCATTGGCTGGATGCTGGGTGGTTGTTTGATGGTTGCAGCATACGCCTGAGTTTGCCGAGTTCACTCTTCACAGCAGTAACACATCACTTCCATAACATCCATACAACGTCATGTTCCATGAATGGACTTTTCATGATTATTCTGAAGGAAGTGTCATTGAAAGGAATGTTCACTTTACTTAACTTTTTTATTTACCTGGCAATCTTAAAGTTGACCTCGTCGTCTTACTTTCAGGATATAACTTGGGTCTCCAGGTTTGGCTGTACAATAAAATATACTATTCCCAGGTTTGTCAAGTTGATGGTTTGTTGGAGGTCAAATAAAGTAGTTTTTTCACTAAATCTTCTGTATTCAAAAATTCGTAGGAACTAGTTCACAAGAAGCTTTTCAAAAGGTTCCACAAGAGACTTTTTTCCACCAACATATGTTGCTACTTTATACAACCATCTTTCCAGCACTCCATCATACAAGCACTCTTCCCACCAGATGCTAACAAGTAGCAGTACAGAGAAGACATCTGAGGCAAAGAAATTTAAATGATTTACATCATTGTCAAAGATGTTGTTTCGATTACCTGGTTTATAATTTAACATATTTTGGTAACACAGAGTTACAGATTTTAATACAAAAGCTTCAAAAATCATTCAACAGTTCAGTATAAAATAATACATTTTAGTTAACACAGTTTTGTACGAACTTTTTTACTTATAAATGAAATTACTGATACCCACTGCTATCAATGTCTGAAGAATATGTATCAGGCTTGACTGCATCACTTGGCACATTTGATTGGCAGTGGAAATTGGTGCTAAAGATAGATACACCTCTTGCTCAGTGTTCTTTATTACCTCGTGGCATATGGAATAGAAATTCATGGCTGCTATCTCTCGCTTACTCAGTCAGACAGTTCAGGCTGCACATAAACTGCTGTACCTCTTCTGTCACTACCTAAAATAGGAGTGAGCCGAGGTCATGGTGGTCTTCTGCAATGGCCATAGGGACTAAATTCAGGGGTTCATCATAGCTCTTTCGTCCAGCTCTATTCTGTAGCATTGTTTTGATGTGCTGGCATCACTGGATGAATTCCTCTGTTGATGCGACATGCTTTACCAGGAAAACTTTGTACATAGCTTCTGCACATCTTTTCATAAAATATGATATTTTGTGGAGTTCTGTCATATTCCAGTTCACAATGTGACGTAGGTCCAAAACATGCTACATGTAGGACTACATAATTTTCCCATGACACTGAACTCTGTTCATTTGTTGTTCTGCTAGGCAGACTGACTGCAAATGTTTTCTTCAGTTCAGCCTGGAATTTGTCTAAGCTATCAAGTTTCTCTTCGTTGTTCTCGAGCTACACCTGGACTGTATCTTCCACATAAAAGTACACATCTGGCAAACACATCATGTCATCCCTCCTGTTGTATTTGGTAACTCAGTCGAATCTTTTCAACCATTTCGTCAAGTCCTTACCAGCGTCCCTGGAAGACACTGATAGAGGCTTGATGTGCAGGTGACTTACTGCTGTTTTGGAATTCAGTGTACAGATCTTAGGAACAATGTACTGCTTGTATTCCGATTCCTATCCATGCATGCAATGGCTTTTACATCGCCTAGTTAGGGAGACAGTGATGTAGATGTTTTGAAATACCGGGTGTCTCCACCAAACAATGTCACATTGTAAACCACAATCATGTCGAAATCCAAACACAGGGTTGTCAGTGAAGTACACATTTACCATTGAAAGCACATTTATTATGGACACCACATACACACAGAACAGAGCTACCTCCTAAACAGACAGTGCTGCTACTCACACAAACACAAAATATTTGGGAACATGATAACATTACACACATAAGTAATTCTGAGACTCTTCTAGAAATCATAAATACTAAATAACAAATATTTGCTGGTGATTAGATTTGAACTGGTGACCCACAGCATAGCACACCACTCAGCAACACCAACTGCTACTCCACATTGCATGCAGGACAATGCAGCATTGTTATCAGTTTTGGTTTAATAAGACTGAGCTACAAACTCTTCTTTACCCAGCCTTAATCTGCCACCATTTAATCTATATCCTTTTACGCAAATGAACTATCATATGTGGAGCAAAGATGTGATTTATTTTTCTTAACCCAAATGAAGATGAATTTAACTACAGTTTCCACATCATCGTGACATACTCCTTTCTCCTAATAACGGCAGAATTTTCCATTTACTACCAGCACTAGGTTTTGATAAAGGCATGGTCAACATAAAGGGCTAGAATAAATCAATAATCATTATGTAGAATACAACAATGTAACCTCTCAATAAAAATTAATATGTTTCTTTATCACTAACATACTGCATATTCAACAACTACATCAATTAATAAATGTAATATAAATAAAAACCAAACCAATCATACTAAATATGGAATATGATTGTCTTTCATACCCACTCTACTGACTACACTTTTTCTTCAGAGATTTTCATATTGCCATATTACTGAAAGAGGCACTGAAATTATTTCCAATTCAATGAAGAGTTGAAAAAGCAGTGCTTGAATGGATCCCATTCAATTCAGTGAAGAGTTGGAAAAGTAGTGCTTGAGTGGATCCCACCACAATGAAAATACTTCTTTACTTTCTTTTAAAATCTCTTCACTTGCAAATCAATGTACTGATGCAATGCTACACAATAAGGGGACCACACCAAGGAGTGAATTACATAATATCCACATGCAATAAAGTGTCAAACAGAATATAACTTACGTATTAAATGTAGCAACTGAAGTATATAACTCATCTAAAAGTAAGGCTTTTGTTGCCTTTTACTGTAAACCAGATGCTAGGAAAAAACTGAAGCATTAGCAGGATTGATCTGCTGATTGTGTTTTGAGAAACATAGCTGCCAAAATGGGATATGCCGATTCCACATACATTGCCAACTGGATGGCAGTGACCTGTTCATTAGCAGCTTTGCACATTGACCTTACTTATTCAGCCACATTTGTACCTCAGTCTGCATACAAGAGAATAAAACAGGAAAAACTACTACTGTTACATTGGAGGTTTTGCTTGTTGCTTCTTCTGGAAGTGGCTTCTTCCTCACTTTTCATGACACCCTACAAGCTCACATGCCGTTTTTATTAGGGGCTTCATACAACATATTACATACGCTTCAGGTTTTTGTAATATAGTGCGTAATACATCATAGATTCCAACATTTATAAGGTACTTTCATATCTTAAATGGCACAAATTGATTGAAAGCACACTGGTGGGGAAAACTTAAGGGTGAAAGTAACTTTTGCATGATGTGTCACTGTCAAGTAATATAGCTCCATGAAACTTAGGCCATACATAGCAAGTACTGCTACAGTAGAGAAGGTAGCTGAAATAAACATGAAATGAGATGAGCAGAAATAACACTAATTCCAAGACAATAATTACACTGAATTCACCACAACTGGTGACAGTCCCCTGAGCATTCTAAAGGTGGGACATGGTTCTTAATACGGTGTGTGACCATCACGGATAGCGATGCTTGCTCTGCAGCATGCTCCGATGCTGGCCACAAAGTTCGTAAGGACTTCTTGCAGTAGAGTGTTCCATTCCTCCACTAGCACAGCTGACAATTGCTGAATGGTTGTTGGTGCACATGGAAGTGCTGAAATACATCTCTCCAACACATCCAACAGAGCTCAGTGGGGAAGGGGAAGGCCAGTCCATTCACCAAATATCCTCTTGTTCAAAGCCCATCTCCAGAAGCAGTTTCCGCATAGCCTGTTTGGCCAGCCTGTCTGCAAGTTCATTGCCTGGGATGCCGACGTGTCCTGGGGTCCAGACAAACACCAAGGAACGACTGGACCATTCCAGGGTATAGATGGACTCCGGGATGGTAACTACCAAAGGATGGCGATGGCGAGGGTACACCATTGAGGTGTACATGAATGGACCTCGAGGAGAGGTGGTAAAGGCAAGGGCTCCAGTTCAGTCAGAAGCGATCGCACATGAACTGCAGTCGTTAGCCCTGATCTGAGCCGCCTATGCAGGAGGTGAACCGTCGTGGTGGTGAAAACAAGACAGTAACTAGGATGGTCAGGAGAGCTATGAATGTGTGCAACGTAACTGGCGAGCAGTTGTGCAAATCGAATCTTCAATGGAGGGACTCCAGCTTCCACCAGTATGCTGGTCACCAGACTCGCCCTAAAAGCTCCTGTCACAAGGAAAACTCCACAATGGTGTAAAGGGTCGAGCAACCGCAATACTGAGGGCGCCGCCGAACCATAAATCACACTCCCATAGTCAAGGCGGGATTGAACATGGGCTCTGTAGAGCTGCAGCAGTATGGAGCAATCTGCACCCCAGTAGGTGTTGCTCAGGCAGCGTAGGGCATTGAGGTGCTTCCAACACTTCCATTTAAGCTGACGAAAATAAGGAAACCAAGTCAAACGAGTGTCAAAAACCAGACCTAAGAATCGATGACAGTTAGTGGATCGTCATTAAGGGAAAGTTTTGGTTCTGGATGAATGGTACGATGCTGACAGAAATGCATGACACACATCTTCACGACTGAAAACTGGAAGCCATGGGCTAGATCCCAGGACTGCGCCCTGTGGATGCCTAGCTGTAGGTACCACTCAGCAACACCTGTACTGATGGAGCAGTACGAAATGCAGAAGTCGTCTGCATAGAGAGAATGTGAGACAGATGGCCCTACAGCTGCTGCTAGACCGTTAATGGCCACTAAAAATAGACATACACTCAATACAGAGCCCTGCGAGACTCCATTCTCCTGGATATGGGGGGAACTATGAGGGGCACCAAGTTGGACACGGAAAGTATGGAGCGACAGGAAATTTTGGATAAAAATCGGGAGCGGGCCTTGGAGACCCCACTCCTATAATCTGGCAAGGATATTATGTTGCCAGGTGGTGTCATACACATTTCGTAAATCAAAAGAGACGGCACCCAGGTGTTGGCATCTGGAAAAGCCTGTTCAGATGGCAGACTCGAGGGACACAAGATTGTCAGTGGTAGAAAGACCCTGACAGAAGCCGCTATGACATGGAGCCAGTAGGCCACGTGACTAACCACCGACATGCCATACGTTCCAGCAGCATGGAAAGAACATTGGTGAGGCTGATGGGCTAATAGCTATCCACATCAAGCGGATTTTTACTGGGTTTGAGCACTGGAATGATGGTGCTCTCCCGCCATTGCGATGAAAAGACGCCGTCGCACCAGATCCGGTTGAAGATGATGAGGAGATGTCACTTGTAGTCAGATGAGAGATGTTAAATCGTCTGACTGTGGATCCGATCTGGCCCAGGAGCTGTGTTGGGGCAATGTGCAAGGTCACTGACGAGCTCCCACTCTGTAAATGGGGCGTTATAAGATTCACTGTGGCATGTAGTGAAAGAGAGGACTTTCCCTTCCAGCCGCTGCTTAAGAGTGTGAAAGGCTGAGGGGTAATTCTCCGATGCAGAGGCTCAAGCATGGTGCTCAGCAAAGTGCTCGGCAATCACGTTTGCGTCAGTAGAGAACATGTCATTTATGTTAACACCGGGAACACCTGTTGGGGGTGTGGTACCCGAAAACACGTTTTATCTTTGCCCAGACTTGGGAAGGTGACGTATGGCACCCAATGGTCGAGACGTATCTCTCCCAATACTCCTGCTTCTGTCATCAGACAGGTTGGCAAACGCAAGCATGGAGCCGTTTAAAGGCTATGAAGTGCTCCAAGGAAGGGTGACCCACTGTAGAGCTCGCCAACGCTCCTGAATAGCTTCAGCGACTTTCGGTGACCACGAAGGGACTGCCTTTCCCGGGGGGGCACCCTAAAGAGCGAGGGATCACGCTTTCCGCCGCAGAAACGATTGTTGTAGTCACCTGCTCAACCATCACATCGACGTTACCACGTTGGGGAGATTCAACAGTGGCAGCAGATGTGAAAGTTTCCCAGTCCGCCTTGTTTAATGCCCATCTGGGCATGCGTCCATGGGCCTGACACCGGGGCAGTGACAGGAAGCGGTCACTACCACACAGGTTGTCATGTGCTCTCCAGTGGACAAATGGGAGAAGTCCTGGGCTTCAAAATGATAAATCAATGGCCGAGTAACTGCCATGAGCCACACTTAAGTGTGTGGCGGCCCCAGTATTTAAGAGGCAGAAGTCGAACTGAGACAGTAAAGTTTTGACATCTCTGCCTCAGCCAGTAAGCATGGTGCCACCCAACAAAGGGTTATGAGAGTTAAAATCTCCCAAAAGTAGGAAGGTTTAGGGAGTTGAGCAATCAGTGCAGCCAATGTGTTCTGGGGTACTGCACCATCTGGAGGAAGATATACATTGCAGACAGTTATTCCCCACATTGTCCTTATCCTAACAGCAACAACTTCAAGAGGGGTTTGAAGGGGCACCGTTTCACTACCAAGTTTAGGACATAAACGCAAACTCCATCTGACACTCGATTATAGTCACTACGGTTCCTGTAATATCCCTTATAGCCACGGAGGGCAGGTGTCCGCATTGCTGGGAACCAGGTTTTCCTGGAGGGCAATGCAGAAAGCAGGTGTAAAGCTTAACAGCTGCCGTAGCTCAGCCAGGCGGTGGAAAAATTCGCCGCAATTCCACTGGAGGATGACGTTATCGTGAGACTGGGAAGACGTGGAACATTCAATGAGGCATTTTATGCCTCAGAGTCACCCGCTGCCACCGACTTTTTGCCTGAGTAGTCTATATCCATTGTCTCTGAAGGTCCGGCGAGATCTAAGTCCTCAGCAGATGCCATAATCTCCACCTCATCCTCAGACGCAGAACTTGTAGGGCTTCTTTGATTCAGTCTCCGGGACTAAGGAGGACCATGAAGCCCTATGACCAGCTACCTGTGGCTGCTTCAGCCACTAGCAGGTGTCCACTTTGCCACTGGTAGGAACCTGGGAAGGTTCCCGTACCCAAGGGACCCCTTCCTAGAGAGAGGAGCCGAAGAAGACTTATAATTCTCTGGCTCAGAAGTGGGGACTGATGTCCCCAACGGTTGGGTGGGTGGGTGGGTGGGGGTGGATGTGCTGCTCCCGAAGTAGGTGGTGCAGGAGCAACCGCGAGGGAAATGCCCCCACCATCAAGGGTCCAGATGTAGTCTTATGGCTCTGAGAGCTGACTGGAATTGGTGCAACAGATGGGGCTTTAACAGTAGTTATAGGAGCAGCATAAAATGTTGTCACACACACGGAATGGAGCCTTTCAAATTTCCTTTTAGCCTCAGTGTAGGTCAGTCAGTCCAGGGTCTTGTATTCCATTATTTTCCTTTCCTTCTCTAGGATCCTACAGCCCAGCGAGCAAGGGGAATGGTGCTCTCCGCAGTTGACACAGATGAAAGATGGGGCACACCGAATATCGGGATGGGACGAACAACCACAATTTCAACATATGAGGCTGGTGAAGTACAGTGGGAAGACCTATGGCCAAATGTCCAGCACTTAAAGCACTGCATCGGGGGAGGGATATATGGCTTGACATCACAATGATAGACCATCACCTTCACCTTCTCAGGTAATGTGTCACCCTCGAAAGCCAAGATGAAGGCACCGGTGGTAACCTGATAATCCCTTGGACCCGGTGGACGCGCCGGACGAAATGGACACCTCGTTGCTCTAAGTTGGCACACAGCTCGTCATCGGACCATAAAAGAAGATCCTTGGACCATATTTAAGCTCTTATGGGGTATGACAGTAACAGAAACATTCCCCAGTTTGTCACAAGCGAGTAATGCCCGTAACTTGGCAGAGGAGGCTGTTTTTATCAAGACTGACCCAGACCACATTTTGGACAAGCCCTCCACCTCCCCAAACTTGTCCTCTAAATGCTCTACAAAGAACTGAGGGTTCATGGACACACAGGATTCCACATCAGCTCACATACATACTAGGTACCAGGGAGAATAGGATTCGCTGCCATCCTTAGCCTGGCGTTCCTCCCATGGTGTGGCCTGGGAGGGGAATGATTTTGGGTCGTACTTCTGTGCATTGAATTGAGCCTGTGAAAGCTTAGAGACTGCTGGTGTTTGATCACCAGCAAAAGACGATGTACTCCGTTTCATCGCGTGTCATCAGTGTGGTCAGGGGGCTACAACCAACAGGGTACATGGCGGCCCCACCACAACGGACTAGCTACCTTGCTGGATATGAGGTGCAAGGAAGTCCATGGTCACTGTCAGTGCAGAAAGCGACAGTGCATAGTGCATGGTGGAAAATGCACCCAGGAAGGTGTCCTCGCCCCAGAGATGGAGAACGAGGGGGACTGCAATGTGACGATGAGAAAGTGGGCTAAAGATCTCAATGCAAGGTGGACACGATGCACCATGTAAGGCGCCCTTCCCCCCAATGGGCTCGCTCTTTGGGAAAATTTAGAAGATGGAGGTCAAACCCTATCGGGTAGCATCACATAAAGACCGAAACGTGAGACTCCTTTTAGTCACCTCTTACGACAGGCAGGAATACCTCGGGCCTATTCTAACCACCGGACCCACTGGGGGATTTCCCATTTGAGTTCCCGAAGCATCTACTTAACACTAGCATGTTGTTCGAACCTACGAGTAACATAGTAGTCCATCCCTGAACTACTTTGATGTCTTCCTTTTGTTTTCAACTCTTCCAGTGTTTCTCTACACCACAGATGCTTGTTCCTACCAAATCAGTGCATGCATTGAGACCACACTAGGTGCAACGCCATGCTGATATGTGGGCTCTTACTGCCAAATTCTTTGTAAATTCGAGTCCAATTTGTAATCTGTAATTGCCACAATAAGATCACATAATCTCTCAACCTGGGAAGTCTTGTATCTTTTCCTTCTCTAGGTGCTTCACCTTTTTTTGTCAGGCAGTGTATTTTCACTGCAGACAGAGGTTCAAACCATCTGTTCCAGATAATTTTTTAAGAAAGATGTTGTAAAACATTGTTTGTTATTTTACTTCACCTGTCACTTATAATTTTTTTTTTATCTCATTGTCTTTCCTGGTGAGAAGTTCTCAACTCCAGTTAGGTGGAAGCTCATTTCAGTGCCTGTCACTTCCATCATCTTTTGGCAGTCAAGGTGACTTCTGTGTCATCCTTACATAGTTGGTACTAGGGATTGGCGTATCTGCTACCAGTGCCTTGGTGCAGCTGAGATGACAAAGAGGGTAGGATCTGTAACTGAGCATGCTGGAAATGACATCAGTCTTCCACGTATACCCTTGCAGCAGTACTAGGAGGGAATGGAGAGCACCCAAGCACAAAGTACACAGAGACAAAACAGTGCCATCTCCATACAAGAAGATGATGCAAGTGGTGTTCTTGTAAACAGCACACATTTTTTTCTGAGATATCATCAAGCTGCAGACCTGAGAACTTTGTATTACAGGTTTATAATTCTCCCTAAAACTTTTATGGAGTGGCTAAAATTTTCTTCAATTATTATGGCACACCTTGGGTACAGTGTGTTAACTGTAAGATGGCAGAGTTGTGAGGGGAGTGCGGGGAGAGGAGGAGGCAAGCGTTGACTGGCG
Organism: Schistocerca serialis cubense; assembly: GCF_023864345.2. Classification (NCBI taxonomy): domain Eukaryota; kingdom Metazoa; phylum Arthropoda; class Insecta; order Orthoptera; family Acrididae; genus Schistocerca; species Schistocerca serialis. The sequence goes on from NC_064640.1 coordinate 717,090,866, forward strand.
AAGGGAGAGGAGCCGTTGGGGAGGGGACAAGGCGCGTCTACCAGCTGCAGTGCTGGCACTACAAATTGCGCGTCATGCTTACACAAAAGCAGACGAAAGGCTTGGAAGTAAAACTCGCTTTAAATGTTGTTCGTAAACAAAACTGAAATTGTCATGTACATTAAAATCTATATATGTCTACTATGCGCTCCCCCATGTAGTGACACCAACGACACTTTCTTCACGTAAGTCACCCTTCCTCTGCCAACTTTTATTAAACGATATATTATTATCAATCCACGATTCATCAAGATAAAATATTTCTCTGTCTGCTTCCCTGAAGTTCTTCATGTCAACAATGAAACAAGATTGCCAGTGCACAATGTCTGGACGTTCTAACAACACATTCCTCTTGTTTTCCACCTTACGCCATATGAATCCTATAGACAAAAGTACTTTTCTCAGTGAGACAATGCTCCACTTCCAGCCTATTTTGTCGTGCAAAACTGGAAGCAGTGTTCGCAGGCTCGGCACAATCTTCCGCACTGAATAAAATTCCGCTATCATGTCGTGAATGACACGCTGGTTGAAATCATCGATCATTACTTCGATTTCTCCACTTCTTTTCCTAAGTTAAAAGAGAGAGAAAGATTTATAAGAAAATGCCTTCTGCACTGCATGTATTTTTTTGAATTTGGAAATGTACTGTAATATGAATGTGTTTCGAAATAATACAATAACCAGTGGTGTTTCCATACAAAGAAATACAGTAGCTAGGAAAAATGAAATATAAGGTAATTCGGACGAATTAGGGAGCTCCTTCAAAGTGATCGCGAACAAAAGATCTGAAATGGAAACTCAACTTTTCTTGCCAGGCATTTGTGGTGATATGCCAGGATGATTCTTGGAAAACTGTTTGAATCTTCCAATGCTATGCATGCTTTGTCCTGTGTATGTAGCAGCTCTCACTGAAGATTTGCAAATGGGGTGAAGCAATTTTTTCTGCTCCCTTTCGCAGCATTCAATCGCACGCAATATAATTTTGTGAGCATCGCTACGTAATACTGATTTACTTCTAACCGTAGGCCTACCAGTAGGGGTTGTTGGCGACTCCCAAGATGGGCCAGCAACTGCCTCTTCACTCATTTTGATAATGTTTAGCACAACTGCACAATAAAAACACGCAGAACAGTACAGTGCAAAGCAATAATGAAGCAGACGACAATGGCAACCTTGTACAACACAGTCAGCTATGTAATGTTGGCAGCAGTCGAAGCTGCGTGCCTACCGAAGCCTCCCGACGTTTACCGACTTCTACCGATTCAGGACTAGGGAGAGGTCTGCCATCTAAACGTTTACACACTGTACATATGTGCCAGCGAACTGAAGTTCTATTTGAAGTTCTTAGTTCTGCCAATGAGTCCAAATGGAAACTACAACTTGTATCCTGCTTCACATGCTGACTCAATTCCTAGCTCAATAAACTTAAGATTCTTGTCTGGTGCTATAAATATACCACCTCCCAATTCATGGAGATTTTCGGCACTGTAGACAGAAAATTCATTAGGAAATCACACTTCAAGGACACAAAAGCACCTGGCAGAGGCCCTTGCTTTGATCAGTAAATGTATACAAGTGAAGAAAGGCAACTGTGCGTAAGAACTTTAATAATCTGGCTTTAAAAGTAACTTCCTTTAGTCTGTCCAAATATAAAGGATATGGTCATCTTTAGTAGATACGGAACTGATCTGACCCACTCTTGGGTGCAACACTACTTTCTGCCACATATAGTTTGGCACGACTGATATTTGCTCAGTTCCATAATGGTTTTGATGCCTATGAACAGCTAGGCAAGTATGCTGGTTGGTAATGGTCAACAGTGACAATGACTGTGGAATACAAAGAACTTCTACAAATACTGAACCAGAAAGAAAGTGTTACCTAACTTAAAAGTGGTGACTCACCAAAACCACAGTCAATGTGAAATCTGGCAAATGATATAGACAACAAAAGCATGCTATGTTTGTTGTTCTTTCCGTGTCTCAGCCTAGTCACATTTATAGACACATTAATCAGTTGAAAATATAAAAATCAGTGCAGTGTTCTCCATCCACTTCTTTCGACATCCTACCAACTGTTTCAATGATTGGCTTAGAAAATTCATTTATGGAGCTATTCAAGAATGTTATGGTCTTACATCTTCATTCTAAAGACTGCAAAAGACCACTATCAGATGATGCATACCTGGAATAGAGGCATCTCCAATAGCATGAGGTTATCATGCAAGGAGCCCTATCATCTGGACTCACATTGGAAGCAACTGAGAAAATACCTTAATTTTTATCCACATCATGCGATAATTCATCATATGGACTTCTTAATATGACCACTGACAACAATTCTTTAGCAATTCACACAGTAAAGCTGAGTCAAAGTGTGAAATCCTCAGCAGTGCAGCTGAACACACATAACGTGACACATCCAGTCATGCACATTGTTCAAAAAGTCATTTTCCTGTACATAGGCCAATTCACCCTATTGGGCACCTATTTTAGAGCAACCCTTTCAGCAAATCTGTCTCATATCTGAATTATTCTGATGTAGTGGTTAATCAAGTGAAGTTTATCTCCTACTTCATATTAAACAGTGTCCATAATGCAGAACAACAAACACATCCGCTCAGTGTTTCAGAAGGAAAGGCCAGTATTATGGTAGAATGGCCATTTGAAGCACAGACGTTCACGCAGACATTTGTTAAATTTTGAATTCTTCTCACTAGATATTTTGATGGAATGAACAACGAGAAACAATTGCTCACTTAACCACCCAATATATTTCTGTTGAGTAATTTACTCAAGAGCACTGTTTTAACATTCACAGTTTACAAGCTTTTTTTATTATTTATATTTTAAACTGTCAGTCTTGGAAACAGCCTGTCAAATGTGTGTATGCTTAAAGTTTACAATCAACTTTAAATAATTCACAATAAAAGAACAAAAAGCAACTATCACCTTCAGTGTACTTTTCTACTCCCAGTACATGTCACAACACTCGTCTCGCTGCTTCACTATGCACCTTTATGAGGGTAGTAGTTATAATGATGCAACCTAACACTTTATCTCGCACAAAGCATCTCACTGATAAACAGAAAGTATCTGATATGAAATAGTAATAAACATAAGAAAATTGTTTGATGATGATAAAAATTTTCAAGCATTTACCTCAGGAACCATTAAATATACAGCATATGTTTATACAAACATTTTTGCTGCAAAGGACTATTTATGTTATCTCCTTGAAAATTTATCTTCTCTCCTGATAAATGTGCCCTCTACTGTACTCATAAGATATAATTATACCTTCTATCTATATAATGGCGATGCCGCATTTCTCGACAATAGTGCACCACATGTCCCAGACATCCACAGTGGAAACATACTGGTTGGTTATCCTGGATCCTCTGGATGTCAGTCTTCCTTGGTGCCCAAACAGGTTTCTCATGTGGAATTGTAGGAACGTAACTCCACCTGGATCTAGACTTTTTTATCATTTTAAAGGGAAATGAAGGACAAGAAATTGGGTTCAATGTCTGTTCCACTTCCTCCCTTATGACCTCTTGAAGCGTCTTGGTTTTTTGCTCGCCATGCAATCCAAGTGCCTTCTGAACTTCCTCTCTCACTATCTGGCAAAGAACACTTGTGAAATCAGTTGCTTCCTCCATCACAGACATCGATACAAAGTTTGGAAGCCGTTCAAACTTTTTGTGTGTAATTCTTTTTGGATGCATTGTCTTGATATACTGGGACCATTTTATGAAGTCGTCTGCTGTCGAAATCTCCTTCAGGATTACGGCTTGATACATGTCCTCAGCAACACTCTTTATGAAATGTGCAACCTTATCTTCCTCCTTCATTCTAGGATCCACCATTTTACACAGCTCCAGGACGTCTTGAATGCAGGATGCTGTAGTTTCTTCTGGACGCTGTGACCTGCACTTTAATTTATCTTCAGCCTTCCACTTCTGTCATTGTGTGTTGCCGAAATAATTGCGCAGTTCCACCTGGAATACTTCCCAGCTTGTGAACTACTACTCGTTGTTCTCATGCCATTGCTTGGCAGTGCCCTCCAAGTAGAAAAATATGTTAGCCAAACACACGGTGTCATCCCATTTGTTAAATATGACTATATGCTCATAAACCTTCAGCCACTTGTTTGGATCTTGGCCATCATCACCAGAGAACCTGGAAGGATGTCTTGTGGTGGCACACAGTTGCTGTCATCATAACGTCTTCTTCTTCTGTCTCCGATACATTGCGGTCTGTTGTATATGGCTCGAACTCACATTTCTCGCCACATAAACGGTGGCTCTGTCGTGACATGATGGGAGCCACTGTGTTGTCAATAATGTGCACTATCACAAGTTCCAATACCCAGAGTCTCCACCAGAATAATGTCATGTAGAACAAGGTGTAATTAGATGAATGACGAACACTAACTTCACTTAACGAAGGTATATTCAGCACTTGCACATACAAGAGTGCGGAGCAAACAACACACAGAGTATATACACAGCTACAGAACATTCCAGTACAACGATACTTGACATTTGAAGATACTTCTAGAATATACTTGAACCAAATATAGAAATTAAAATTGTACAGTGCAGGTGAGTTTTGCAAGCTACAGAGAATGTTATTGAAATAAGTGTAACAACTAGGTTGGATACTACAGCCATAGGAATTTGAGAAAGAATGAATATTCAGGTAAAACAAAACAAATTACTGTAATGCAATTGTGGATAGCACACGAGCAGGGCTCAGGCAACAACAGCTGGTCAGACAGTTGGTGCCAGTCTGTGTCAAGCTGAGCATAGAAACTGATAGCTCACATTCCATTTCATTCTCTTTGTCAGCAACTACTTTTAAAAAAGTAGTGTCTGCAACATCGTGTAGCCTAAAAGAAAATTTTTAGTTTTATTATAGATGTGGAATATGCTACAAATTGGTTGTATGAAAGGTAAATGAAGAAGCACAGTATTTTGAGCCGTCACCTTCACTGGGGTTACTGCTTAAAACACCCAAAACAACATGTGAAAGACAAGACCAGTGTGGGCATGTGTTTTCACCTGACTTACACACCAATGGATTGTTTCTCATTGTCTATGCCAGAGAATAAAAATAAAAAACAACAGATTAATCACTACAGTGGGCCAATAATAGTCAAGGAAGATAACACATGTTGAGAGTGAACAGTGTATGGGGTAAAGTGGATTATGACAAAAATTGAGATTATTTACTCATTTTTCATGGTAACTAATTCACATGTACCTTGTGAAAAAGCCAACAATAAGTAACTACTGGTCAAAACATCTGCACTGCATAATCCCTTTCCTGCAATGATGATAAGCTATGTTAGTTCAAAGCAATTTTGGTGAACTTGCAGCTCAATAACAATGACAAATTATTTCTCATAATCATTTTAAAATTTGCTCATTTTTTGTCATTTGAATTCTTATGTCATCCTCTTCATTTACTCCCTATGGATATTTGACAGTTAATGAAAGTATGTGTGGTTTAAAATGACATACTGATTTTTCAATGTAAATGACTAGCACACAACAGAGAAGTACAGCATAAAAAATGCTTAGTGCTTGTGATCTTTTGACTGGGTATGTACTTACAATGGAGGCATCCACAGGGAAAAGGGCAGAGTAGCCAGCTGTATGGCACTTTTTAATACATTATTATAGTAGTACCATGACAGACACTAAGTAACATAAATGTACTGCTATTATATTTCACCTGCTGTATTTGATTATCTATGTGCATATAAGATAAAAGCAGTAGGCACTTGCATGACTAACAGGAAAGATCTTCCACAATTTACAGTTGTCAAGCTCAGACTCTAAAAAGGACCATTTCTGAGAGAAGGGAGTATCTCCTCTGCCTGGAATGAAAGGACACAAGTGATGTTCTGATATTCTCAAAATGCCACCTTGCTTCAACAACAGAAGTAAATGTGTGCTCACAAGGATACTTAGTGACATAAAGAAGCAGACAATGGTTTCAACATAGAATTCACACAGTGGATCCAATCACATCTAATGATTGTTTTCTATCCTTTAAAGAGCAATCAATCCAAATGGTGGAAGAATTCTCCTTTCAGTTATTTGTAGGGTATCATTCAGAGCATATAAGAGGACAAGAAAACAGGCACTAAGTCACTGGCAGACTTTTGCCAAGAAAATACCACATAGCAGGAACAAACTGCATCTGACACTTCTGTAAAATATGTGTCAGCATCATTAAGAGCCAGGCGGAGGAGTGTATCGAAAAGAAATATTTTGTTCTGTGTATGTACAAACGTTTTGTTCTGTGTATGTACAAATGTTTCAAAACATTTCACATTGAGAAAAATTTAATGCAGTTGGTACAAGTTTTCGTTCTGAATAAAGTCTTAATAGTAAAATGAGTCTTAAGTCTGCTATCTATAAAATATTACAATAATATCCCCAGGAGTAACGAGACCATTTCTGAACGTTTCACCTGACACTTTGTACAAAAATATAGCATTCACTACTACAGAACTATGATTTTTGAAAAATTTGCTTACAATCAGCTGCCCAGCTACCTTTGTCCAGGGTGCTTGAGAAGTTAATAATATCACTTTTGAGGTAGTTCAACATTCGGTGTCAAAATGCTGGACTTTCGTCCCTCTTACCACCAGCCTCCTCCAGAGCAGGTGTGCTCCAAGCAAAATATTAATGTGAATCTCTGCAGTCCCTGCTTCTGCTAAGATAGTAATTTGGAAAGTGCAATAATGCCTTGGTGAAATGTCAGTATGTAGTCTGAGCACCTGGATGTGATTGAGAAGGGTCACATCATGAGCCTGCACAAAGCTGGTTAGTCCCTTAGGTGTTGGAGTAGGAAATGAGATAAGGCGCCCCCCCTCCCCCCCATTCATAGTGAGTGAATGATTGTGTGTGTGTGTGTGTGTGTGTGTGTGTGTGTGTGTGTGTGTGTGTGTGTGTGTGTGTGTGTGAGCCACAACACCAAGAGATGACAGGACAGGGGATTGTGCTAAGTATTACACTGTTCACACTACTCTCCACACTGACTCTTCCAAACTATCAACCATCTCAGAATACACTGGAATGGTGCTGTTACATAATCATGCACAGATACACATTGGCAACATGATGTATTCACCAATAAATTATACACCTAGGCAACATTGACTAGCAAATCCTTATAATATAGTACCCATGTTAACACCAAACAACACCATTTATTGTCGTTCCTCACATCACTTTTAAGAGCTGGTTTTATAACATGGTGTGCAACTGCCTACAGTGCGTGTACCCATACTATTTTTAATACCTCAGCTAGACACCAAAATGGGCACAGAAGAGGTTGGAAGGGCACCAAGAACTCCAGCGCGCAACAAAATCACTGGTGCTCACAGAGTGGTGTATTAAAGAGCCACATACTAAGCAGCACTGCCAGTACTGTGCTTCAACTTCTACTTGGTATTGCTTGGCAATGTTTAAGGTTAGCTTGACAATGAACTTCAACAATGGATGTGGTCAGCTTGGTTCTACCCTTAACATCAATGAACAAGAATTTTGGTTTACCAACAAATTCCTGTTTTCAATTAGCATTATTCTGCAACCAGTCAAGGGCTGTTCTTGTATAATTACAAAATAAAGTGTGGACCACCACAGAGGCAAATGTATTTATTTCAAGTTCCCATGCCACAACTGGGAATGCTACAACTAATCAAGAGACTGTCCAAGAACTTTAATTACCGCTCTATGCCTTGCAGCACCAGTTATCTTTCCCCATAAGAGTATTAGGGGTATGGACAAATCATTTGATATCTTGGAAATATGTAAGACTATTCAAACAATTCATGATAGATTAACACAGTATGCCTTGAGACCCAACAAGCTATTTGCAAAGTTGGAGTTAATAAAATGGTTCAAATGGCTCTGAGCACTATGGGACTTAACATCAGAGGTCATCAGTCCCCCAGACTTGGAACTACTTAAACCTAACGAACCAAAGGACATCACACACATCCATGCCTGAAGCAGGATTTGAACCTGCGACCGTTGCAGCAGCGCGGTTCCACACTGAAGCGCCTAGAACTGCTCGGCCACAGCGGCCGGCGTTAGGAGTTAATACATCTACTTAAAACAAGACCAATTCACTGCACCAAAAACAACAGACTATTCTCTCCCCCTCCACCACCAACCCCGGAAGAGTTTAAATTCTGGAAAAAGTAAGTGTGAGACATACTTAAAATTAAGTATTATAATCTTACCTTCTGCTCCACACGCTGAGGCAAGCAATCCACCTTCATTTTTTATTTCGTCAAACTTCGAAAAAAGGACTGCAATCCTAAAAAAAACATACACGTAGTAGTGTTAATAGATAAACAACAATTCTGCAGGTATTTTTTAACTACATCAAAAAAACTCAAATTGATGTGATTCACAATAATAATACATTCATTGACTACAACACAATTTGAACCTTTTCCGAAATATAATTTATTATCCTGGACTTCACACGTACAGAATATTCAATGTCTAATCAGCTGTATTTAGGAATTGAAAACAATGTACACATAGTCAACAGAATAAAAACTTACTTAGTATCTTTGGCACTGCAGCGACGTTGGATATCTTGTCGAAATTTTTCCCCTACATGTCGATATATTTCAGTCAATGCATTAAAAGCTGCATCTCTCACAGATGGAAGTGGATCATGCAGAAGTTTCAAAATGCTTGGAACATGTTTTGACAAGCCAAGGTTTGAAGGTCCATGCCTTGGAAACAAGAAGCAACAATCACCCAGAAGAATCATATATTGTACAACATATTTATTTCACACAACTGTAAATAACCTCTACTTCAACATAAATTCTTCAAAAATGGAAATTAGTTACACTTTGCAGTTAAGATGGCTAACTGTAATTTGGATATTGGAAATTAAAAAATTACATACATGGATGTGATTTTCTATTAACATTCAGCATCTGAAAACAATCAAATTCAGTTTACATCAGTTGTTGCCAGCACCTATAATTAGTTGCTTCACTCACAGCTTGGTATCATCCGTGAAATTTGTTAACTGATTTCATCTACCTGTAGGTTTCACACATTTCTGTCCAGTTTATGAACAAGTTTAAATTTTGAGAAATCACTTGCTAGATTGCAAATTGCATCAACATTTTGATCTTCTTAATCTACATAATTTCTATTCTGAAGAAAATAACAATTGCAGTCACCACAAATGAAGCAAGTCCCAATCGACCATAGATATCAAGTTTTTAGTATCCATTGGCATGGATAGTGAACAGTTTTGCCTCTACGATTTTGCAGTGCCAGTGTTATTTCGATGATGATGCACTGCAACGACGACAGCCGTTACTAAACACATCAGATGAATTCATAATTGTGAATAATGACCACCATCAGCTGTAGAATGGAATTATGACAATGAAAATTTGTGCAGGACTGGGACTCGAACCCGGATTTCCCGCTTATCATGAGTGGTCATCTTACAATTTGGCTATCCATACATTACTCACAGCCAGACTCAAACTTCCACATGTCATCAACCATGCGCCTACGATCTGCACTGGCACATCCAGGTTGAGTCTGGTTGTGAGTCGTGTATGGATAGCCAAATGGTAAGGCGACTGCTCGCAATAAGTGGGAAATCTGGGTTCGAGTCCTGGTCCTGCACAAATTATCATTGTTATCATTCCATTCTACATACGATTGTGGTCAATATTCACAACTGCGAATTCATCTGATAAGTTTTGCTCTAGTTTTAGTTCCAACAGCAAGTCTAACCTGTTACACCAAATGTGGTGTCTTCTTTCCTTCCATATTATATCCTACACATTAGAAATGTCAGTGTCAATTAATCCAGTTGACACTACAGCCCACAACCATGACAAATGGTCATTAAATCAAACATTCACTTCATAGGGAAATTGCTGATTACGATTTTATACACCAGACAGATGAATTCCTTCACATGATACAGCTATTACGCAAAGTGATTATTTCAGTCTTGTATTGGCATAATAATACATTTTTGGTCCCAATAAATCAAATTATTGCAATAAGATTCTGCTACAAGTTATAAATGAATCACTGCAATGGACTGATTGATGTGAAACTCATATTTGGTAGTAAAGTTTCAAATAACTGTAACTTAATGGAAAGAAACTTTGCACTGATGCAATTTTTCCAAAAAAAATCTGCGCATTAGACTAAAGAAACTGCTTCAATTTTTTTTCTGACAGCTGCTTAATAGCTGAAACTTTCCCTAGACAAATAGTTTAGTCTTCACAAAGGAAGTAGCTACTCAGGTGCACATGGAGGTTTTTTAGGCTAGGCAGAAGGTCGAGGTTCTCTGATTAACACTCACGAGACGACTCGGATAGCTAAATCAGACTGTGTTCAGAGTGAAGACAGTTCCACTATCAAAATTTTATTAGTGAATTCTCAAAGCATTTGTAACAAAGCTTCCAAATTTACTACCCTCCAGGAAACTACTCACGCTCAAATTATTCTCGGCACTGAGAGATGACTGAAACCCCAAGTATGAATCTCTGAGATAGTTAGTGATTCATGGAACGTATATCAAAAAGATAGATTAGATGCTACAGGAGGGGGTGTGTTCATTGCAATTGACTAAAACATTGTTTCAGCGTGGCATTGAAGTTCTGTGGTCGTATATAACAAGGCTAGGTGAAATCAAGTTAATTTTTGGATGATTTTGCAGGCCATCCAATTCCACTGTGATGGTTTTAGAGTCAATGGCAGAAAGTCTATGACCAGTAGTGAGGAAATACATACAAGTAATACTAGCTGGAGGCGACTTTAACCTACCAAGTATAGAGTAGGATGTCTATGGATTGATTACAGGGGGTACAGACAGACAGGCCTGTGAAGTTCTTTTGAACATGTTTTCTGAAAACATATCTTGAGCAGCTTTTTCAAGAGCCCACATGCAATGGATATATTTTTGGATCTTGTAGCTACAAACAGGCCTATCCTAATTGACAGTACAGAAGCAGGGAATAGTGAAAACGTCATTATGGAGACTTGGGTTACTAAAGTTAATAGCTCCATAAAGAAGACTACAACAGTATCTTTGCTAGAAAGAGCAGATAGACAGTTGTTAGCATCCTACTTAGATAATGAATTGACATAATTTTGTTCCAGTACGATGGACGTAGAGAAATTATGGGCGAAGTTTAAACGGATCGAAAAGCATACTCTGAAGAAGTATGTGCTGAGTAAGTGGACGAAAAAGACTGACCACAGTTTAACAATGAAATTCAAAAAATGCTGAGGAAGCAAATGCTGTTGCACTCTCGGTTCACAATAAAATGCACAAATGACAAGAGGCAAAAGTTGAAAGAAATTCATGCGCCTATAAAAAGATTTATGCGTGAAGCTTACAGCAACTACACCATCACACCTTAGCAATAGATCCTGCGAGAACTCAAGAAAATTCTGGCCCAATGTAAAATTGCTAAGTGGGTCTAAGGCTTCTATCGAGTCACTCATTGCCAGTTTGGTGTGATGGTAGATGATAGTAAAAGTAAAGCCAAATTTTGAATTTCTCATTTAAGAATTTGTTCACATAGGAGAATCGTACAAACATACCATTGTTTGACGAACATACAGAGTCCCATATGGAGGACAAAGAAACCAGCATCACTCGTGTATAGAAACACATGAGAATTGAAAGCAAATAAGTCGCTAGGGCTTGGGATCCCAATTTTGGTGTTACAAAGAGTACCCTAAAGCAATGGCCCCTTACCTAGCTTCCATTTCTCGTGAATCTCTCACCCAGCGCTAAGTCCCAAGCGACTGATAAGAAGTGCAAGTGACTTCTGTGTACAAGAAGGGTAAAAGAACAGACCTGCAAAATTACGGATCATTATCCCCAACTTTGGTTTGCTGCAGACTCCCTGAACATATTCTCAGTTTGAATATAGGGAAAAGTTTCTGTCCACACATCAGCACGGTTTTAAAAAGCATCGCTCATACGAAATTCAGCTTGCCCTTTTCTCACATGAGATCCAGTGAACCATGGATGAAGGGCAACAGGCAGACCTCATATTCCTAGATTTCTGGAAAGCATTTGACACGGTGCCACAATGCCGACAGTTACCAACAGTACAAGCATATGGAATACGTTCCCAAGTATGTGAGTGGATCAACGACTTCTTGAGTAACAGAACCCAGTATGTTATCCTCATTTGGTGAGTGTTCGTCAGAGATGGGTATTGTCAGAAGTGCCCCGGAAAGTGTTATTTTCTATATACATAAATGATCATATGGACAGGGTAAGCAGCAGTTTGTGGCTGTTTGCTGACAATGCTGTGGTGTATGGGAAGGTGGTGTCATTGAGAGACAATAGCAGGATACAAGATGACTTACACAAAATTTGTAGCTGGTGTGATGAATGGTAGGTAGCTCTAAATGTAGAAAAAGTATGAAAAACAAACCCATAACGTTCAAATACAGTATTAGTAGCGTGCTGCTCGACACAGTCATGTACATTAAATATCTATGTGTAATGTTGCAAAGCAGTATGAAATGGAGTGAACATGTAAGGACTGCATTAGGGAAGGCAAATGGTCGACTTCGGTTTGTCGGGAGAATTTTACGATAGTGTGGTTCACCTGTAAAGAAGACAGCATACACGGCACTAGTGTGACCCATTCTTTAGTACTATTTTGAGTGTTTGGGGTCCAGGGCAGGTCAGATTAAAGGAAGTCATCAAAGCAACTCAGAGGTGGGTTGCTAGATTTGTTACCAGGATGTTAGAACAACAAGCATGTGTTAACAGAGATCCTTCAGGAACTGAAACAGAAATCCTTGGAGGAAGTAGACATTCTTTTCAAGTAACGCTATAGAAAAAATTTAGAAAACTGGCATTTGAAGCTGACAGGAGAGCAATTCTATTGCCACAAATGTATATTTCACCTAAAGACCATGAAGATAAGATTAGAATGATTGGGGCTCATATGAAGGCATACAAACAGTCATTTTGCTCTCGCTCTATTTGCGAATGAAGCAGAAAAAGAAAATAACTAGAAGTGGTACAGGGTACCCTCTGTGATGCACCTTATGGTGGTTTGCAGAGTATATATGTAGGTGTAGATGATATAGATACAGAACTCTTCCCATTAAGGGAATGCGGTAATTACGGAACATCTAATGCCTGATGTATGTATAGATAACTTAAAGAGTCAAACTGTAATATACTTGAAAACCATTTGAAGCCTGCAATCAGATCGAAATGTCACAGTTTGTAGCGTATTTGTGTACTGTTGTTACAGCAACACAGGGACATTCACATTTTAATGAACAATGCAAGCAACTAGTGGTCTCGTTTCAAATATCTACTACATTCTGTACATTAACCTGATCAAGCTTCAAGTAGCAAGTGTAGGTGTGATACCTCAAAGGAAGAAATAGGTGTCACACATTTGATGATGATGTGTAAGAGCTAGTACATATGAGATTATGGAATGCCTGAAGCTTCCTTTTCCCACATCATGCGGACAACCAACACAACGAAAAAAAAACTGGCACATTTGCACTGATTTCAATGCATACTATCTCAAAAGGCATGCATGTTCCACAAATAATAAAAATGATTACATTAATTTCTACATTGCCTCCGCAGCCGAATGATTAAGGCTGCCGCCTTCAGTGCTTAAGGGCCTGTGTTCAATTCCCGGCACCACCTGAGATTTCAATTCTCTCTCTCTCTCTCTCTCTCTCTCTCTCTCTCTCTCTCTCTCTCTCTCTCTTTCCCCTCCAGGGGCAGAGACATCTGGAATGGGGTCCACTCATGAGGATCAGGATGAGGATGAGGATGAGGAGGAGGAGGAGGAGGAGGAGGAGGAGGAGGAGAAGATGAGTGTTTAATGTCCCGTCAACAATGAGGTCATTAGACATGGAGCACAAGCTCGGATTAGGGAAGGATGGGGAAGGAGAGCGGCTGTGCCATTTTCAAGGAATCATCCCAGCATTTTCCTCAACCAATTTAGGAAAATCACACTGCCCGGACACAGATTTGTACTGTCATCCTCACGAATTCAAATCCAGTGTTCAGTGTGCTAACCACTGCGCTACCCTACTCAGTGGGTCCACTCAGCAGCATAAAGACAAATGAGGAGCTGCTTGGATAAAGTATCAGCATCATCAGGATTCAGCTACTGGCAATAACAGCTGGAAGAATTGGCAACAGTGTGGTCACATGTCCAGCAATTATACATTGTTCCTCCTCCTAACATGGAGCAGCAGTCAGAACAGACTCTAGGACTAATCTCTTTGTGGCGTTCACATTTATTAATCACTAACTCTGATTCTTATGAAGCAAGTCGTGTACAGCTGCTTACAACTCAATAGTCCAGCATGCATCTTCATGTTTTCCTTGCACATTTACTGACACGCAAGATTTTTGGTAAGCAGCCATAGGAACTCATTTCTTACAATAATACTTCCGAATGCCTTTCAGCCATCTTCAGCATAAGCCAACAAGTCAGCTCACTCAGAAGTTGGCCAGAAGATTTAAAGGCAAAATATCAGTGAAAGAAATGTAATTACTGTAGCAGCAGGGTCAAAATCTAATGCATCTTTGGAGCATAATTTTCTGCCAAGGCAGAATTTTCCTGCTCTGTTGGGAAAAGCTCCCTGGCTAGAATTATTTTCATTATTTGGATCTCAATGAGATAACCTTGGGTAACTGAACTATGTTGTCATATTTTAACCACATCTGCCAAATGTACAAGGGTTGTTCAATAAGTAATGCCCCACATTTTCTTTCTTTTCTCAGAACATATTAATTGTTAAGAGTCAGAATTTGGTGACAATATACATCAACATGCCTTGTCCATGTCCTATTTCTCTACGTTGTCTCCATCACGTTCTATGGCCGTACGCCAAGTTTGGGGAAGAGCATGTATCCCCTGATGGTAAAAGCTCTTGTCATATAAGCATAGCCATGTTTTCACTGCACGACTTCTTCAAAGTACGATCCCTGTAAAGAATATTTAAGCAGCCCAAAGAGATTGTAGTCCGAGGATGCCATGTCCGGACTGTAGTGTGGATGAGGCAATGAGGTCCAACCCAATTTGGCGATGTGTTCCCAGGTTCTCAGACTTGTGTGTGGCCGTGCATTATTGTGTTGGAGCAAGATTTCGGCTGGATTCTTGTCGAATCGAACATGTCAGAAACTGTTCTTGACTTTATTCAGAGTCTTCACATATGCCTCTGAATTCATGGTTGACCCTCTTGGCATCACATCCACAAGAATGACGCCATCACAATCCCAGAAGACTGTCGCCATGACTTTTCCGGTAGAGGCTGTTGTCTTGAATTTCTTCTTTTGTGGTGAATGAGGATGATGCCACTCCATGGGCTGTCTTTCTGCTTCTGACACAAAGTGGTGCATCCAGCTTTCGTCCCCTGTAATGATCCGTGGCAGAAAGGCTTCTCCATTGGTCTCAAAACGCTCCAACAATTCAAATAAAATGACCGTTCTTTGAATTTTGTGGCCCACTGTTAGCATTCATGGAACCCATTGTGAGCACCTCTTTGAATATCCAAGTCTCAATCATTGCAGACGCACTTCCAATCTTGACCGACAAATGTAGAGCCAACTGTCGAGTTGTGATGCACCTGTCAGCACGAATGATGACATACAGACATGCTAAATCATCTGCATGATTCAGCATGTCTGGAGCAGTGGCTGTTACAGGACGCCCAGAGCGTGGCTTATCATGGAGCTCTGTTTCTGCATTTCCTAACGCTGTAACTTTCTTTACCCATTGTCTAACTGTACTCCTTTCAACTACACCACCACCATACACTGCACACATACGTTTATGGATGTTCATCACAGTTTCTTTTTCTGCACACAAGAATTCAATAACAGCACACAGCTTGTAATGTGAGTTGTATGTAGATGGCATTTTGACACTGTACTATGGCTCTGCCATCTGCCGGAATGGTTTGAAACTTCACCAGCAGATAGAACAAACATCAGATGTGGAGCACCAACAAGGATATTTGTCTATGTACCGTATTTACTTGAATCTAAGCTGCACTTTTTTTCCAGTTTTCCCAATTTAAAAAACCGCCTGCAACTTAGAATCGAGTACAAATTAAGCAAAAGTTCTGAAAAAGGTTGGTAGGTGCCACCACAACAAACTTCTGCTGTCGAATATATTTAGCGCTACACAGGCATGCTTTGCGGGCACAAAGATAAATACTGGTGCCAAAACCTTTGCCTCTGCCTCAGGAAATAAATTGAAAAAAGGTATAAGATGAGCTTTTTTTCTCCGTCCCGAGTTTTGACCACATTATCCCATCAAGTAAATAGAAATTCCTTATTGTTCATCTTCGAATGGTCCGCCCCCGGTAGCTCCGCTCAGGGACTGGGTGTTGTGTTGTCCAAATCATCATCATCCTCATCATCTCATCCCCATCGACGCGCAAGTCACCAAACTGGCGTCAAATCAAAAGACTTGCACCAGGCGAACTGTCTAAAATCTTCGAATGTAGCAGCCTTTCAAATATTTCTTTTGCAGAAGAAAGTTCTAATCGTGCTGCAGGTCTGCAACTGATGAGAGCAACATCAGGCGATGGCAGCACGAAAGCATTTAGTGGGCCAATGTGCGGCCAATATAATGCACTAGAAGTGATTTTAAATGAATTTGAGGAACAGTGTCAGAAATTCCTGTCTGTGAATGCCGAAATTTTAAAAATTAAGGCACATGAAATTGTCAGAGAGCAAAAAACTGAAAATTTTAAGCAGATCGCAGCTGGATTGATCTGTTTATGAAGCGCTGGGGTTTTTCACTTCGGAGGCAAACTTCAGTCGCACAGAAGCTGCTGAAAAATTATGAAGAAAAACTTTTGGAATTTCAGCACTTCGTAATTAGGCAGCACACAGAAAAGCAATACCTTCTTGGCCAGATAATAACTGCTGACCAAACTTCCACATATTTTGACATGCCGTCAAATTATACGGTTGATGCCAAAGGAAAGAAAGACATAAGTGTTCTTACATCAAGGGGTGAAAAAACAGCAGACGTCCGTCATGCTAGCTTGCACAGCAGATGGACATAAATTACCCCCATTCATAGTTATCAAGCAAAAGACTTTCCGAAATCAGAAGTGTTTCCAAAAACTGTAATTGTACGAGCAAACGAAACTGGGTGGTTTTCGGAGAACATGGTACTGGAATGGATTAGGCACATGTGGAATCATCTTCCTGGTGCAATGCTTGGTCTACGCAGTCTGTTGATATTAGATGTGTACGCAGGCCATACAACACCTGCAGTAAAACGAAAATTAGAGGAAAGCAAAACGGACTTGGCAGTAATTCCAGGCAGGATGACGTCAATTCTGGAACAACTTGACCCCTGTCTGAATAAACCATTTAAGGACAAGCTTAAATGCATGTACACAGACTGGCTTTTAAAAAGCGATAGACAACTGACACCAACAGGACGTGTAAAACGCGCAAGTTTGTCGCAAGTGTGCCAATGGATTTATGATGCATGGAAGTGTGTACCAAATCAGACTGTGCAACAAGCATTTAAAAAATGTTTGATATCCAATGCACTAGATGGTATAGAGCACTAGATGGTATAGAGGATGATGCTCTGTATGAATAAATGAGCAACAAAGTATTGAGAGAGTGCTTCAGAGTCATGACTGTTATTTTAAACATTTTGTATAAGATGTATTACAAACATAATAAAATTTTCTTTTAAATTTCAGAGTTTAGTTTCTAAGTTATTTTCATTCTTATTTTATAAGTGTTGCTACTCTGCATTGCACAGGATAGAAAAGCGTGGAGAGCTGCATCAAACCAGTCTGTGAACTGAAGACAACAATAACACACACTGCATTTGAAGTCATCACTGAAAATGTACTATGGAAATCCGACTGGCAAGACTGTTTGGGATGTATGTAAATATGGTCAACTCTACGTTCTGAATTTTTTCTTACCTGTGACAAGAGATGGTTAATAATAGGAACTTTTATGAATCGTGAATCACATGCAGTATTCTCTTCACCATAAGAATAATATGAATGTAAACATTATGACTTGTATTCCTTCATGTTTGCTGCTATCTCATTTTAAATCCTGTCTGTCTAATAAACTACGAAACTAGAGTGAGACAACAGCAAACGCAGAAGGATATACATATCATGTCATGTTTATATTCATATTATTCTTATGCTGAATAGTGATACAGTCGGAAATGAAGCATGGCAACTTACTAGATTTTTAAATCTAAGATGACTAATTTCTGTGCAGAATGTAATGTAATAAAGAGGCACCTGCAAAGATGTTCAAACAGAGAAAAATTTTCCCTAAACTCTCGTTCAGAACATCGTCTATCATACGCACTCTATTATTTGGTTCTTGCTGATCATTGTCAAAGAAAGCACCAGTAACAAATAGCATTCTCTTGCCATTGTTTCACTAATGAGACAATTACTCTCTTTTTTTTAATTGTAAGTGGCAGTAGTGCGCACAGAAGCAAGCCATCCCGTGAGCGGCGACAGGTCGTAAACACTCATTATCTGAATGAGACAAACAATGCATGACACAGTACAATAACACATTTTCAGCTTAGAGTGACATAAACACCTATAAAAAAGAGAACGGCACTTATCAGATCAAAGCAAAATAAGCAATCAATTCAAACCAGACGAAGCACATGAAAGAGGAGGGTACCCGTATAAATATGGACAGAGCACCTAACGCATAGCAATGGTTACCTGGTAAAGCTTAACTGCAAAGCTTACAACTCGAATCAAACTACTGTAGCTGTGTCTTCAGCCATTCGACCTAAATTGTGTCTCATGTTACAATGGACCAGCTTTGTTTCGATTTGGAGGTGCGGTCTAAAACTTTTCTCTCCCCTTGAATTTTGAGTCTCAACTTTCGGGTGTGGCTTAGATTCGGGAATTTTTTTTTCCTTGATTTCCAGTCTCATTTTTCAGGTGCAGCTTGGATTCGAGTAAATACGGTATATTAAAGGATTAAAAGGGGGCGGGGGGGTGGGAGCATTACTTACTGAATGCCCGTCATACATTTTCTTTCAAAAAAGTATGGATTTGTACTCTTTTAGGGTTTTACTACAAGTATTGTTACTTCTCATAATTACATGTGTACGTGTAAAGAAACTAAGGGCACTTACTATATCCAAAGTATGAAACTTTTTAAAAAAATTCCACTTACTCCCTCAGTGCGGACTGATAACAGATTAACACTTCTTCTCGGATTTTAGCATTTTTGTGAGTAAATGCTAATGTCAACTTCTCAAACAAGTAATATGGTGATGCAATTTCTCTCTCCAAAAGTTTCAGAAGGAAAAGCTGAGCTTTCTCCCTCACGACTTCTTTATTGTCGCCTGAAATACAAACATACTAGATATTATTATTAATTCCTTACATATCTACTAATCTGAAACTAATGCCATGACCATTTTTTCTAGCTCTGATACTTTTTCAATATACATATTCTTACCAAAAATTAATTATGATAACTGTTAAAATTATATTGGAATAATTATTGTGAAGTCACTTAGACTTGCAACGTCCACACCACATACACTTTTCTATACATATCATAAGCTCAAAAGTCATTCCCAACCATACACAATTACAAACTTGTATTAAAGCATTGACATCTCAAACGCTAGATAGGTCATTATTTCACAGCATACTACATTTTTTGGTAAACTCTACCTACTATAGCT
This sequence comes from Schistocerca serialis cubense, assembly GCF_023864345.2. Lineage (NCBI taxonomy): Eukaryota > Metazoa > Arthropoda > Insecta > Orthoptera > Acrididae > Schistocerca > Schistocerca serialis. Next base: position 717,110,678 of record NC_064640.1, read on the forward strand.
GCATAACACTTAATGTTAGCTGCAGCTTGTAGTCTTTTTGCAGAGCCGGCCAAAATATATAAAATATGTGTCTCAATAATAGATTACAGAATTTAAATTCTCAGGACACATTTCAAATATTTTCCACACAAATTTACTTAATGACAGACAACACTTTTGGAACTGTTGGATATAGAGTGATGTTTTTCAAACTGGTAATAGCTAATCTTAAGACTGTCCCTTCAAATGCCTGTTAGCCCCATGTATTAGAGGTTTGGGTATTTGCTTCTGTGGATTACAGTTCTTACAGAGGTACTGAATGTTCTGTCCAGTCAGCCTACAGGTGACCTACCAACGTGGACACGATTTTCACATCCTGCTACTTACAAGTGAATCAACAAAGTGGTTGAACTTTTTCTATCAAATTTCTGTCTCTGTATATCTCTATTACACTTTACCATGTCTACGAATATTTAATATTAATGTTTTGGTGGTGGTGATCACAATTTTTTGTTTCTGGCATTGGCATTGGAAATTCTAACTGCCATAGGAAAGGCATGCTAAGTTTGTAAATACCTCAGTAGAGTGCATAAGACTACAGTAACCTAAGTGGCGCCACTAGAGCAAGTTTCATGAGTGATTAAAAGTAATAAGCATACAAAACATGTTGCAAAGAATTTTCTTGCTTACAGCATTTACGGGATAAAGCTCTCTATTTCTTGCTTCAACATTGTTTGCCTACCAACAAGGAATCTAAAGCTTAATGCACAACACTGGACAAAGCACTTATATTCCCTGTAGTAAGAGACATTAGCATGTTCTTTCCCTGCACGCATAATCTAAAACAGGTTATATAATATGGACTATTCATATCATCACACTGGTCGATCAACAGTATGAAATAACACAGAATCCTACATGTCATGGCATACATAGTTCATTTCTGGAAAAAGTGGACAAAACATGTTCTTTTCCTGTACTCTTCCTTTTGATTCTACACAGCATTCTACTGAATTGATTTGAAGAATGTTACACAAATATCTTTGACATGCTTTTCAGACACCCATCTATTAAATTACAAGCATCACTTCCTTGTAGTTTTGTCTCTTCCTGAGGCATACCTCTGGAGCCTGATGGCTTCTCAAGATCAACTGTCCCCTCCTCCTCAAGACCAAGTAACATGTTATTTGCTAGCGTACACAAATTTTGTCAAGGAACTTGAATGTCACATCTTGTATCATGGTCCAATCCAAAATAAAATTAAGATGAAATGGATGCAGCCTTATCACTCTGTTCAGACAAATTGGATCTACTTTCTCAACCACTCACTTCTTGTACTGATTCAGTGTTGTGGTCACTAGTAGTCATATGTGATCAATTTCACCTCGTCCTCCTCCTCAAGTCACTACATAATACAATTCTTATATTTTGTCATCTCTGTCTTCTTGCGTTTTGACATTTTACTCGTTATACACACACTGATCAGCCAGAACATTACGACTACCAACCTACTATCGATATACACTCCTGGAAATGGAAAAAAGAACACATTGACACCGGTGTGTCAGACCCACCATACTTGCTCCGGACACTGCGAGAGGGCTGTACAAGCAATGATCACACGCACGGCACAGCGGACACACCAGGAACCGCGGTGTTGGCCGTCGAATGGCGCTAGCTGCGCAGCATTTGTGCACCGCCGCCGTCAGTGTCAGCCAGTTTGCCGTGGCATACGGAGCTCCATCGCAGTCTTTAACACTGGTAGCATGCCGCAACAGCGTGGACGTGAACCGTATGTGCAGTTGACGGACTTTGAGCGAGGGCGTATAGTGGGCATGCGGGAGGCCGGGTGGATGTACCGCCGAATTGCTCAACACGTGGGGCGTGAGGTCTCCACAGTACATCGATGTTGTCGCCAGTGGTCGGCGGAAGGTGCACGTGCCCGTCGACCTGGGACCGGACCGCAGCGACGCACGGATGCACGCCAAGACCGTAGGATCCTACGCAGTGTCGTAGGGGACCGCACCGCCACTTCCCAGCAAATTAGGGACACTGTTGCTCCTGGGGTATCGGCGAGGACCATTCGCAACCGTCTCCATGAAGCTGGGCTACGGTCCCGCACACCGTTAGGCCGTCTTCCGCTCTCGCCCCAACATCTTGCAGCCCGCCTCCAGTGGTGTCGCGACAGGCGTGAATGGAGGGACGAATGGAGACATGTCGTCTTCAGCGATGAGAGTCACTTCTGCCTTGGTGCCAATGATGGTCGTATGCGTGTTTGGCGCCGTGCAGGTGAGCGCCACAATCAGGACTGCATACGATCGGGGCACACAGGGCCAACACCCGGCATCATGGTGTGGGGAGCGATCTCCTACACTGGCCGTACACCACTGGTGATCGTCCAGGGGACACTGAATAGTGCACGGTACATCCAAACCGTCATCGAACCCATCGTTCTACCATTCCTAGACCGGCAAGGGAACTTGCTGTTCCAACAGGACAATGCACGTCCGCATGTATCCCGTGCCACCCAACGTGCTCTAGAAGGTGTAAGTCAACTACCCTGGCCAGCAAGATCTCCGGATCTGTCCCCCATTGAGCATGTTTGGGACTGGATGAAGCGTCGTCTCACGCGGTCTGCACGTCCAGCACGAACGCTGGTCCAACTGAGGTGCCAGGTGGAAATGGCATGGCAAGCCGTTCCACAGGACTACATCCAGCATCTCTACGATCTTCTCCATGGGAGAATAGCAGCCTGCATTGCTGCGAAAGGTGGATATACACTGTACTAGTGCCGACATTGTGCATGCTCTGTTGCCTGTGTCTATGTGCCTGTGGTTCTGTCAGTGTGATCATGTGATGTATCTGACCCCAGGAATGTGTCAATAAAGTTTCCCCTTCCTGGGACAATGAATTCACGGTGTTCTTATTTCAATTTCCAGGAGTGTTAACCGGTCAAGGTGACAGCAGCATCACCTGGTGAGGAATGACTGCTAGTCAGACACACGCACGGCGCATGTAGTATCTGTGAGCGTGCTGTCCATATGCAGAATGGGGAAGACGCGTGATCTATTCGAGTTTGCTGAAGAGCAGACTGAGATGGCCTGGAAGCTTGGCATGAGCATTTTGGAAACTGCATAACTTGTCAGGTGTTCAACGAATGCTTTGGTGAGTGTCTCCAACATGTGGTGAAATAAAGGTGAAACCATGTCCAGACATTGTGGGGTTAGGTGGCCACCCCTCATTACAGATGTTGAACCTTGGTTGGGCAACTGGTAAACCAGGACAAATGACAAACTATGGTGGAATTACCACCAGAATTTAATGTTGGGCAGATTACAAGTGTGTGTGAACACACAGTGCACCAAACACTATCAATGATTGGCATCTGCAGCCAATGACCCATGCATGTGCAAACGTTCACCCCACAACATAGGCAAGCGCTACTGAAATGGACACATGACCATTGACAGAGGCAGAGCGTTGCATTTTCTGATGAATCCTGATACCTTGACCTTCATGCTGTTGAGAGGGCATGAATCCATCATCATCCACAGAAACAACTCCTTGACACCTGTACTGCCAGACTGAGACAAGCTGGCGGCAGCTCCATTACACTCTGGGGAACATTCAAGTGGGCATCCATGGGTCCAATGGAGCTCATGCACGGAATCATAATGGCCAAGGAGAATCGTACAATGGTTGTAGTCCACGTACATCCCTTCATGACGATCATGTTTCCAGGTGGCACTGGCATTTTTCAACAAAATAATGTGCAAAATGACAAGTTCAGGAGTGTGCTGGAGGGGTTTAAGGAACATAGTTGCAAGTTCCAATCAATGTGCTGCCCCCCCCCCCCCCTCCTCCTCCAACTTGCCAGACCTGAAACTGATTGAACACATCTAGGATGTGATTGAATGTGGCGGCAGCACTCATCTGCTGCCCCCCCTCCCCCAAATTTACGAGAATTAGCTGATTTTTGTGTGCAGATGTGGTACCAAATCCCTCCAGCAACCTACCAACACCTCGCTGCTTCTGTGTCATGATGTGTCGCCGCTGTTATCCATGTTTAGGGTGGACAAACTGGATGTTAGGTATGTAGTCATAATGTTCTGGCTGATCAGTGTACAGGAATGTAGATAACAAATGCCACCCAAGCACACTACTCCAAAGAGAATTTATTTCTTATAACTGTAGACAGGAACAGCAGTGTGCTAGTGCTGCCACAACAGGCATCAACAATAAATATTCAGCTTCTAAATGGTGCTGGTGCGAGTCCAAAAATCAACACGCAGTGTCACAAACTCACAAAGAATATCGCAAAGGGGGGGGGGGGGGGGACCTCTTACCCACATGGTTAATCTAGGGTTTACTAAAACATTCAATACTGCTTTGCCAATGCACAACCAAACTGTCACTTTTAAACCTAGCCCAGACCTCAGGTTACAATACATAATTTTTTTACCACATCTAAGATTTTGTATTCGCATTTGTTGGTTTCACCAACACACAACCAAACTATCATCTTATAATCTAATCTAGACTTTGGGCTACTCTACAGATCAATCTGTCATTGCAAAAACTAATAGACACAAACGTGGAAAAAATTGCAATAAAAAGTAATGAGAGTTGTATGTATGTAACCTCTGAGCATGAGCTGCCTTTGTTTATTACTACTTTCACTGTTCAGTAATTGTAACCAATGTGCTTCTCGTAACATTGCATGTGTTGGGTTCACTGAATCACAACTGAACTATCATCTTCCAACCTAACCTAGATCTCGGGTGATACTACAGATCAGTCTGTCATCACAATCTTCATTCCATAGTTGTAATTAAAAATACAGAATCTGTGAAGCCGGGAATTAAGAACATTTCACCTCCAAATGTAACAGAAACTGTGGTAACAGAAACTGTGGCCTATGTAATGTATTCAAAGAAATGGCAGTGAGTAATCAACTGTACTAGCAACAGTGTGGAAGGTACAGGAAAATAAATAATGTGTACATGAAGACAGTAGCTCTCACAAAATACGTAAATAAGGCTGGCTCATTTTGGCTTCAAATATAATTCAAACAATGTGCTGCACTGTATTGTGCAGTGCAGTGATCTCTTATTGTTGTCAAGTGCAGTTAGTGCAAGCACTTTTAGCACTGTCTTTAAAAGTGATTTTATGCTTCACTCTCACATGAATGAAATTTTTGTCTGTCGCTCTCTCACTAGTATGACTCGACACAGTTTGAAATAAGAACTGTGCCTGTAAAAATGTGCTCTTTTGTAATATTGAGATATACAGCTATTGTCTGATGCGGTATTACTCCGAAAAAACATTTGTAGGACACTCGCTTGTCCTGTTCGTATAGTATATCTGCCTGAGTGTCGTTTTTAGGTGGTTTCCCATGCTTATTTAGGCAAATGCAGGCATAGTTCCCAAATTCTGCCTCAGTGAACACGAGACACAAACAGTTAAAATACGATAAGACAAAAAACAAAGTCTAGAGAATTCAAATACAAACGGCGCACATGAACTCCATGTCATAGCTTAAACTGACAAGTGGGGCGACAGGAAGTGCATCTGGCAATGAGGTTACATAATAAAATACAATTAGTGAAATCTGCACAAGTGTACCCTTTACTATAGGGGATAATTGATATGGAAAAGTAATGGCCCACTCTTCATACCTCTAAACACCCATCTTTTAGCTGTTCCTGCTGAACTTTCTCTTACCAAATTGTGACTCATCAATTTCCTCTACACTACCATATCAATTAAATTTTTCATTCTGCTAGAGACCAACTGCAGCATAAATGTCTCAGCAGAAGTACCTGCAATCAACACTGTTTTGTTTCAGTACAACTACCTAACTACATATGATGCCATTTCTGAGCACACACCTCTCCCCATACACACAACCACTGAGCAGCAAACAGCTCAGAAGGCTCGATTTAAGAGAACTGATATCTATAACACACTGAAGAACTGGAAACTACACAAAGAACTACCACCACACCACAAACAATTTGCAAATAATATCCAATAGTTCCAATTTTGGAGCTCAAAATGCAGCATCCCTTTCACACCTACAACACTAAGTAACATTTTCACTGGGCCAAATTTAAAATCTGATGACTTACCTAGTCTGTCAACCACAGGAGATATTACCATATGCAAATACGGTTTGAAATCTGTACCCATTCGATCAGCAAAGTTTGTCAAAACATCAATTGAGTTCTGTGACACCTGTAAAATATAAAATGAAAATTAATGGGAGGAACAAAAGGTAACCACATAGCTGAAGTGCTGATAGGCACATAAACAAGGGTGAAAATGCTGTTGACCACACAATATAAAATCTTTTAAAGTGCATACTGTGATTGTGCAGGCTTGCCAAGTGTGATAATTCTTGGTAGTCTCCTTGGGATACAAAAATCAACACGACTCAATATTTCAGGAAGCCATCTGTCTGCTGCGTTCAGGAGGGATGTGCTGCCTTTTAACTAAATGTATTGTACTTATCACTTTCATCTCATTGGCCAAATTATTATACAATTTAATCCCTGATAAAAAATGCTGTTTTCAGTTTTTTGATAAACAAATCAAACAATGGAAAATCCAAGATGAAATGTACAATTGCCTGAGACTGAAGTTTTGTGTGTGTGTGTGTGTGTGTGTGTGTGTGTGTGTGTGTGTGTGTGTGTGTGTGCGCGCGTGTGGAGGGGAGGGGGGCACATTGGCGTGTGTGTGTGGTTATCGTCTAATTTTGTTGAAGGCCTTACTGGCCGAAAGCTGTATTTGTGACTGTCTTTTTGTTGTTCCTATCGACAACTCAGAATTTCCGCTGTATGGTGAGATATACTAATGTTTTTCCAGACTGTTCGATGAAATCACTCGGTACAGTGGAGATGCCTTTTTTTAAAAAAAAAAATATTTCCTCAGAATGAGCTTATTAGTAACTAATTACTATTTTTGGGCCTTTTCTTATTGTTTGACAGAATTACGTCCATTTTTTGTGTATTTCATTCCCAGAAAACACTGAATTGAGTGTACATAAGAATAAAAAATCGCCAAAAGGTACTGACTGTTACCAAAAGCGTATAACATGACAGTGGCATTCTCTGTGCCAGTATCTCCATTTGTTAACTCTAAATCAACTGACTGTCAATATTCATCCTTAACAACTTTGTTTGCTACACAAGCTATAGATTTATTGTTAACACTTAATGGGGCAGTTGGTTCCCTCCTCAAGCTTAAATTCGTGTTACCTTTTCCCCTTACATTCAAAGTTAATTTAATAATACTGTCAAAATGTATGTCTCTTTGCTGTTTCACTGGCATTCACAACAAGAAAAGCCAGTGCCTTTATCAGTGACTTCAATGTTACAGTTATCAACAAAGAAACATTTTCCTCCGTGCCTTATCCTGTTTGGAAAGTCAGTTAAATGGTGTCCACACTGTCAACTAGATGAGCAGTACACACACAAAATGATTATTTCTCATGGAGTCAAGCTTGGTCAGCTCAATGGCTCACATTTCAAAATGGTTGAGTGAAAGCATTACTATTTATTGTGAGCAGTCGAATTGCTGGATAAAACTAATCTATAATCAGGCACAGCATCAACTGGTAATAACTGTTCAAAGCAATCACAACGCCATACTGGCTAACACGACATCACCTATTATTGGCCATCTAACAAAAAAAGCTATGCTTTCATTAGTTTACCAGGGATGCACGTGCAGAATGCCACACAAAATGCCTTTTTTAACAGCTACAGCACAGAATGCAGCATCTTCACTGCTCTCGTGCAATCACCCATTGAACCACAGTGGTTCCAAGCATTAGTTCAGTTGAGCAATTAAGGTATCATTTTTTTGCAACAATGTTGGAGGGATTCAGATATGAGGCAACACAATACATGGATCCTGGCCTATTTTTAGGTTGGCAGCAGTCACATGTGCAAGGCATTGTTGAAACATTAACTAGCTGAATGTTTTATCTAGAGAAGATAATGTACAATTTTATGTATCTAACTCATCACTTTTGTAACAACAGTATAAATGCTTAGTGAATATTTATTACTACCTCTTGTAAAAATATTTAACTTACCTTACTATTGCTTGATTGCATCCAGGGTACCATTGCATCCATGAAAAGGCCGATGTCTTCACATTCTAAACTGTTTTCTGGGTTTGATAAGTAGGCTAGTAAGTTATTTGTAACAGTTAGTTTTACTTTTGTATCTGAGGTATCTAACAGTTTATTAAAGTCATCTAAGGATTTTGAAGCAGCCATTTTCTTGGATTTCTTTCTTTGGAACCTGAAACAAAATTAGAAATGTGTCATCTATTTCAATTCTGGAAGAAAAATATGATTTACCAAATTCAACTTTTAATATGACAAAAATAAGCTGCAAAAAAGATTTAAAGTTAAGAAGAAAATCAACAACCTCCAAACATAAAACTTCTGTTCACAATTCAATCGATGTAAGTAAACTCACTACACACATTGTATTTTAATTTCAGATCTCTCTAGTCTGGTATTTTTAGGCTTGCTTGGTCACTGACTGGACAAACTATACAACACCCCATTTACAATACAACAAAAGATTTTAATATGAAAACAACAGGATTTGCACACCCTATGTATTTTCATGCCCTGTTGGTTCCTTTTTCTTCTTTTTCTGATTGATATAGGGAGCTGCATTCTGCAATTAAGATGAGGGCAAGTGTAGCAAACAATATTCATTATTTCATAAAAAAAGAGCTAATACTACACGTCTTAATGTTTGAAGAGAAACTAATTGGTCTAGTTTAAACCTACTCTATTCCTACAATTAATTCCTGTTACATAACACACACTTAACATGAAGTTTGGGAGACATAAATTAGAAATTTGAAGTGGTCATTACCAGAGATTAAGAAGCTCTATAGAAACAGAAAGGGTTTTGTTGGTTACCTGCAGTACTGCAAAATCAATACATCAGTACCGCAGCATAGTGACACTGAGTGTGTGAGAATTAACCCCCTCCCCCACACACACACACAAAACAGATGAGCCAAAACATTATGACCACCTGTTTAATAGCTTTTTTTTCCATTTCTAAAATGAAATGCATCATTGATTCTGCGTATCAGGGACCCCAACAGTTTGTTGGTAGGCTAGTGGAAGTATGTGGCATTATATGTCTACATGCTGATCGTGTAGTTCGTGTAAATAACGGGATGCTGATTTGTCTATGCAGTGAGGCTACCTGATAATGACCCAGATGGGTTCTGTAGCATTACGCTAGGCAAATGTGGTCGCCAAGACATCGATGTGAGTTCACCATAATTCCTTAATTCCCTCAAACCACAGTAGCACAGTTCTGGCTCCGAGACATGGAAAAGTATACTGCTGAAAGATGACATCACCATTGGGGAAGGCATCCTGCATGAAGGGATGCAGGTGGTCACAACTGTCAGTGTGTCTTCAATTACTACCACAGATCCAATGCAAGAGTAGGAGAAAGTCTCCCATAGCATAATACTGCTCCCACCATCCTGTACCCGTGGTACGCTGTACATTTCAAGCCACTGTTCACCTCAATGAAGGCATTTGTGGAGACAACCAGTTAGCTAGTGCAGCAAAAATGTGATTCACCTTAAGAGCTGATATGTTTCCATTGATCAACAGTCCAATCCCTGTGTCTCGTGCCCACTGCAAACGTAATTGACGATGTCATCGGGTCAACATGTGAACACACAGGGGTGGTCTGCTGCGGAGCTCCATGTCCAACAATGTATGATGAATGGTGTGCTCCAAAACAATTGTGTGTACACCAACATTGTGCTCTTTTGGTAGGGATGCCTCAGATCACAATCTATCCTACTTTATAGAACAGACAAGTCTCCGAATCACACATTCTGTGAAGAATCATTGACATCCAACCATTTAGCATCTAGTGGTAGTTTGACTGTCCTCCTCCCTCTTTCCATAGATGCTCACGCCAGTAGCACATGAACATTCAACCAGTTTCTCCATTTTGGAAATACTCATTCACAGGCTCTGCATAATAATAATAATTTGCCCTTTTTCAAAGCTGCTTGCCTCAATGGATTTCCTTATTTGCAGCTCACGTCTTCACTACGGTGATCCCCAGTCTGTGTCAGCTCTCCTTACATACTTTTGTTACCGTGCCATGTGCCTTCAACGGCACCAAGCGGCATCCAACATCACAGTGGGCAGAGATCATAAAGTTGTGGCTTATCAGTGTGTGTATGTGTGGGGCGGGGGGGGGGGGGGGGGGGGGGATGATCTCAGATCAATACCAAATAGCTACAGAATTATTTGCAAACCAAAATTAGATAAGCTTGTTAGACGAGGTTATGTGGATATAAAATAATGAAGCTACAGCCACAAACTGCTTGCAGTTCATTCCTAAATTTAAGAGCAATGTGGGCAAGTTATCTGATAACTTTCTGTTGTGTCAGTTTGCCTTTTTATTGAGATACCTAAATGCTGAGGTTTGCATATCTTGCTGTCACACTGCTCAACATATTCCTTGCACTGTGACAAATTTTTGCCATACCATCTGCAGCAACCCAGCTTACCATACACAACTTCTCAATTACATTCAGTGGTGAACTGTCAACAGCAGCCAACAATTAAGCAGTGTTATTTATAAAAGTGATTCACAGAATTGAATCGTATGTGCTTGGTTGGTTGAGCTTGATGGAAGAGGGTGTGTGGTATAAACTTAATCAAGCTTCAGATAAAAAAAAAATTTTCTCCATGTGTGATTTTAATTGTCATACCAGATGCAGAAGTACTGATACAGGCCACATTATTTAATGATAGAAATGGCTGATAATATAGAAATTATTTCTCCTGATTTCTGCATTTCAGTAACTAAAAGATTCAAAGTCTCAAGTTTTAACATGTCTAGCTATAACCCATACGACAACTGAAGATTCTTGGTAGTTTAAATGGGCTTTGAATGGTCGCTTTGCAAGTCTGCAAATGTAAAATGATTTTGTTTATGTTTTTATGGCAATGTCTCTGTGCTGGCACAGTCGAAGTTGGAGCAGCCATTTGCAATTTGGGGCTGAAAGATGGAAACAGCATTGGTAGCTATTGGAGATCTTGTCTGGAGCATAGAGCATAGAACTGTACTTTGAAGACTGAATTCCTCCCTCCAGTTAATGTTCTTTTCACAAGAGATGTGATGGCATGACTTAAAAAAAAAGACTCAAATCTGCATTATAAAATGCATAAACAAGCTCACTTTCAGAAGTTCAAATTCCCACAATTCACATCATTACCTTCTGCATGCCTGTACCAAGTAACTTGTCCATTTTTTGCTATTAACAGTTCTTAACAGTATATAATTAACTTTCCCACTCATTTAGGCATACATACTATGTATAAACAAGTGTAAATTTTGTGGCTACTACCCCATAAGTTAATGGAGGTACACAATCATATGATTAATCAACGTGCTAAATTACATTGACACTGCTGGAGTTGGTATTTGAGCTTAACTACACATCTATAAGATGTTATAAATAACGCTCTTTCCTAAGCAGTTTTCGTAACGTGTGAGCAATTATACCAGTAAGTCTCCACAGTATCCCAGTACCACACTTTTCATGCCATGAATCTGTCATACTAAAAGATTACACTGTCACAGTGGAAAATCCAGGATAGAATAATGACAGATAATAAATGATAGACTGCTACTCACCATATAGCGGAGAGGAGACAGGCACAAAAAAAAAAAAAAAAAAAACTACTGAACACAAGTTTTCGGCCAGAAGGCCTTCTTCTGGGGGGGGAAGAAGAAAAAACACACACACACACACACACACACACACACACACACACACACACACACACACACACTACTATCTCTGGCTGCTGAGGCCGGACTCATTACATATTTAGTTTCTACTGCAACAATTAGTAGTGCAGTATGGACACTATCCAGATTTTTTACAGGATGCATATTTTCATGGTTTAAAAACCACCACAAACGTTTTATGACAATTTAAATATAATCAGTACTTGACATTTCCCTGAATTCTTGAAAACTCTACTACTTCTATCAGAAAGTAAGGAAGATTAGGATTTATTATACCACCATGATAAGGTTATTAGAGATTAGAGTTAAGTTCTGATAGCACAAAAATAGGGTTGGAATTTGTTCTGTCCTTAAAGCATACCATCCCAGTACTGTCTTAATAAAATCAGGGAAATCAAACAAATCTATATGTTGATGGACATACAAGAATTTGAACCAGGCCACTCCTGAATGTGAGACCAATACCTTAACCTTGTTTGGTCCCTCAGTCAGATCTGATTGTGTAATTTTATTTATGAAGTAATAAGTGGCTGGGTAGGTCAGTTCAAAGATCAGAGCAAAGCAAGGAAATACCACCAAGTCTAGTGATACCATAGCTATTAAAACATTGTGGTGTTCAAACTGATGTTTGGATTTAGGACAGGTGTATCTTAAAGAAGTGATTCATCAATTCCTATTTTTCATTCATAAGCCGTAGCTAACAACACAGTCTAAACTGTATTTAAATACAATATATTAAATCATGTTAATGTTCTAAGAATGATCAATAGCTTCTCAAACATATATGTCGGTGCAGTAACGTCAAACAGCCAGTAAGTGTGACGTCCAGCATACTGAAATCTTCTAGGTACCCAAGGGTTTACAGTGATGTAAAATGACTCGCAAGCATTTTTGGCGCATTGAAATGATCCACACAAACAATATGAACTATGCAGTACATAACTGTTAGTACTTTATCCTGGGTTTCTTTTTTATATTAAAAAAAAAAAAAAAATCAACTACATAACTCTTCCCAGCAGATTTTATTACTAAGTTCAGTAGCAACTAAAATATATTTTACTTATAAATTTGATGGTGATGTTTATTTCAACAACTATGTCACCCTTTTTATAGCCACAAATCTGTTTAAAAGTAAAAGTTAATTTCCCTGAGCGAAATGATTTGAAAACCTACATACAAATTGCACTATTTCAATTGCAGTGGAGAAAAATTTGTTGACTGAATGATGGCAATTGCTTCACTATTCTGTGAAAAGAATAGCACTTCAAAAACAAGAAATTATTTAATGAACTAATGTTAATTTTGTATTAGGTCACCAAATTACTAATGTGAACAAACACTTTTGATGGTATATCATCTTACCTATATAATAAACACAAATGGAACACTTCCATCCAACAAGATTGCTGAAAGGAATGAGCTCACAAGCAGACATTACTTTATTCTATACAAGTGTTTCACCTAAGATTTGAATGCTTCTGCAATGAACATCTCAGGTACCATGACTACCCAGCACAAGTAAATTTTGTAGCGGCTTTAGCTTAAGAAATTACAGTGAGAGATATATTAAATGAAGTAGAACCACTCTGCTCTCATTTTTTTTCTTGTCTAACTTTTTATTACTGGTGATAGCACATTAACACACGTAAACAGAAAAAAAGCATCTGCAAATACTAACTATTTCCTTCTTTCGAAAAGTAGTAAATAAATATTTTAATTGCAATGTAATTTCAACTCACCTGTATCAAGTAATTTATTGCACCAGAAATGCAGCTAACCGTGAACTGGATAGATAGCAAGCCCTGAAAATCATATATACAACTTAAAGTTTCGCTACATCCAAGAAGGATATTATTATTATTATTATTATTATTATGAGAAAGTGATTTATGGTACAATACTGACTCATTTTTCACAGCAAACCTGAATCTCAGATTTACTTACATCACAACAACGTAAGAAAGAACGAATATAGATGTGAAATATCGTGACAAACTAAATTATGTTTAGAGCATACAATGATAGTTAACTCCTAACAAAATTTCTCATCAACATCATTTGGTTGCAGATGATAAGCTATCTTTAATAAATAACACACAAGTGGTCCTGAAAAACCATGCAAACAGAGTGTAAAGATATTAACAAAAAGAAACAAATTGTTTTTTTGAAATAAATATCCACATAATTTAGTAATCATTTAGTAAAAATGTTCACATTACAGATTAAATAAAACAGAAACCCACTGATAATGGCACAGAGATGCTGAAACATGTTTGAGAACTTGGAAAAAAAGGTGTTTTGCATCCAACAATACTGCACACACCTCTTCAAAGATACTGGAATGCCTCTACTCTTTCCAATACACATTCTCTTTAACCATATCATATTCAAGTAACAGTTCCCAAATACACATCCATCTCATTACAACTGCATTTGTATTAAAACTTCCATAAAACAGCAATGCTTACAGTACTATCAAAATTTTCTGCTATTTCAAAAACAACATACAAAGGATATGCCAAATGCTTCATCAGTCTACATCCACAATATCATTCAAAGGCATACAGTTGATAAAACTATGAGGAAAAACACAAAGAAGAAGAAAAAATGGACTTCCATCAGCCAACTATGGAATATTTATTATACCGTATCACTTTTTATCCACTTTCAGATCTGTACTTAAACTGGGGCGACAGAAGCGTCCGATCCCATGCGTCGGCTTTGACCCGTGATGTAAGGGTGTTGTCGTGTGTGATGCCATGACGGCGCGGAGATTGGTTTGAGTGTGGCTGTCTCCAGTTCTGTTTTATCTTATTTTATTTACTTTTCTGATCTGTTCGTTCTATCTCGTGAGATTTTTTTTTTTTTTTTAATTTAAAAACACTTATTACTTATTTTAATTATCTGTTTCTTCGAATTTCTGTTTTAGTTTATTATATTTAACTTTCTGATCTGTTCGTTCTATCCCGTGAGATTTTTTTTTTTAGAAAAAAAAAAGACAAAAAACACTAATCAGCTACTGAAGCATCTTCTATGGGTTGCAGGGGTTACGACCCCTGGGGAGGTGGGTGGATATTCATGTGTGGCTGCCTTCACTTACACGTTGTAGCTACGCAAGGTGTCTAAATTTGTTTATATTTAGTTTGCCCCCCACCCAAAACACCCCATTTCCCGCGCTTGTCCCGTTAGTGTCATTAGGCTTCTTGTGGAAAGTGTTAGTGTTTGTTTTTGTTTCCGCCATATTTGTGACGTCATGGGTCAAAGCAGACGGGTGGGATCGGACGTTTCCGTATTTCCCTTAAACTGCAGGAACATTCACCACAAGACACAAAATGATGCAAGTCACACATCAACGTAAGAACACCCTTACTTCTATGCCACAAAAAAATAAATCCAATAGCATGACACTTTACAAACATGCAGCTAAAATAACATACAACTAAATGGTAACAATTACATATCAGGGGGGGGGGGGGGAGGGGGGCTTCTATTTTTCAGGGTTTGTTTTTATAGCAAAAAATTGGTTAAATATGGCATAAACATAGACATTGGGTTATGCTATAGCTCAATCTGTTACCACAAACTGGATTTGGCATTCATACTTTTTGGCTTCGCCAACTCAAAACTAAATTCTTACCTCCTAACCCAAACCCCAAGCTAAGCCATAGTCAATCTGTCACCACAACCAAAATTTCAGAGAAGGGAGGGGCACCAACAGCACACTCTAGCCTACACTAGTGGAATGAGGTCATGAAAAAGAGACATGCAAAGTACTCTACAAGCATCAGAACCTTAACCACCATACAAATGGAACAAATTCTTATGTTTGTTTAATACTGTAACTGAAAACCTGATACATTAAATTACATGTTTCTATGATTATTGTGCATATTCTGTGAGTATACAACAATCAACGAACATGTGTAATGATTATTCACCACTGAACCTCTGACAAAAGAAGCAAATTTGCTATGAGATATAAATAGCATATAAATTATCATCATGTACACACTGGCATGCCACAGCAAACAGAAACTCTCCACAACTAAGTAACTACAATGACAATTTCAGGATGTCTGCAGTAATTTTCTATCCATAGGCTACTGTTAACAAAACTGGGAGGAATCAATTTCATAGTAAAGTAAGCAGCAGTAGTTCATAATATCAGAACAGAGGATTACTGTTTTCACTTTTTATTCATGGCACTGTCTATACTGTAAAGCTTACGCAAACATAACAATGAGGCTGTTAAGAACTCCTTTGAATTAGAGATTTACATTCAAAGTTATGAGGCCCCAAAATCTGATATACATTCTCCCTTAAACTTCGGCACATGCAAACACCTACATGACTGTCAGCAGTGTGCCTGTCTGCTTACAATGACAAAGGTATGTAAACAGACTACTACTTGAAAACTGAATTCATTAAATATGTTCCATTATTTTTCTGCATCGCTGAATATCAGTTCATGAACGTCTGCACTACAATGACATCACACTAGCACTCATCTGTGGTAATTAACAAGCAGAACTAAACAAGCAATGAAATCACAGAAGCAGACAAATGAATCATGAATAAAGGCGAGGCCATATTTAATTACTGCCACCACTAATAAAGGAACTACTAGGAGTACTACTATATGACTTTTAGGAGTCCCATACTTTTCTATATCAACTGCTGAACAGACAACCCTACTACAAATAATAGTTTACCATGGTTGTGGACCATCACTTACCTTATAGAGAAAGGTGAGACTGAGTGATGGCCCGTTTCTTTTTCCTGCATTTCACACTTTCGCTATTATTTCCATTAGTAGTTATTATAACTTTTTAAACAGTAAATTAATTCTTTTGTGTAAAGATGCACTTAAAACATTTATTGGAGAGTTTAGTCAATGACAACTTATACAGAGGTCATACACACAAACTGTATCAACCTGAAAGTTAGCACAGAATTGTTGACAACTTTATCAATCATACTGGGGCAGGGGTGGATTAGCGGTTGGTCTGTTTCTGTTTTTATTTCTCTGACGACAAAGGTAACTGATTTGTTCATAATGCACTGTCCACAATAAACAACGGGAGAGCAATTTCAACCACAACTATACAAATACATACAAGGCAGAATCGCCTTATTGATAACCCGTGAGAGAACAAGAAAAATTCTGTGACATAGCAATCCTAAAAGAACACTTACAGTTTTCGCACCCTGCTTAATCACATGGCTCTTTCGTTTCGTGACGTGCCTCAATTTGGAGCTGCTTTATTAATCGGCACTTAACTAAACCAACATTCATTGGTTTGTCCACATCCCAGCATTTTGCAGAAACGATACACTTAAAGCACAGGTGAATCAGCAGTTGTCATTATTTTGTTTTGTAAAGAATGCCATGCTTCTGCTACTGTTCTAAATGATAGTCTACCATTAGTATCGGTTTCCTTATGTTGTTAAGAAATGATGGTACCGGAACTTTGCGCGCCTCTACTAAAGCAGCCTTGCCGAACAAATGTACACAACTATTCCAAAAGCAATAATAAAACACTGAGGCTTGTGAAGTTACTTTGTGAAATCATCTACACAAAGCTACACTCCTGGAAATGGAAAAA
Source organism: Schistocerca serialis cubense (assembly GCF_023864345.2). NCBI lineage: Eukaryota > Metazoa > Arthropoda > Insecta > Orthoptera > Acrididae > Schistocerca > Schistocerca serialis. The sequence continues at coordinate 717,128,097 of NC_064640.1, forward strand.
AGAACACATTGACACCGGTGTGTCAGACCCACCATACTTGCTCCGGACACTGCGAGAGGGCTGTACAAGCAATGATCACACGCACGGCACAGCGGACACATCAGGAACCGCGGTGTTGGCCGTCGAATGGCGCTAGCTGCGCAGCATTTGTGCACCGCCGCCGTCAGTGTCAGCCAGTTTGCCGTGGCATACGGAGCTCCATCTCAGTCTTTAACACTGGTAGCATGCCGCGACAGCGTGGACGTGAACCGTATGTGCAGTTGACGGACTTTGAGCGAGGGCGTATAGTGGGCATGCGGGAGGCCGGGTGGACGTACCGCCGAATTGCTCAACGCGTGGGGCGTGAGGTCTCCACAGTACATCGATGTTGTCGCCAGTGGTCGGCGGAAGGTGCACGTGCCCATCGACCTGGGACCGGCCCGCAGCGACGCACGGATGCACGCCAAGACCGTAGGATCCTACGCAGTGCCGTAGGGGACCGCACCGCCACTTCCCAGCAAATTAGGGACACTGTTGCTCCTGGGGTATCGGCGAGGACCATTCGCAACCGTCTCCATGAAGCTGGGCTACGGTCCCGCACACCGTTAGGCCGTCTTCCGCTCACGCCCCAATATCGTGCAGCCCGCCTCCAGTGGTGTCACGACAGGCGTGAATGGAGGGACGAATGGCGACGTGTCGTCTTCAGCGATGAGAGTCGCTTCTGCCTTGGTGCCAATGATGGTCGTATGCGTGTTTGGCGCCGTGCAGGTGAGCGCCACAATCAGGACTGCATATGACCGAGGCACACAGGGCCAACACCTGGCATCATGGTGTGGGGAGCGATCTCCTACACTGGCCGTACACCACTGGTGATCGTCGAGGGGACACTGAATAGTGCACGGTACATCCAAACCGTCATCGAACCCATCGTTCTACCATTCCTAGACCGGCAAGGGAACTTGCTGTTCCAACAGTACAATGCACGTCCGCATGTATCCCGTGCCACCCAACGTGCTCTAGAAGGTGTAAGTCAACTACCCTGGCCTGCAAGATCTCCGGATCTGTCCCCCATTGAGCATGTTTGGGACTGGATGAAGCGTCGTCTCACGTGGTCTGCACGTCCAGCACGAACGCTGGTCCAACTGAGGCGCCAGGTGGAAATGGCATGGCAAGCCGTTCCACAGGACTACATCCAGCATCTCTACGATCGTCTCCATGGGAGAATAGCAGCCTGCATTGCTGCGAAAGGTGGATATACACTGTACTAGTGCCGACATTGTGCATGCTCTGTTGCCTGTGTCTCTGTGCCTGTGGTTCTGTCAGTGTGATCATGTGATGTATCTGACCCCAGGAATGTGTCAATAAAGTTTCCCCTTCCTGGGACAATGAATTCACGGTGTTCTTATTTCAATTTCCAGGAGTGTATAAAACTGTTCCACATAGGTAGTGCGGCGGCGTAATAAGTAAACAAACTGCTAGCATCTACCTTCACCTTCGTGGGTGTGTTCCAAAGGAAAGAGTTTTTCGTTTCATAAATATCACAGTGACACTGAAAAAACATACGCTGACGCTGTTCGTGTACAGTTCATCTTCTATATTATGTCCTATTCTGTGACTTAGCGACAATCAATAACAGAAACTAGATATGACAGTTTATATATCGTGCAGTGATAACTTTAGTTATTCGCATCAATTATTGTTTACTTAAATAACCACAAAAACAAAAAAAAATTAACTGATTCATCGTTGCACAAAAAGGCAAATTACTGCACTTGAGAAACAACTCATTAACACCACTTCCAAAAACCATAACTCCCACTCTATCATAATGTCACAGCATTAACTCAGTACACTAACGTAATCAAAGATACTAAGTACAGATACACCCAGATCCAGAGTCTCGCAGGGTATAGAGCAAAGGCAGTGATCACTGAGCAAGGAGAAAATAAATAAAAACTTTGACCGAGCTCTTGGGTTCATGCAAAGGCTTTTCCGCACGCAACGATCTACCTGCACAGTACTCACACGTCAAATCTGCGCAGAGAAATCGTAGCGGGTGGACAGGAAATGTACAGTAAATGATATGCGCGTGAAATTGGAAGCTTGTGCAAAATTACTGAAATGTGTGGGCATAAATCACGACTGCGCTGATAAATTGTATCCTGTGAACTGAAAATCGCCGCAAAACGCGTGCGAAACGTTAAGATTCAATATTCCTACATCCGGATACGAATCTTTGCGTGTCAAAAACAAATAAATAAAGTTGTTTCGCGTTTTGAGGGATGTCCAGTGGCAGAAATCTAGAGGGAAGAAGAGAATTTATCTGTTAAAGATACTATGCCTAATTTCAAAGCACGCTCTAGGAAAATGCACAAATGAGATAACAGAAAACTCTGCAGAATACATCACTAAAAATGAAGATAAGAAAGAATATAAATACATATTACAATGCTCTTGTGCTTTCTTACTATAAGGACAACGATTATAAGGGACAGTCAAATAAAAATGAGACATTGCAAAGTAGTAAGTAAACTGTTTATTATCTAAAAAGAAATCGCCGTAACATACACATATACCAATGTGAAACAAGACCGTCAGCGCCTTCAACAAAAAATGTTTGCAGCTGCTTGCAGAGCAATGATTACACATCTTTGTCCGAAGCAAATAGACGGCCACAAATCTCACGCGCCAGGGTTCCAAAATGTGGAAATCACATGGGACGAGATAGAGATTGTATGGAAGGTGACAAGGGCTTCCCGGTGAAACGTATGCAGCGTAGTCAAATCAACCTTGGCAACAAATGGGCCTGCTGATCACTCAAGATAATTGTTCTTGATCACTGGTAACTTCTTGGTGTACAAAAATATTTGTCATTACTGCGAACTAAATATCTGGTAGGAAGAACCGATTGAGCCAACGGACGGACAGTTCGTTCGTTGTTTCTGAGTGCAGTCACGAATCTAAAGTAATCACTGCATCTCTGTCACGCTTTTATTTGAATATTGAATAAGTGGATCATTGTCTCATAGGTATCATTTGGATATCAGGTCCGTGAAGCCAGCAACAGAGAAAGATTACTAGATACCTTATATTACATATGTTACATTTGGCTAAGAGATTGATATTGCATGGATTACTTTGACGAATTTTACAACAGAGTTATCACTCCTTCACTGCCAATTGAGGCAGGAAATGTACTTGTTTTCATCACTTAATGAGAAAATATCACAGACATCAGCTTTCAGGGCAAAGTGCATACCTGTATTTAATTGATTATATATGACAAGTTATAACTCTGTGCCAAATCAGGTGTTTCACATGTGATACATTACCAATTATGTCATCAAGAAAGCCTCACAGATAGACCTAAAACTTCAAACTGTCATTGTCACCTCCCCCTAGATGGTTAACAGTGCCCCAGTAAACAATCGACTGATATCAAATACAAAAGAGATGCCAACTGTGTCTAAATCTTGATGCGTGTAATGAAGAATACTGTTATAATAACACTGGAAAACACTTTTATTCAGTAGCATTGTTAGTGATTGCTTGGGTCTTATTCGGTATAATATATTTGAAGAATGGAGAGTTAGAGTTAAATGTTCTGTTTCTACTGAGGCCATTATCAGTGGAAAACTAGCTCAGTAGGATGAGGGAGTGGAAGGGGAAGGAAATCAGTCATAATGAAGAAACAATGCCAGCATTCACCTAAGTAAATTAGCTGCACAGGTGTTCTAGTGGTGTCTCGGATGTTTACTAGGAAAGTGGATGTCCACAGGAGGAGTGAGGAACGGAGTCTGAAACTATTAGGATGGATGGAAAGGGAAGATGTCACACTTCACTGGAAGCAAGTGAGAGCATCTGTCTGTTGACCATTATTCCAGCCACAACTAATACATTATTCTCCTCCTCACTGGTCTACATCTGGATCTATCCACATACATACTCTGAAACCCACTGTATGGTGTGTGGTGCAGTGAACCTTGCACCACTGCAAGTGATTTCTTTTCCTGTTACACCTGCAAATAGAGCGAGGGGAGAATGACTGATGATATGCCTCCCTTTGAGCCCTAAATTCTCGTATCTTATCTTCATGGTTCTCACATGAAATGCATGTTGGCGGCAATAGATTTGTTCTGCAATCAGCTTCTGACGCCAGTTCTCTAAATTTTCTCAATAGTCTTCTGTGAAAGGAATGTTCTCCTCCATGCAGGGATTCCCATTTTAGTTCCCGAAGCATCTCCATAATACTTGTGTGGTGATCAAGCCCACTAGTAAAAAATCTAGCAGCCTGCTTCTGAATTGCTTCAATGTCTTCCTTTAATCTGACCTGGTGGGACCCCGACATTGAAGCAGTACTCAAGAATGGGTTGCATTAGTATTCTATACATAACCTGTTTTGCAGAATAACCATACTTCCCTAGATTCCTTCCAATAAACCAAAGCTGACCATTTGACTTCTCTACTACTGTCCTTACGTGCTTCTTCCATTTCATGTCGCTTTGCGACATTATGCCCAGGTATTTAATTGATGAGACTGTCTAGCAGTACACTAATAATACTATATTACAACATTACAGAATTGTTTTACCTACTCATTGGCATAAACTTTATTTTTTCTACATTTAGAGAAAGCTGCCATTCATCGCACCGACTAGAAATTTTGTCAAAATCATCTTACATTCTTTTATAGACACTCAATGTTGACACCATGTTGTACACCACAGTGCCACAAGTAAACAGCTGCAGAGTGCTGCTCACCCTGTCTGTCAGATAATTTATTTGTATAGAGCATAAGAGTGGTGCTGTACCACACTTCCTTGGTGCACTCCTGATGATACCTGTGTCTCTGATGAACATTCACCATTGATGAGTGTGTACCATTACTTAACATGTCTTCGAGTCACATATCTGGGAACTGAAGCCATACACTCGTACCTTCATTAGTGCTTTGCAGTTGGGCACCATATCAAATGCTTTCCGGAAATCTTGGAATATGGAATCCGCCTGCTGCCCTTCATCCATGGTTCACAGGATATAATGTGAGAAAAGGGCAAGCTGAGTTCTGCATGAACAATGCTTTCTAAATCTCTGGTGATTCGTGGATTGAAACTCTTCTGCCTAAGGACATTTATTATATTCAAACTGATAATTCTGGAGAAAACTGATGTAAAGGATTTGTGTCTGTAGGTTTGTGGGTCTGTTCTTTTACCTATCTAATATACAGGAGTTGTCTGTGCTTTTTTCCAGTTGTTTGGGACTTAGTGCTGGGTGAGAGACTCGTGATAAGTGCAAGCTAAGTGAGAGGCAATTGTGGCAGAGTACTCTCTATTAAACTGAATTGGGATTCTGGCAACTTATTTCTTTTCAACTATTTCAGTTGCTTCTCTGTGCCAAATATGCCTATTACTATGTCCTCCATACAGGAGTCTGTACAACAGTCAGACAGTGCTATGTTTGTGTCCTCCTCTCACATGAATGATTTCTTAAATGTGAGATTTAAAACTTTGGATTTCCTTCTGCTGTCTGCTATTGTAACACCAGACTGGCCAATGAGTGACTGGATAGAAGCCTTCAACCTGCTTAGTGACTTTACACAGAACAAGAAATTTCTCAGGATCTTGGCAAGGTCTTTTGGTAAGATATGTCAGTGGGCATCATTGTTTGCTTTGCACATCAATCTTTTTACAGATGCCTGAATGTCTTTTAACTTTTGCGAGTCGCTATTTGTGCATTCTTTTTTGAACTGATAGTGCAACCATTTCTGCTTCTTCAGCAGATTCCAATTTTTTTTTTTTTATTAAACCATGGTGGGTCCCTTCCATCCTTGATCCACTAGTCAGTACATACTTCACTAGGGCATGATTTGCAGAGAGTTTAAACTTTGTCTATAATTCCTCTATGCCAATCATACTGGAACTAAATGATGTCCATTCATTTTTTAAGTGGGATGTTAACGGCTGCTTATCAGCTCTTTCTAGCAAAAATACTCTCTTGGCCTTCTTAATGGATTTATTAACTTCAGTAATCATCATGATGTCATCACGATGACATCATGACGTCACGATTACTGATCCCTGTCTCTACACCGACAGTGTCAATAAAGTCAAGCCTGCCTGAAGCTACAAAGTCTAAAATATTTTCACTGTATGTGGGCTGTTGAACTAGCTGCTCAAGACGGTTTTCAGAAAATGTGTTCATAAGTACTTTACAAGACTTCCTGTCTGTGCCACCTGCAATACTCCATAGATGCCTCAGTCTATACTTGGTAGGTTAAAGTCAGTTCCAACTAATATTGCATGATCTGGTTATTTCTGCCATACTGTGCATAGATTTTCTTTAAATAACTCTAAAACTGACACAACAAATTGGGTGGCTGGTAAAAATATCTTATATTTAACTTCGAGTTCACCTAGACCTGTAACAAGCGTCCATATAATGTCATAGACTCACAATAGCCATATTGATGTAGATGTGTCAGTGTAGAAGCTAAGTAAGGGGCAAATGCAATAGAGTAGTCTCTGTAAAACTGAATTGAGATTCTGACAACTTATATGTTTTCAACTCTTTCAGTTGCTTCTCTATGCCAAATATGCCTTTTACTATGTCCTCCATACAGGAGCCTGTAAAACAGTCAAACAGCGGTATTTTTGTAGTCCTCTCATATGAATGATTTCTTAAATGCAATATTTAAAACTTTGGCATTCCTTCTGCTGTCTTCTATTGCAACACCAGAGTGGTCAATGAGTGACTTGATAAAAGCCTTCAACCTGCTTAGTTATCTTACACAAGACCAGAATTTTCTTCTGTTCTTAGCAATGCCATTTCCTAAGATATGTTGGTTGTAGTTGTTGTATGCTTCGCCCATCAATCCTTTTACAGACACTCAAGTTTCTACTAACTTTTGCCTGTCATCATTTGTGCATTCTTTTTTGAACTGAGAGTGCTACAGTTCCTGCTTCCTTGCCCTTTCCATCCTTAATCCACTTAGTTGGCACATACTTCTCCAGGGCATAATTTACAATGTTTCAACTTTGTCCATAATTCCTCTATGCCAATCATACTGGAACTAAATAATGTCCATTCATTTTCTAAGTTGGATGCTTACGGCTACTTATCAGCTCTTTCTAGCAAAAATACTCTCTTGGCCTTCTTAATAGATTTATTAACTTTAGTAATCATCAGCGCTATGATGAAATCGTGATTACTAATCCCTGTCACTAAACCGACATTTGCTCAAGACAGTTTTCAAAAAATGTGTACATAAGTACTTTACAAGACTTCCGATCTGTACTGTCTGCAATGAATCCACAGATGTCTCAGTCTATACTTGGTAGGTTAAAGTCATTTCCAGCTAATATAGCATGATCTAGTTATGTGCGCACTACTGTGCATAGACTTTCTTTGAATGTCACAGCAGGATTCTGTGGCCAGTAAAAATATCCAATAATTAACTTAAATTCACCTAGACCTGTTACATGTGTCCAGATAACATCACATCAGACCGAATTTCGACCTCAATGCACACAATATTTTTGTTAACTGGGACGAACACTCCCCTCCTGTAGCATCTATCAGTCTTATCGATATATGTTCCATACCTCTACACCGGGTTTCAGCCAGCTAAGAATAATTTGAGTGTGACAACTTTCTAAGGGGGAGTAAATTCAGGAAATTTGTTACAAATACTTCAACAGTTTATTGGTAAAATTTTGACAGTTGAAGTGTTGGCACTTCATAAATGGTCTGCATATTGACATGAATATTTATCAGAGGACCTCAAACTACCACCTAGCCTAAGAAACCACAATGTGCACTTCGTTAAGTATTCTGCTGCCAGAGTAGCTGCTTCCTTTGTCTAGAACACCCCTGACCTATCAAAAGAAGTCCTAAGTCCTACAATTTTTCAGCCCATAGCCCAGATCACAAATCTGCTGCTAAAGCCATCACAGAATCGACGGAGCCTTTGGCTGGAACCTCCCATTCGGCCCCAAACCAAAGGACCCTAATCAATTCCAGCAATGATGCTGCAAATTGTGAGCACTGCTTGTACTCAGTGTGCAAGGCAAGCAGTCTTCACCACTCCTGCCAGGCACCTGTATGAACTGAGATTGGCCTCAAAACCCAAGCGACAGATGGCAATTGGTGCCGACATGAGCCACAACTTGCAGAGGCTGCACCCAGCATGCTAGATAGTTGCAGACAGGCCCTCATTCACATCTCGAATGAGATCCCCCCCCCCCCAGCAGACGTACTGAGCACATGTTGGATTTCTTTCCACACTGAGTGACGCAAAATTTGGTACCACCCGCCACTCACCCCGCTGTGAAGGCAGATCCCCCACATCAGGTGCACTGCAAAGAGCGTCAGTAGCAGAGCCCATAGACAAAACAAGTGACATCTGAGGTGTCCCATATGATGCAACAGATTCTCTGCCACCACTACACCCCGAGGCAGCAGCCAGAAAATGGGTGTCAGTGGTCAAAAGTATCCCGAGCTGTTCATGATTTGTGGCCAGCTCCACCTGTATCTGCACATCCTATCCATCTACTAACTTAGGACTGAACTATAAAAACACACACATCAAACTATGTATGTAGCTTGCTACCTTCTTGATGTGTCAGCAACGGAGGCTGATGCCTTACTGAGCTGTCTAGCTTGTCATTCAAAAGGAGTAACAACTGTGCTACATACTGCACAAATCTGCACTTAACAGTTACTAAAACTGGAGATTAAACCTCTAAAATAAAAAAATAAACAAAAATGAAAAAAAGTGCATGGAATTTGAGAATTAAAAGTGTGATGTGGGGAGACTTTGACTACCAGCATTTTACCAGAACAGACAACTTTATTCTGAGGTTGTGGTACAATCCAGCACTTGCTCTGTAAGACTCATACAACTTATATCAGACTGGAGCATTCAGGAGATGTTACATGATAGTGGGACATTGGATGCAAAGGGCTTTTAAGTTACAAGTGTCTTTAGGCATAGTTCTAGTAACTTACAAACAGTAATTTTTTACACACTAATTATTTAGACTGCAATAATATAGCCATTTAAATCCATTGAAACGGATACAATACACAACTGACATGATGCAATAATATAACACTAGTATAAAATAAAAGAGATATTGGCAATCTGGTAACTTCTTTCATACATAATTAAAACTTCTTAATAGCTGAGGATGCACTTTATTACAAACAGTGCAGACAAATCCTACTGCACTTGTATGCATATGCAACAAGGAGACTGAATGAGTACCATTGGACAGCTTCAGACAATTGTTAAAGACAATTGTTTACTCTCAGTATATTCTCCCTCTCCAAAAACTACAATTACAGTCATTATAAGGTATCTTTGAGTTGTGCACACTAACAACATTTGATAATTGTTGCATCAATAAGCTAATATTAATCAGAGAAATATTACTGGAACATATATGCCAAAACTCTTCTAAACATGACTAGCTTTCTAACAGCTATGAGAAAATGACATAAGAATCTTGAACGATTCGTGTTCCCTATAAACAGCATTTAACTTGGAATTATGTTAATACAAAAACAAAAATGGTGTAAAAAACGTGCCCATGAAATAGTGTAAGTTTCATGAATAGGAGTAAACATACCTATGAATTAAGTCTTAACTAATTAATTCACAGAATAAATTAAGTTAACTAAATTAAACTAAAGTAACTGTAATAACTACATACTAGTGAATTGAAGGAACTGTGCAAACTATTAACACTGCTGTCCACTGACAGATTCTGAACCACAAAAACTAAGTTAATTCATGTTTTACTTGTATCTAACCCATTAACAAAGTTTCATCAATGATCAGTATAATATTCACATCATGAATCACTGTTCTCTACAGAAAATGAGTTTACTTTCTCTCACAATAATCATGCTCCCTGCTAATTATGACAGACCATATTAACAGTATTTACAGCTATTTCACAAAAATGCTCAGGCCTCACTTATCACCCAGGAAAACTGTCAAACAGCAACAGTAGTCGATCACTCGACTTGCAAATTGAAACTGGTAACATTATGTAAATTACTTTCATATACTGTGGACTCTAGAAATCAAAGTTGCCTTCTGGCAAACTTCTGTTTACAGCATACTCTAGAAAGACTCCTTCCACATCATCACCCTTTATTACAGTATGAATCACCATTCGCATGGAGCTGATACAATGGCAGTTGTGATCCTTACAAGAATAATGACAAACATTCACCATAGCTTTACTGAAATGCTATGACACAAGTGCAGAAATGTAGTAATAAAACGCATAAAATAACAGCACTGCAGTGTCACTCTTAAGGAGGGGATTGTTTGTATTCTCTGAGAGTTGACATGAGATGCAGAAAAGATGCAGCAAGCCTGAGCAGATGTGGTCGGCCCAGTGTCATTTAAAAACATGTCAACAGTAGGCAATGGGGGCCTTATGATGTCACAGAGCAGTGATGGCTGCCCAGCCTAAAGTATAGGTGGGGAGAGGAGGGGTAGTGTCCTTGCAGGGACATGGTTAACATGGCATGGGAACACATGACTACTCTTGGAAGGTTGGAGGGGGGGGGGGGGGGGGGTACACTCCCGATGTGAGGAGACAGGTGGTGATAGCACCGCAAAATGCACTGCTGCTGCAACCAAGATGCGGCTGCCAAGAAGACTTATCCCATCTTGTTCATCACAGTGCATGGCAAGCTATGTGGCACTAACAAAAACATAACTGATTATGTAGTGGATGAGAGTTTGCTATACAAGGAATAAATGGACACTAGGGATGGGGCTTTTAGGGCTGAGTTTGAAAGGATGGGACCACCAGTTTATCTCACAATGACTTTTTGGAAATCAGAAACACAGTGCACCTGTTTTAGATTTCCATGTCTCACTGAGAGTTGAGATCAGGAATACACGGAGATGGGAAATGTAATTCAGGTGTTAGGAATGGTAGTAAGGACACTGGTATCTTCAGTTCCATGATTCAAACCAATATTTGTGATGGCTGAACTGAGAAATGGTCATAAAGCAGCTTGTGGTATATCCACAATGCACTAAAGGATCATGTAGAAAGAGAAGGATAATTTTATAGAAACTAGCGACTTCATGAAGCAGGACATACAGCACTAAGGTCATGGATTGGCATAGATTCAATGCTAAGGTTAGTGTCACATTCACCAATGAAAGAGCACAAAAATTTCAGCAATAACTATTGGGGGAATTGAAATGAGTCCCTTGACTCCAGCACACATGGGTGTTTGGAATGTAAACACACGTCGGTGGGTCACTGGAAGTAGGAGTCATTTCCATCTTTTAACATCCTGGAAGGTGTTTGTTTTGTGGCCAATACACAGTAATTATGGCTGGTGTTAGTGTCAGATGACTATCATAGTGCCTTTAGAGTGTCAAAATGTAAAACTGTAGTATGATCTGTTAATCATATCTCAGTGTTCACAGGCGACAGGAGCTGCAAAATTTGATATGGGCCTTCATAAGGTGACAAAAATTTCATTTCTCCATTTTGGATTGCAGAATTCCACAGTAAAACCCAAGCACCCTGTCAGTATGTCGGTAATTTGTCACCTTTATTGCTTGTTTTTACTTGTCTAGTGATTTCTCCTGAATTATGTTGTTGCACTTTTTTCCAAAGAGCTTTAAGTCCCCACTTCTCCTAAATCTATAGCTTCTGGTCACTTTTCTAATTCAAAATGGGTACTCATCTTTCATTCATACATGATTTCATAAGGAGTGAGCCCAGTTGATTCATGAACGTAATTGTTGTAGGTAGACAAAATGTACAATAAGCATTTATCCCAATCATTGTGAGTTTTGATAATGTAATAAGGAAGCATCTTTGTGATTCTCTTGTCAAAACCCCCAACAATCTCATTTTCCTTGGGAGGAAATGATGTTATATATTTGTCCAAATAATGAACACAACACTTGTCATTTATATAGGAGGACAACACCATTATATATATGTGCAGCAGTTTCCAGATTTGTCCAAATAAGGAACACAAAATTTGCCTATATATCACTTGATCTGTGAGAATCACATCAGGGCTTTTGAAAAGCAGATTCACATGGTTGGCAAAGGCTTTTGCCATTGTTTTCACTGTCATATGAGGAATTGGAACCAAAGTTAGACAATGTGAAAAATGATCAAAAATTGACAAAATGTACTTGTGTTTTCATGTTGCTTACTGGAATGTTCATAGAATATCAAGTGCTGTCTCAAAAGGCCTAGAGGCCTCAGGTAGGGTTTGCAGCAGAATTCAAATCTAATCTGTTGTGCTCTTTGTGCACAATTTTGAATGCAAGTGTAAATGTAATCTTCAACAATGTGTCGTCAACCTTTCCCCAACATCTTGTCACTATTCATGTGCTGGTTGTCTGCTTTTCACTATGACAAGCTTGAATGTTGTGCAATAATATGGTGTTGGAGTGCTTTTGGTATTATCAACTGGTTTCCTTGTGGAGTTCTCTGATATAAAATGCCACCTTCTGGTACAAATTCAGGAAGAGCAGAAAACTGCTGACATTCTGCATCTTGCTCCAGTGTCTGCTGCAATCAAGTAATAAGTACCTCATTCACTTGAATCACACAAACTTCACTGATTTGAGCATTTACACTTTGGTGAACTTTACAAGGCTTGCAACGAACCTCATAGTCATATTTAGTCAGTTTTAAAGCCCATCTTGTCAGTCAACTACTTGGTTCCTTTAAATTTAAGAGCCACAATAAGGCAACAAGATCAGTGACTACTGTGAAATGTCTATCATAAAGGTAGCACTTAAGTAGTTTATGCAGAATACCAGAGCCAACAACTGTTTCTTAGCTGTACTATAAATGATATTTGCTTTGTTGAGCTGACAGGATGCATAGCCAACTGGTTCATCTACACGATCTTGTTCCTGACTTAAAATACAACTCATGGAATAATCACTAGCATCATAGGGCAAGATAAATAGTTTATCAAGGGCAAGATAAATAGTTTATCAAAGTCTGGATGAATGAATAGGGAGGAGCTTTCGTTTCATCATCATTTCACATTTGGTGGTCCAGTTCAAAAGTGCTCCTTTTTCCAGGAATTTTGTTAATGGCTTCATGACAGTGGCATAATCTTGCACAAATGTATCATAATAATTTGTGAGACCAAGAAATAATTGCAATTCTTTCACATTTTTTGGTGCAGGGAAATGATCAACTGCCTCGGTGAGGCGTGAGTCTGATTTTATGCCAGCAGAACCTATAATTTGGCCCAGGTATTGCACCTCAGACTCCGCAAAAGAACACTTCTCCAATTTTAAACATAAATTGGCAGCTTGTAAATGTGGTAGTACACTTATTAGCCGGTCAGAATGTTCCTCCATCAACCACAATAAGGCAAATGGTGGGTTTCAACCCACACAGTAGTAAATCCGTACACCACTGGAAAGTAGAAGATGGGTGCATTTCTCAAACCAAAAGGCATTCCATGAAACTTATATAATCCAGAAGGCAGGAGAAATGCCATCTTTGACTTGTCTCGAGGTGAAACTGGAATTTGATTACAGCTTGATTTCATGTGCAGGGTAGCAAAATATTTTCAATTTCCTAACTAATCCAGTGTTTCATCAATACAAGGCAGCTGATATGTAGTATCAAGGGCAGTTACTCGATTCACTGCTCATATTTTGACACAAAGGTAGTAAGTTTTTTCGCCAGCAATGCTTATTATGGGCACAATAATCATAGGCAATGCCCAAGGGCTAAAGGAAGGCTGAATTATTCCAGCATCTAACTGCTATTGGATTCTTCCTCCACAACTGATTGTAAATGACAGGGAATGTAAATGACATGGAGTGCAGTAAGACTTATGAGCTATCGCCAATGTAATCCTTGTTGGACTTTTCATGCTGTGTTATAACCGTGGCTGGAAAATAGCCATGTGAATTTCTCCAATATCTGCTCAGATAAATACATTAATTCCTCTTTTAAATGGATTCTAAGGGATGGGATGGGATTATTGCATACATTCTTGAACTGACAATGAAGTTTCTTTATTTCTTTTGTCCTACACCGTTCAGTGTCTGGTATTGTTGTGACTTGTATATTGGCCAATATTGTTCCACGTGTAACTTCAACATCTCACGTGCAAAATTATCTAAACAAATGGGAATACACATTTTGCTATTTGTGTTTTGGATGGGATTCCCTAAGCTGTTAAGTATTCAGTCTGCATGCCTACTCACAAGCTATACCAACACCACAAAAGAATGTCAGCTCCAATAGGTGAGTAGTTGAAATATTCACAAAAAACAGTAATATTAGTTCCACACTAGTTACAGCAATTGTGAATACATCACTGTTTTACCACCCATGTGGGAGCAATATTAGCTATGTGTGGCCTGAGTTCCCAGTTGGTGCACATCGACAGTGCAGAAAGATATGTATATAGCTTCTTTTCTGTGTTTACTTTGTAGATTCTTACTTAAATTGCGTGTGAGTTTTGTATAGGAGGTGTAATTTTGAGTTTTAGTTACTGTAATCGTAAATTCAGGGAGATTGTAGCGCAGTCATTAGGTATTTGTTTTGTTTTGGTACGTCAGTGGCACTTGTCTGTCTAGTAGGCTCTCAGAGACCAGTGTGGCCTGAGCTCCCAGTTGGTGCACATCAACAGCGCAGAAAGATACGTATATAGCTTCTTTTCTGTGTTTACTTCGTAGATTCTTACTTAATTTGCGTGTGAGTTTCGTATAGGAGGTGTAATTTCGAGTTTTAGTTACTGTAATTGTAAATTCAGGCAGATTGTAGCGCAGTCATTAGGCATTTGTACAGGTTACTTCACACGTTCTTTGCGTGTTTTCCTTGCGTTATCTAGGCACGGACTCATGTTTCAGTAACTGTTGTTCAACATCGATTAGAATGGACAGGGACTGTGATTGCTGTGTTCGGATGAGGGCTGAGTTGGCATCCCTTCGCTCACAGCTGCAGGCGGCGCTGACTTTGGTCGCGCAGCTTGAGGTTGTTGCCAATGGGCACCACTGTGGGGAGCTGGACTTGGGTATCACGGGGATGTCA
The DNA here is from genome assembly GCF_023864345.2 of Schistocerca serialis cubense. Lineage (NCBI taxonomy): Eukaryota > Metazoa > Arthropoda > Insecta > Orthoptera > Acrididae > Schistocerca > Schistocerca serialis. Next base: position 717,143,147 of record NC_064640.1, read on the forward strand.
ACCTCGTCCCATCTGTCCCCAGATCGGTCTGCCGCTGTGGTTGCCCCAGTTGCTGCCCGCAGTGGGGCTGAGCCCTCGCCTGTGGTTGATTGGGAGGTCATTTCAAGGCGTGGCAGGCAGCGAAAGACGTCCCCGGAGGCTGATCAGAAAGCCTCCCCGATGCGTCTGACAAACAGGTTTCGGGCACTGTCTCTGGCTGAGCCAGATGCAGCTGTCTGCCCTGTTTCAGAGGATGACTCTCAGCCTTCAAGGTCCGGGCAATCGCAGAGGGTGGGCTTATTGGTAGTTGGGAGTTCCAATGTTAGGCGCATAATGGGGCCCCTTAGGGATATGGCGGCTAAGGAGGGGAAGAAGTCCAGTGTGCACTCTGTGTGCGTTCTGGGTGGAGTCATTCCTGATTTGGAAAGGGTCCTTCCGGATGCCATGAAGAGCACAGGGTGCAGCCAGCTGCAGGTGGTGGCACATGTCGGCACTAATGACGTGTGTCGCTTTCGATCTGAGGAAATTCTCTCTGGATTCCAGTGGCTGTCTGATTTGGTGAAGGCTGCTGGTCTTGCTTATGAGATGAAGGCAGAGCTCACCATCTGCAGCATCGTTGACAGAACCGACTGCGGACCTATGGTGCAGAGCCGGGTGGAGGGTCTGAATCAGAGGCTCAGACGGTTTTGGGACCGTGTTGGCTGCAGATTCCTTGACTTGTGCTATAGGGTGGTGGGGTTTCGGGTTCCGCTGAATAGATCAGGAGTTCACTACACTCAGCTGGCGGCTAGACGGGTAGCGGAGGCTGTGTGGTGTGGATTGGGCAGTTTTTTAGGTTAGAAGGCCTTGGGAAAGTACGGGGTGGGCTGCAATCTCAAAGGGTGCATGGCAAATACAGGACGTGCTTGGATCAAGGAACAGTCGGAATTGTAGTTGTAAATTGTTGTAGTTGTGCTAGGAAAGTCCCTGAGCTTCAAGCACTAATAGAAAGCACAGGAGGTGACATCGTTATAGGTACAGAAAGCTGGCTAAAGCCTGAAATAAGTTCTGCAGAAATTTTTACAAAGTCTCAGACATTGTTCAGGAAAGATAGATTAGGCAGAATTGGTGGTGGAGTGTTTGTGTCTGTCAGTAGTGGTTTATCTTGTAGTGAAGTCGAAGTAGATACTCCGTGCGAATTGGTATGGGTGGAGGTTATACTTAACAGCCGAACTAAGTTAATAATTGGCTCCTTCTACCGACCCTCAGACTCCGCTGATATAGTTGCTGAACAGTTCAAGAGAAAATTTGAGTCTCGTAACAAGTAAATACCCCACTCATACAGTTATAGTTGGTGGGGACTTCAACCTTCCCTCGATATGTTGGCAAAAATACTTGTTCAAAACTGGTGGTAGGCAGAAAACATCTTCCGAGATTGTCCTAAATGTTTTCTCCGAAAATTATTTCGGGCAGTTAGTCTACGAACCCACGCGAATTGTAAATGGTTGCGAAAACACACTTGACCTCTTAGCCACAAACAATCCAGAGCTAATAGAGAGCATCATGACTGATACAGGGATTCGTGATCACAATGTCGTTGTAGCTAGGCTCAATACCGTTTCTTCCAAATCCACCAGAAACAAATGCAAAATAATTTTATTTAAAAAAGCGGATAAAGTGTCACTAGAAGCCTTCCTAAGAGACAATCTCCATTCCTTCCGAACTGACTATGCAAATGTAGACGGGATGTGGCTCAAATTCAAAGATATGGTAGCAACAGCAATTGAGAGATTCATTCCTCATAAATTGCTAAGAGATGGAACTGATCCCCCATGGTACACAAAACAGGTCCGAACGCTGTTGCAGAGGCAACGGAAAAAACATGCGAATTTCAGAAGAATGCGAAATCCCGAAGACTGGCTAAAATTTACAGACACGCGAAATTTGGCATGGACTTCAATGCGAGATGCCTTTAATAGGTTCCACAACGAAACATTGTCTCGAAATTTGGTAGAAAATCCGAAGAAATTCTGCTCGTATGTAAAGTACACAAGCGGCAAGACGCAGTCAATACCTTTGCTGCGCAGTGCCAATGGTACTGTTACCTACGACTGTGCCGCTAAAGCGGAGTTATTGAACGCAGTTTTCCGAAATTCCTTCACCAGTGAAGACGAATGGAATATTCCAGAATTTGAAACAGTAGATACCCTAGGGGTTGCGAAGCAACTCAAATCGCTTGATACGGGCAAGTCTTCAGGTCCAGATTGTATACCGATTAGGTTCCTTTCAGATTACGCTGATACAATAGCTCCCTACTTAGCAATCATATACAACCGCTCGCTCACCGATAGATCTGTACCTACAGACTGGAAAATTGTGCAGTCCACACCAGTGTTTAAGAAGGGTAGTAGGAGTAATCCATCGAACTACAGACCTATATCATTGACGTCGGTTTGCAGTAGGGTTTTGGAGCATATATTGCATTCCAACATTATGAATCACCTCGAAGGGAATGATCTATTGATACGTAATCAGCATGGTTTCAGAAAACATCGTTCTTGTGCAACGCAGCTAGCTCTTTATTCATATGAAGTAATGGCCACTATCGACAGGCGATCTCAAGTTGATTCCGTATTTCTAGATTTCCGGAAAGCTTTTGACACCGTTGCTCACAAGCGACTTCTAATCAAGCTGCGGGCCTGTGGGGTATCGTCTCAGTTGTGCGTCTGGATTCGTGATTTCCTGTCAGGAAGGTCGCAGTTCGTAGTAATAGATGGCAAATCATCGAGTAAAACTGAAGTGATATCAGGTGTTCCCCAGGGAAGCGTCCTGGGACCTCTGCTGTTCCTGATCTATATAAATGACCTGGGTGACAATCTGAGCAGTTCTCTTAGGTTGTTCACAGATGATGCTGTAATTTACTGTCTACTAAGGTCATCCAAAGACCAGTATCAGTTGCAAAGCAATTTAGAAAAGATTGCTGTATGGTGTGGCAGGTGGCTGTTGACGCTAAATAACGAAAAGTGTGAGTTGATCCATATGAGTTCCAAAAGAAATCCGTTGGAATTCGATTACTCGATAAATAGTACAATTCTCAAGGCTGTCAATTCAACTAAGTACCTGGGTGTTAAAATTACGAACAACTTCAGTTGGATAGAACACATAGATAATACTGTGGGGAAGGCGAGGCAAAGGTTGCGTTTCATTGGCAGGACACTTAGAAGATGCAACAAGTCCGCTAAAAAGACAGCTTACACTACACTCATTCGTCCTCTGTTATAATATTGCTGTGCGGTGTGGGACCCTTACCAGGTGGGATTGACGGAGGACATCGAAAGGGTGCAAAAAAGGGCAGCTCGTTTTGTATTATCGCGTAGTAGGGGAGAGAGTGTGGAAGATATGATACGCGAGTTGGGATGGAAGTCATTAAAGCAAAGACATTTATCTTCGCGGCGAGATCTATTTACAAAATGTCAGTCACCAACTTTCTCTTCCGAATGCGAAAATATTTTGTTGAGCCTAACCTACATAGGTAGGAATGATCATCAAAATAAAATAAGAGAAATCGGAGCTCGAACAGAAAGGTTTAGGTGTTCGTTTTTCCCGCGCGCTGTTCGGGAGTGGAATGGTAGAGAGATAGTATCATTGTGGTTGGATGAACCCTCTGCCAAGCACTTAAATGTGAATTGCAGAGTAATCATGTTGATGTAGATATATGTTATTAATATTCTTATGCAAAAATTGTTTATAGTAAAAGTATTTACAGTCGCACATAATTTCATAAATAAATGATGTGCCATCTGAAGGAGGATGAAGATAGCTAAAGAATGGCTCTATGAGACATGCTATTAAGTAAAAGAGGAGTTTGTTGTAAATAAAATTCCCTATTTCTGTTAAGCACTGCCAGAAATGATATTTTCCACAATTACATTAAAAGGTTAGCCTGTGAATGAACTATTGATATGATTATACTTTATTATTTAAGTGAATAAATAAGAAAATTTAGAAATAAAGGCTGTAAGATCACTAGTTGACTGGAGTAATATTATGGAGTTATGGAGAAGAAAGTTGTGGATTTAACTAGGTTCTCATAGTTTTGATTTGTTGTGTAAAATAGTTAATAATCACAACTATAAATAAATTTTATCTGTGCATTAATGGAATGTAAATGAAATATCAAATTGTCTAGTGTATATTTAATACAAAATATGTTTAGATCTTGTAAATAATTACAGTGATAGTTTAGAAGCTAAGAACTGACATGACTACAGGAGTAGTCACATGACATAGTTGAGGACGGAGGGAGAGGGTCTTTCATTTGCTGTCCTACTAGTGGGTAAGATTTTGTGTGGCTTACGAGTCACTTACGATAATGTGGTGCGCAGAAAGTTGGACATAGTTATTTCAGTGGAACAGTTTGTGATTCTGGAAATGTCTCTCAGGATGTGATAGTATGAACAGTTGTATTAGGAATCAATTATTTATCAAAGTTCAGTGAACTGGTTAGATTGAGGATTTGTTTAGATTAACAGATGGGTGCACTGGATAATGCCACTGGCAAAAACTACACATTGCCTGTGTATGCTCTGCTTGTCTAACTGCAATACTATTTCATATCATATTTAAGTATCATCTGTTTGTTCATGATTATAAGACCACGATTTTAGGTACTTGTTTCTTTTGATTTTAACAAATTCAAAATTGAACATAGTTCAGGTATCAGAGGAGAACAATCTGCTTACAACATCATTCAGCATGGAAGAATTAGGTAAGGCTTAAAAACAAAGCAAGAATGGAAAATCAGCTGGCTTAGATGATGTACAAAGAGAGGAAATTAAGCACTTTGGCATAACAACAAAGAAATTGATTCTGCAACTCTTAATAATTTTTTGAGCAGATGTCAAATCCAAAAGATACGGCAGAAGAGCTAAGTAATTGCTATGCTGAAACCTGATAAACAAGGGAACAATGCAAAGAATTTTAGACCAGTTTCATTACTCTTGTCATCTATGCTGGACGGAATGATCTTAAATCACCTCCTATCTGCAGTTGACCCTCTGCTAATACCTCAACAAGCTGCATTTTGTCCTGGTAAAAGCTGCATAAGACAACTGCTGAATCTTACACCGTTCGTAGAAGATGGGTTTGAAGCTTGTAAGGTGACAGAGGTGGTATTTATGACTTATCAGTAACCTATGATACTGTCAACCACCAGCTACTAATACTCAAGGTATACAATATGACCAAGAACTTTAGCAATTCTGCAATACCACAGGTTCTTCGTTGACTTTTGATGGCAATGCAGTTGATGGAGACTACACAAAAAGGTCTTCCCCATGGAAGTGTGTTGGTCCAATCTATTCAATATGTATACAAATGATCAACCTATAGCCCCTAACACCAGAAGTTTCTTGTATGCAGATGACCTTGCTCTTGCTACTCAGACTTTGAATCAGTTGAGAACACCCTCACGAATGTCCTTGAGGATCTATCAAGATAATATAGCACAAATCAGCTTAAACCAAACCCCTCCAAGACTCAAGTGTGTGCTTTTTGAGAAATAGGGAAGCTACTCGTAAACTGATGATAGAATGGCCAGGAGTTTAGTTAAAACATAGCTAGACTCCAAAATACCTAGGAGTTACACTGGACAGATCTCTTACTTTCAAGAAATATTGAATGAATTACAAGTTGAAAGTTTCCACCAGGAACAATCTGTTAAGAAAATTGATCGAATCACAGTGGAGCAGTCAACCTGAACCTGAAACCATCCACATGTCCCGTTTGGTATAATTCATCACATGCCGAACAGGTAGACATAGCTCTCGATGACACCTGCAGAATTATAACATGTCTGAAATGTACTCCTGTTGAATGCATTTACCACCTTGCAGGAATAGCACCATTTGAAATTCGAAAGAAATTGCAGTGAATAAAGAACAAAAGAAAATGGAACAAGAACAAACCCATCCTCTGTATGGGCATAATCCACATTCGCAGCAATTGAAGTCAAGGAAGAGTTTCCTTAGAACATCAAAGGTGCTTCTTGCCACTGCTGAAAAAGCCAGGGTGCCACTTTTGTGGGATAAAACTTGTGTTCCCTCTGGTTGGAAAAGAGTTTCTGGAACTCTGCCTCCAGGACATGGCGGGGAATGGATGACCTGGAAATCTTTGAATAGGCTGAGATCAGGATTGCATAGATCAAGGTTTAATCTGGCAGGTGGGGCTACAGTATAGAAAACAACATCAAGTGTGATTGTGGAGTAGTCCAGGTTGTCCAGCAAATGCTTCAGTGTCGACTGTGTCCAGCCTCCTGTGTTGCAGAAGACCTTCATCAAGCAACTGAAAATGGACTGGAAATGGCCAAATTTTAGTCAAAGACTATATGACATGTTAACTGTGAACCTCTACCCACACACACACACACACACACACACACACACACACACACACACACACTGTTACCTAGGCTGGCTCACTACTATTAAAGCCTTTCTTAAGGGCACAATTCAACAGCACACAATGAGACCCCTATGTTGGCAGATGAGCCACTAAATTCATGAAGTGGTTGTGTGCTTCACCACCAATTGCTAAGTAGCAGCAAATTAAGTCAGCCAATAATTAAGTTCATTTTGATATTGTAACTCAACTGGTACATTGCAAATGATTAGCTTTCATTAGAAGATAAAGCACCAGTTGTCCACGTGAAGCTGCAGTGCATCATCCAGAAAGATAGTTTCAGTAGGCTCTTGGATGCTGGTTGCCGTTCAGAGAACTTGCTCTTCTCCACCAGACATGGTTTCAAGTGTGCTTCCAACACTAAGATATGCAGATTAGTGTAGCCTCATGCAACAGAGCTTCTTCTCTGAGACACTCATATTTTTTTAGCAGTGTAGCTGCTCAAAAACTTTCCCGCACCTCAGTTCTGTCTATTTTATTATTGTTTGCAACCATTAGAAGTGGCCAATCTCTCAGCAATAAGTATGACAAAAAGTATAACTTGTACTGGCAGTGTGACCTGACCACTTTCAAGGCCTACAATTCCAGTTGGAACACATGGTGGGAATTATTGCCATGAGAAAAAATAAGATAAAACAACAAGCCTCATCTCTCAGCAGTGAAAAACTAACAAAGTCTTGCAGAGATATTGGAGATGCCACCTTCATCTCTCCCCCAGTCTGTGGTTTCATGCCCTAGTAAATACATCTACTACTCAAGCCTCTGCTTTCTCATCCAACACATCATTTCCTGTTTAGTATTACCCCAGGGAATAAGTGTAGCATGAAACTGTGCATATTTGGATGAGAAAAGCTTCAATATCCTCTCCTGTCGACTGTCAAAAGATGAAAGTCTTGTCCCTATAGAAAGTCACCCCCTCCTTGCCTCAATATCAGTCCACTAATCCCTTAGTCAACACTTAAAAACCTGCCATCATTCTTCGTAGACTCAATCACAGTCTTCATCGATTCTGTGATGGTCTCATGCTGTCCATGAAGACGAATATCTCGCCAATATGCTGCTGATATGGTTGCACTACCAGTCGGAGGATGGCATTCACGTATCATACAGCTATTATGGCGCCTTTCATGACCACCAGCAGCACACAGAGGCCCTACATAATGCCATCCCTAAACAGCAGGTAACCTCCACCTTGCTGCACTCGCTGGACAGTGTGCCTTAGGCGTTCAGCCTGACTGGGTTGCCTCCATACACGTCTCCGACGATTGTGTGGTTGAAGGCATATGCAACACTCATCGGCAAAGAGAACGTGATGCCAATCCTGAGCGGTCCATTCGGCTTGTTGTTGGGCCCATCTATACCACACTGCATGGTGTCGTGGTTGCAAAGATGGACCTTGCCATGGACGTCGGGAGTGAAGTTTCGCGTCATGCAGCCTATTGCGCACAGTTTGAGTCATAACATGACACCCTGTGGCTGCACAAAAAGCATTATTCACCATGGTGGCGTTGTTGTCTGGGTTCTTCCGTGCCATAATCCATAAGTAGTGGCCATCCACTGGAGTAGCGGCCCGTGGGCGGCCTGAGTGAGACATGTCATCGACAGTTCCTGTCTCTCTGTATCTCCTCCATGTCAGAACAACATCGCTTTGTTACACTCTGATACACCTGGACACTTCCCTTGTTGAGGGCCCTTCTTGGCACAAAGTAACAATGTGGACACAATCGAACCGTGGTATTGACCATCTAGGCATGGTTGAACTACAGACAACACGAGCCGTGTACCTCCTTCCTGGTGGACTGACTGGAACTGATCGGCTGTTGGACCCCCCTCTGTCTAATAGGCAGTGCTCATGCATGGTTGTTTACATCTTTGGGTCAGTTTAGTTACATCTCTGAACAGTCAAATGGACTTCGTCTGTGATACAATATCCACAGTCAGTGTCTATCTTCAGGAGTTCTGGGAACTAGGGTGATGCAAAACTTTTTTTTTGATGTGTGTATATGTTTTTCCTAAATCATATTGAGAAGACATCAAGACAATTCTGTCAATTATGCCATCAGCTATTCCCTTCTCATCTCTGACAGAATTAAGCATGTATTACGACTCTGATGATCTTTCTGTTGACAAGGCAATAAACTCTAACAAAAAGAAAGTAAGTCAATCTGGATCTTATTACAAACAATTAATGAGATACTGTGAGCATTGTAAAACTTATTAAAAATGAAGAAATATTTGACTGTCTCAAATAGCGATACAAACAAAAGAGTGACATAAATTAAAAGAAGTCCTTAAAAATCCACTGCCCTCTTCAGCGAATTTATTTTAGAAAATAACACATCGTTTGATGAGTGTCAGCCCCTCATTTCTTATTTTGCCTAACATAAGGACAACACATACCTCTCGTAAACTAGATTATAAATCAGCCAGTACTGTTTCTGTGATCAGCCTCAATCTTCAGCCAAGGAACAAAGGGTGTCCATAGTAACTAGTTGTGTATTAAGCTATGAGTCATCGTCTGACAGGGAACTAATTACATATGATGTTCTACAAGATTCCGTCTTGGGGCTTTCTTTTTCTTCATGTAATAACAATATTACAAAATGCCAAGTTTATTTGTTCAGAATTTCTACAATAGCCATTGACATACATGCAGCAATCAGTACTACAAGCTTTTAGTCAGCTCAAGATCACTCCAGCTCCTTCTAATGAAATCTGAAAAACTGTTAACTCCCTTAAATGCGAAAATTCTCATGAGGACGATAACATTTGAAGCACAATACTAAAAGCATAGTCTTCTGATATGGGTACTGTAGTCAGCCACACATTCATGCATCACTTTTATAACAGGGTCCAAGCCTCTTGCAGGAACACAGGACTTGTTGCTAGCAAGTAGGTGAATGAACAGTAGACGTTACTACTGCATGATAAATTGAGAATTTGAGATGGACAGGAAGCATGTCTGGATGGCTGAGGCAGTTAAGGCAACCACCCACATTAAGCAGGTAGCAGGAGATCAAGATCTGGTCCAGCAAAAAGTTTTGACTTTCACCACTGAACTATTCCAGTGCCTGATTGTGGCTGGTGCTGATCTTTTCCTCAAAATTCGTAGCTTACTTGGCATTCATCTATTCTTTGACGTCATATAGCATAGCTCTCATGGGCAATTACGCACATAGATACTAAGTATTAATTGCACAGGCATACCAGTAAATAAAGGCAAGGCCTCTGGTCCAGATTGTATACCAGTTAGGTTCCTTTCAGGGTATACTGATACAATAGCTCCATCCTTGCAGCAAGAATTTGGAATATATACTTTGTTTGAACATTAGAAATTACCACAAAGGAAATGATTTATTGACAAATAGCCAACATGTATTCAGAAAACATCATTCTCGTGGAACATAACTAGCTCTTTATTCTCATAAAGTAATGAATGTGGTTGTCAGAGGATGTAAAATTGATTCCACATTTTTTTATTCCCAGCAAGTTTTTAACACCATTCTTTTCAAGTGACTTTTAATAAGGTTGCATGTCTATGGAGTACCACCTCTGGTGTGTGAGTGCATTCATGATTTCCTGCCAGAAAGATCACAGTTCATAGTAATTGATGGAAAGTTATCAAGTAAATCTGAACTAATGTCTGGCGTTCCCTTAGGTGGTGTTATAGGGCCTCTGATATTCCTGGTCCATATCAACAATTTAGAAGACAATCAGCAGCCCACTTAGACCGTTTGTAGATGATGCTGCCATTTCCCATCTTGTAAAGTCATTATATGATCAAAACTAACTGGAAAATGATTTAGGCTAGATATCTGTAAGGTGCAAAAAGTGGCAACTGACTCTAAATAATGAGAAGTGTGAAGTCAGCTACATGAGAACTAAAAGGAATCTGCTAAACTTTGATTACATGTTAATCACACAAATCTAAAGGCTGTGAATAAGGACTTAAGGATTATAATTAAGAATAACTGGAATGATCATGTAGATAATGTTGTGGGAAAAGTGAACCAAAGACCGTGATTTATTTGCAGAACACTCAGAAAATGCAATAGGTCTACTAAAGAGACTGCCTACACTATACTTGTATGACCTCTTCTATAGTAATGCTGCATAGAGTGGGATACACATCAGATAGGATTGATGGGGTGCACTGAAAAAGTTCAAAGGAGCAGACAACCTTGTAAGTAGGGCAATCACAGTTATAAGTAATCACATTAGGTATCAATAAACTGCTTCAGCTGTACTTAGTAAGACACAGCATGTGGCCATGTCCTCCCATTCATGACTGTGTGTAGACTGGAGGAGTGTATCCATCCACCATACTGGATTGGAAATTTAGCCGTTTTATTCAATGACATACCACCTTTTAGTGGTGTTTTGTTCTGATAGACAATGAATTTTGGGCACAAAAGTTTCAAGCTTTTTAGCTCTAATGTTTTAGTTACATTTTCACATGAAGAAGCAACTTTTAGTGCCATGAAACGAGTAGTGATCTAAAAACTGGAGAACTAAATACACTTGAAGCAGTTCATTATTACCCAAGATGAGTTCAAATAAGGGAAGCTCATATTGCATTATCATGAAACGGGGGAGAGATTACCAAAGATATTATGCATGATTTGGGGTGGCAATCATTAAACCAAAGTTGTTTTTCATGTGAAACCAAAGTTGTTTTCTTTTGCAAGAGATCTCATGAAATTTCAATCACCAACCTTCTCCTTTGAATGTGAAAATATTGAATTGGCACCCACCTACATAGGGAGAAATGACCATCATAATAAAATAAAAGAAATAAGAGCTTGCACAAAGATTTTTGAGAATTTGTTTTTCCTCTATGCTATTTGAGAGTAGAATAGTAAAGAAATAGCCTGAAGGTGGTTTGATAAATGCTCTGCCAGGCACTTAATTGTGACTTGCACAGTAATCATGTAGATGTAGATGTTTTCTCCAATGATACAATCTGGTGTCCATTATTGAACTTCATGTCGACGACTGTTCAAAAATAATTGCCTACAGGCAACAGCTCACATTACATTTTCTCTCTTATGTAGTTTGTTGCAAATAGTCAGGCATAGTTTACAAATAAATATAACACTCATAAATACAGCACAATGAACAAAAATAGCCTCCACTATGCACAACCTAGCCTCACTCTTCCACAGAAAGGAGCAAAGTATGCTGCCATAAAAGTATTTGACCATCTCTTGTGTGTATTAAAGGTGCTGGCAGAGGATGAAAGTCTGAAAAATAAATTGAAATACTTTCTGCTTGACAACTCCTTCTATCCAATAGATGAGTTTATGAGCAGGTAGTATATATGTGGATTGATTACTTTTATCAAATTTTGTTGCACATTAAGGTTAAAGCAGAAAATCCAGTTTTGTAAATGGCCGACACATTGCCAGGTTTTCACAAAGAAAATGCATCTTATTTGTGAACATACTGCCCAGATACTACATCATAGTGAGTTGTTGTGAATATGATCCATGAAACAAGTATAAAAACTAAAAAAGCTAACTAACTAAACTAATGATTATTTTATGTGCTACAGTTTATATACATTTACAAGTTATTTTAACTTATTTCAGTATCCATGAGAATCATTTCACTTAAGATATGTGCAAGGAACATTAGCGTAACATCGTCTACATGCTTGACATTCTTCTCACTATGAATCTATGGAACAAAAATCTCAAATCTAAACATAAACCAAAGGGCAAGTCATCAAGTGATGGTGGAGGCCAGGCTATAAAATTTCCAAAACCAATTTACCAGGTAGAAAAGTGTTGTCAAGTTAGTTAATCCTTCTCTTGTAATGAACCACTTCTACACAATGTGCATTAATGCCATTTCACTATTTTTCTGTAGCTTTACTGATAATTTGCTGCAGTTGGTATTCGGCAAAATATTAACTTTTTGGTTGCTAGCATCTTATAGACTGAATATTTTGTAAAGATAAAGGTTCTAAATTATCCTCAAAATGGATACATCATCATTGTAAGGGGTGATGATGGAGGCAATCATCAAAAGTTCGAGGATCTATTGGAATTGGATGCAGCAAGTAGCAAGTTAACTAAGAACTTTTTATCTGAGATATCTGATTGCCACATTCTCTTCCATTATATGCAGAATGTAGATGGCGTTACACCTACCTACTTTGTAGGTTGTGCTGAATTGCTAATCATTTGCATATCCAGACATGTAGTAAACTTCATGGCAATTTGATGTTTGTTGTATGCTGACTCTATGGCGCTGCAATTTTAATAGCCAGCTGTGTGTTCACGATGTTAGAATAGATACTGATTCTTGTAACTTAATGAGCATGAAGCTCATATATTTAGCTCATTGTTTTGACTATGAGAGTTGTGGTCGCAACTCCCTCCAGCAAATCAGGTTGCACAGGACAGCATACTTTCCAAGCTGGGTGAGTCCACTAGAAACTCAAGCAGCCTCCTACAGAGGTCAGCAGCACAACAGGAACTATGTTGCACATCAGCAATCATGTGGAACAAATAGTGTGCAGCTTCATATTGCAGAAAAAAACAAGAAATAAGCCATGGTCCATGTTCCAATGGGCACTTACAGTTGTAGCTCCAGTTCATTGCAACTCATGTGCAGAGGAGCATTGATCTGTTCACCAAACAAACTTCCATGCTCACCAGTGATGAGTACAAGATGGGATCACCAGTGTTTTGACAATGAAAGACATTGCCACAGAGCAGTACCCACACCGGGAAGAATATAGCAACGTTCAATGGTTGGGAACTAATCTCTGAATGGGACTGGCACACACTAAGACTGTTTGTACAATGATCAAATGAGAGTTGAGTACTTGTGTTACTGAACAAATCAGAGTTTGGGAATAGACATTTGTATTTATTCAGTAGTTGCAATTTATGTGTATACACATGTGATAGTGTTTGTTGAGAGAAGCACCTCTGTTCATGCAGACATATCAGCGACACCTCGTGAGCTGTTGTTAACGTACAGTTGTCACAGTAGCCACATTGATTGGCACTGAAATGAAGTTACAACAGTTACACTCCCTGGAGATGACATTGTATGGACAAATACAATGGACTTGGCATCATTTGAAAAGCCTGTGAAAAGAACTCAAAGTCTCAGTGCTTTAGAACACCGCAGCATTGAGAAAATTCAGCAGAGTAGAAAATTTTCAATCAGCAAGTTATACATAATTTTCTCAATTTATGTCTTGCCTGGTAGAAAAGTATGCTGTCTAACCAATTTTTTCCAGGCAGTAACTCACAGCAAAGGCTGCTGAAACAGATGAGCAAAAAATAATGTGGACAAGAGGAAGTAAGGAGAATGACACTGGCATTCTATCCATCTGACCAAAGAAGGAAAAATTACTAAATTACATCAACCAGATGGAGACAGGACAGGGCATCAGGTGAAGTAAAGCAAAGAGCCAATTTGCTACCTAGTACTGGAGCAGAAATTTATAGTACACTTCAACAATTGTTTCCAGACAGGGATCTGGGTGAATTATATAAACATTAAAGAAAAACTAGCAGCATTATTCAAAAGTAAAATCCTCATAGCAACAGCATACCACAGCTTTACAAAGCATACAAGAAATGTTATCAGTCTTTTAAGGGGTTGATTGCTATGCTCCGGGGTGTAGCTACAGATTGTAAATTTAAATGTTAATATCCTGAATGTAATTTTATGTATGTGGGTTAAGGCAGTAATGGACATGTTAATAGTACATGCACCTGGTGCCAGTTTGAGAAATGAACTAATTAGGTTAAATGAACCAACATTATGAGAGTGTTTAAGTGTTATCCAGTTTTTGAGCAGACAAAATGAACAAAAAGGATGCTACATAATATGGGAAATGAAGTTTTCGAAACAGAATTTCATGGCTGCAGAAAAGTAGGCAGGAGTACAAGTATACCCTTAAAAAGGTATAAATATGAGATCAGTTAGAAATACAAATAATAGAAAATGAAGTAAAGTGGTGTGCCAAGTGTTTCATTACACATGGTAGGGAAGTATGCTATTACAAAGAAACAAAATGTTTAAACTGTAGTAATAAAGGGCATAAGACAGAAGTAGGCCTACAAGAACAAAGTAGGAAAATTAGGTATAATACATAAAATGAAGTAAGTGAAGGTGCAGACAAAGATTTCAAAAATAAAGTATACTAAGTAATATTGAGTAGTGCTAAACCAGTAGTAGTAGGTGTGGAAATAAATGGGAATAAAGTACAGTTCAAAGTAGATACAGAATTTTCCGAAACTATAGCAAAATTGTGCAACTCTAATTTACCATATCATGGAAGTTAAGCAAATTTAATTATATGCTTTCAAGCCACAGTGACCAGCCTACTAAAATAAAAGAATAGTGTGCTGTAAATGCTCAATATAAGAGTACAGTAGTACTAGCAACACTTCGAGTGACACAGTGTCCAGCAGCTACATACATTATGGGATTCTACCTCATTGGAAAAGTCAGGTTTACAGTCAGTAATTCAGCAGATCAGACAGAAGTAATGGCTAAAAACAGGAATGTGCAAAGCCCTGTACGAGGGTTAGCACTTTAATAGTGGCACCTATTTATTTACAACTTATACAACAGAGATAAATGTTTCAAAGTTTTAATGTCCTTCAAAGTTGTCACCAACATTTCATATAGCCCACTGCTAGCAACGTCGAATTCTTAGAATACCCTTAGTAGCACCAGTTGTGTTGATAGTTTGAGTGGAGCCACCTATTGCTCAATGAATCTCTGTAACAGTTCTGAAGCAACTGACATGAAATGCTTCCTTCAATTTAGGAATCAAGTTGAATACACAAGGACTTAAGGCTGAGAAGTTTGTTTGGTCGTACAGCACTTTCCAGCCTCATCAATTGAACAAATCAGTTGCAACTTGCACTAGATGCACCTGAGCATTGTCCTGCAAAATGATGGGTGGGTCCTGAAGAGAGTGTTGCCACTTCTTTCTCTAAGCTGGTCACAGGCTGTGTTCCAAAACTGAACCACTTAGATAAAGAAGCAGTGACTGGTTTGTTTGAGTGATGGGGCCAGGAAGTGCTGCACCATCCATCACACTCCCCAGACTTATGCCCTTGTGATTTCAACTTGATTTCTAAACTGAAGGAAGAACTTCATGACATTAGCTTCAGAACTGTTACAGATATTTGTTGGGCAGTAGACCAGTCCACTCGAATTATCAACTCAGCTGGCACTGCTAATGGTATCCTGTGTTGGTGACACCTCTGAAGGACTGTAAAACTTTGAAACATGTATTTATTTTGTTGTACAAGTTGTAAATAAGTAGTTGCCACTATTGAGGATCCAACTCTTGCACAAAGTACAATGGAATTTTTGGTGAAATGTCAGGAAGTGCACAAGGTTACAAAGTGCATACACCGATGGGTCAAAACATTATGACCACAGTCCACCATGAGGTTTTATGGTGCCTGGTGGTGCTGAGGTAACGTGACACAGTAAGAGAATTGTATGAGAAGAGCAGAGATGAATGGAAAATCATTGTAGCAACGATAAGAGGCACAAATGCGGAAATCCACTGACTTAAGCAACTCTGATAAATGTTACATTGTTGTGGCCCAGTGCCTGGGAACGAGCACCTCAGAAATGGTGAAGCTGGTCACCTGTTCTCATGCTACTGTTATGAACATCTATGCTGAAAGATGCTAAAATCACGGATAGGTGACAAGAAGTTGGATCTCCACACCTCATCACAGAACATAGGGATCAGAGGCTTACCCACTCTCTAAAGCAGGATGGGTGGAGATCTAATGATATAGTACAGTGCTGATGCAAGCATAAGTGCGTTGGTGCACATCATTCAGTACACATTGTTGAACATGGTGTTCCACAGCAGAGGACCCATACGTGTTCCCATGTTCATCTAACATCATCATCAATTATGATTACAGTGGGCCCAGTGTCATCAAGATTGGACGGTGGATCAATGGAATTGTGTCCCCAGGTCGGATGAATCCCATTTATTGTTAAAACAGGTCAATGGTCATGTCCAGATAAGCTGTCATCCAAGCAAACAGCTACTTGAAACATGCATTGTCTTGAAGGGTGCAGGCCGGTGGCAGCAGTATTGTGTTATGGAGTCTATCATCTGGGCTCCCATGGAACCTGTGATAGTAATCAAAGGACCCATGACACTTATGCTGGATGTCTTTCCCAAAAGCAATGGCTGGCCGAAGTGGCCGTGCGGTTAAAGGCGCTGCAGTCTGGAACCACAAGAACGCTACGGTCGCAGGTTCGAATCCTGCCTCGGGCATGGATGTTTGTGATATCCTTAGCTTAGTTAGGTTTAACTAGTTCTAAGTTCTAGGGGACTAATGACCCCAGCAGTTGAGTCCCATAGTGTTCAGAGCCATTTTGAACCAAAAGCAATGGCATCTTCCAGCAGGATAACTGTCAATGCCACAAGGCCAGAATCATGTTTTAATGGTTTGAGAAGGACGATAGTGAGCTCATGTTGATGTCTTGGCTATCAAATTCGACTTATCTGAATTCAATGAAACCCAACTGGGACACTATTGGTCACCAGCTTCGCACCCACAACAAACCGCCCATAAATTACGGGAAATGTGTGATCTGTGCTTTGGCATCTGGTACCACAGTCCTCTGGAAACCTATCAAGTACTTGTCAAAATCATGGTATGCTTAATCACTGCTGAACTGCGTTCCTGAAGTGGATGAACATGCTATTAAGTAGGTGGTCATAATGTTTTGGCTCACTCATCAGTGTATATAATCTTGAAACCTAATGCAATGCAAGGTTAGACTAATAGCATACACATGCATGAAAAGGTCAAACAAGAATTACACTGCCTTGGAAAGTAAAAACATAAAAATAAATTAAAGTAAAATCTTTCCAGAAGGTGGGGAGGAAATTAAATTAAACTTCACTGATTGAGAGAGTATTTGAAGTTATTTTAGAGATTGCAAAATTGAGTCACATATACAAAGAACCTGGCAGTACGAGCACATTGATCACTGTGATGTTACACCCCCTCTGCACAAGATGCATGTACTGATTCAGAGGGGAAGGGTGTCAAAAATCCATTGTATCCTCTCCTGAGGCTATGTGGCTCACAACTGTTGTAACTGGTCCCAGATATCATGGATGCTGGCACTGGTACAGAGTTAATGTCAGAGCTGGTTCCACACATGTACTGTTGGGGGAAGATCTGGGGATCTTGTTGGCCATGGGAGCACCTCAACATCATGCAGACAGTTCATAGAGACACGTAAAATGTGTGGATGAGAATTGTCCTGTTGCAAAATGGCACAATGATACTGGCTCATTAAAGGTAACACACGAGGATGCAAGACAGTTATGACATACCATTGTGCCATCAGAGTTCCCTCCGTCACTACGAGTCATGACCTGAAGTCATGCCTGTATCATGCTGGCAAGAGTAACATCACTGTGCCTCACCACAACACTGTGAGAAGAAGATATTTCCAGGTTGGCACCTTTCTTGGCAATAATGGTCATCTGCGGTAATGCAGAACATGATGTGATGTCATTCATCAGGTTGGCAGAAGCAGATGTGAAAGGATTATGATGTACTTGGCGCACAGTATGCCAATTCTCCCTTGTAGACATGGTCAACCAGAACCTTGACTATGAGTACGCCTACCCTCACATTCCCATGCAGTCCAGCATTGTGCCACTATTACATCCAAATGCCCTACAAACCAGGATATTGCATGATTTGAGCAGCCAGACAAATGGAAACCCACAATGACACCTCTTTCAAACTCTGCCAGATGCCCATAATGCTCTCTCACATGAGCACCTAGCATCTCCATATCTTTCACAGTGATCACTTAATTATGTGATGCTGTTCAAGCCCCTTACATACCCTAGCAGGTCAGGTAACAACACTAAACATGAGCAACACTAATGCAGTCTGGTGGCTGTTCAGTCTGTCACAGAGAATACCAACTAAATCGTGTACATACCCAATGGTGATATGTGGACAAAGTTACACTGACATCTGATTGTGTCTTCTGAGTGCTTCATCTTCTTTTTTGTTTTTTGTAAGGCTCTATAGATTGTTTAGAAGGAGTGGCATAACTGAACCTATTATGAACAGTCCATGGGTCACACCGTTTCTAAAAGTAGAAAAAACAAATGGAGAGATATGGCTGTGCAATGACTTCAGATCAACCGTGGATGTGCAGTCCCTAATTTATAGGTACTCAACTTCATGAGGGGAAGACATAATGGCAAAATTAGAGAAAAGAAAACAGTATTCACACATTGATTTGAGAGAATGTTACACTATGTGATCAAAAGTATCCGGACACCTGGCTGAAAATGACTTACAAGTTCATGGCACCCTTCATCGGTAATGCTGGAACAATACAGCACTAGCCAACCCTTAGCCTTGATGATAGCTCCCACTCTAATAGGCATATGTTCAATCAAGTGCTGGAAGATTTCTTGGGGAATGGCAGCCCATTTTTCATGGAGTGCTGCACTGAGGAGAGGTATCTATGTTGGTCAATGAGGCCTGGCATTAAGTCAGTGTTCCAAAACATCCTGAACTTGTTCTATAGGATTTAGATCAGGACTCTGTGCAGGCCAGTCCATTACAGGGATGTAACCACTCCGCCACAGGATGTACATTATGAAAGGGTGCTCAATCATGTTGAAAGATGCAATTGCCATCCTTAAATTGCTCTTCAACATAGGAAGCAAGAAGGTGCTTAAAACATCAGTGTAGGCCTGTGCTGTGATAGTGCCACACAAAACAAAAAAGGGTGCCCTCTCCATGAAAAACAGGAGCACACCATAACACCAATGCCTCCGAATTTTACTGTTGGCACTACACACACTGGGAGATGACATTCACTGGGTATTCGCCATACTCACACCCTGCCATCGGATCACTACGTTGTGTACCATGATTCGTCACTCCACACATTTTTCCACTGTTCAGTCAGCCAATGTTTATGCTTATTACACCAAGCGAGGCATCGTTTGGCATTTACTGGTGTGATGTGTGGCATATGAGCAGCCACTCGACCATGAAATCCAATTTCTCACCTCCTCCCTAACTGTCATAGTTTTTGCAGTGGATCCTGATGCAGTTTGGAATTCCTGTGTGATGGTCTGAATAGATGTCTGCCTATTACACATTACAACCCTCTTTAACTGTCGGCGGTCTCTGTAAATCAACAGATGAGGTCGGCCAGTACGCTTTTGTGCTGTATATATCCCTTCACGTTTACACTTCACTGTCACATTGGAAACAGTGGACCTAGGGATGCTTAGGAGCGTAGACATCTCGTGTACAGATGTATGACAGAAGTAACACCTGATCACCTAATCATGTTCGTCTGTGAGTTCTGCGGAGTGCCTAATGACTACTGAGGTCGCTGATATGGAGTACCAGGCAGTAGGTGGCAGCACAATGCACCTAATGTGAAAAACGTAAGTTTTTGGGGGTGTCCGGACACTTTTGATCACATAGTGTATCTGCGACTCCCACTCGATGGGAAAGCCAGAAGGTAATAGTCATCAACACACTATGTGGCCTCATCAAACATAAAATTTCACCTTTTGGAATAAATTCTGCCCCAAGATTGTAACAAAGGTACCTTGACCAATTAATCAGAAACATTCTGGATGCAGCAAATTACACTGATGATACAGTATCATAAAAGATTATAGGGTGCATATAACCTTGAAGCTTAATGCAAAGCCAAAGTTCTGCAATGTTAGACCATTAGCTTACACATTTATGAGAAGGCTAAACAGGAATTACACAAGTGATTCTATTTTAGTGATAGCAAAATCGAATCGCATATGGAAAGAGCTTAGCAGTATGGGCCCGTTACCATTATGGTGCCACAACCCCTTTGGCCTAGACGCATGCACTGATTTGGATGGGAAGTGTGTCATGAAGCCATTGTATCTTCTCCTGAGATGATGTGGCTCACAACTTTTGTAACTGCTCCCTGATATCATAGATACTGGCAATGGGACAGAGTTAACATCTGAGCAAGTCCCACATTTGTACTGTTGGGGACACATCTAAGAATCTTCTTTTCCATGTGTTTTATCAGAAACGCTTAAGACATTGATAAATATTTGTAAGGCAGGTTCTATGTCTTTTCACCAAGGCACAAGAGAATCTGCAGAAAGACGTGTGTCAACAGCTTCCAGATTGCTTTGCACAACTGTAACATGACCTGTGACAAAACATGAGTCCTTCACTGATTCCAAAACAAATAGTTCCATCTGTCTCAACATACCAATCAAACTGAAGGAAAGCCTCCTGAATGGCCATCCTCTGGCAGCCTGAGAGTTTTATTCTATAATATTTCAGTTTGGTTTCTGTTTATCAGATGATGCACATGGTACTTAACAGTCCAAATAAATATTCAATCAAAGACATTATGAACATCATAGGCATCTTCAACAACTTACGGCAACATGCAAGGTTTGCAAAAATGTGAATGCATTCGACAACAGCTTCCACAACTATTGTACTTGCACAAAGGTAGAATGGCTTGCAAGAAAATTGCAAAATCATGAAGAAAATCATCAATGGGACACTCAGAGGGAATGAATTGTGAATATCACTTCCGGGAACAACATAGAAAATTAATGGATGAGGATGAGCACACCAGTATCAACACTACATATACGGTGACCTGTTGGTGGCCCTCACAGGCAGCACTAGAATCAAGCTAAAATAAATATCCTGCGGTATACTGGAGTGTATGCAGGGTGAAGTTAGTCAACAAGGTCACTGCTGCTGGCTGTGGGATGGGGTGGGGGGCAGAAGGTCCAGTACTTCTATAATGCAACCCATGCATTATTACAAGATTGCATTGTAGCAGAGGTGCCTGTAGAAGACACTAGAATTGTTGTCCACATATGAATAATTTTCAACTCATGTGGAACCGTTGTTTCAGTGTGCTCAATTTTCTTTTACACTAGAGTAAGTTTTAAAGGCAGTTTCAGAGCTAATAGTAGTTGCGTAGCCACTTTTATAAAATCTCCAATCATGAATAATGAGATAAATTCAGACTCAGAATGCCAAATAATATGGCACTGGTCAAAAACAGTAACCAGTTGTTTCTTTGAGCCATCTGTATCAAACATCAAAGTGGCTAAATGCTTTCCAGAAAGTTTAGAGGACATTTCACGTGAATTTATTTATCCATGAAATCATATTCATGACGTGGGGTACAAGTTATAGCAAGATATAGCTGATGGAACATAAAATTTTTTTGCTACACAGATTTCGAAATACACATGACATACATACATTTACATTTCAATAGTTTCTAAGTAGTGATCTTTATTGTAATAAACAAAGCCAACATGAGAATTATTATTATTTAACCACCTTCACATTCATGGTTAATACATTTTGGATGGAATTAAAGTTACTGGCAATATAAATTCATCAGAAGAATTTAAAAAAAAATGTTGGAACATTATGTTGTGACATTCTTCCTGAAAGAGTTTTTATTGCTTTTGATTGGGCAAAGTAATTTATTATAGAGTATGTTACATACGTGCCTCACACTGCCATGGCTCAGATTTGTCAGTGAATGTCATCATCACCATGGGTGTGTGAATCATGCATGTCATTATTTGTTTTAAAAAGATGAGGGTACTTATTTTTAAATGAAACAGTCTCTAAGATGTATATCCATGGGACAGGTAATATTCCCAGTTCTTTAAAGGATGGTTGCCACAACCCTATCAGAGAGATTCCAATTTACCACTGGATGCAGTACACATTAAGTATAAGTAACAGATAGAAAGAGTCATGTTGCATTGACTGTTCTGTCAATTCTTGGCAGAATATTTTACACATTATGAATGAAACACAATCAACACTGGTGTAATAGTCTACAATATTGTAGAATATTGCACCAATGTTTGTGTTTCATTCATAAAGAGTCATGTGATATTGTACTAAATGTCTCTTCTTTACTGATAACTATCATGAGTTGCTGGGTACACAAGATTCTTTTTTAGATAACATCTTAGATTTCCCAACAACAAATCAGACAGAACATTTGAAGGGAGGTTACATTTTAATGTCCTGTTTGGGTAATTAGGGGTATAATGTACAACTGGACCAGACAAGGGTGGAGAAGGGGTAGGGTCAGAATTTTCATTAAGGAACAACTTTGATATTTCTGTCAAGTGATTTAAGGAAACCAAGAGAAACATAATTTTAGATAGCTCAATGTGGTACTTACCCCTATTGGTAGTTTAATGAGCAGTTTTCAATTTAACATGGACTCCCTACTGTAGCTCAGAAAAATTCCAGTTAAAAGCCTGAAAAATAAAGTTTAACTGATATTTCAAGTTGCTGAGAAACAATGTTTTATTTCCTCTATCAGAGAAATCTACAAAATTATGGAGAGGAAGTGCTGAATAAATGGTCTAGAAAGTATATTCTACAGCAAATTTTACTCTCAAGTGTTCAAACAATTTTTATTATGACATACCAATATACAGGGTGTTCACAGTTTCTATTACAGGCTTCTAGTGTTTTAGAGGGGACTTCATCAGTAATTGAGTTAGTCAATAAAGTTTTTATGAGGAATTCATTCCAGAAACATGCCATATGGATGTAAAATCAGTTTGATGATTGGATCACTTTCAGATCTCCCACTTCATGGTATGCACGCAGAGGAGAAATGTGCTTTGACCTGTGTGCTCTGCAGGAGATTCTCGGCATGGTAGTACTGCTGTTAATTGCACAAGGTGTATCTGTGATGGCTCGCAAACCCTGGTGCATATCCTTGGAGCACCACAGACAACCCTGCTAGTTGCAAACATACCCGTTTCTCACAGCCATAGTTGTTGTTAGTTGAAAATATTATGTGATGACTGAGATGAAGCAGAAATTGTTCCTGATACATGTAGTGTGCAGCTCTACCATTACTTGCTACACCCTCCTAGAAGCTGGTAATAGCAACTGTGAAACACCCTGTATATTTTTGTAGATTTCGCATAAAACATAACAACTATTTTCCATTTATACATATCAATATACACTAACCATAATAAAACAATGCGCAGTTTATGGCATTCTGCATACTAAGTACAAAATCAAAACCTGAAATCAAAACTAGTACTGTTGCAATTGAAAAGATACATAATGCAAGGTAATATTTGTTAATGATTTTGCTGCATTCCTCTACTTACAATATATTTATGGGTTTTCATACTTAATTAAGAGTGGTATGTTCCTAAATCTTAATTAATACCATTAACATATGGGTACTATAAAGGTGCCTGAAACTGGAAATCACACCTTCATCCTGTGGCTGGTGTTAACTGATGTGATGAGAAGGAAACACCCACTTTCTACATTATTCAAAATGATGTGGGTATCACATCATGTGGACAGGGCGTAACTAGGATAGGGCATCTGTGGTACTGCACAAAGGTACCCAGACACAAGAGGCCCCTTAATGTCCAAAAGAAAAAAGAAAATCAACATGGGGAGGTTAAATGGAAAAAATGAAAAAGTAACATGCGTAAATAGAGGAGCATTAAGGGAACAGTTGTGGGAAGGAAATGGCAAAATCAGCTGTAGTGCAACATGCTTTGCAGTGACCAAACAACAAGATTCTATTTGATCAGAACTTGGTCATAACCACAGGTGGATACTGCTGTAGGTTGTTCAGAGAGGTAACAGACATGCTAATAATACCTAGTATAATTTCTATAAATTAAAAACGTCTAAAAACACAAACAGTTTAAATGATTTTTATTAATTTTGCCCATTCTCCTAAAGAATCGTGTTGTTGCAGATGACAGGCTATCCAGCCAAAAGGGTCAGTGTGTTACAAACCACGTAAACTATTACCTAAGGTAAAAATATCACAATGGTAACAACAAAAAATTTAAAACTTATAAAGGTTTCCAGTACTTCACATTGTGGTGGAATTTATTTGAATCGAGTTACGAACTTAGAATAGAATGTGATGTCTATGTTTAAGGACTGAGTTCTTTGGGATACTGTTTTGGGATGTATGCTTATTGTCTGTGCTCTGAAGAAACTATATACAAAATTAAGGAAGTTCTGTACATTTAATAGTGTTTATTCAGTGCTATTATGTAGTATAACTGAAGTGATGACCCTAATAGTGATCGAGTTTGCTGCAGTTTTTATGCCTTCAGAGCAGCATAATGGATATCATCACAAACATGGCCATGAAGATAGGGCCTTTGCTGACTGCCACATTAACAACACTGTTTCATCAATTCCTAGTGACTCCAATAGAAATTTTAACATCAAGTTGCATGCTTTTTGACATACAAGGGCACAATTATGACCTACCCAGGATGAAGCTATTTTTAAGTTGCATGCCCTCATTTCAGTCTCGGACCAATTTCCCTTGGCTATTTCATGATTAGATCTTAATCCAATTGAACAGGCTGATGATACTCTGCGCCTGCAGCCTTTCTGTATTTTTAACAAGACAGTGCTCCAGTAAACATTTTCAAACCAGAACCTTGTCTACGTGTGATTCCCCATCTCAAATTCTTTGCTCACATTGCACTCTCACGGGTGAACGTTTTCAAGCCAGAACCTTGTCTACGTGTGATTCCCCGTCTCAAATTCTTTGCTCACATTGCACTCTCACGGGTAATGAACTACTGGCTGTGACTTTGTTAAAGACTTTTTGGATGTTCCAGCTCCCACAAAATGTCAGGGCAGATCTATCGGCTTTTACAAATCTGTCTATTGATGAGCTGGCTAAGAAAGCTGACACAGTCGCTGTTGCATGTGCCAACAGAAACAATTTTGCTGCCATTGAAGAGGTTATGGAGGACGGTCTTGATTGCTCATGAACACTATGCACCATAGATGCAGGCTTGTGACAGGAGAGTTTGGTGAATGAATTTGCATGCCCAAACACCAAGTTACAGAGACAGAATTCTGAGTCTACTGCTCATTCAAGAAACAAGTTTCAACATACTCACAGGTGGTATTGTATCATAAGCATTTTGGCACAACAGCAAGACAATGTACCAAGCCCTGCTCCTACCCAAATGTAACAACGAATGCCAGTAGATGAGCATGCTCATCAATCTCGGTCACAGCACCTACAATACTCCTCAAGTGCCACTGTTACTGATGTTGCTGCTTCTGAAAGACTGTTCATTAAAGAGGAGTTATCACAGGCTGTGTTCTTAATTGAGACTGGATCAGAGATTAGTGTTATTCCTCCAACTGCAAGTGGTTGGTTACAAAAATTCCTACTTTAATGACAGCTAATAATTCATCTATCAAAACCATTGATAAACAAACATTAACAAAGGCCTTTCAGAATGATTTTTTGCCTGGTTGGACTTTCATTGTTGCTCATATTTCTGGGCCTACTATTGATGCTGATTTCTTGCATCATTTTTCTCTGGTACCGGACTTGGTGAATTAGTGCCTTATTAAAAGACCTTCATGTGCTCAACTCCCTACTATATTATGTCGAGATTACCACAACGTCTGCAGTGTGGACCATGTGAAGATTTCAGGACCAACTGCATCTCCCATGAGACAGTACATCCTGCAAGAAGACACTGCTTTCCTCTAAATGTGTTGCACTGCAAGTTTCAATATTGAGTGCTTCACAATTAGGGATTAAGCTGAGGAACTCGGCGAGATTGGGTGGAGCAGGTGCATATGAATTTGGAGAAGGCACTCTGGAAACTATGACAGTTACATGAAGTGGCTGCAGTGCAGATTGAAGACCTGTCACCCCCCTCCCCCTCCCTCACCTGAGACTGACCAGGTGGCAGATAATGACCTCAACAAGCTGTTATTGTACTGAAGGCTTTTCCAGCACCCACTGACTCAACACTTGCAATGGAGAGGAATTGCTGTTCTAGTCCCAATCACATCCAAACTCTGCCAAGACTGCCGATGGTTAGTAGACCTCGTCACCTTCCTCCAGAAAAGCTGCATGCTGCAAGAGTTTGATAGGATGATTAGTGACTGTTCTGTTTCTCATTCTAAGCATGTTTAGTCTTGCCCCTTACAAATGGTTAGGAGAAAGATGAAAACTGGAGAACCTGTGGGGATTACACAGCTTTGAACTCTCGTACAATCCCTGTAGGTTCCCCATCTGTAATATATCTGATTTTAGCAGTAACTTGTTGGGTGCACATATTTTTAAAGTTCTTGACTGTGCTAAGGCTTTTGTGCAGATTCCTATGACACAATATTATGCCTTTATGGCTGCATAATGCAGCCCTAACATGGCAACGGTTCATCCATGAACTTCTTCAGGGTTTTCCATTCGTTTTTTGCTATTTTGACAATATATTAATTTCCTCTGCTACATATGAGAGCTATTTGAAACATTTATGTGCAGTGCTTTGAAGTTTGGAGGACTATGTTATCATGATTAATGTTGATAAGTGTATTTTCATGAAGGAGATGGGTCTTTTCTTAGGCAACACAGTGTCTAACAAAGGCATTTCTAGTATGCCTGATACAGTTTCTGATATTCAAAACATGCCTCTCCTTGAGACTTTCAAAGACCACTGCTGTTTCTTAAGCATGTTAAATTGTTATCACAAATGCCTTCCCATTCTGGCAGAAGTACAAGAGCCTCTCTAAAGCCTCATAAAAGGAAAGAACATGTCTGGTAACAGAAAGCTTTCTTGGAATGATAGAGAAGTTAAAGCTTTTGAGGATTTAAAATTAAACCTTGCTAAGGCTTCTCCTCTGCCTCACCCCATTGTGTATGCTCCCACTGCTCTTTTTGTTGACACTAATCAAGTCACTGTGGGTGCTATATTGCAACAATATACTTTTCAAGCATGGCAACTTCTCACCTTCTTCTCTAAAAATTTGTCAAAATACCAACAATCTTGGAGTGCTGTTGATAGAGAGCTGCTGGCCATTTTTCTTGCTGTAAAACATTTTTGTCCTTGGCATGAAGGCCTGACTTTTACTTTATATACTGACCACAATCCATTAACTTCCATTTTCAAAAATGTCACGGAGCTAAATTCTCCATGACAGGTATGCCGGGTTGACTTCATAGCACAATTTTCTACAGATGTTTAACATATTTCTGGGAAGGACAATGTGGTGGCAGATTGTTTACCTCACAACTGTGTGGCAATTACTTTTACTGACTGGGTAAATGTGGCAACAGATAAGGACACAGACCTCCTCCTCCAGTATCAGCTGCAACCAGAAACAGGACTAAAAATCTGTCTATTTATCCCTGAAAAGGGTCCCTGAATTGTTTTTGATTCATTTCACTCTTTGGCTTGCCAGGGGTAAAGTGATTGTGCATTTAATTATTGACAAAATTGTCCAGCCTCTGACATGGAACTGATGCCGTAGTTGGATGAGGGAATGTGTCAAATGCCACACATGCAAAATTAGTAGATATACAGTTGCTCATATTGCTGATTATCCCACCCCTTCTGGGAGATTCCCTCATTTGCACGTTGACACTGTTGGCCCCCTCCCCCATCCCAAAAGATACTACTTTTGGTCACAGTGATTGACCGATTTACTCCATGGCCAGAGACTGTTCCTGTTCAGGATATTTCCACAATACTTATTTCTCAATTTTAGTATCTGAAAGCATTATTCCTAAGAGGAGGTCATATGCAGATGCAACATCCATCCTTTCTAACTACAGGGCCTTACTTGCTTCATGGAGTTCTTCTAGAACTTTTGCATTGAATTACTAACAAGGTGGCAGAATTCAAATTTATTTCTAATACATATTTGTAGACTTCATTCATTATATTTCTTACTCATAAGAATTATATTTATTAGGACCTTAAGAAAAACCAAACAGTCATTTTTTAACTGCGAAGATTACACCACCTGTTTTGGTATCCCACAGCTCATTACTTTAGATATGTAACACCAAGTTGAATGCCAATTATTCACAGAACTATTGAATATTTGTGATTGCAAACATGGCCATACTACAAGCTACCATCCTTCCAGTAATGGGATGATAGAGCATATGCACTGGACATTTAGACAGCATTGGCATTCTGTCCAGAATCTTGAGTCATGCCATTGCCTTTGGTTTTACTGGGATTGCGTACTAGTGTTAAGAAGAACACACAATGTTCCCCTGTGCAGCAGGTTTATGACGCATGAATAAATGTGCCTGGTGATTTTTTGCCATCTAAACTTACTCCCTTGCTATCTGGGATATTTTTTAAACAAAATACAAAAGCTTATACAAAGTCTGGTTCCCAAAAACTCTAATAGACATGAGACAAATGGTACAGTGAGACTACCCCTTACTCCTCACTATTCTGGCGCTCTCAGGATCCTACAGCATGACAAAAAGGTATTTCTGATTAACAGAAATGCAAAGCCAGATGTGGTCTCAATTAATCACATAAAGTCAGCTCTATTTGTGACAGGAAATTTGGAGCATCAGACAAGGACAGCAATAGTACACTTCAAACTCCTTCAAAAGTAAGTCTACCTAGTGTTATTCAAACTCGTTGAAGTAGAAATGTTGTACCAGTATGGCAGTACCTAGAGGTATCAGGGGCTCCTGGTTTTTAAAAAAGTTCATGAAACTAGTAAATGTAATACAATTTCTATGTATATTGTTAGATGAGCTGCAGCTCTCCCAAATATGGCAGGGTGGGGGGAGGGGGGGTAGATGTGGTTGAATCAATTTGGATCAAATTATGAACTAAAAATAGAATATGATATCTATGTATAAAGACTAAATTCTTTGGGGTATGGTTTCGTGATATATGCTTATTATATGTGCTCTACATAACCCACCCATCATTTTGCATGACAATGCGCGGGCACATAAAGCACAAGCTGTGGCTGCTCTCTTCAGTTGATAGGACTGGGAAGTACTGTACCACCCACCATACTGCCCGGGCTGTCCTTGTGACTTTGATTTGATTCTGAAGATGAAGGATCTACTTCATGGCATTCACTTCAAAACTGTTCCAGAGATTCAACAGGCAGTAGAATGCTCCATTCGCACCATCAACAGAACAGGCTCTGCTTACGGTATACTATGCCTTCCATATCGGTGGCAATGTGTTCTACACAATGTTGGTGACTACTTTGAAGGACAGTAACAGGTGCAAATATGTAACTCTTTTGTATCAGTTGTGGATAAATAGTTGTCACTATTTAAGTTCCAACTCTCATATAACCATGTTCAACTCCTGGTATTATCTATGCCATATGATGCATATTTGTTTTTCAGAAGCCACCGTGTCATTTAATTAAACAAACTTTTTCTTTTTTTCAATGTTTCCTAGCTCTGCTTGATTAGATGGCTAACAAAATGTTTAGTTTGGATTTTGCACCTGAAACATTGTGTAAATTGAAATCCCCATCCTGGTTTATTAGGTTTTTCAAATATTTAATATAATGGGCTCCTTAATTACACAGTCTCAGAAACTCGGTGTTTGCACCATAATACAGAAATTTGGTGTTTGCACCATAATACAAAAAGTTGGTCTCATGTTTCATTTCATGATTATATTTGAGGCAGTGGTTGGTGACAGCTGATTTGCTTGGTAGCTTTAGAACATCTGATTTGCTTGGCTGTTTTAGATTCATGTGTTGCTGATGGTCCTTGCACCTCTTCTTGACTCTTTTAATAGTTTACCCTGTGTAAGATATTCCACATTTTCATAGAATGCAGCACACATCTGGCTTCCGGTGACCTAAACAGTCTTTTAACATTACAAACAAACCTTTCACCTTGACAAACTGGTTCAAGGCTGATCGACTGGATGTCAGTACCCAATACACACAATATTTTGGCAAGCAAACACACTGCCATCATCAGGTGTGCTGATGAACTGACCGATTCAGAGCCAACATAGCAATCGAATCTCCACCCAACTCCTGCTGGACTGCCATTCTGTCCACCATCCATGCCCATCATTTCCTCCAGCACTCCTCCTGCAGACACATTGCTGCCCTGGTATCTCTGCTGTTTCTCCACCTGCCCTTGACGTCAGTTCATTGTGGGATATCTCCTTCTTGTTCTTAATCTGACTAATTGTGGTGTTCCCAGGCCTTATTAATGATGTAGCCACTATCACAACTGATCAGCAGTTCCTTTACACAAATCTCAGCAGATTCTTCAGCAACAGGATTCCAGAAGTTAAGACATTTCTCTCAAAACATTGTTATGCTGCTGTTATCTCATGTGCCATTAGTGTTCTCAGCAACAAGCTTCAACAGCATGAACCAACTGAGCTATTTATGTATTGCCACACTGGAAGGGTATCTGATAGGCCTCATATTTCCATAGTCTGAGGCCATCTTTGAAACTATTAAGCAGAGCCTGTATTTTAGCTGGTGGACAAAAGCCTGTCTTCACTTGGCATTTCTGGAGAATTCAATCTATCTTTCTTGATAATGTGTCACAAAGGACTAAAAATAATGGCCACATCTTCAGAGATTCCTCTTCTGTTTCCACTAGTTGTACTGTGGCTGTAGGACTCTATGAATCTGCTACTTCTAGTTGCTGTCCTTCCAGAACAGAGTTCTTCATTGAGGCTGTCACTGTCAGAGAGGGTGTGAGCCATATGCACCAATGTTCTGGGCATCCCAGTGCAGAGGTGCACCGGGTGGTGGCAACTGTCCGTGTGTAGGTACAGGTTGGCAGTGTGTGTTCTTCTGGTACATCACATAGCCCAACATGTCATCTGGTCTTCTTTTTACTAGGACACCTAGAAAGGAGAGCGCTCCATCCACTTCAACTTCCATGATGAAACTGATGTTCTGGTGTATGGAACTGAGATGTATGAAGAAGTCATTCAGTTTCTCTCTTCCATGTGGCCTATAAACCATGTTGTCTATAAACCAGAAAAAAGTGGGCTGAGTTGAGGGCTTCTTCCTTGAAATGTTCCATATACATGTTGGTGCAACTGGTGAATGTGACTCCCCATGGCTAATCCCCCCCCCATCCCAAAAAAGTTTTGCATCACCTCGGTTCCGACAGTCCCGGAACCTGTACTGAAAACTGGAATAGAGATCAACATAAGCATCATTTCCACCCTTTTTATTGCTCATGAAAACCACACATTGCATGTTGTACCACCATACAGTGAGACCTCCAGAGGTGGTGGTCCAGATTGCTGTACACACCGGTACCTCTAATACCCAGTAGCATGTCCTCTTGCATTGATGCATGCCTGTATTCGTTGTGGCATACTATCCACAAGTTCATCAAGGCACTGTTGGTCCAGACTGTCCCAATCCTCAACCACATTTCAGCATAGATCCCACAGAGTTTTTGGGGGTCGTGTCATCTAGAAACCGCCATTTTCAAACTATCCCAGGCATGTTTGATAGGGTTCATGTCTGGAGAACATGCTGACCACTCTAGTCAAGAGACGTTGTTATCCTGAAGGAAGTCATTCACAAGATGTGCATAATGGGGGTGAGAATTTTCGTCTATGAAGACGAATGCCTGGCCAATATGCTGCTGACATAGTTGCACTATTGGTTGGAGGATGGCATTCATGTATTGTACAGCCATTACGGCGACTTCCATGACCACCAGCGGCATACGTCGGCCCCATATCATGCCACCCAAAAACAACAGAGAACCTCCACCTTGCTGCACTCGCTGGACAGCGTGCCTAAGGCATTCAGCCTGACCAGGTTGCCTCCAAATACGTCTCCAATGATTGGTTGAAGGTATACGCGATGCTCATGATGCCAATCCTGAACATCCATTCGGCATGTTGTTGGGTCCATCTGTACCACACTGCACGGTGTCGTGGTTGCAAAGATTGATCTTGCCATGGACATCGGGAGTGAAGTTGCACATCATGCAGCCTATTGTGCACAGTTTTAGTGGTAATGCAACGTCCTGTGGCTGCATAAAAAGCATTATTCAGCATGGTGGCGTTGCTGTCAGGGTTCCTCCAAGCAATAATCCCTAGGTAGCGGTCATTCACTGCAGTAGTAGCCCTTGGGCGGCCTGAGTGAGGCATGTCATCGATAGTTCCTGTCTCTCTGTATCTCCTCCATATCCGAACAACATTGCTTTTATTCACTCCAAGACGCCTGGACACTTCCCTTTTTGAGAGCCCTCCCTGGCAGAAAGTAACAATGCAGATGCGATCGAAATATTGTATTGACCATCTAGGCATGGTTGAACTACAGACAACACGAACCGTGTACCTCCTTCCTGGTGCAATGACTGGGAATGATCAGCTTTCGGACCCCCTCCACCTAATAGGCACTGCTCATGCATGGTTGTTTACATCTTTGGGCTGGTTTAGTGACATCTCTGAACAGTCAAAGGGACTGTGTCTGTGATACAATATCCACAGTCAACATCTGTCTTCAGGAGTTTGAGGAACCGGGGTGATGCAAAACATTTTTTGATGTGTGTAGTAACCAATATAAAAAAGAAAGTATGTTAACGTCAAGAAGTATATAAAAAGATTGGTCATCTATATGCCATATTTCTTGTCAGTATGTCCTAAGGATTCCTGTAAAGGCACTCCAATAAAAAAAGAAACAATGTTGAAGCTCACATGGGTGTCATTATCGTTAAATGTAAAGTTGTTAAGGGTCCAACATAACCAAATAATTGAAAATGTTATGTGAACACTTACTGAAGAAAAGGCTAAGCAGATCATTTAGTTATTTAACGATTGAGAGTGATGGGGCACCAATCTTGTTAATAATGGTGTGTAAAGGCATCCCGTCTTTGTGAAGCTTCAGCAGTTCATATAGTCTAAATGGTACTGGTGCTCTGTGTTGCAGCTTCTTAAAAACCATGTCAGGCAAGACAGATTCTTTGAGAAGTGCCATAGTCTTCCTCTCCACCTTCTTGATAAGATTGGTGTCAATATTCCAGTATGCACAATCTTCTAGCAAGCCCTGCATTTTCTCAGTGTAACCTTAGTGAGACAGAAACACAGTTGCATTGCCTTGATTGTCTGGTAAGACTATGACATCTTTATCTTCTCTCATTTGCTGTATGGCTTCCCTCTCCCTACTAGAGGTGTGTGGTTTTATAGGTTTTGTTCATGTGAGAGCAAGACAGCTTTTGTGAAGTACTTCTTCTGTGCTTCAGGTGGAAGTTGTGCAGCTGCCTGTTCCAGTGTACTGGTGAAGTCCATGGCAGGTGCAGATTTGAGGAATGGGTGGTTTCTTAAAAACTGAAACCACATCCTCATCTAGTTGCTAGGTCATGAGACTGATGATAGTGTTGCAGGGATCATCAGAAGCTTGTCTCTCTGATATATACTCAAATTTTTGTGTTTGACATCCAGAATCCTTCCATTGTGTGGAGTCTGCTCTGGCTCTTTGGACGCCATCACCCCATGCTTTTTGCATTGCTTATGGGACCCCATGGAGAACATGTGGTGCTGAATTTTGGTAAGGTAATGCACAAAACTGATTCAGTGGCAGCCAGAAGAATCAAGAAATGTGCCAACCTAGCCATGGCACAGGACAGAGAACCTTTAACTCACTGGTACCTTGATAAACATACTGGTGGAGCTATTTGAATTATATCTACAACTGGCCTTCCAGTTCAGTCCCTGGATGTGGGAATGCACTGATATTGTCATATGGGCCTCAGCAGACTCCACACAAATAAAGGCCACCAGACACCAGACATCAAAATTTGATGCTTATATGAGAGAGACAACTGTCTGATGTTCCCCCCAAGACTATCATCAATCGCTGGCTAAGCAACTGGATGTCGATGCATTTCCAGTTTGTAAGGAAGGCTCCAATACTGCACCCACTCCTAAATCTGCACATTACCATGGACATCATCAGTGCAGTGGAATAGGCAGCTGCACAATTTCCACCTGTAGCAGCAGAAGAAGTACTTTGTGCAAACTGCCATGCTCTCATGTGTACAAAACCTATGAAACATCTCTAGTAGTGACAGGACAGCCATATGGGAATTGGGAGAAGATGCAGATACCATAGTCTTACCAGGAAACAAAGGAAATGCAACTGTGGTCCTATCTCACCAAGATTCAAGATTACATAGAGCGAATGTGGGGCTTGCTAGAAGTCATTGCATACTGGAAGATTGACACAGATCTTACCAAGATGGCGGAGAGGAAGACTTTTCAAAGCACTTTTCAAAGAAACAAGCTTGCCAGATGATGTTGTTAAGAAGCTACAACAGAGAGCACCAGTTCTGCTGAGACTTTATTAACTGTTGAATCTTCACAAAGATGGGAAGCCTTTACATTCTATTATTCACAACATCGGTGTCTCCAGATGCTCATGTGCTAAATACCTAAATGACCAGCTTAGTCTTTACTTCAGGAAGTGTACATGTAATATTTGCAATTCTGTGGACATTTTTGATAAGCAAATTGATAAAATCATTTTCAGCAAGAAAACCTTAAGAATGAGTATCCCTAACCAGAGAACGATATTTCAGAAGCAATTCAGTATCTTTAGTTTTATGAGGCCTGCTCCCTTTGTATGGAGCAGATGACTAGATTTCAGGCAACACATTGCATACAAATGTTGCAAAGTGCCAATGCCCTGGTGCCTCTCAGGGGAATAACCAGTAATAAAAAATGCTGAGCATTGCTGGGAAGTGACAGCAAACATTTTGTCTCTAACATCAGTTGTTCCCTTGATGTGGTCTATCAATCCTAGATGTTGTATGCAAAGGCTCTGAAACACTCTGCATAACAAGAACAGTAGCCACAGAATTGAATGCTGTGGAACACCAGTAGTAATTCATTCCCACTCAGAAGATTTATCATGGGTGCTGCATGACCTATTTAACATGACCTTTATCTTCCAGTTAGTAATATTGCATGTGAAGAGGTAAAAGCTATGATTCAAACTGCTGTGTTGCAAACTGAGTATGAATCAAGTAGGCCTACTGAGCATGGTAATGTTACACTCATAAAATTTGCATTTGATCAATCATTAGAAGCATTGTAAATCCACTGCTAAATACTACCAATTATACTATTATCTTCATGTTATGAGAATGTAACAGATACCTATATCAAGAAAAAATTACTATGTAGTCTATTTACAGATACAGATTGTGCTGTTTATATATTATTCTGCTTCATTTGTCAAATTCTGGTGAGCTTCTAGTGTGCATTTTATGTTAATAATCTCACAGTTTTCAATAAGAGGCGCTTGATTTCTTTCATGTCCTTCATCATTCTGAAGCGTTCTACAAGTCTCAAGGAATTGCTTTAATTACCGGCGGGGATTCTATTTGTAGTGCTATCAATTGATGACAAGAGATCTCAGAAGGGAAATGACCAGATCATTTTATGTAACTCCCTTCTGTCACTCCCTACTACCGGGGTCAATCAAATAAAAATCAGAACTTCTTTCACATGGCTTGCATAGTAGCATCAGCAGTGTGGCACTTGGGAATCACTTGTGGGAGAATTGAAGGAAAGAAGGAGAAGGACTGAAGGTCATTAGAGATGGAGCACAAGCTCAGATTGTGTCAAGAATGGGGAAGGAAATCGGCCATCCTCTTTCAAAGGAACCATCCAGGCATTTGCCTTGAGCAATTTAGGGAAAATATGGAACATAGAAGTCTGGATGGCTGGACATGGGTTTGAAATGTCCTCCTCCCAAATATCCGGTGTGCTAACACCCACTGTGCCACCTCACTCAGTGAGAGGAATTGAGAGTGATAACCATGTACAAGGCTGATACACATAGGTCTGCCTTTTTAGTATTGCTGTGAGTGAACAGGAATAGCACTACTTATTATTATCAATTTGCTTGCCGACAAAGGTGTAAAACCTAGCGAAATTTTGAAAATTGTCCAGCCACAGTTCAATGATGCTACTTTCAATAAAACCCAAATGTTCTATTGTGCCCAGAAGTTTTGAAATGTTGTGATAAACGGGAAAAACAAAGCCATGGATGACATTTGGTGACCAGTGTCAATGAGAACAGTATTCAAGCCCTGCACGGGGTTGTGGATGGTGATCACAACATAACTTAAGTAGGATTGCATAACAGGTGGGGGATAAGTGTTGGAAGTGTCAATACTGTTTTATAGTGAAAAGCCAAAGAAACTGATACACCTGCCTAATATTGTCTAGGGCCCCCGCAAACATGCAGAACTCCCATGACAGAATGTGGCATGGACTCAGCTAATGTATAAAGTAGTGCTGGAGGGAACTGACACCATGAATCCTGCAGGGCTGTCCATTAATCCGCAAGAGTACGAGGGGTGGAGATCTCTTCTGAATAGCATGTTGCAAGGCATCCCAAATGTGCTCAATAATGTTCTTGTCTGGGGAGTTTGGTGGCCAAAGGAAGTGTTTAAACTCAGAAGAGTGTTTCTGAAGTCACTCTCTAGCAATTTTGGACTTGTGGGGTGTCGCATTGTAATGCTGCAATTGTCCAAGTCCCTCAGAATGCACAGTGGATATGAATGGATGCTGGTGATGAGACAGGGAACTTACATACATGTCACCTGTCAGAGTCATATCTAGACATATCAGGGGTCTCATATCATTCCCACTGCACACTCCCCGTATCATTACACAGCCTCCACCAGTCTGAACAGTCCCCTGCTGACATCCAGGGTCCATGGATTCATGAGGTTGTCTCCATACCCATAAACAACCACCTGCTCAACACAGCTTGAAATGAGACTCATCCAACCAGCCAACATTTTCCAGTCATCAACAGTCCAATGTCGGTGTCGATGCAACCAAGCTTTGTGTTGTGCAGTCATCAAGGGTACACTTGTGGGTCTTTGGCTCAGAAAGCCCATATTGATGATGTTCTGTTGAATGGTTTGCATGCTGACACTTTTTGATGGCCCTGCACTGAAATTTGCAGCCATTTGTGGATGGGTTGCACTTCTGTCATGTTGAATGATTCTCTTCAGTCGTCGTTGGTCCTGTTCTTGCAGGATTCTTTTCCGGCTGCAGCAGTGATTGAGATTTGATGTCTTACCAGATTCCCGATAGTCATTGTATGCTTGTTAAATGGTCGTATGGAAAAATCCCCACTTCATCACTACCTCGGAGATGCTGTGTCCCATCACTCATGCACTGACTATAATACCACATTCAAACTCACTTAAATTGTGATAACCTGACATTGCAGCAGCAGTAACCGATGTAACAACTGCACCAGATACTTGTTGTCTTATTTAGGCTTTGGCAACTGCAGCACCGCATTCTGCCTGTTTACATATCTCTGCATTTGAATAGGCATGCCTATATCAGTTTCTTTGGCATTTTAGTGCATATGACACTTGGACATGAAAAATGTTGTTAAGATCTGTTTTTTTGTCTTCTCACCAAGCACCAAGGCACAAGAGAAACTGCAGAGAGGCACTTTCACTGTCTTCCCAATTGCTTTGAAGAAGAAGGAGTGGCTTCTCTGGACTATATTATGACCTGTGACAGAACATGGGTTCTTCACTATTCACCAAAAAACAAGAGGATGAGTGAGGTGTGGAGGAAAGTTGGACATAGGCATTGATCCAGGTCACCCAGAAAAGTTTTGTCAACTGTGTTTTGGGACTCAAAAGGTGTACTGCTACCTGTCTGGTGAAGTATGGTGAATGTGGCCTGTTATCGTAAGCTGCTGGATGGTGGCAAGACTGATAATTGCAACAAATGATGCTGGCAACTGATTCACTATGTCCTCCTCCTGCAAGGAAATGCAGTCTGCACTTGTCCCCATGTGACTACTTTACGTTTGGTTCACTGAAAAGGGCATTGAGAGGGGAACATTTTGAAGATGACATTGCAGTTAAACACTATGTGTACAGTTTGACAGCCACGTTCTTTCTTCCATGAAAGGCTCAGAAAGTTTCTTGACTGATGGCGAAGATGCATTTGTGTTGATGAAAATTACATAGAAAAGTAAGGTTCTACCCTTATCTTGATATGTATCAGCAATAAAGCTGTGTTATGATATTCTGGTTTACTCTGAATGACCCTCACATATATGATACAGAACAAGATGTTTGTGGTTCCCTCTTTTCTGGAGTGTCATTGTCTGTTCTGAGTTTAGTGGGTTCCAAACATGTGGGATATGATCTTTGCCCAGCTTAGATATGTAGCATGCCCCAAATGGGTTTGATGTGGAACATTCTTAATTGCTCCCAGATCTTAAGGAATAATGATTGTGGGACATGTCGAAAAGTGTCCAGTAACATATACAACACAACTGTAAATAGTTATAGAAGTTCATCACAGGTAAGGTAAACAAGTTTCCTAAACCTACTAACAGTACATGGGAGCACTTCAATTTCCCTAACAGTCAGCACTCAAAGAATCTTTGAGCATGGCTTTTCTGACTGTACTCCACAATGCATTATTTACAAACAGTGATGGATTACAGTAAGTTGTTTGCTCTTTTTGTATATTGGAGAGCTGCTAGATGGATATTCCTGTTTCCCAAAGCAGTACATTACTTGAAACATACATTAAAGACATAATCAGTTGCCACACATTCATTGTTGCAATGTTCTTCCATAGTTCTCTTGATCACAAAAGGTTGTCATAAAATGGAAGACAGTTTGACTGATGAAGAAATTTTGGGGCCACTTTAAGAATTTAGTTCTCACATTGATGATGATAATTTTGAAATTGATGACAGTATTTCTGAAACAGACAGTACTTTTCTCCTTCATCTTATAAGCAGGAGTCACACAAAGAAGTTGAAAAATTTTATGAATTCTCATGGATTGCAGCAGTTTCTGGCCTGACTGGAATGTGTAAAATGACATCACAAAATTGCTTTAGTTGTAACAGTCAGTGAGCACAATGCACAACTTGATAAAGTAATACAAATAAATAAATGTCTATGTTCTTGACACAATACAAGTTTGAAGTCTGCATTTATTGACAGAAGAATTGAAAGACATTCATGAAAGATAACAGGCCTTGCTACATAGGTGTTACATGTATGACTTAAGGCAAACTTTGCTACATGATGTTATGTGTATGAATGGTAGCCACAGAGTGCCAAAGGTGGGTGAGTTGGGTTATTGAAAGACTGTTGTAGAGATATTTGATATTTTTGAAAATTAAATAATCATTTAAAAATGGCTAGATCAGATTTTTTTGCTTGGGATGGGCAATTAGTATTAAGAGTAATATAGTTTATAAAATTATTGAGGGTTAGTAAATAAGAAAAGTTCACAAAACCATTTTATGCACCCACAGTGGGAATATTCTAACTACAAGTATGGCAGCCATATTTGAAGTGCTTTATATCAATTTTATCAAGTTTTTAATTAGTTACTTAATTATTTAATAAATGGTGTCATTCAATCCAGAAAAATTAGATCTACTAAAGTATAAAGGTTATCTTGGGAATCTAACCTGCACAAACTCCTTCCTGATGATGATCCCCAACATATCAGATAACACGCATTGCAATATGATGTTAGGATAAATTATACAGCAAATATTTTTATCTATTAGAATAACCATTAGGAGCTGTGCTGGCAAAGGCCATGTACAGGAAACGAAATAATCCTGATCCAGGTGTCATTTACAGGAAAGTGCAGCAACATCTAGCACAATAGACCATGACATATGTGATGTACAAAGACTGGGGTAGTTTCTCAAAGCCTAGAAGTTTGCAAAAACATTAATTATATTTTAAAATATTCTATATAAAGATGTGGTGATACCAAAATGTATAATTCCATCTGTCTAAACATACTCATAAAATTGAAGGAAAGCCTCCTGAGTGACTGTCCTCTGGTACTTTGAGAGTCTTGTAGTTTTAGTCTGTTTCAATTTCTTGTCTGTCAATGAGATGATGCCCGTAAGGTTTGCACACATGTAAAAGCTCTAGGTACCCAGTGCATTTTACAACAGCTTCCACAATTGCATGGAGGTAGAATGGCATGCAAGGAATCACAGAGATGACAAAATCATCAAGGGAAACTCAGAGGTACTGAATTGCAGATATTACTTCTGGAAATAAGGCAAAGAATTAATAGATGAGGATGAGCACACTAGCTGTTGTTGTTGTTGTTGTTGTTCTTGTTGTTGTTGTAGTCTTCAGTCCAAAGACTGGTTTGATATGGCTCTCGATGCTTCTCTATCCTGTGCAAGCCTCTTCATCTCTGAGTAACTACTGCAACCTACATCCTTCTGAATCTGCTTAGTGTATTCATCTCTTGGTCTCTGTCTATGATTTTTACCCTCCATGCTTCCCTCCAGTACTAAATTGGTGATCCCTTGATGTATCAGAATGTGTCTCCCCAATTCTATTTGGTACCTGCTCATTAGTTACATGATCTACCCATCTAATCTTCAGTATTCTTATGTAGCACCACATTTCAAAATCTTCTAATCTCTGCTAGTCTAAACTTTTTATTGTCCTCACTCCAATCTCAACCATTGCTTCCCTTTCATGCCCCTCGACTCTTATAACTGCCTTCTGGTTTCTGTACAAATTGTTAATAGCCTTTTGCTCCCTGTATATTATTTACCCCTGCCACCTTCAGAATTTGAAAGAGAATATTCCAGTCAACTTTGTCAAAAGCTTTCTCTAAGTCTACAAATGCTAGAAACATAGGTTTGCCTTTCCTTAATCTAGCTTCGCAGATAGGTGGCATCTATCTTACTCCTGGTGATATGTGCTTCTACATCCTTACATTTTGCACTTCCTGTCAATCTCATTTTTGAGTCATTTGTATTCCTTTTTACCTCCTTCATTTACTGCATTTTATTGGTGTCATCACTAATATATAGACAAACATACACAGCGACCTGTTTCTGGTTGTCTCAGGATCAAGTTAAAATAAATAGCGTGTGGTATGCTGGAGTGTATGCAGGATGGTATTAGTGAAAAAGCTCACAATAGCTGAAAAAAAGAGAAAAAAAGTATTTTCCATTATCTCTATGATACTTCCCATGCATTATTACGAGACTGCATTGTAGCTAGATGAGACTACATAAGATGGTGAGACTGTTTTGAATGATTTTCAATTCATGTGGAACAATTGCTTCAGTGTGGTCAATTTTCTTTCTACACTAGGGTATACTACAAAGACAGTTTTTATGCTAATGGTAGTGGCGTAGTCAGTTTCACAAAACCTCCAGGCTTGAATAATGAGATGAATTCTGATTCAGAGTGCCAAATAATATGGATAAAGATATGTGTGAATATTGGGTCAAAAATAATAACCAATTGCTCCTGTCAGCTACCTGAATCAAATATCAAAGTGGCTAAATGCTTTAAAGAAAGCTTAGAGAGTATTTCACATAAACTTCTCAGTAATGCTATCGTACTGGGAGAAATTTCAGGTGACCACAGGATGCATCACACAATAGGTATAAGTAGCAGATTCAAAGGGTAATGTGATATTGTGCTATATAACTTTACTGAGAACTACTGTGGGTTATTGGGTACAGAGCATTCTTATGTAGTTAATATCTTAGATTCCTGGCAACAAATCAGTCTGAAGATTTTGAAAGGAGGTTACATTTTAATGTCTTGTTCAAGTAATTACAGATAAAATGTAAAACTGGACTGGACAGTGGGTAAAGGAGGAAGTAGGCGAGCATTTTCATTAAGGAGCTGTTTTGGTATTTGTGTCAAGTGATTTAAGGGAACCAAGGCAAACATAATGTGGTACTTACCCACTGACTGGTAATTTAGTGATTAGTTTCCAATTTGAGATACGCTTCCTGCCGCAATTTAGAAAAACTCCAAAAAAGCCTGGAAAATAAAGTTTAACTGATATTTCAAGTTGTTGGTTAGTGACATTTTATTTCCTCTGAGCATCAGAGAAATCTACAAAACATAAAATTATTGAGAAGAAGTACTGCATGAATGGTCTAAAAAATACATTCTATAACAAATTTTACTCTCTGTCTTCAAACAATTTTTATTAAGGCATATTAATATGCAGGGTGTTTCACAATGCCTAGTACAGGTTTCTACATTTGTAGAGGGGACTTAGTAGATAAAGTTTTTATATGGAGCCCATTTCAGAAATGTTTGATGATTGGATCGCTTTAAAATATCCCACTTCATGGTAAGTATACAGAAGAGACTGTGATCTGATGTGTGTTCTACAGGAGCTGCTCCATATGGCAGTACTGCTGTCCACTGTACAGGGTGTATCTGTGATGGTCTACAAACCCTGGAACACCACAGTCAACCATCCAAGTTGCAAATGTACCCATTTCTCACAGTCATTGTTGTAGATGGGTGAAAACTGCATCTTATGGATGGAGATGATCTGGCAAATGTTATTGATACATGCCTTCTGCATCTCTACTGTTACATGCCGTGGGAGATCTTCAAACTTATTTTATATCCAAATGGTACATCTCCAGACATTTCCTTGTTGAAACCTTATATCAATGTCCCCTCCAAAACACCCAGAAACCTGTAATAGGAATAGTGAAGCACCCTGTATATTTTTACAAATTACTCTTGAAACATAACAACTATTTTCTATTAAGCATATTATTATATACTCACCGCAATAAACCAACATTACTCAAAGTTCAAAATAAAAATGATTAATATACAGTTTACAATATTTAGTAGAATTTAGTACAATTAGTGAAGTTCGGTGGCAAGAGGAACAAGATTTCTGGTCAGGTGAATACAGGGTTATAAATACAAAATCAAATAGGGGTAATGCAGGAGTAGGTATAATATGAATAAGCTACTACAAACAGCATGGTGAATGCATTATTGTGGCTAAGATAGATACGAAGCCCACACCTACCACAGTAGTACAAGTTTATGTGCCAACTAGCTCCGCAGATGACAAAGAGATTGATGAAATGTATGATGAGAGAAAATAAATTACTCATATAGTGAAGGGAGACAAAAATTTAATAGTCATGGATGACTGGAATTTGACCGTAGGAAAAGGAAAAGAAGGAAACGTAGTAGGTGAATATGGAATGGGGGGTAACAAATGAAAGAGGAAGCCGCCTGGTAGAATTTTGCACAGAGCTAACACTTGGTTCAAGAATCATAAAAGAAGGTTCTATACATGGAAGAGGCCTGGAGACACTTGAAGGTTTCAGATAGATTATATAATGGTAAGACAGAGATTTAGAAACCAGGTTTTAAATTCCAAGGGCAGATGTGGACTCTGACCACAATCTATTGGTTATGAACTGTAG
Organism: Schistocerca serialis cubense; assembly: GCF_023864345.2. Lineage (NCBI taxonomy): Eukaryota > Metazoa > Arthropoda > Insecta > Orthoptera > Acrididae > Schistocerca > Schistocerca serialis. The sequence goes on from NC_064640.1 coordinate 717,186,690, forward strand.
ATTAAAATGGAAGAAACTGCAAAAAGGTGTGAATTTAAGGAGATGGGATCTCGATAAACTGAAAGAACCAGAGGTTGTAGAGAGTTTCAGGGAGAGCATCAGGGAATGATTGAGAGGAATGGGGGAAAGAAATACAATAGAAGAATTGGTAGCTTTGAGGGATGAAATAGTGAAGGCAGCAGAGGATCTAGTAGGTAAAAAGACAAGAGCTAGTAGAAATCCTTGGGTAACAGAAGATATACTGAATTTAATTTATGAAAGGAGAAAATATAAAAATGCAGTAAATTCGCAGGCAAAAAGGAACACAAACGTCTCAAAAATGAGATCGACAGGAAGTGCAAAATGACTAAGCACGGATGGCTAGAGGACAAATGTAGGGATGTTCTAGGCATATATCACTAGGGGTAAGATAGATACTGCCTACAGGAAAATTAAAGAGACCTTTGGAGAAAAGAGAACCACTAGAATGAATATCAAGAGCTCAGATGGAAATCCAGTTCTAAGCAAAGAAGAAAAAGCAGAAAGGTGGAAGGGGTATATAGAGGGTCTGTACAAGGGTGATGTACTTGAGGACAATATTATGGAAATGGAAGAGGATGTAGATGGAGATGAAATGGGAGATATGATACTACATGAAGAGTTTGACAGAGCTCTGAAAGACCTAAGCTGAAACAAGGTCCCGGGAGTAGACAACATTCCATTATTACTACTGATAGCCTTGGGAGAGCCAGCTCTGACAAAACTCTACCATCTGGTGAGCAAGATGTATAAGACAGGCGAAATACCCTCAGACTTCAAGAAGAATATAATAATTACAATCCCAAAGAAAGCAGGTGTTGGCAGATGTGAAAATTTAATAAGCCATGGCTGCAATATACTAACACAAATTCTTTACAGACGAATGGAAAAACTGGTAGAAGCTGACCTCAGGGAAGAGCAGTTTGGATTCCGTAGAAATGTTGGAACATGTGAGAGAATACTGACCCTACGACTTATCTTAGAAAATAGATTAAGGAAAGGCAAACCTACATTTCTAGCATTAGTAGACTTACAGAAAGCTTTTGACAATGCTGACTGAAATACTCTCTTTCAAATTCCGAAGATGGTAGGGGTAAAATATAGGGAGCAAAAGGCTATTTACAATTTGTACAAAAACCAGAAGGCAGTTATAAGAGTCGAGGCTCATTAAAGGGAAGCAGTGGTTGGGAAGGGAATGAGGCAGGGTTATAGCCTATCCTCAATGTTATTCAATCTGTATGTTGTGCAAGCAGTAAAGGAAACAAAAGAAAACTTCGGAGTAGGAATTAAAATCCATGGAGAAGAAATAAAAACTTTGTGGTTCGCCGATGACATTGTAATTCTGTCAGAGACAGCAAAGGGCCTGGAAGAGTAGCTGAACGGAATGGACAGTGTCTTGAAAGGAGGATATGAGATGAACATCAACAAAAGCAAAATGAGGATAATGGAATGTAGTTGAATTAAATTGGGTGATGCTCAGAGTATTAGATTAGGAAGTGAGATACTTAAAGTAGGAAATGAGTTTTGCTGTTTTGGGAGCAAAATAACTGATGATGGTCGAAGTAGAGTATATAAAATGTAGACTGGCAATGGCAAGGAAAGCGTTTCTGAAGGTGAGAAATTTGTTAACATCGAGTGTAGTTTTAAGTGTCAGGAAGTCGTTTCTGAAAGTATTTGTATGGAGTGTGGCCATGTATGGAAGTGAAATGTGGACAATAAATAGTATGGACAAGAAGAGAATAGAAGCTTTCGAAATGTGGTGCTACAGAATAATGCTGAAGATTAGATGGGTAGATCACATAACTAATGAGGAGGTATTGAATAGAATTAGGGAGAAGAGAAATTTGTGACACACCTTGACTAGAAGAAGGGATTGGTTGGTAGGACATGTTCTGAGGCATCAATGGATCACAAATTTAGTACTGGAGGGAAGTGTGGAGGGTAAAAATCATAGAGGGAGACCAAGAGATGAATACACTAAGCATATTCAGAAGGCTGTAGGTTGCAGTAGGTACTGGGAGATGAAGAAGCTTGCACAGGATAGAGTAGCATGGAGAGCTGTGTCAAACCAGTCTCTGGACTGAAGGCCACAACAACAACAACAACATCATTTAGTTAAATTCTGCAGACTGAGTGCAAAAAACCACCCAGAAAGCAAAACTAATACTGTTGCAATTGAAAACATAAATAAATTCAAGATAATATTGTTAATGATTTTGTTGCAATCCTCTGCATATGATACATTTTTGACTTTTCATATCTTAGAAACTGTGGTATCTCCCTCAATCTTAATTAATGCCATTGTTATACACTCCTGGAAATGGAAAAAAGAACACATTGACACCGGTGTGTCAGACCCACCATACTTGCTCCGGACACTGCGAGAAGGCTGTACAAGCAATGATCACACGCACGGCACAGCGGACACACCAGGAACCGCGGTGTTGGCCGTCGAATGGCGCTAGCTGCGCAGGATTTGTGCACCGCCGCCGTCAGTGTCAGCCAGTTTGCCATGGCATACGGAGCTCCATCGCAGTCTTTAACACTGGTAGCATGCTGCGACAGCGTGGACGTGAACCGTATGTGCAGTTGACGGACTTTGAGCGAGGGCGTATAGTGGGCATGCGGGAGGCCGGGTGGACGTACCGCCAAATTGCTCAACACGTGGGGCATGAGGTCTCCACAGTACATCAATGTTGTCGCCAGTGGTCGGCGGAAGGTGCACGTGCCCGTCGACCTGGGACCGGACCGCAGCGACGCACGGATGCACGCCAAGACCGTAGGATCCTACACAGTGCCGTAGGGGACCGCACCGCCACTTCCCAGCAAATTAAAGACACTGTTGCTCCTGGGGTATCGGCGAGGACCATTCGCAACCGTCTCCATGAAGCTGGGCTACGGTCCCGCACACCGTTAGGCCGTCTTCCGCTCACGCCCCAACATCGTGCAGCCCGCCTCCAGTGGTGTCGCGACAGGCGTGAATGGAGGGACGAATGGAGACGTGTCGTCTTCAGCGATGAGAGTCGCTTCTGCCTTGGTGCCAATGATGGTCGTATGCGTGTTTGGCACCGTGCAGGTGAGCGCCACAATCAGGACTGCATACGACCGAGGCACACAGAGCCAACACCCGGCATCATGGTGTGGGGAGCGATCTCCTACACTGGCCGTACACCACTGGTGATCGTCGAGGGGACACTGAATAGTGCACGGTACATCCAAACCGTCATCGAACCCATCGTTCTACCATTCCAAGACCGGCAAGGGAACTTGCTGTTCCAACAGGACAATGCACGTCCGCATGTATCCCGTGCCACCCAACGTGCTCTAGAAGGTGTAAGTCAACTACCCTGGCCAGCAAGATCTCCGGATCTGTCCCCCATTGAGCATGTTTGGGACTGGATGAAGCATCGTCTCACGCAGTCTGCACGTCCAGCACGAACGCTGGTCCAACTGAGGCGCCAGGTGGAAATGGCATGGCAAGCAGTTCCACAGGACTACACCCAGCATCTCTACGATCGTCTCCATGGGAGAATAGCAGCCTGCATTGCTGCGAAAGGTGGATATACACTGTACTAGTGCCGACATTGTGCATGCTCTGTTGCCTGTGTCTATGTGCCTGTGGTTCTGTCAGTGTGATCATGTGATGTATCTGACCCCAGGAATGTGTCAATAAAGTTTCCCCTTCCTGGGACAATGAATTCACGGTGTTCTTATTTCAATTTCCAGGAGTGTATATATGCTATTTTGATGAAAACTGACATGTTGAGAACTGTGGCTGTAACATTATAACGTTTATAATTGAAACACCAACCAACCATGAGTATGGTTTAACAGGGTGTATTTGAATTAAACCATCGCCAGTTCCAGATTTTTTTTACAAATTTCATTTTGTTTCCTGCTGGGGCCTCGTTATGTATCCATTATTAGTTTGCTGCACTAGGATCAAGAAAAAGTTTTTTGTTCACTACCTGGTAAAGTTTATGATAGATATATTTCTTGTGACCTCTATCAAAGCATTAATGAAAAGATTTTAACGTTATTAAAATATGAAATGTGGTGAAAACTTAGGTGCTGTATGCTTCTGTGAGATGAAATTGCCCTGTATTTTTGTTGTGAATTTTGAAATTACCACATTCGTGAGTGTGCACTATGTGTGTACCATTCAGTTTCATGAAAAATACCTCATACCACACCAATCTCTGTTTAATGGCAGCACACACAATAAACAGTTTCAAAGCATGACCCAGAATCACATGAGTAAAATAAAGATGTCTGAAACTGGAAATCACATCTTTATACTGTAACTGCATAACTGATGTAAAGACAGGGAACCACCCACTTTCAATATTAGTCAAAATGAAGTGGGCACCACACCATATGTACGGGGTGTAACTAGGTTAAGGCAACAGGGGCTCTGCCCCAAACATCCAAGACACAAGTAATGTCCCAACAGAAAAACGGAAAAATCAACTTGGAGAAGCTAAACGGAAAACCTGCAAAAATAATGTGCATTGCTCTCTTTACAGTAGCAACATACTCTTGCTCAGAACTGCATAATATTTTATACATCCACACTTTTTCTAATGGTTAGCAAGCATCCTGAACAGACCATACATGTTATGATGTCTTACTTGAAATAAATAGACTATGATGAGAATGGTGGCAAAATGGATAGAGAAGCATTAAGGCAACAATCATGGGAAGAAAATGGTGAAATCAGCTGCAGTGCAACATGCTCTGTAGTGATCAAACAACAAGATACTGTTTGATAAGAGTTAGGTGGTGGCCACAGGTGGATACTACGGTGGGCTTTTTGAGGGTGAAAGACATGCTTGGGCAATTTCTATAAATTAAAAAACTTCTAATAACACAAACAGTTTAAATGATCTTCATTAATTCTGACCAACTTCCTAAAGAATGATGTTGCTGCAGATGATACGTTATCCAGCCAAAAGAGCCAGTTTGTTAAAACCATGTAAAGAGTTAACTAAGATAAAACTACCACAATAGTAACAACAAAAATGTTAAAACGTATAAAGGCTTCCAGTACATCATTTCTTGCACTTCCCAAATACTGAAGAAAAGACATAATGGTCTGTACCAAGGCAGCTATTTCTTTATAGCAGCTTTCATGGTAAAAATTGCTCCCAAACAGACCAGGAAGGTCCAACGGTACTGACTGGCTGCCGTGTCATCCTCAGCTCATAGGCGTCACTGGATGTTGATATGGAGGGGCATGTGGTCAGCACACCGCACTCACGGCCGTATGTCAGTTTCTGAGACCAGAGCTGCTACTTCTCAATCAAGTAGCTCCTCAGTTTGCCTCACAAGGGCTGAGTGCACTCTGCTTGCCAACAGTGCTCGGTAGACCGGATGGTCACCCATCCAAGTGCTAGCCCAGCCCGACAGCACTTAACTTCGGTGATCTGACAGGAACCAGTGTTACCACTGTGGCAGCTTTCATGCAAAACAACTAAAAATGTATTTTCTTCTAAATTAAAGCTTAATTTTCCATTCTTATTGTTACTGCTGAGACATTTAAAAGGAATTTAGATATGTAATACAAAGGATAACCTAGTGAAGATTCCATAGATTTAAACGTTCCTTCGATTCATCATAGGTGAGTCCATAATGCTCACCAAAGCCTTAGGAGTGTCTGCAGCTTTAATCAACATGCTCCTAGCAACGTTCAGCATGTGAGACAAATTATAAGACATAGTGCACCATTGATTAGCAAGTAAAAGTTCACCAGTGGACTTACTTTTACCTGGAAGACGGGATTAAAACAGTTATTTACTCAACATTAATGATGAAAACCATGTAAAACTTTAACTTCTTTCACAAAATTTCTGAAATCTGACCACTGACCTGGAAAGTGTACACCTCTAACAGGCAATATACCACTTCAAATTGTTCCTTGCAATTTTCAGAGAAATCTCCACTAAGAGAAAAACCAGACAGTAGTTCAGAGCTACATAGGTGTAGAGGCACAGTGTAATCAGTAAACCTCAAATTTTCATGAAAACAAATGCAATTCATCTCTTTCATGAAATACTACTTCCATCTAGTTAATAGCTCTACTGTCAAATATGTAAGGTCTCTTCAAATTTTTGTATATGAGACCTTAAGTCCATGATAGATTGCCACAGAGTAGTTGCATTTCATGTGAGTTTTTACCACATTTGTCTTTGTTACAGTTGCGTTGAAAACATCCACGCAACAGTGCTAATTTTGATGGTACCTGTTGCGCAACTTTTTTGGAATGCAGCTTGTTCCACTGTCACAGTACATGCTGCTGATAACAGTAATGCCTACTTTATTTTTGCCCTCAGGGTTATGATCGGTACTGCTCAGTTTTGTCTGGTGTTTGTTTTACAAGCAGTGTTGGCCATATAATAACAGTGAGACAGAGTAGTATGGACAGGTTTACTGGTGAAGAGTTGAATGAATGCACCCCGTGTATGGATTCAGTGAAAGCAATGGAAAACAGGCACAAGGGCACTATGCTAAACTGTTCCTGCAGCAGTCACAACCACATCACAGTACTTTTGCATCTGAAGGTTGTTGTATTTCTCTGTGTTTTGTATTGTACAAATTGGTAATTGTATGTTACAGGCTTTTTTGTTGTTGTGAAGATATTTTCAGAGAAAAAAAGTTAACTGAGGTAACAAACTGAATAAAACACAATTATATAATCAATCTTTAATGAGCCACTGGAAACCATCTGTCATTCGTTTCAGAATACTCAGAAAATATGTCTCAACAACAAGTGAAATTTTGTTGATGAAGTCTGAGTCCATGCTGTAGATGCACAGCAAGTAGTAAAACCTCTGATCATATCTACTACCAATGATAAAAATCTTTTCTACATGTGTTTCTCCCCTATTTCAAGCACTGCTGATACTGATAAGAACTTAATTTAAGATCCAAAAATCAATACTGTCTGATAAAAAAGACGTAGCAGAGGTGTTTTTAGGGAAACATAGCTCACTGATATGAAGATACCCTGTCATACACACTAATCAGCCAGAACACTATGATGACCAACCTACTATCAATGTAAATCCATCCAGGTGACAGCACTATCACCTTGCTAGGAATAACTACCAGTCAGACACATGCATGGTGCATATAGTACCAGTGAGCATGCTGTCTGTGTGTATGTAGAATGGGGAAGGTGTGAGATCTATATGAGTTTGACTGAGGACAGATTGCGATGGCCCAGAGGCTTGGCATGAGCATTCTGAAAACTGCATGACTTTTCAGGCATTTGAGTGTCTTCAACACATGGTGAAACCATGTCCAGGTGTGCGGTTGGGCACCAAATAGTCATTACAGATGTCAGATGTCACTGGCTGTGCAGATTGGTAAAACTGAACTTTGGCGGAACTAACAACAGACTTTAATGCGGAGCAGAGTACAAGTGTGTCCTAACACACGGTTCACCGAACACTCCTAACAATGGGCCTCCGCAGCCAACGACCCAAGCATGTGCCAATGTTAATACCACAACATCAGGAACTACAACTGAGCATGTGACCATCAGCACTGCATAGTGTAGTGATAGAGCACTGCATGGTCTGATGAATCCCAATACCTTCCTCATCATGCTGATGGGAAGGTGTGAATCCATCATCTCCCAGGAGAACAGCTCCTTGATACCTGTACTGTGGGACAGAGACAAGCTGATGGCAGCTCCCTTATGCTCTGGGGAACATTCACACGGGCACGCATTGGTTCAATGGAGCTCATGCAAGACACCATGATGGCCAGGGTGTATCGTACAATAATTGCTGACCACATAAACCCTTTTGTGATGATCATGTTTCCCGATGGCCGTGGCATTTTTCAACAAGATACTGCACCATGTCACAGTGCCAGGGGATTGATGGAGTGGTTTAAGGGACAAAGCAGAGAGTACCATCTGATGTGCTGGCCCCCCAACATGCCAGATCTGAACCAGATAGAATGTATCTGGGTAGTGACTGAGCGTGTTGACAGAGCTCATTGGCCCCATCCCCGGAATTTATGTGAATTAGGTGACTTGTGTGTACAGGACTGATTGCGGGCCTTTGGTACAGAGTTGAGTGGAGGGTCAGAATCAGAGGCTCAGATGATTCTGCGACCATGTAGGCTGCAGATTCCTCGACTTGGGCCATAGGGTGGTGGGGTTTCAGGTCCCACTAAATAGGTCAGGTGTCCACTACACACAGGAGGCAGCTACACGGGTAGCAGGGGCTGTGTGGTGTCGACTGGGCGGTTTTTTAGGTTAGACAGTCTCAGGAAAGATCAAAAACGGCTCCAGTCTCAAAGGGTACACGGCAAAGAAACGACAAGAATCAACCAAGCGGCAGACGGTATTGTAGTTGTAAATTGTCATAGCTGTGTTGGAACAGTACCAGAGCTTCAAGCGCTGATGGAAAACACTGAAGCTGAAATCATTATAGCAACAAAAAGCTGGCTAAAACCAGAGATAATTGCTGCTGAAATTTACAGAGGCGCAAACCGTGTTCAGAAAGGATAGATTAAATAAAGTAGGTGGTGGTGTGTTTGTGTCTGTTGGTAGTAGTTTATCTTGTAGTGAAGTTGAAATATATAGTTCCCGCAAATTACTATGGATAGAGGTTATACTCAACAGCCATACCAAAATAATAATTGGCTCCTTCTACCGACCCCCCAACTCAGATGATATAATAGCGGAACGGTTCAAAGAAAACTTGAATCTCATTACAAGTAAGTACCCCACTCATACAGTTATAAATGGTGGAGACTTCAATCTACCCTCGATTTGTTGGTGAAAATACATGTTCAAAGCCGGTGGTAGACAGAAAACATCTCCCGAAATTGTACTAAATGCTTTCTCTGAGAATTACTGTGTACAATTAGTTCATGAGCCCACACAAATTGTAAGTGGTTGTGAAAACACACTTGACCTCTTCGCCACAAATAATCCTGATCTAACAGAGAGCAAGGATTAGTGAACACAAGGTCATTGTAGTGAGGCTCAAAGCAATATCAACCAAAACCACTAAAAATAAACGCAAAATATATCTATTTAAAACAGCAGATAAAAATTCACTTGATGCCTTCCTAAGAGAGAGTCTCCATTCCTTCCAGATATGGCTCAAATTCAAAGATAGAGTATCGGCAGCAATAGATAAATTCATACCACATAAGTTAATAAGAGACGGGATTGATCCACCATGGTACACAAAACACGTCAGAACACTGTTGCATAAGCAACAAAAAAAGCATGCCAAATTCAGAAGAATGCAAAATCCCCAAGACTGGGTAAGTTACACAGAAGCTCAAAATTTAGTGTGGATGTCAATGTGAGATGCTTTTAGCTGTTTACACAATGAAACATTGTCTCAACATATGGTAGAAAACCCAAAGAGATTCTGGTCATATGTAAAGTACACCAGTGGCAAAAAACAGTCAATACTGTCACTGCATTGGAAATGTTACTGATGATAGTGCCACTAAAGTGGAGTTACTAAATACAGTTTTCCGTAATTCCTTCACAAAAGAAGATGAAGTAAATATTCCAGAATTCGAAACCAGAACAGCTGTTAGCATGAGTGACATAAGGTAAATATCTTAGGTGTTGTGAAACAACTCAAATCACATAAGAAAGATAGGTCTTCCAGTCCAGATGGTATACCAATCAGGTTCTTTTCAGAGTATGCAGACACAATAGTGCCTTTCTTAGCAATCATATACAACTGCTCAGTCTCTGTTCCTAAAGACTGGAAAGTAGCAAAGGTCACACCAATATTCAAGAAAGGAAGTAGGAGTAACCCATTGAATTACAGACCCATATCACTGACCTCAATTTGAGGTAGGATTTTGGAGCATACTGTACTCAAACATTATGAATCACCTTGAAGAAAATGACTTATTGATACATAACAAACACAGATTCAGAAAACCTCATTCTTGTGCAACACAGCTAGCTCTTTATTGCCATGAAGTAATGAGTGCTGTCGACACGGAATCTCCGATCGATTCCATATCCCTAGATTCCCAGAAGGCTTTTGATACCATTCCTCACAAATGACTATTAATCAAATTTCGTGCATATGGAGTATTGTCTCAGTTGTGTGACTGGATTCATGATTTCCTCTCAGAGAGGTCACAGTTTGTAGTGATAGATGGTAAATCATCATGCAGAACAGAAGTGATATCTGGCATTCTGCAAGGTGGTGTCATAGGCTCTCTGCTGTTCCTGATTTACATAAATGATCTAGGTGATAATCTGAGCAGCTCCCTTAGATTGTTTGCAGATGATGCTGTAATTTACCATCTAGTAAAATCATCAGATGATCAATTCTAATTACAAAATGATCTAGAGTGAATTTCTGCATGGTGCAAGAAGTGGCAGTTGGCACTAAACAAAGAAAATTGTGAGGTCATCCACATGGGTACTGAAAGAAATCCGATAAATTTTGAGTATACGACAAATCGCACAAATCTAAGGGCTGTCAATCCGAGTAAATACCTAGGAATTACAGTTACAAGCAACTTAAATTGAAAAGACCACATAGATAATACTGTAGGGAAGGCGAAACAAAGACTGCGCTTTGTTGGCAGAACACTTAGAAGATGCGACAAACCCACTAAAGAGACATCCTCTGCTGGAATATTGCTGCATGGTGTGGGATACTTAACTGGTAGGATTGACAGAGGACATCAAAAAAGTGCAAAGAAGGGCAGCTCATTCTGTGTTATCGCACAATAGGGGTGAGAGTGTCACTGATATGATATGCAAGTTGGGGTGGCAGTCACTGAAACAAAGGGGATTTTCTTTGCGGTGATATCTATTTATGAAATTTCAATCACCAACTTTCTCTTCCGAATGCAAAAATATTTTGTTGACACCCACCTATGTAGGGAGAAATGACCATCATAATAAAATAAGAGAAATCAGAGCTTGAACGGAAAGATTTAGATGGTTCTTTTTCTCACGCTCCATTTAAGAGTGGAATGGTAGAGAAGTAGTATGAAAATGGTTCGATGAACCTTCTGCCAGGCACTTAAGTGTGAATTGCAGAGTAATTATGTAGATCTAGATGTAGATGTAGACTGACGGAGTACATCAAAAAAGTTCAAAGAAGGGCAGCATGTTTGTATTATCATGAAATATGGGAGAGAGTGTCACAGAAATAATACAGAATTTGGGCTGGAAATCATTAAAAGAAAGGCGTTTTTCATTGTGATGGAATCTTCTCATGAAATTCCAATCACCAACTTTCTCCTCAGAATGCAAAAATATTTTGTTGATACTGACCTACATAGGGAGAAACCATCACCACGATAAAATAAGGGAAATCAGAGCTCGTACAGAAAGATATAGGTGTTCATTCTTTCCACTCGCTATATGAGATTGGAATAATACAGAATTGTGAAGGTGGTTTGATGAAAATTCTGCCAGGCAATTAAATGTGATTTGCAGAGTATCCATGCTGAAGTATATGCAGATGTGTAACCACCTGCCTCCAGCAACCTACCAGGGCCTCATTACTTGTATGCCATGATGCATCACCACTGTTATCTGTGCCAAATGTGTACATACTGGCTATTAGGTAGGTGGTCATAAAGTTCTGGCTGATCAGTGTACATGGCCATGCTCATGTTTCTAATAGTAACAGTGAAGTTGAGGTTATTTTTCCAAACTAAAAATAATGACACAATACATAAATCCTACAGTGAGTCAGGAATGGTTACCTGATTTCATGATATTATCAGCAGAAAATGAGAGAGTGGAAAATTTTGAATTTTTTAAAACAATCAAGGATTTTGTGACATAAAAATGTGTAAATAACCATTGATGTAAAACAAAACATTTTGGGTCACTAAGCACATACAGTACATTTCATTAACAGTTTATATCTTAATGTGCATATCTGTACTTTTACACTTCTTTGGCCCAAAATTTTTATTTCTGTTTTATCTTATGATACTGTTTTTACACAAACTGTGTTGCAACTAATACATTTAGAATGTTTTTATTGGAAGTAAAAGAAATACAGATTTTCATCAAAAATGAAATGTTTTTGTGTTTCTTTAACATTTACCCTTGGTACTGTGCAGTTAAGTGGAATGGTGAAAGAATGAATAGCTCTTTCAAGTGTTCATATACAAGAGAAAATATAGTCAAAATCAATGGCAGTCTTTTGGGTGTCCACCTTAGTTGATGGTTCCATTTGTTTGCACAATGTTTTGAGGACTGACGCAACCATCCTCTTCAGGTGTTGCAACCTGTGCTTTTACATACGCTCACTACCTGGACTTCAACCAGAGTTTGAAGTGTTGTTGGTGTCATACTGCTATTTAAAACTGATTTGGACTCCTGGTACTACCTATGCCATTTGATGCTCATTTGTTTTTCCAGAAGCCGCAATGTCATTCAATGAAACACAATTTTTTTTCTAGCTCTGCTTGATTAGAGGGCTAACAGAATGTTAGTAACTTGAATTCTGTACCTGAAACTTTGTTTAAATTGATACCTGCATCCTGATTTATTCAGTTTTTTGACATCTTTATTTTAATAGAATTCTTAATTACACTATACAAAAGACTTATTGTTTGCAATATAATAAAAAAACCTTGGTTTTTAAGCCATAATACTAATGTTATCATGTTTCATTTCATGATCATATTCAATTCAGTGCTTGGTGACAGCTGATTTGCTTGGTTGTTTTAGTTGCATGTGTCACTGATGGTCCTTGCATCTCTCCTTGACTGTGTTAATAGTGTGTCCTATGTAAGATATTGCACATTTTCATGGCATCCAGTAAACTCTTGCCTTTTAGAAAGCTAGATTGTCTTTAAAATTACAAAGAAATGTTTCTGCATTGACAAAATCCCCTCTCCCTCTGCTCAGCTTCTGTTCGCCATCTGTGCCTATCATTTCCTCCCCATCTCCTCCTGCCAACAAATTACTCTATCCTCAGTGCACACCAGGTACGCATGCTGGCAACACATCTATTATTCCTCTGCATGCTCTCAAGCCAGTTCATTTTGGGATATGTCCAGGCTCTTCTTAATCAGACTAACTGCAGATCCCCAGACCATACTAAGGATGTAGCCACTATCATAGCTGATCACCAATTCTTTTACTCGAATCTCAGTAGATTCTTTAATGACACAGTCCCAGAAGTTAGATGCCTCCATCAGAACCTTAGTATGTTTGTAATCCATACCATATAATTCTAATATGTAATGTTGGATGACTGGTGACTTATTGGGCTGCTGAAATCTGGTGTGTTGCTGGTGTTCTCAGCAATGCCTTTCAACAGTATCTACTGTCTAACATATACAGGGTGGTCAATTGATAGTGACTGGGCCAAATATCTCATGAAATAAGCATCAAGTGAAAAAACTACAAAGAATGAAACGCGTCTAGCTTGAAGGGGGAAACCAGATGGCGCTATGGTTGGCCTGCTAGACGGTGCTGCCATAGGTCAAACGGATATCAACTGTGTATTTTTAAATAGTAACACCCATTTTTATTACATATTAGTGTAGTACATAAAGAAATATGAATGTTTTAGTTGGACCAATTTTTTCGCTTTGTGATATATGGTGCTGTAATAGTCACAAATGTATAAGTACGTGGTATCACATAACATTCCACCAGTGCGGACGGTATTTGCTTCATGGTACACTACCCGTGTTAAAATGGACCGTTTACTAATTGCGGAAAGGGGCGATATCGTGTTGATGTATGGCTCTTGTGATCAAAATGCCTAACGGGCATGTGCTATGTACGCTGCTCGGTATCCTGGATGACATCATCCAAGTGTCCGGACCGTTCACCGGATAGTTACGTTATTTAAGGAAACAGGAAGTGTTCAGCCACATGTGAAACGTCAACCATGACCTGCAACAAATGATGATGCCCAAGTAGGTGTTTTAGCTGCTGTCGCTGCTAATCCGCACATCAGTGGGCAGACAAACTGCGTGAGAATCGGGAATCTCAAAAACGTCGGTGTTGAGAATGCTACATCAACATTGATTGCACACGAACCATATTTCTATGCACCAGGAATTGCATGGCAACGACTTTGAACGTCGTGTACAGTTCTGCCACTGGGCACAAGAGAAATTACGGGACGACGACAGATTTTATGCACTTGTTCTATTTAGCGACGAAGCGTCATTCACCAACAGCGGTAATGTAAACCAGCATAATATGTACTATTGGGCAACGGAAAACCCACGATGACTGCGACAAGTGGAACATCAGCGACCTTGGCGGGTTAATGTATGGTGCAGCATTATGAGAGGAAGGATAATTGGCCCCCATTTTATCGATGGCAATCTAAATGGTGCAATGTATGCTGATTTCCTACCAAATGTTCTACCGGTGTTACTACAAGATGCTTCACTACATGGCAGAATGGCGATGTACTTACAACATGATGGATGTCCGGCACATAGCTCATGTGCGGTTGAAGCGGTATTGAATAGCATATTTCATGACAGGTGGATTGGTCATCGCAGCACTATACCATGGCCCGCATGTTCATCGGATCTGACGTCCCCAGATTTCTTTCTGTGGGGAAAGTTGAAGGATATTTGCTATTGTGATCCACCGACAATGCCTGACAACATGTGTCAGCGCATTGTCAATGCGTGTGCAAACATTACAGAAGGCGAACTACTTGCTGTTGAGAGGAATGTTGTTACAAGTATTGCCAAATGCATTGAGGTTGACGGACATCATTTTGAGCATTTATTGCATTAATGTGGTATGTACAGGTAATCACGCTGTAACAGCATGTGTTCTCAGAAATGATAAGTTCACAAAGGTATATGTATCACATTGGAACAACTGAAATAAAATGTTCAAACGTACATATGTTCTGTATTTTAATTTTAAAAACCTACCTGTTACCAACTGTTTGTCTAAAATTGTGAGCCATATGTTTGTGACTATTACAGCGCCATCTATCACAAAACGAAAAAAGTGGTCCAACTAAAACGTTCATATTTCTTTACATACTACACGAATATGTGATAAAAAATGTGGGTTCCTATTTAAGAAAATGCAGTTGATATCCGTTTGACCTATGGCAGCGCCATCTAGCGGGCCAACCATAGCGCCATCTGGTTTCCCTCTTCAAGCTAGACAAGTTACATTCTTTGTAGTTTTTTTGTTTGATGCTTATTTTGTGAGATATTTGGCCCGGTCATGATCAATGGACCACCCTGTATATGTCTTGCCACACTGGCAAGCTGTCTGACAGAAATCTAGCTTTCCATAGCCCAAGATCATCTTTGATACTACCACAAGGTGCCTGTGTTTTAGCCGGTGGGCAGAAGACCATCTTCACTTGGTGTTTCCAGTTAATTCTTCCTTTCTTTCTGGATGATGTGTCACAAAAAGAATAAATGCAATGGCCCCATCCTAGTGAGGTTCCTCTTCTGTTTCTGCCAGTTGTACTGATGATGAAGGATATAAGCTCTTCAAATTTGCCACTTCTTGTTACTATTTTTGTGGAACAGAGTCCTCAGATGTTAACATGTTTGGTTGATGCTTTCCATTATCAGAGAGGATGCGGACCCTACGTACCAATGCTTCGAATACCCCATTCCTTTGCACTTGTGGGTATAGGTTGGTGTGTGTGTGTTCCCTGGTACATCCTATAGCCCAATGTGTTGCCCATTCTACTTTTTACCAGGACACCCAGCAAGAAGAGCACTCACCCACTTTAATCTCCATAGTAAAACTGATGTTCTTGTGTATGGAACTGAGGTACACAAAGAAGTCATTCAGTTTTTCTCTTCCATATGGCCATATGATGTAGGTGCTGTCTACGTACTTAAAAAACCTGATAACTTTCCATTGGGTTGCTTCCAGACCTTCCCTATAGAAATTTTATGGATACATGGTGGTGAAAACTCCCTATGGCTACTCCCTCCCTTTCCTCACTGTCAAAAAGAAAGTACACTGACATGAAGATACACCTGAAAAGGTTGATTGTCTCTATGTCATATTGCTGGTCAATTAAGGACTCTTCTAGAGGCAGTCTGGTAAGAAGATAGACAACGTCAAAGCTCAAAAGGATGTTGGTATTCCTAAACTCAAAGTTGTTAAGACATTCAAAAAAGTCCACTGAGCTGAGAATGTGATGTGAACAATCCCCAACATAAGGGCTAAGTATATCCTTCAGATATTTAATGAGTGAGTATACTGGGGTGCCAATGTTGCTAACAACTGTGTGTAAAGGCATCTCACTTTTGTGAACCTTCGGCAGTCAATTAAGGCCTGGTGCAGCTGGTGCCCTCTGTAACTACCTTGTCTGGCAAGCCGGATTCTTTGACAAGTGCCACAGTCTTCCCCTCCACCCTCAAGATGAGATCAGTGTCAATATTTCAGTATGCATTGCCTTCTAGCAGGCAGCACATTTTCTTCAAGTAATTTTGGTGGGATAGGACCATAGTTGCATTGCCTTTATTGGCTGGTAAAACCACAATATCTAGATCTTCTCTTAGTAGCTGTATGGCTACCCTCTCCCTGTTTGAGATATTTGGTTTCACAGGTTTAGTTCACAAGTGAGCATAAGAGGTTTGACAAAGTACTTCCCCCACTGCTTCAGGTGGAAGTTGTCTAGCTACCTGTTCCACTACACTGATGATGCCCATAGTAATTGCAGAATCAGGAGTGGGGGTGTAAAACTGTGTCCTTTCTTAAGAAATGAAACTGTGTCCACATCCAGGTACTTAGTGATAGCCTTGTAGGGAGCTTCAGGGAGTTCTCTCTCTGATGTACACTAAAATTTTATGTTGACATCCAGTGGCCTTATTTTGAGTGGGATTCACTGTAGCTCATGTGACACCATCAAGCCATGCCTTTACATTTCTTTTGAGACACTATTGAGAATATGTGGTGCCAAATTTCTGCAAAGTAACATCACACAGACTCAGTGGCAGCCAGAAGTATCACGAAACATGCCAGTCTAGCCACGGCATGGGAGAGTGTACCCTGTACCCACCGGTGTCTGGACTTGACTAACATATCAAAAGCACTATTCACATTATATCTACAGCTGGCCAACCTGTTCAGTTCCTGGACATGGGAGTTTACTGATGGCATCAAGCAGCAAACTGACCTCACTAGCAACTCCATTCTGTCAATTGTAAGCAGTAAAGTCTACATGTTCAGTAAAAGAGAAAACGTGGGAAAGATGGAAAAAGTAAGTCTAAATGTTCAATAACATGGATAAGGAAGATATCATCATATTTGTTAAAAGAGAAATAGAGTCATTTAATTCATGAAATGAACATGAGAAAGAACTGTGGCTGAAGGTCAAGAACATACCTGATCAAGTTGTAGAAAAGCATCCAAGCCTTTCTACCACAACAAGGAAAATTCTGTAGAGATCCCCCTCAGTACACAAAAAATATCAATATCAAGAAAACTTCTTAAGGCACACCACATGCTGCACAACACATACAAAGCAAAGAATGGAACTGCAGATGCTCGAGTGTTAATCTCTTTAGAGAAGGCACTGATTGTTTCTTGCCACTAAGATACTTCACATACAACCAGAATCTCTCTGTATTTTCTGCCAAGTTTTGAGACAAAGTTTCATTGCGGAACTGTTATAAGCATCTCGCATTGAACTCTGTGCTAAATTTCAAGCTTCTGTAAAAGATTGCCAATCTTGGGGATTTTGCGTCTGTTTAAATTTGGCATCTTTGTTTCATTGTTTCTGCAACAGTGTTCTAGCCCGTTTTGTGTACCAAGGACGATCAGCTCCATTGTTTGTTAATTTATTTAGTATAAATCTTTCAATTGCTGCTGATACTATTTCTTTGAATTCAAGCCACATCTGGTCTACACTTATATTATTAATTTGGAATGAGTGGAGATTGTCTCTCAGGAAGGCGTCAAGTGAATTTTTACCTGCTTTTTTGAATAGGTATATTTCTTGCTTATTTTTGGAGGATTTGGGGATTACAATATTTAATCTTGCTACGACAACCCTGTGTTCACTAATCCCTGCATCGGTTTTGATGCTTGTTGTTAACTCAGTATTATTTGTTGCTAAGAGGTCAAGTGTGTTTACACAACCGTTTACTATTCGTGTGGGCTCATGAACTAACTGCTAGAAATAATAATGCTACAATAATAATGACTTTAGGAATTTATAAAGCATATAAAATGAAGAAATAACTTTTATGTTATGTGGCACACCATTGTACATTTGTATAACACTATTTGTAGTGGGGTTTTTAAAGGCTGTTCAAAAATGTCTCTGAGCACTATGGGACTTAACTTCTGAGGTCATCAGTCCCCTAGAGCTTAGAACTACTTAAACCTAACTAACCTAAGAACATCACACACATCCATGCCCAAGGCAGGATTCGAACCTGCGACCGTAGCGGTCGTGCGGTTCCAGACTGTAGCACCTAGAACCACTTGGTTCTGTGACCTTGTAGGCTGCAGATTCCTCGACTTGCGTCAAAGGGTGCTTGGGTTTCGGTTTCCGCTGAATATGTCAGATGTCCACTATACACAGGAGGTGGCTACATGGGTAACAGGGGCTGTGTGGTGTGGACTGGGCAGTTTTTTAGGTTAGAGGGTCTCGGGAAACACAAGAAGGGCTTCAGTCACAAAGGGTGCAGGCCAAACACAGGAATAACATAGATACAGGAACCATTGGTATAACAGTAGTAAAGTGTCGTAGCTGTGTTGGGAAAGTACTAGTGCTCCAAGTGCTAATAGAAAGCACTGATGCTCAAATCATTATAGGCACTGAAAGCTGGCAAAAGCCGGATATAAGCTCAACCGAAATTTTTGCGCAGAACCTAACGGTGTTACGAAAGGATAGGCTAAACATGGTTGGCGGTGGCATGTTTGCTGCTGTTAGAAGTAGTTTAAATTGTCATGATACTTCCTGTGAGTTAGTGTGGACAGAGGTCACTGTTGGCAACTGGAATAAAATAATAATAGGATCCTTTTACTGACCTCCCAATTCAGATGATACAGTTGCTGAAAGGTTCAAAGAAAACTTGAGTTTGATTTCAAACACGTACCCGACTCATGCAATAATAGTTGGTGGTGACCTTAATTTACCCTCGATATGTTAGCGAAAATACGTGTTTAATTCTGGGGGTACGCATAAAATATCATCGGAAATTGTGCTAAACACAGTCTCTGAAAATTATTTCGAACAGTTAGTTCATGAGCCCACGCTAATAGTAAACGGTTGTAAAAACACACTTGACCACTTAGCAGCAAATAATCCTGAGCTAATAATGAGCAACAAAACCGATTCAGGGATTAGTGAACAGAGCGTTGTCGTAGCGAGATTGAATATTGTATTCTCCAAATCCTCCAAAAATAAGCAAAAAATATACCTATTTAAAAAAGCAGTTAAAAATTCACTTGACGCCTTCCTGAGAGACAATCTCCACTCATTCCAAATTAATAATATAAGTGTAGACCAGATGTGGCTTGAATTCAAAGAAATAGTATCAGCGGCCATTGAAAGATTTATACTAAATAAATTAACAAACAATGGAGCTGATCGTCCTTGGTACACAAAACGGGTTAGAACACTGTTGCAGAAACAATGAAACAAACATGCCAAATTTAAACAGAGCACTTGGCCATGAAAGGCAAAGGTCCCAAGTTCGAGTCTAGGTCTGGCACACAGTTTTAATCTGCCAGGAAGTTTAGTATCAGTACACACTCTGCAGCAGAGTGAAAATCTCATTCTGGAATGCCTTCTCTGTGCAATAGCAATGGAGATACTATCTAAGACAGTGCTGCCAAAGCAGAGTTACTAAACACAGCCTTCCAAAATACCTTCACAAAAGAAGACGAAGTAAATATTTCAGACTACAAATCAAGAACAGCTGCCAACGTGAGTAACGTAGATGTAACTATCCTCATAGTAGTGAAGCAACTTAAGTCACTTAATAAAAGCAAGTCTTCTGGTCCACACTGTATACCAATTAGTTTCCTTGCAGAGTATGCTGATGCATTAGCTCCATACTTAACAATCGTATGCAACCGTTCGCTCGACGAAAGATCCGTACCCAAAGACTGGAAACTTGCACAGGTCACACCAATATTCAAGAAAGGTAGTAGGAGTAATCCACCAAATTACACACCCATATTGTTAACATCAATATGCAACAGGATTTTGGAACACATATTGTGTTCAAACATTATGAATTACCTCAAAGAAAACTGTCTATTGACACACAGCCCACATGGGTTTAGATCATCATTCCTGTGAAACACAACTAGGTCTTTATTCACATGAAGTGTTGAGTGCTATTGACAAGCAATTTTAGATCAATTCCGCATTTATGGATTTCTGGAAGACTTATGACACTGTACCACACAAGGTATTGTTATAGGTCGTTTGCTGTTCCTTATCTATGTAAACGATTTGGGAGACAATCTGAGCAGCCGTCTTATGTCGTTTGAAATTGATGTCATTTATCAACTCAGAAAGGCATCCGAAGATCAAAACAAATTGCAAAATGAATTAGAAAGGATATATGAATGGTGCAAAAATTGGCAGTTGACCCTAAATTGCTGGTCGGAGTGGCCAAGTGGTTCTAGGCGCTACAGTCTGGAACAGCGCGACCACAGATGTTAATTTCTGACTAACTAAATTCATGTTAATTTCTGACTAACTAAATTCAATGTTAGACTCAAGATCACTATAATTATCCACTTCCAGAAACACTGCCTAAACAGGAATGCAGGGCAGATGCTGAAAGTGAGTATTACATTACAAAATATCCGAAGACACACACACGAAAGATGATATATAATGGTAACCACCTCAATCAAAAGACAACAGCCAGGCTACACTTATCTATCAGCACTTAAACAGATACAAGGGAGCTTTTATTTTTTCATGTTCTTAAGTTGACTAAGTATAACCAAAATTTAAAGTTTCTCTTATAAAAATGAGTTAACTCAGGACTTTATGTTAAGCAGTTAATTAGATGAAGTGAGTTCCTGCACATGACTCTCTCAGTAATTTGTTCCCAAAGAACAGATCACAATTTTGCAGCATCCAACAACCAAGTGTTTATTATTATACAAGGTGGATCTGAAAAGTCTGTAGAATGGTCTCAGACAATAAAGGAAAGAAGAATTACAAACAAAATACATTTAATGTCCTTCAAAGTAATCACCATTAGCTACAACACACTTGTGACATCAGTTAAAAAGCTCTTGGAAACTGTCGCAAATGCTTCTTGAGAAATCACTCGAAGCACTAAGGTCACACACAACATCTGTGAAGCACAAGAATCCACAGATAATTTGAGGTGGGTTAACAAAAAGAAGTCTGCCAGTGCCAAATGCACAGACTTAGGAGTGTGTTGAAGAACAGTTACTTTACACTGAGAGATAAAGTTGAGCATGCAGTTGTTGTGGATATCCAACAACACATGATCACAGTGCTTCTAGCAGTTTCACAAGAAGCATTTGCTGACAGTTTTGTGACTGATGTCAGAAGTGTATTGTCACTAATGTCAGTAAAGGTATGTTCTTTGCAACTCTCGTTTCCTTCATTTTCTTTGACTGCTCACCAAACTTTTCAGATGCTCTTTGTATTTAGTACAAATACTATTTGGTTTCAAGACACACACCCTTCATAACAGAACATCACCCTTTCAATAGCTTTGATACTCAGTATTAACATTTGTGAGTGTTGACATCTATGACCATATGCACTTTTTTGCTGTAAGCAAATATTAAATTCTAAGGTCTATAAGTGGTTGACTGTTGTGACTCGCCGATCTTTCAAAGTGCCGCTGCGCAGTTACGCACGTCCTCTACATCCACATGTAGAGGACTGTCTGCCAGCCATGCAGCAGCAGCAGCACCACCTAAGCGGCCAGTCAGCCAGCGGCCGCTAGACTTGGGCTCAGTTATGATTTGACTGTTAAAGTGTACACACGTCTTACTCTGTTTACTTGATCTGTGACTTTCATGTATTGCGTCTTTCTTTAAATATATTTGTTCAACTTGAAGATATTACATTGACTAATACAGATGATTGCTGGAAGATACTAACCAAAATATCACTCAAAAAACTAACAACATCTGATAAGACACAAACTTTCATCAGTCAATTAAGAATTTCTGTCTCTATGACCCACAATAAGCCACATCAGTATGAAAAGCTGAATTGGATCGTTGTCTCATTAATTATGTTTTCATTATTCTTATAACTTTTTATGGTTATGAGAATAAACACAGGTTTTAATTAAGGAAAAAGGTGCTTGAATAACTTATCTAAAAAAAAAAAAAAAAACAGTGTTCCTTTTAAATTTGGAGTGTGAGACTTGTTTGTTATCATATTCATGATCTATGGAGGACCCTGTTACACTGTGAGTGAACTGTAATGTAATTTATATCTAAAAACAAAGATGATGTGACGGCACAAATTACTGAAGCTCCAGATCAATACAACCCCATTACTGGCATAAAATAAGTATTTTGTGGAGCTGTCAGAATCTAGAATAGAAACTTTTTAACCCTTTAACTGCTGTGGACATGTTAACGCGTGCACCTTTGTACCTCTCCCTGTGTGCTCCGAACGTGTTGACGCGCACCACCAGTACGCGTAGACACGTTCAGAGTACCAGGTAGAAGGACTGGTGGTGCACGTCAACACGTTCAGAGCAAACAGGGGCAGGTACAAAGCATGCACATTAATATGTCCAGAGCAGTTAAAGGGTTAAAGCCAGTGTGCATAATCAAAAATGTATTTTCATGCCAGTATATTCTGATCTGAATTTCCTGTTCATTGGTACTGAAAGCTGGATAACTGATATGAGCCAGTTGTTAAGTGATATGTATCTTGTATATATTCATGGAATTGTGTGTCTGGTGAGTGACTAGGCCAAGAAAAAAGCAGTATATTCAGTACTGTGAACAAGACACTGAAGTTGTAGGAACCATGAGTGTGCTTAAGGAAGAATACGAGTTCCCAAAATTCGCACATAAAGGGAGGAAAGAAGAAAAATTATGTATCTCTGACAAGGTCATTATAGATGGAGCACAAGCTCAGTCAGGAGAAAGATGAATAAGGAAACTGGCTAGGTCCCTTTCAAGGTACCCAGATCAGTATTCACTGTAAGGGCTTTAATTGCAGCTCCAGATGGATTACTGTAACAAATTGCTTCTAATTGATAAAAATGGTAAAAGCACAACAAAACAGTTAAGAATGGGATTATCTGTATGCTATGTAAGAGTGTTTTCCATTTTCATTGCGGATAAATTGATCCTTCAGTGAAGGAAAATTCGGACATACTGGCACACTGGAACTTCATCAAATGCTACATTAAAAGATGATGAAAACAGTAAAAATATAAAACTGTGACTATAAATGTGAACTATCACTATTGTCTGTGGAGTTACTTGATGAAAACCTGTGTCTCAGTACAGAAAATGGTCAAAAACAAAGAAGTGTGTAATACATGAGACACAATCACAATGTGATCTAATCTGAATGTGAACAGTGAAGGTCTTAGTTCTCGAAATATTACTAGCAATAATTTTGAAATGTGCCAGTTTTGTAAAATTAGGAATGTGTATGATGATGAAAACTGAATTTTGTCTTTTATCATCAACAAATTGAATGAAAAACATAAGACAGAATCAGAAAAGAGAGGAACGTGTGTAAAAGTATAAGCCTCAACACCATCTCCAGAAAAGTAGACTGCATGGAGAAAGACACAAAAAATGAAACAATTATCAAGGCATCACATGTGTGAAATGAAAAACAATGTACCACATTCACTGTGCAACAACAGACCCCAAGAAAAAAAATGTGGCTGCGTTTGAAATAATATGAACCAAAATTAAGCCTACAACTTGACATAGACAGCAAAGACGGGATTATTGAATTAACTAAAAATATACAAATGTGGAAAGAAAAATACATAAAGCTACAACAGTCCAAATTGCATGCTATTTGCCATAAAAGTTGCGATGTAAATTCATCAGACACAAAAAACTGTACAAGTACTCAATGTTAAAACATGCAACAACTTCCACTCTCATACCCTTGTGAAAGACCTTACCAAGAGCCTGACAAAATTCTGATCCTATGAGAAATCGCTAAGTGAGCTGAACACTTCTATCTAGTCACTTGCCAACCAATCTGGTGTAGCAGCAAAGGAAATCTGATGTTTAAATTTTACATTCAAAAACTTGTTCACACGAGATCATGCAGACATACCATCATTAGACTGTCATGAAGATTCCCATATGGAGGACATAGAAATATGCATCCCTTGTGTTGGGAAGCAACTGAAAGAGTTGAAAACAAATAAGTTGCCAGGTCTTAATGGAATCCTAATTGAATTTTACAGAGAGTAATTTTCAGCACTGAACCCTTAGTTATCAAGTGACTGGAAAAAAAGTGCAATTTACTCCTTTAAATAAGAAGGGTAAAAGAACAGACACATAAAATTACAGGTCAATATATTGAACATTAGTTTGCTGCAGAATCCTTGAGCATATTCAAGTTTGAATAAATAAATTTCCTTGAATCAGTAAAACTTCTGTTTACAAATTGGCACAGATTTAGAAAGCATTGTTTGTGTGAAACTCATCTTTCCCTTTTTTCACATATCCTGTGAACCATGAGTGACGGACGTAAAGCAGATTCAATATTCCTAGATTTCCTGAAAGAATTTGACACAGTGCCCCACTGCAGATGGTTAATGAAGGTCTGAGTATATGGAACAGGTTCCCTGATAAATGAGTGGCTTCAAGACTTCTTAAGTAATAGAACCCATAACACTGTCTTGGATGGCACAGGGGTATTATACAGAACATCCCATGGAAGTGTGATAGGAATGCTCTTGTTCTCTATGTCCATAAATAATGTGATGAGTAGTGTGAGCAGTGATCTGTTGCTGTTTGCTGATGATGTAGTGTCTTCATTGAATGACTGCAAGATGGTACAACACGACTGAGACAGAATTTCTTTGTCGTGTGATGAATGGCAGTTTGCTCTAAATGTAGGAATCAACATGGATTCCAGAAACAGCTATCGTGTGAGACCCAACTCGCTTTATTTGTTCATGATGTCGATCTGTTGTAGAATTTTAGAAAATGTTTTTTGCTCGCGTATCATGTCACTTCTGGAAACCCAGAATCTACTCCGTAGGAATCAACATGGATTCCAGAAACAGCGATTGTGTGAGACCCAACTCGCTTTGTTTGTTCATGAGACCCAGAAAATATTAGATACAGGCTCCCAGGTAGATGCCATTTTCCTTGACTTCCGGAAGGCATTCGATACAGTTACGCACTGTCGCCTGATAAGAGCCTACGGAATATCAGACCAGCTGTGTGGCTGGATTGAAGAGTTTTTAGCAAACAGAACACAGCATGTTGTTCTCAATGGAGAGACATCTACAGACGTTAAAGTAACCTCTGGCACACCACAGGGGAGTGTTAAGGGACCATTGCTTTTCACAATATATATAAATGAACTAGTAGATAGTGTAGGAGGTTCTATGCAGCTTTTCGCGGATGATGCTGTAGTATACAGAGAAGTTGCAGCATTAGAAAATTGCAGCGAAATGCGGGAAGATCTGCAGCCGATACGCACTTGGTGCAGGGAGTGGCAACTGATCCTTAACACAGACAAATATAATGTATTGCAAATACATAGAAAGAAGGATCCTTTATTGTATGATTATATGGTAGCAGAACAAACACTGGTAGTAGTTACTTCTGTAAAATATCTGGGAGTATGGGTGCAGAATGATTTGAAGTGGAATGATCATATAAAATTAATTGTTGGTCAGGTGGGTGCCAGGTTGAGATTCATTGGGAGAGTCCTTAGAAAATGTAGTCCATCACAAAGGAAGTGGCTTACAAAACACTCGTTCAACCTATACTTGAGTATTGCTCATCAGTGTGGGATCCGTACCAGGTCGGGTTGACAGAGGAGATAGAGAGGATCCAAAGAAGAGTGGCGCATTTCGTCACAGGGTTATTTGGTAAGCGTGATAGCGTTACGGAGATGTTTAGCAAACTCAAGTGGCAGACTCTGCAAGAGAGCTGCTCTGCATTGTGGTGTAGCTTGCTGTCTAGGTTTCAAGAGGGTGCATTTCTGGATGAGGTATTGAATATATTGCTTCCCCCTACTTATACCTCTCAAGGAGATCACGAATGTAAAATTAGAGAGATTCGAGCGCACACGGAGGCTTTCCAGCAATCGTTCTTCCCTCGAACCATATGCGACTGGAACAGGAAAGGGAGGTGATTACAGTGGCACGTAAAGTGCCCTCCGCCACACACCGTTGGGTGGCTTGCGGAGTATAAATGTAGATGTATTAAAGCAGGAAGGAAATAGTAAAATGGAAAATATCACACTAAATTGTGACAACAAGAGAATTACTGACCTGCAGCAGATAGCAAATCTCTTCAGGCAATAATAATTAATAATAAGAAAGCCCAATTAACCAACAGAATATAGCAAATTCTTGCCTCCACTCAATCTATCTTTATGACACATCCCTAAATGAAATGATTCACACAGCAAAAACCTTCAGAAAAACATCCTCAGGAACTGTTAGTATTCCAGATTTTATCGTAAAGTAGTATATTATAAACATTGCAACACCTCTTGCAGAGATAATCAACTTATATTTCTCAACTGGAATCTTTCCTGAATGTGTTCAAATTGCGAAAGTGATCCCTATTCATAAAAAAGGTGACGAATCAAATTTGGAAAACTATAGACCTGTCTCATTATTGTCAGTTTTTGCAAAAATCATTGAAAGAATCATGTATAACAGATTAATGGAATTTCTGGATGAGAACAAAATCCTCACTGATGCCCAACAAGGTTTTCGGAACAATAAATCTACAACCAGTGCCATATACAATTTCTTACAAAATGCTCTAGAAGAACTGGATAATAAACAAAATGCTGCTGATATTTTCTTCGATCTGAGCAAAGCCTTTGACATTTTGGAGCACAGAATCCTGTTGGAAAAACTCCAAAGGTATGGCATTAGAGGCACCACATTAAAAAGGTTCTCCTCATACCTGACAAATTGGAAACAGAAAGTAGTAATAACATATGAACTAAATGATCGCACTAGAACATATTTTTCAGATGCAGGAATAATCAAAGCTGGAGGTCCTCAAGGATCCATTCTCAGGCCCATTATTTTCCTTCTGTTTATAAACGATGTAGATGTAAGCACAGAATCACAGGGAATACACAAACACAGCTCAAAAAAAAAAAAAAAAAAAAAAAAAAGGAAAGAAAGAAAGAAAGCTACAGACCAGCTAAATGACTGGTTTGGGGCAAATAAACTAATAATAAACACTTCCAAAACAACTGGGCTTAATTTCTGTTTGAAGGGGAAGGCCTGTGACACTTCTGTGATAATAAATGCCAGTGGAATTACACCCTCACTGGAAACAAAATTTTTAGGCATATGGCTTCAAAATTATTTTAAATGGCAGAGGCATATAACAAAAACATATACGACACTGAAAAAAGTATGCTACAGCCTATGCTTACTTGCACACAAAGCAAGCTTCCACACTGTTAGATTTCCATAGTTTGCCCAGTTCCACAGTATTCTACAGTTTGGATTATATTTTGGGATAGCATAGCTGCTAGCTCAGTTATCTTTCATTATGAAAAAAGAGCTGTAAGAGCAATGCACCATGCAAAACAGACTGACTCATGTACGCCCCTCTTTAAAATGTCTTCCATCCTCCCTCTTCCCTGTCTTTTTACTCTACAAAATTGTAAATATGTGAGGAAAAACATCAAAGAGATGTACATGAACATAATACCAGGCAAAAAGACAAACTCCATCTTCAGTCAGTATTGACAACAGCCTATGAAACATTCAGTACAAATAGCGCAATACAAATGTACAAAAGGCTGCAACATAAAATTAAAGTTGTTTCTTCATTTTCTCTGTTTCACAAATCCCTAAGGGCATTCTTATTCGATCACTGCTTCTATTCAGTGATAGAATTCTTAAACTGTGTGAAGTACAACATACATGAAGCAAGAATATGCAAAAATTGTGACTGCTGCTAAAGCAAGAACAAATATAATTAATTTATTATACTATTAAAATAAATGTTGAAGTTCTATGTAACCTGTGTGTGTGTGTGTGTGTGTGTGTGTGTGTGTGTCATGCAAATGACATCCGACAATCTGTAGAGATATACTGGAAGAATAGATAAATTAAAAAAATAAGAACATATCACACGAAATGATGGATGATTGAAAACTGTATGTCCTAGTGGTTCCAAAGTGAAACCATCTCCTTAAAACAATTGACTGTTTTCTTTTTGCCAAATTCTTCCTGTATTTGTTGCTTACTATGATAATAAAGGGTAATTAGTGACAAATTTTATGATTAAATGTCTCTTTATATTGTTGGGACTCAATGGGTTATGAACAAGTGTCACAGAGATTAATTTATATGAACAGATCGTTACCAAACAAGAATGAGGAGAGTGATATAATAAAAATGCTGAGACAAAATTTATAAGTGAATGTAGAACTCAATACTGGTAGTCAAATAAGTTGCAGCAAGAAAGTCTTTCTATTTGCCATCAAAATATTCAGTTAATTACAAAGTTTTAGACACAGAAATTTGGCTAAATACAAAATTACATTTTACTAATGTTCTACTGATTACAAAGCACTGGCTAAAAATTGGCCAGAATGCTCCTTTTCTATACCAGGATATGTACTAGCACATTATTTCTTTAGAAAACAGTTATAAAAAAGGAGGTACTGTCATTTTAATTGAATAAGGGTTGAAATATAAAACTATCAATAAATTTCATCATCAAAATGCAGAAAGGGGCTTAGAGCCAACACTTATTGAAGTCAATGATGCAAATATAATTGCAGCATGAATCTATCACTCCCCAAGTGGAAATTTTCACTCATTCCTAAATATGCACAAATTGACTCCATCTAGATAACAAACAAATAGTGGTGTGTG
Organism: Schistocerca serialis cubense; assembly: GCF_023864345.2. Classification (NCBI taxonomy): domain Eukaryota; kingdom Metazoa; phylum Arthropoda; class Insecta; order Orthoptera; family Acrididae; genus Schistocerca; species Schistocerca serialis. Next base: position 717,215,715 of record NC_064640.1, read on the forward strand.
GAGAGTTCAACATGGATTTCCTTAAAACCAGCAAAAGGCAACAGGTATTTCTTAACTTTACTGATTCTTTCAACTTAAAATATGCAATAAAACCTCAACAATAATCACAAAAGGAACTTCTGCTGCCCTGGATCAGATATTTGTGAACACAAGTTGCGCCGTAAAATGTGTAAATACAAGGTTTAGTGATCATGAAGCCCAAGTCGTGACCCTACCAAGCTACATGCCACCCACTCAGGACTATAAAGAACTGTAACAGCAAGTAGGTTCAATACACACAATAAAGATACATTCAGTTCTCTACTAGCAATTTCTGTGATTTCTTTAAACTACGTTTCCCTTCAAAACACAAGTAATAAGAGATAAAACTACCAAAGAAAAGAGATGGATAACAACAGGCTACAAAATCTCAAGTATGAGAAAAAGAGAATTGCTCAAATACAGAAAAAAACAATAATATACCTCCTCATTTGAACAGTTACATTAAGATATACAGAAGGGTCATACCCCAGGTCAAAGCAAAAAATGTCTAATGATAAGTTCAGAATAGAGTCATGAAATAAAAGCTAAGCAGTTTGGAAAATAATAAGAAATCAAGCAAATAAAGTGTCACCAAAAAGGGAAAATATCACTCTGAACCTCGAGAACAAGTCAGTTTCTAATCTCCAACAAATTACAGATCTTTTCAGGTGTTACGATGGGATATCATTAACAATTTAATAGTCAGTGATGAAAAAACTACACTCTTTTCCCACTTTAGTCTATATTTTGAAAACAGCTCCAGATGAAGACATCCATGTTGAAGCAGTTTCTAATAAAATGTCATCAAGAATTCACAGTATTGTAGATTACATCATAAAACAACAAATTACAAACATTTGATTGCCTCTTGCAGTTATAGTCAATTGACACATTTCCAGACTGTCTAAAAGTTGCTAATGTTGTGCCTAATAATAAGAAAGGAGACAAATCAAATACAGAAGAAACAGACCAACTGCCTTTTTATCAGGCTTTAGTAAAATCATATAAAAAGTAATGTGTAATGGGTTAGTGAAATTTTTGGATAAAAACAAAATTCTCACTGACACTCGGTATGGCCTTATGGAAAAAAAGACAAAATGCCTAGAAACAGTGGACAGAAAACAATATGCCACTTTCCATTTTTTAGACGTCAGTAAAGCCTTCAGTGTTCTGGACTACAGCACAGTGTTAGAGAAGCTCCAAGTATATGGCATTAAAGTCATTGCATTTAAAAAGGTTCCCATCATGTATGACAAACAAACAGAAGATACAAATAAAACATGAACTAAAGATAAACACTAGGACATATAATTCAGCTGCAGAAATACTAAATTTAAAAAAAAATGTATAAAATAAGGGGAGTTACTCAATGAGCCACTCTAGGGTCAATCCTCTTCCTCCTGCCCATAAATAACCTACACCTGAACTCTGGGATACAATCACTCTTATTACAAGAAACACCCCAATCTGTAAATAAAACTACAGCCCAACAAAATGGGTGCTTTGAAAGGAATAAGATATTGATGAACACAAAAAAAAAAAAAATCCTAAATTTCAGTTTAAAAGGTGATGCAATCAACACCACTGTGATAGTAAGCTCCAACAAATTTACATCTCCTTTGGAAATAAAGATTGATTTCAAAATAACTTCAAATGGCATACACACATAAACAGAACAAATGGAACACTAAATAATATATGTCATAGTCTATGTTCACTTTCCGTTAAAACAAATTTTCATACTGTCCAAACTGCCTACTTTGCCTCATTTCACACCATCATAGTCCACAACATTAGTCTAAAACCCAAAAAGTATCCTGAAGATAACATTTCAAAATAAGTATTAATGAACAGTGAATCTGGAATCAGTGACATACATTAATTCTTCACTGTTAGTATAAATTAAACAAAAGCATTAACAACATTGAAAATGTAGATGTTTCAGCCAACTTACAGTAAATGTCCAGTCTATTGGTTCGTTTTTTCTTTTATTGTCAGCTAAAGCAAAAGATTATGTTTGCCGGACAAAATAAAGAAGAAATTTGGATCTCCAATTTTTTCCTAGGAAACTGATGATAAATCTGAAAAAACAATAAAATATTTCAAAAAAATCTGCCACTTAAACACAGTATAAGTTAAGGATTATGTATTTACGAAAATCTACAGAGAGAAATGTGCCTCACGTATTGCGCCTCAGAAACCCTCATGTATTGCACTATTCCTGGAGCATTAAAAGAATTTTTTGCAGCACACATTGACCAATGACTGCCTGGAAAATGGAACTGCCTGCTTGCACTAAAACATCTCCTGAACTTTTGCAATAATTGACTAAATGTTATTCATATGCAAATACAAACAAATAAACAATAAAAAACATTTGAACTTCATTGCACATTACCTACTTTTCTTGAAGAAAAATGAGTTAGGCTAAATTTAGTTGAACTTAGCTATGTATTAATCTATCCAACAAATAAAAGAATACTGAATGAAGTTTTGCATAGTGTAGAGGTTGTTAGTAATGAGGTACTGTATGTTAACTGCTGAAATTAAAGTAAACATAGCACTTTCTAATGCATAGATATTGTTTCCTAATGTCCTTATTTTACTATTTGTGTAGCTCATTCTAACCCTTCTTTGCATATCAGCTAGTGGCAACATCCTTCTTTTAAGCTATGGATATATAAATATTGTGATTACTATAGCACACGAAAGTACCTGTTGCTGTGTCACAAATCTTACGACCAAATATTAACTGCAACAACAGCAAGATAGGGTAGCAACGCTTGATAAGGTAAGATGGAAGTCATATAAGGCTTTTGTGAAAAAAACGATACTGGTAATCTTATTTCGTTGTTCAAGAAGGAGCTAAAAGATGTTAACAACTGCAAAAGTTTGGCATTTTCTGGTGAAAATGTTTACAACCCTATACTCAGATATTCGTTGAGTTGTCTGGAGACAGAAACTGTACAATTTAATCGGTCATGTTGAGTGCATTACACCTGTTGTTAAGATGTGCGGTGATATCCGTAACTTAACGCTTTGTTGTTTTGACAAAATATCTTAAATTACGGCGAAGTTGATCAAAATTGGGAGAATTGCTTGTTTTCTACATGAAAAGCGCTATTACAAGACTAAAAGGAGAACTGGCTACACATTGGCAAGATGGGATCACAAGCTACCATTGGGTAGTGCACTGTTGCATGGCAAACCTTCAATAAACTGATTATCTGTGACCGTCTCACAAACAATTACACAGAGAAAGAATGTTTAAAGGCGTAGAATGGAATTTGATTCGTTTTAATTTATGTGTTTAGCCACAGCACGTCATCGTATTACACCGGCATTAGACGTTTTCGATGGCGAATAACGGTAGTCTGTGTAGCCATCTTGAACCGCAGTACTCCGTACACCTACCACATCCGATTCTTTTATTTTATACACCACTGTAAGAATAGTAAATCCTAGCAGCAACCTCAGAATGAAGTTTTAATGTTAGCGAAAATACTGTATCATTCCAATGAAAACTTATTTCGTACGCTCAAGGAACTGGCAACATGGCGGAAGCATGTCAAGTTAAAAAAAATTAAATTTGTAATGAGATTTAAGCGCGTATCCCCATATACGGCAATGAAACATCATGAATTTTATAATTAAACTTCGAAGCTGCATCATTTGAAACATTTATACAAATATAATATTTCGTTTTTTCTTAACACGAAACCATTCAACACGCAATACGGATGGTGTCGCGTGCGGCATGGATTTGTATAATTTTTACAGTTCTGCGAATTCTGCTAATACATTTGTAAACCATTAACTGCGATAGATAAATTTGCTACCGTAGAAATCGTCTTCAAATTTCTGGATTAACTCGGAACGAATATCAGTTACCACTGCACAGATTGCGTTAACACAAAAAATCACAAAATCAAAGTTTTGACGTTAGATTTACTGCATTTTGACCCAAGATACAAGAGATTTTGGAAATTTTTACCATCACAATTTGATTTACTCTTGCGTAGTCACTATTGCGCTCTATATTTCCCCATGCAAGGCGCAAGATCCTGAACCGTAAAATTTTCGCAAATTTCTTTCAAAACGTGACCGAAATATTCAAAAATTTTCTTCATTCGAGTTGTTGCCTCGCTACATTATTAGAAAAGACACTTCTTTAATAACGAAACCTATATTACCAACGAAAATTTAAATTTTTTACAGAGAGCTAATAACTACGTACCTAATAGTCCGGCGTCCGCAGCAGGAAGGAAGATCATTGCCAAGGAATTAACATTTGAACATCGTGATGATAATCGATATCGTAGTTATCGAATTTTTATAGCTTGTAATTATTTATATTAAGTACAGTATGCAGTTTAGGTGACTCGCGAGGGACTGGGAAAACTCAAAAACATTCCACAAATATTTAAAAAAATTAAGTAAATTATTTCGTACTACTAGTCGGGTATTATCTGTGGAGCAAGGATAGTCAGTTACGATTAAAAACAAATATAATCCTTTTAATACCACAAATAATCTACATTTAAATCAAGGAATTGTACATGAATTTTTATGTTACAAAAATGGCAGAGTAATCCTGAAATTTGTTGTTGGAGCCTAACTGGAACTTCTCCTTCGATGCGCAAACTGTTAATTGTTGCTGTTCTTGCTAGTGTTATATGGTGTCTTTTGATGGCAATACTTTTGATGACTATTTCGCACTAAGAAACAGATTCTAAAAACGGAAGCAAACAAGTAAAAAAAGGTCCACAGTTTAACGTTCTCAAAAAAAATGTATTTTGTGTTTCTGTCTAAGTCACTTGTCATCATTGAGTCCGTCTGCTCACGTTTGCTTATTAGTGGAGCAATAGTAGCAGAACCAACATTTTCATAATCGTAAAAATCGCTTGAAACGGTAGCTTGACAGACACTGCCTTTATCATTTTGCTTTCTGCTAGTTAAAAGTTCCGTACCCACAATTAGTGCGCGTCCGTATGTAGATCGCAGCGAAGCACACAACAGAGGGTAGGTCTGCTTCCCATTGTAGCGTATTCCGAGCGCCGCATACCAACAGTTGTGATGACGCCAAGCTGCTATTAATTTAATCTCTCAAATTCGTAGTAGGCTGGAGGACGTTTCTCATTCAATACAGGCGCTAGAAACTCAATTACTACTTTTCACGTGCTAATCAGTGTCTGTTTTCGAGAGGTTCACAATCCAGTTCCTTCAACAAATCCCGTAAGTCAAACGAGAATGACTCGCCAGCGCCACCTTCTCTGTAATGTCAGATCCCTATTACTCCTGCCTGATACGGACCAACACATTCGAGGAATATTGTAATACACTACTGGCCGTTAAAATTGCTACACCAAGAAGAAATGCACATGATAAATGGGTATTCATTGGACAAATATATTATACGAGAACTGACATATGATTACATTTTCACGCAATTTGGGTGCATAGATCCTGAGAAATCAGTACCATAACAACCACCTCTGGCCGTACTAACGGCCTTGATACGCCTGGGCATTGAGTCAAACAGAGCTTGGATGGCGTGTACAGGTACAGCTGCCCATGCAGCTTCAACACCATACCACAGTTCATCAAGAGTAGTGACTGGCGTATTGTGACGAGCCAGTTGCTCGGCCACCATTGACCAGACGATTTCAATTGGTGAGAGACCTGGAGAATGTGCTGGCCAGGGCAGCAGTCGAACATTTTCTGTATCCAAAAACGCCCGTACAGGACCTGCAACATGCGGTCGTGCATTATCCTGCTGAAATGTAGGGTTTCGCTGGGATCGACTGAAGGGTAGAGCCACAGGTCGTAACACATCTGAAATGTAACGTCCACTGTTCAAAGTGCCGTCAATGCGAACAAGAAGTGACCGAAACGTGTAACCAATGGCACCCCATACCATCGTGCCGGGTGATACGCCAGTATGGCGATGACGAATACACGCTTCCAATGTGCGTTCACCGCGATGTCGCCAAACGTGGATGCGACCATCATGATGCTGTAAACAGAACCAGGATTCATCCGAAAAAATGATGTTTTGCCATTAGAGCACCCAGGTTCGTCGTTGAGTACACCATCGCACTCGCTCCTGTCTGTAATGCAGCGTTAAGGGTAACCGCAGCCATGGTCTCCGAGCTGATAGTCCATGGTGCTGCAAACGTCGTCGAACTGTTCGTGCAGATGGTTGTTATCTTGCAAACGTCCCCATCTGTTGACTCAGGGATCGAAACGTAGCTGCACGATCCGTTACAGGCATGAGGATAAGATGCCTGTCATCTCGACTGCTAGTTATACGAGGCCGTTGGGATCCAGCACGGCGTTCGGTATTACCCTCCTGAACCCACCGATTCCATATTCTGCTAACAGTCATTGGATCTCGACCAACGCGAGCAGCAATGTCGCGATACGATAAACCGCAATCGCGATAGGCTACATTCCGCCCTTTATAAAGTCGGGAACGTCATGGTATGCATTTCTCCTCATTACATGAGGCATCACAACAACGTTTCACCAGGCAACGCCGGTCAACTGCTGTTTGTGTATGAGAAATCTGTTGGAAAGTTTCCTCATGTCAGCACGTTGTAGGTGTCGCCTCCGGCGCCAACCTTATGTGAATGCTCTGAAAAGCTAATCATAAGCATATCACAGCATCAGCTTCCTGTCGGTTAAATTTCGCGTCTGTAGCACGTCATCTTCGTGGTGTAGCAATTTTAATGGCCAGTAGTGTATAAGGGGCAGTCAAAAGGAAACGAGACAAGATTACACTGAGGTGACCAAAGTCATGGGATAGCAATATGCTCATATACAGATGGCGGTAGTATGGTGTGCACAAGATGTAAAAGGGCAACGCATTGGCAGAGCTGTCATTTACACTCAGATGATTCACGTGGAAAGGTTTCCGACTATATTATGGCCGCAAGACGGGAACTAACAGACTTTGAACGTGGAATGGTAATACCGTGGGACATTCCAGATCGGAAATCGTTAGGGAATTCAATATTCCGAGATCCACAGTGTCAAGAATGTCCCAACAATACCGTATCTCAGACACGGACAACACAGTGGCCGACGGCCTTCACTTAACGACCGAGAGCAGCGGCGTTTGCGTAGAGTTGTCAGTGCCAACAGACAACCAACACTGCGTGAAATAACCTCAGAAATCAATGTGTAACGTACTTCTAACGTATCCGTTAGGACTGTGCGACGAAATTTAGCGTTAATTGGCTATGGCAGTGGACAATCGACTCGAGTGCCCAACAGCGTAATATCGCCTGCAGCGCCTCTCCTGGGCTCGTAACCATATCGGATTGACCCTAGAATGAAAATCAGTGGCCTGATCACATAAGTCCTGATTTCAGTTGGTAAGAGTTAATGGGACGGTTCGAGTGTGGTGCAGACCCGACAAAGACATGGACCCGAATTGTCAACAAGCCACTGTGCAAGCTGGTAGTGGTCCCATAATGGTGTGGGCTGTATTTACATGGACTGGATTAGGTTCTCTGGTCCAGTTGAACCAATCACTGACCGGGAGTGACATGTTCGGCTACTTGGAGACCATTTACAGCCATTCAAGGACTTCATATCCCCAAACAACGATAGAGTTTTTATGGGTGTCAGTGCGTTATGTCACTGGGCCACAATTGTTCTCGATTGGTTTGAAGAACATTCTGGACAATTAGAACCACAATTAGAGCCACAATTAGAGCCGCTAAAGCGGAGTTATTGAACGCAGTTTCCCGAAATTCCTTCACCAGGGAAGATGAATGGAATATTCCAGAATTTGAAACACGAACAGCTGCTAGCATGAGTTTCTTAGAAGTAGATACCTTAGGGGTTGCGAAGCAACTCAAATCGCTTGATACGGGCAAGTCTTCAGGTCCAGATTGTATACCGATTAGGTTCCTTTCAGATTACGCTGATACAATAGCTCCCTACTTAGCACTCACATACAACCGCTCGCTCACCGATAGATCTGTACCTATAGATTGGAAAATTGCGCAGGTCGCACCAGTGTTTAAGAAGGGTAGTAGGAGTAATGCATCTAACTACAGACCTATATCATTGACGTCGGTTTGCAGTAGGGTTTTGGAGCATATGCTGTATTCAAACATTATGAATCACCTCGAAGGGAACGATCTATAGATACGTAATCAGCATGGTTTCAGAAAACATCGTTCTTGTGCCACGCAGCTAGCTCTTTATTCGCACGAAGTAATGGCCGCTATCGACAGGGGATCTCAAGTTGATTCCGTATTTCTAGATTTCCGGAAAGCTTTTGACACCGTTCCTCACAAGCGACTTCTAATCAAGCTGCAGGCCTATGGAGTATCGTCTCAGTTGTGCGACTGAATTCGTGATTTCCTGTCAGGAAGGTCGCAGTTCGTAGTAATAGACGGCAAATCATCGAGTAAAACTGAAGTGATATCAGATGTTCCCCAGGGAAGCGTCCTGGGACCTCTGCTGTTCCTGATCTACACTCCTGGAAATTGAAATAAGAACACCGTGAATTCATTGTCCCAGGAAGGGGAAACTTTATTGACACATTCCTGGGGTCAGATACATCACATGATCACACTGACAGAACCACAGGCACATAGACACAGGCAACAGAGCATGCACAATGTCGGCACTAGTACAGTGTATATCCACCTTTCGCAGCAATGCAGGCTGCTATTCTCCCATGGAGACGATCGTAGAGATGCTGAATGTAGTCCTGTGGAACGGCTTGCCATGCCATTTCCACCTGGCGCCTCAGTTGGACCAGCGTTCGTGCTGGACGTGCAGACCGCGTGAGACGACGCTTCATCCAGTCCCAAACATGCTCAATGGGGGACAGATCCGGAGATCTTGCTGGCCAGGGTAGTTGACTTACACCTTCTAGAGCACGTTGGGTGGCACGGGATACATGCGGACGTGCATTGTCCTGTTGGAACAGCAAGTTCCCTTGCCGGTCTAGGAATGGTAGAACGATGGGTTCGATGACGGTTTGGATGTACCGTGCACTATTCAGTGTCCCCTCGACGATCACCAGTGGTGTACGGCCAGTGTAGGAGATCGCTCCCCACACCATGATGCCGGGTGTTGGCCCTGTGTGCCTCGGTCGTATGCAGTCCTGATTGTGGCGCTCACCTGCACGGCGCCAAACACGCATACGACCATCATTGGCACCAAGGCAGAAGCGACTCTCATCGCTGAAGACGACACGTCTCCATTCGTCCCTCCATTCACGCCTGTCGCGACACCACTGGAGGCGGGCCGCACGATGTTGGGGCGTGAGCGGAAGACGGCCTAACGGTGTGCGGGACCGTAGCCCAGCTTCATGGAGACGTTTGCGAATGGTCCTCGCCGATACCCCAGGAGCAACAGTGTCCCTAATTTGCTGGGAAGTGGCGGTGCGGTCCCCTACGGTACTGCGTAGGATCCTTCGGTCTTGGCGTGCATCCGTGCGTCGCTGCGGTCCGGTCCCAGGTCGACGGGCACGTGCACCTTCCGCCGACCACTGGCGACAACATCGATGTACTGTGGAGACCTCACGCCCCACGTGTTGAGCAATTCGGCGGTACGTCCACCCGGCCTCCCGCATGCCCACTATACGCCCTCGCTCAAAGTCCGTCAACTGCACATACGGTTCACGCCCACGCTGTCGCGGCATGCTACCAGTGTTAAAGACTGCGATGGAGCTCTGTATGCCACGGCAAACTGGCCGACACTGACGGCGGCGGTGCACAAATGCTGCGCAGCTAGCGCCATTCGACGGCCAACACCACGGTTCCTGGTGTGTCCGCTGTGCCGTGCGTGTGATCATTGCTTGTACAGCCCTCTCGCAGTGTCCGGAGCAAGTATGGTGGGTCTGACACACCGGTGTCAATGTGTTCTTTTTTCCATTTCCAGGAGTGTATATAAATGACCTGGGTGACAATCTGAGCAGTTCTCTTAGGTTGTTCGCAGATGATGCTGTAATTTACCGTCTAGTAAGGTCATCCGAAGACCAGTATCAGTTGCAAAGCGATTTAGAAAAGATTGCTGTATGGTGTGGCAGGTGGCAGTTGACGCTAAATAACGAAAAGTGTGAGGTGATCCATATGAGTTCCAAAAGAAATCTGTTGGAATTCGATTACTCGATAAATAGTACAATTCTCAAGGCTGTCAATTCAACTAAGTACCTGGGTGTTAAAATTACGAACAACTTCAGTTGGAAAGACCACATAGATAATATTGTGGGGAAGGCGAGCCAAAGGTTGCGTTTCATTGGCAGGACACTTGGAAGATGCAAGTCCACTAAAGAGACAGCTTACACCACATTCGTTCGTCCTCTGTTAGAATATTGCTGCGCGGTGTGGGATCCTTACCAGGTGGGATTGACGGAGGACATCGAAAGGGTGCAAAAAAGGGCAGCTCGTTTCGTATTATCACGTAATAGGGGAGAGATTGTGGCAGATATGATACGCGACTTGGGATGGAAGTCATTAAAGCAAAGACGTTTTTCGTCGCAGCGAGATCTATTTACGAAATTTCAGTCACCAACTTTCTCTTCCGAATGCGAAAATATTTTGTTGAGCCCCACCTACATAGGTAGGAATGATCATCAAAATAAAATAAGAGAAATCAGAGCTCGAACAGAAAGGTTTAGGTGTTCGTTTTTCCCGCGCGCTTTTCGGGAGTGGAATGGTAGAGAGATAGTATGATTGTGGTTCGACGAACCGTCTGCCAAGCACTTAAATGTGAATTGCAGAGAAGTCATGTGGATGTAGATGTAGATGTAGATGTAGAGCGAATGATTTGGCCACCCAGATCGCCCGACGTGACTCCCGCAGAACATTTATGAGACATAATAGAGGTCAGTCTCCTCCTCCCATTCTGGGTGCTTCACTTTTTTGTCAGACGGTGTGGTATCTTGTTTTGGCCTTCATCCATGGTTCACAAATTGTAATGTGTGAAAAGGGCAAGCT